>NC_064821.1:57593213-58194243 GCF_024166365.1 Elephas maximus indicus
CCCTGAAAACTCTCTCTCTGTGAGCTGGGTCTCCTTGGCTCTGCAAAGTAAGTTCATTTTGCCGAGGGTGGCTGCAAAACAACTTTCCTTAGACTGAATCCCATATTCTCCCAGGATTCTTGTATGGCAGAATCAGAATATGTTCTGGAGGTGGGAGCAGGAAGGAAAGACCCTCGGATGGAGTGAGTTGAAGGGTTTGAGTGAAAATCAGGTGTTAGGCTGGTTCTGGGTAATGTGTGGGGAGAACGTTCAGCTATCTGCCTTTCCAGCTTCGGATGGCTGCTCCTGATGTTTGAAGGCTCTCTCTGCCAAGCCTGAGAACTCCTGACTCCCCATCCATCCCTTCTAGACATTTGCTTTTTCCCTTTATTGTGGGGTTTTTCAACCTCAGCACTATTGACAATTTGGGGCTGATGATTCTTTGTTGAGGGTGGGGAGCTGTTCTGTGCACTGTAGGATGTTTAGAAGCATCCTTGGTTTCTACCTACTTGAAGCCAGTAGCACTCCTCCTCCAGGTGTGACAACCAAAAATGTCTCCAACCAAAACCAAACCAAACTCACTCAAGTAGGTCCTGACTCATGGTGGCCCCAGATGTTACAAAGTAGAACCGCTCTATAGGGTTTTCTTGGCTGTCATCTTTACAGGAGCAGATTGCCAGGTCTTTCTTCTGCAGTGCCACTGGGTAGGTTTGAACTGCCAACCTTTCAGTGAGTAGTCAAGTGCAAAGCATTTGCACCAACCAAGGAAAAATGTCTCTAGACATTGGCAAATGTCCCTTGGGGGGTAAAATCACAACCCCATGTCCCACACCCCCGCAGCACCAGGTTAAAAGCCAATCTCCTTTATTAGGATATTTCTAACAGTTGCTAGAGTAGAGATGCAAAATTTCTCTGGGCCAGTTCTCCCTGGTAATCGAGCTGCCACGGTTCGAAGAGTCTGAACACAGGGGCCTCGAGTCTGCAAAATGAGCCCATCCCCAGGTCTTCAGTGTTTCCCATGGAAAACTCTGGCACATGAGTTTATTTAAAACAGAAGCAGATCCAGAGAGCAAAGCCACAATTCATTCAGACCCAAGTCTTAAAACAATAGGTTGAAGGAAACAGAATCGTTACTGAGCAAATTCCCTTTGCAAATTTCCAGGCCTTTTGGTGCCAAAGCGAGATAATCCCATCTAATGCAGCTGCCTTTTGGGGGAAAGAAAAATAAAAGACAAAAAATTTAAGGATTCCTTTATTATGCCTTTAGCTTCTGAGCCCAGCAATGAATTCTTATATGCTAAAGGACTTCTGTGTTTATGAGGCATTATTATTTAATGTAGGCCTATTTTAAATTGTAATTTTTTTCATTAAGTTGCCTCGTTTTACTTATTAAGACCAGTTTATAACCTAGTTTAGGCTATGTTCCTTAAGTAATAACTATTTCTCTTTTAAAATTTTCTTAATAAGCCATCATCCATATTTTAAATTTTATTCTAAATCAGAGAAGCTTCCCTGTGGCTCACGAGTCTGTCCTCATGATTCTGAAAGCTGTCAGGGAGCACAGGGTCGCCAGGCCCTCTGCACGGTTGGCTTCAAAAATCTCCATACCTCAAAAAAAAACAAATCCATTGCTGTCAAGTCGACTCCGACTCATAGCGACCCTATAGGACAGAGCAGAACTGCCCCCATACGGTTTCCAAGGCTGTGATCTTAACGGAAGCAGATTGCCACATCTTTCTTCCACACAGCAACTGGTGGGCTCGAATCGCCAACCTTTTGGTAAGTAGCCGAGTGCTTCATCATTGTGCCACCAGGGCCATCTCCATCAAAGAAGCAAAACGGCATCAACTAGTGAGTGGTTGCCCAGCCTCTGTCCCTGGGCTACCTGTAACAGTCAATAAAAAAATGGGCCACCCACCTGTGACAGCTGGGTCATGGACAGGGGAGCGTCCTCCAAGTCAGCACTGTCACTGTATCCCAGGCACTGCGCGAGGCCTCTGGCCTGGGCCATCTCCCTGCATCTACTCTCCAGCCCTAAGAAATAAGGATAATTATCCCCATTCGAAAGAAGTGGAAACTGAGGCTCAGAGAAGTGAAATGCCTTACTCAGGGTCACAGAGCTGGCCTGTAGCACAGTTAGAAGCTGCCCCCAGGTCTGTTTAATTCCTAAACCCAAGGTCATAATTTTCAGCACCAGTGGTCCCAAATGATATTCCTATAAGAACAATGTTTCCAATGGTGTTTTTCAGAACACGTTCCACTCTGTTTTCTCATCTCAGCGTCACAAGTGCCCTGAGAAGTAAGCAACATGAGCCCCTTTCTCAGATGGGATGACTGAGATCCAGAGAGGGATTAGGGCTTGCCCACTGTACCCATGGCAGAATGAGGGCTAGACCTGTCCATTCTAGTTGTATTCCAGTTCAGGGTCTGTGGCTACTTCCTTTCCTTCCTGCCAACACATGTGGCTTCCCCATTGGCTGTACCACCAGCCCTGACTCAGTGGGCCCTGGCCTCTCTGTCCAACATTGCCCTGACCCTGGTGAAGGCACTTAAAAGAGAGCTATGGGTTGTCAGGGCATCTCCCTAGTGTCCTGTGTAACATCAGCTTCTCATCCTTCTTTCCATCCTGGTTCCTTGGATGCCAGACTAATCAGGGGATAAAGAAATGGTGATTCTCCTCACCCACCCACAAGGACACAGAAGAAATTCCAGAGGATGATGGCAGATGGCTGCCAGATGAAAGACAGGGAGAAGGCAATGTTGTGTGGTAGAAACATCTCAGGACTGTGCCTCAGGAGACCCGGGTCCACTTCTTGAATTGCCTGTTAATTGCACCTGTGACCTTGACCAAGGCTTTTCCCTTCCTTGGGCCTCAGTTTCCCCATCTGTATAAAAAAGTGTTTCAATTCCCGATTGTTAGGCTCTCCTTTCATTCTGATGTTCTGTGATTGGGAAACCTGATTTGGGAATCCAACTTGGAGATAATGTATCCAGAACCATTGATTTATTTTGTTGCTCATTTACTTTTTTTCACCAAGAACTCATTGAGTACCTACTATGTGCAAAGTATTAGTGGAATGTACTAGCAGACTGGAAACCCTGGTGGCATAGTGGTTAAGAGCCACGGCTGCTAACCAAAAGGTTGGCCATTGAATCTACCAGGTGTTCCTTGGAAACTATACGGGGCAGTTCTACTCTGTCTTATAGGGTCATTATGAGTCGGAATCTACTCGACGGCAATGGGTTTACTAGCAGGCTAACCGCTGTAATGACAACAGCAGCAACAAAAAACCCGTTGCCATGGAGTCAATTTAGACTCATAACGACCCTATACGACAGGATAGAACTAACTGCCCTATAGAGTTTCCAAGGCTGTAATCTTTATAGAAGAAGACTGCCACATCTTTCTTCCATGGAGTAGCTAGTGGATTTGAACTGCTGTCTTTCTGGTTAGCAGCTGAGAGCTTAACCACTGTACCACCAGGGCTCCTTTGCAGTCACAAACCACCCCAAAATCTCTGTGACTTAATATGATAAAGTTTAGTTTTACCCCCACATCACTGTCTAATGTGGACCATGGAAGGCATTGCTCCATGCAGTCACTTATGTACCCAGGTTCCTTCCATTGTATACTCTACCCTCCTCCAGGTCCTCAGAGACCTACCTCTCCATTCATTCTGCAGATGGAGAGAGGGTGTGCAGGATAGCAAGGGACGTTTCTAGTGGCCAGGCCAGGAAGCCATATTCTGCTGGCCAAAATTTAGTCACATGTCCTACCAAACTGCAAGGGAGTCTGGGAAATACAGTCTGACTGAGTAGCTGGGAGGCAAACGAGCCACAGAACAGGCACTACATATAAGACAGAAGCAAAGACAGCTTCAGACCCCAGTGTGAACTTGAGCAAAGGAACGTGGAACAAGCGAAAAACATGAGGTTCCAGATGGAGACATGATTGGCAGGCCCAGCATCAGCACCCTTCAGGAATCTATGACCCTTGACCCTGGGTGCCAACCCAGGACACACTGCCTAATAAAGCCTTTTCCCAATCCCATCACCTTCACTGACAGACTTCTCTGAGACAAGAAGACTGACCGGACAAGTCCTGCCCCACTCTGGCCTCAGTGTCTCCCATCCATAAAATGGGCAGAAAAATCACCAACATTTGCTCTCTAAGGTATCAGAGGTGCATCAGGTGCCTGCAAAGGGACACAGCACAGCCATCCTAAACCTTCTTATTAATAGTAACATAATCAATAGTATAACCACATCATTATCAATAATGAAACACAAATTAATAATAAATAAACTAATGATAAATAATACATACACCATGAATAATACATTAATACTACAAGTCTTTTGAGGATCTATTGCCTCTGACAGAGGGGAATTTGATTAGCTGGCTGGAGATCACAGAGAGGGACTATTTTAGAAGAGCCTGGGAGGTCAGGGCAGGAGGTAGATGCTAGAAAAGTGGCAGCATGTCTCCCTACAAAGGCCACAGAAATGTCAGACGTCCCTTGTGGCCCACGGTTGAGCTGACTTTCTGCTAGGGGAGATGAGAACTAGGAGTCTGGGTAGGGGCTTCCCATCTAGATGTTCTTTCATGGCCCAGATTCAGGGTGGGAAATCCAAGGCCTGATAAGATAAAAAGCACCCAGCCCCAACCCAGCTGAATTTTATGGCCAAGGCGAGGCCAATTGAGGATTTCTGTAGAATTTATTTGCTCATCCATGTAGTTATTCATTCATTTATTCACTTATTCATTCAAGAGCTATGCTTTGAATGACAACTGTGTAGCCAGCAGCATGGTAAGCACTAAGAGTGCAGTAACTCAGAAGAACTTCCGTCCTCCAGGAGCTCATAGCCCACAATGGCACATGCAATGTGTTGGGGATATGGTAGATGCTACAAGAGGGCACTTAACCCAGATTTAGTGGTGCTGGGCATGGGGCAGGTGAAGAAGTGTCCTCTAGGGTAAATGATGTCTAAACTAAGCCCCACCACTAGTCTGTTAGTTTGTCGTACTGTGGTGGCTTGGGTGTTGCCATGATCCTGGAAGCTATGCCACTAGTATTTCAAATACTAGCAAGATAACCCATGGTGGACAGGTTTCAGTGGAGCTTCCAGAATAAGACAGACTAGAAAGAAAGGCCTGGTGATCTACTTCTAAAAATCAGCCAGTGAAAACTCTGTGGATTACAACAGAATATTGTCTGATTATGTGCTAGAAGATAACCCCCCAAGTTGGAAGCACTACACAATAGCCGTAGCAATGGACTTAGACACACCAATGATCACGAAGATGGTGCAGGACTGGGCAATGTTCATTCTGTTGTACATGAGATCGCAATGAGTTGGAGCTAACTCAACGTCGACTAACGACAACGAGCTAAGCTCTGAGGGTATATATATAGAGAGAGAGCGCCCTGGTGGGACAGTGGTTAAGAGCTCAGGCTGCCAAAAGGTTAGAAGTTTGAATCAGCCATTCCTTGGAAACCCTATGGGACAGTTCTACTCTGTCCTATAGGGTTGCTATGAGTCAGAATCAGGTTATGGGATATATATATATATATAGAAGGGATTGCACAAAGTGGTGGTAGGTGTTCCAGGCAGAAGGCATGGCAGGTGTGTAGACCCAGCAGCCAGAGGAAGCCTGGTGTATTCTGGGAGCTCCAGGAAATTCAGGATGCCTGAGGCTCAGCACACAAGAGGCAGAGGGGCAAGAGATGGGCTGAGGAGGGGGCAGGCCCATGAGCGGCTGTGTGTGTGAGGGAAAAGGGTTTGGACTTAATCTCAAAGGCAATGGGGATACAAAGAAGGAGTTGCTTCTGGGCCGTGACATCAGCACACTGGCACTGTGACTCTGGTCCATAGCATGATCATCACTGGTTCAGGTTACACAGCTGAGAAAGCCCATCACAGGCAGTGTCTGTGCGTTGGTTCATTCATTACTTCATTTGTGCAACAGGCTAGTTGAGCACCCCACCACCACCATGTGCCAAACGTTATACACGGAGTCGCTGGGTGTTACAACAGTACAACGCACTCAGCTGCTAACCAGAAGGTTGGAGGTTCAAATCTACCTAGAGGCACCTTGGAAGAAAAGCCTGGTGACCTACTTCTGAAAAATCAGCCATTGAGAACCGTATGAAGCACAGTTCTACTCTGGCACACGTATGGTTGCCATGAGCTGGAATTGTCAGACAGCAACTTTTTTTTTTTTTTTTTTTTTAATGTATACACAGCAGGTCCTTGACCTTAAGGAGCTCCCAGACTGATGGCAGAGACAGCCACACAAAGAACCGTATGTTATAGTTGCAATGGTGTGTGAATGGCCTGTGATTGAGATGTTTACAAGGTGCTGTGAGCTCAGATGAGGGAGTAACAGACTAATATAAATCACAGAAGGGGTGACTTTGCATTGAACCTAGAAGGACGAGCACACATTCCCCCAGATGAACTCAGAGAAGAAGGGCATTCCAGGAAGAGGAAACAGCACAGGCAACAAGAAGCTGAGGGGAGCTTGGAGGGGCTGGTGGGTGGGTTGCAAGGTGGCAAAAATGCGGTATGAGACTGAGTTGGAGAGGCTGAGGGTGGGAAGCTCATAAAGGGCCCAGCTGGCCATGAAAGAATCTGAACTTTATCCTGAATTGGAAGGCAATGGGGCAGGGAAATTGAATGGCATTAACCAGAGAGGTGGCGTCATCATATTTGCATTTTAGAAATATTATTGAGACTCCAGTGTGGTGGATACATTACAGAGGGACAAAGTTGGAGGCTGGATACCAGTGAGGCGGCTGTTACAGGGTCCTGGGGAGAGATTTTGAGGGCCCAAACCAAGGCAGGATTGGTGTGGGGCAGAGCGGAAAAGACAGTTTCAAGAGCTATTTGAGAGGTAGAATTGATCCATCTTAGAGGCAGATGAGCTGTTAGCATTCTCTCCTTTGCTCAGTGGCTTTCTTTTCTTATGAGGTCCCCCGTCTACCGTCTGCCACACCTTTCACCCTGGTTTCATCCAGCAAGGAGGCTGATCGTTGGAAACACCTGTTAGCCCAGCATGGAAGGGTGTATTTCACAGAATCCTTTGTACCTGTCTAGAAGATATGGTTGCAGTAATCAGCTTGTTGTAATAATATTTATTATGATAGTAATTACACAGCTCGTGGAGTTCAAGGAGGCTGTCACCGGTTCCATAATATGGTATTTATCTTCATGAGATAGGGGTGACCTCTTTTCTTCATGAGTGGTAGTGCATGGAGCTCCTGTTATCATATGGAGATAAATCCCAGACCCATAGCAGGGGGAGGGTAGCAAGTGGGATTTATGTTGTCCTGATCCCCATGGTCTACCTTAAAGCCTTAAATCCAGTTGTTATTGCTGCCGCCGCCCAACAATATGCCTCAGGTCAAGTCTTGGTGTGGCCCAAGCTGGTTCTCCCAAGAGAGAAGGTACCTTGTGTTCCCAGCACCACTTCTGTACTACAAGACACAGAAAAGGGATGAGGCATGGTCATTACCCTCAGGGAGCTCCTAATCTGATGACAGACACAGTCCCTGACCTCTGATAGGAAGCCAGATGGTCCATGTTGCTTTTGATTCTTCTCTAGTTACTTTGTATCAATAATTGATGGCTCAGGTGACACAAGATGTATATTTTTGGGCCAAGATAACTGTTCACAGCTGGGTTCAAAGGACTGTATGTCAACGATATGATGGAACAAATTGGCCCATCCAGCCTTGAGTTTCTCACAGTTCTAGAAAGTTCCTCAGACACATCTCCCTCGCCTAGCCAGCATCCTGGGCTGGTTTTGAACTTGAAATTGGCATTAGTCATCAGTTGTCTTGCTGGCCCCTTGTGGCTATTTTGTGTCCTGCTGAACTAATCTGGTGTCTAACCTCAACTTTTATCAAATCTTTGAAACAAGTACACAAGCTTTCTTGTGTATTTCCTGCCACCTGACTGCACCCCCCCCCCAACACTCACCCCTGCTTTCAGCTTCTCCTATTGGAAGCAAGAGGTAGGGAAAAAAGTACTAGACTCAGAGTCAAAGGGCCTGCCTGCTAAACCTGGACCTGTGTGATCAAGAGGAACTAATCATTCTGCATCTCTGAGCCTCTTTCTCCTCATCTATAAAATGGGGAAACTATCCCACAGGGTTGCAGTATTGATCAGTAAGATAATATTTACAAAAGTCCTTCAAATGCTGCCAAGCACTGATCACATGTTTATTTATTTGATAAATATTTATTAAACTCCTACTAAATGCCAGTCACTATTCTAACTGCTGGATAAAGTAGTGATTAAAACACACAAAGTCAAGGACTTTTGGTTCTGATAAGGCAGAGTAAAGAGCAACCTTCCTTTATCTCCCAAAAATTCAACTATAAAACTTAGATAGAACCCAAGGGGAATGTGCTCCTTAAAACAATCAATTATATGAGGATCAAAAGGGAAGCATTTGCCCAAAAGCAAAGATAAGAAGACAGGATGGGGTAGAAAATCAGGACAAAAGGAAATGAGGAAACTAGGACAGAAATGGGGAGAGTGCTAACACATTGTGGGGAATGAAACTAATGCCATGGAATACTTTATGTACAACTATTGAATGAGAAACTAATTGGCTCTGTACACATTCACCTAAAGCACAATAAAATATTAAAAAAAAGAGTGAATGAATGAAATATGACATTGATCAAAAGGTATGTGACTGTAGTGTTTGAAAGATTAGTAAAAGGATCTTCGTATGTGCACGCATGTACACACAAACACACACACAAAAACCTGGACAGAATGTATGAACTCCTATTTGAAAACCCTGAAAAGTAAATACTAACAGGGCAGATTGGGGAAGAACATCAGAATTCAAAGCATCGCTGCAAAAGCAAATATAAACAAGATCTAGAGTCTCATAAGGTAATATTTAAGATGTCCAGGATACAAACTAAAATTACTCGACAGACAGTGAACCATGAAAATCTCAACTCACAAAGGGAAAGATAATCAACAGACTCTTAAGATGTGATTACATATATTTTGGAGTAATCTGAAGAGGACGTTAAAGCAGCTATTATAAAAACAGGAGCCATGGTGGTGCAAACGTTTAGTGCTCAGCTGCTAACCAAAAGATTGGTGGTTCAAGTCCACCCAGAGGTTCCATGGAAGAAAGACCTGGTGATCTTCTCCCATAAAAATTGCAGCCTGGAAAACCCTATGGGGCAGTTCTACTCTGTCTCATGGTGTCACAATGAAAAAAAAAAAAAGGTTGCCATCAAGTCAATTCCAACTCATAGTGACCATATATGATAGAGTAGAACTGCCTCACAGGGTTTCCAAGGAGCAGCTGGTGGATTCAAACTGCCAACCTTTAGGTTAGCAGCTGAGTTCTTAACCACTGTGCTACCAGGGGTCACTGTGGGTCAAATTAACTCATCAGCACCTAACAACAAGAACATTATAAAAATGGTTAAACAAGCTATCACAAATTTGTCTTAAAACAAATATTAAAATAGAAAAGCTCAGCAAAAATATAGAAGATATGAAGAAGAACCTAATGGAAATTTTAGTAATGAAAAAATAAAACTTTAGTAATGAAAAATTCACTGCATATGGGTGGGCAGAATTAATTATTCCTTCACTCTACACTGACTCTGACCCAGACACTATTCTAGGCACTTGAGTAACAGGACAGATAGAAACAGTTCATGATCTTTGCAATGGTGAATCTAAACAATAAGTCATAATAAGTAATTTTCAGTGCCCTGAGAAGTAGGAAAGGCAGGACTATAGGGACTATGGCGGTTTGGGAAGTCAGGGAGCACTGCGTTGTCTTGAGGAAATGACGTTTTCACTAATCCTTAAAGGATGAGCAGAGAGAGGGCTCAGGACAGAGGAGACAGCTTGTGCCATGGTCCAGAGGCAAGAGAGAAGGCTGCACATGAGAGAAGGCAGAGCACAGCAGGACCAGGATGACAAGTGAGAAGTATCAGAGTAGCTGGAGAGCTAGGCAGGGGCCAGAATACCCAGGAAAGGATTTATAATTTTTTCATAAGAGCAATGGGAAGCTCCTGAACACCTATAAGAAAGCCAGCATTTTTGAAAGATTCAGCCTGGCTGCTACTGGAAGATGATGGAGGGGCATGGATGGATGGACGAAGGCCAAGACAAAATCTCGATCTTTGTTGTTTTTAGTTGCTGTCAGGCTGGCTTCAACTCATAGCAACCTCATGTAAAACAGGATGCAATGTTGCTGGTCCTGTGCCATCTTCATGATTGTTGGTATGCTCGAGCCCATCGTTGTGGCCACTGTGTATTTTGAGTGCCTCCCAATCTGGGGGAGGGGCTCATTTCCAGCACTATATCAAACAATATCCTGTTGTGATCCATGGGGTTTTCATTGCTACTTTTTGGAAGTAGATTGCCAGGCCTTTCTTCCTAATCTGTCTTGGTCTGGAAGCTCCACTGAAACCTATCCACCATGTGTGGCCCTGCTGATATTTGAAATACCAATGGCATAGTTTCCAGTATCATAGCAACATGCAAGCCACCATAGTATGACAAGTTGACAGACCAGTTGTTTATATAACAACCACCACCATCTACTGAAGAAACCCTGGTGGTGCAATGGTTAAGCACTTAGCTGCTAATCAAAAGATTGGTGGTTTCCCCCAGTGGGTCTGCAGGAGAAAAAACCTAGCGGTCTACTTCCTTAATGATTACAGCCTAGGAACTCTAGTTCTACTCTGTCACATTGGGTTGCTATGAGTGGGAATGGACTTAATGGCACTTAACAACAACCATCTACCCACCAAAAGTGAAAACCCAGGTAGAAGTTTAACATTCACTAATCCTTATAGCTGGTCAAGGGAGGTTTGTTTACCCCTATTAAGAAAATAGGTAGAGCGGTTTAAACGATTTACCCAAAGGCATCTGTGGACCATGGTGGGATTATAGCAAGGGTAGCCAGTTCATCCCAGTTTGCCCAGGACCTTCAGTTTTAGCACTGAAAGTCCCATGTCCCAGGAAAGCCCTCAGTCCTGGGCAAAATGGGACATTTGGTCATGCTCATATAAATTATGAAGGAGTCCCAGTAATGCAATAGCTAATCATTCAGCTGCTATCCCAAAGGTTCGTGGTTCAAACCCACCCAGCGTCTCCATGGGAGAAAAGACCTGGTGACCTGCTCCCATAAAGGTTACAGCCTGGCTTAAGGGGACTTCTAAGTCAATTGGCAAAATAATTCTATTATGAAAACATTCTGCATCCCACTTTGAAATGTGGCATCTGGGGTCTTAAATGCTAACAAGCGGCCATCTAAGATGCATCAATTGGTCTCAACCCACCTGGATCAAAGGAGAATGAAGAACACCAAGGTCACACGATAACTATGAGCCCAAGAGACAGAAAGGGCCCCATGAACCAGAGACTTACATCATCCTGAGACCAGAAGAACTAGATGGTGCCCGGCCACAACCAATGACTGCCCTGACAGGGAGCACAACAGAGAACCCCTGAGGGAGCAGGAGATCAGTGGGATGCAGACCCCAAATTCTCATAAAAAGACCATACTTAATGGTCTGTCTGAGACTAGAGGAATCCTGGCGGTCATGGTCCCCAAACCTTCTGTTGGCCCAGGACAGGAACCATTCCCGAAGACAACTCATCATCCAGTCCATGGATTGAACTGGACAATGGGTAGGAGAGAGATGCTGATGAAGAGTGAGCTACTTGTATCAGGTGCACACTTGAGACTGTGTTGGCGTCTCCTGTCTGGAGGGGAGATAGGAGGGTAGAGAGAGTTAGAAACTGGCAAAATTGCCACGAAAAGAGAGACTGGAAGGGCTGACTCATTAGGGGGAGAGTAAGTAGGAGTATGGAGTAAGGTGTATATAAGCTTATATGTGACAGACTGACTTGATTTGTAAACGTTCACTTAAAGCTCAATAAAAATGATTAAAAAAAAAAAAGATTACAGCCTGGGAAACCCTATGGGGCAGTTCTACTCTGTCATATAGGGTCACTATGAGTTGAAATCGACTCAACAGCACATAACAACGTAACTTATGCCTCTTTTCTCCGCATCACTACATCCCACCCATGGGGCCATCCCCTCTCTACCCATGGAACAAGTTCTGAGCCGTTCCTCTAGAAACACCCCTCTCTGAGCTGGGGAAGAAGAAAGAGTGATGCTGGGACATTACAAGGCGAGTTTCCGGATAGAGAAGTGATTTGTCATCACCTCGTTGGGAGGGTGCCTGCTTCCTAAATATTGCCTGCGATTTTGTTAAATGTATCTTAACGGGAGTTGTGTAAATGCTGTCAGAGATAGAAGGGGAGAGTGATGGTGCCATTCGGAATAATGAACTGCTTAGTTAAGATGAATCCGTCTCCACTTCTGATCCTGCTTCTCGATAACCGAGTAAGGGGGGCTCACGCATCAAGGCTGATTGGTGCAAATTTATTGCAGAGAAAGACAGAGCTCTATCTTTAGCTGGTGGCTAATTAATTGGCAGATTCACTACTTTGAGAAGTGGCATTGAGTTGTGCCGGGAATGAAGGGAGCAAGGTCGCCTCTACCTCCAGCTTGCATGCTGAGATCCAGGTTCGGGTCCCATTAACAGTAGCAATCCAATTCACTGCTTATTTTCAGATAAGGAAGCTGAGGCCCAGAGAGGGGTCATCTTGCCTGAGCTCCCAGAGTTGGTTGGCAGCATGGCTGAGACCAGAAATCATGTCTCTTCTGCTCTTTCCACTGAACTTACCACCCCTGGCTTACGGAGGAGCCCATCTCCTCAGACCCCTGTCTGCCCACCTGCCGCTTCCCATGGCCTGGAGGTTCAATAAAACTAAACAAAACCAAATCACTTGCCATCAAGTCAATTCCAACTCATGGTGACCCCATGTGTGCAGAGTAGAACTGTTCCATAGGGTTTTCAGGGCTATAATCTTTCAGAAGCTGATCAGCAGGCCTGTCTTCCGGGGCACCTCCAGGTGGGTTCAAAGCACCAACTTTTCAGTTAGTAGTCGAGCACTTAACCGATTGTGCCACCCAGGGACTGAGGCTCAACAGGAGCAGGCATGCGCCCAAGGTGCTTCCATTCAGAAACACCGTCTCTGGGGGATGTGGAACCTCGTCTCTTTGGGTCCATGTCCTCCACCTTGGGAGCAGGATTCCACATGGGTCTTCTGGCTTCCATCCCAGTGGGATGTCTGGCTGAGCCAGTCATCTTACATCTCCTGTCGTTCCCTGCCCTTCCCACCTCTGTCCTGGGACTGGGCAGTGGGAGAGAGGTCAGTAGGGCTGAGAAGCATGGTGCCACCTCACCTGCTCAGTGACACCCAGCTCTTTGGGCAAGGCCCATAGCAAACAAAGCCCTTTGACATGCATCGCTGCTGTGGACCCTGTGATTGTCCCTACGCCCGTATTACACATGAGGACACTGAGTCCCATGGAGCAACATAGCTTACCCAGGTCACTACTGAGTGCTAGAGTGAGAAACTTGAGCTAGACCACTGACTTCAAATTTGGGGGAGGCATGTAGGTGAGGAGGGGCAGAGAAAGTAGGGAAGAGCATTTTCAAAGAAAGACCCAATGCAGGAGCTTTGGGAGATGATGGCATTGTGAAATAAGAGCTGGAGGACTGTTAGACCTGGAAAGGAGCTTTTCCTATTTTTTTCTTTTGGAAAGATGTCTTGGTTATGAATCCTTTCTATCTCCTCTCCATTGTGCGTCTGTGTCTGGGAAGGCAATTTCTCACCTGTAATCCAGGTGTTGATTGGTGCTATCATAATCCTTGCCTAGCACATGTGTTGGGGAAAAAATGCTTTGTTTCTGCCTTCTCACACCCTACCCCTGCCAATGACCCTGCCTCCTTACCTGGTGTAGAGCTCACCTATAGCCCCATGCTTATCTTGACCTTGGATAGGAAGAATCCCTGCAGCCCACCGCTCCTTACCAGTTTTTGACTTCAGCTTGCTCCTGTTTCAGGGTTTCCCTCTGCCTACCATCCCTCCCTCATGCCTGATCCCACCCCTAGATGTCCCTGTTTGCTGTTTCAGTTCAGTGCTGAGATGCCCATCTGACTTCGCCCTCATCTAGCTCAGCCCTGCCACACACAGGCTACCTCGCCTCACCCTCACAGCCAGACCTCGGATGAAGAGGCAGCAGCAGCTAAAGGAGTGGTGAATTGAGGGCTAACCCACAAAATTCCCACGTGACCTCAACGAGTCACATGACTCTGCTCCGGATGGTAGCAAGCCAAAAACATCTATTGCTCACCAGTTGATTCCAACTCATAGCAATTCCATGGTTACAGAGTAGAACTGCTGTATTGGATTTTCTTGGCTATAATCTTTATGAAAGCAGATCACCGGGCCTTTCTTCCTCAGTGGGTTTGAACCACCAATCTTCAGTTTAGTAGATGAATGCAAACTTTTTACACCACCCAGGGACTTGGATGGTAGTAGGAGCTGGTGGAAGGAGATTGGCTTTGGAGTCAGACAGATCTGCGTTCAGACCTAGGCATCACTGCTTACATCTGTGTCATATTGAACGTATCACTTCACCACTCTGAACTGCAGTCTCTTCTTTGTGATGAAGGTGTATTCATAGCACTTATTCACAGAGTGATGTGGGGATCCGAAATGCCTGGCACAGAAGAAAGCTCCAAAAGCAACACTTGTCTTATTTTAATCCTCTGCTGATATTAATGGAGCTCGCATTCCAGAAGGAGAGGCAGATGTGCAGCAGACAATTACACTCCAGCGTGACATACGCAGCGATCACAGCATTGTACAAGGCACGGGTTGTTGCACGAGCTGATGAAAAAAGAAGAGCAAAAGTGGTGTGAGAACTAGAAAGTGTCCCATGCCCAGGGAGGGAATTTTTAATCCTTAGAGATGAGATCTCCCATCTTCTCTACAGCCTGGAGTCCTGCTCCATCAACTGCCAGCAGGGCTGAGGAGGAGGCCTGGCTCTGAACTTTTCTCCCCTGTCCCCCGCCCTCCGTGGCTCCAGGTAGGAGACCCCTAGTCTGGGAGGCATAGCCATTCTGCCTCAACTTAGAGAGGTGTTTCCCAATGTTTGTTCCGCAGAATCTCAGCAGGGCAGGGACTAAGGTGAGGCAAGGAAAGACTCACTTTCAAGGTCGTGCAATGGATGTCTCACTTGCCTTACCCTCATTTCAGCCCTGGCTCTAGTCCCACAATGTCCAGCCAAAGAAGGGCTCCACTGTGTAAAAAGTTCACTCCGAGCACACTCTAGCTTCAGGCCCTTTGCATTTGCCGTTCCTCTGCCCGGAGTGCTCTCCCCTAGATATCCACATGACTCACACCTTCCTTTACTCTGGCCTCCCCAGAAACATCTCCCCAGGCTCTCCTGTCTCCTTTACTCTTCATTGCTTTACCCTGCTTTGTTTCTCATTACACTTGTCACCATTTGGTATTTTTAATTGTTTATTTACATCGTTATTTCATTGTTGGTTCCCCCTCTGGAATGACAGCTCCATGAGGGCAGGGACTTGCCTGCTTTCACTACTGTATCCCCAGGGCCTAGAACAGTGCCTGGCACAGAATAGACTCTCAAATATTTTTTTCAAAAATGAAGGAAAGATGGGGTGGGGCAGAGGAAGGAGAGAAAGATTCCGAGAAGTCTGGAAGGGGAGGAGCACATTTAATTTTGCTTAACCCAGTAATTCTCAAACATAGTTGATGATAGAAAGCCTGTTGTCTAAAACATCTATTACCAAACCAAAAAGCCAGACCCGTTGCCATCAAGTTGATTTCAACTCATAGCAACTCTATAGGCCCCTTAGTTTCTACACAAGAAGCCCTGGTGGTACCACAGTTAAGGACTCAGCTGCTAACTACAAGGTTGGCGGTTCAAACTCACCCAGCAGCTCCTCTGGAGAAAAACCTGGTCATCTGCTCCCGTAAACATTGTTGTTTGTTGTTGTGTCCGTTCACATTGATTCCCACTTATAGTGACCGAATATGACAGAGGAAAACTGCCCCATAGCGTTTCCTAGGCTGTAATCTTTACGGGAGCAGATTGCCGGGTCTTTTCTCCTGCTGAGTGGTTGGTAAGTGCCAACCAGCGACCTTTCAGTTAGCAGCTGAGCATTTAACTATTCCACCTCCAGGGCTCCTTTTCCTATAAAGATTACAGCCTAGAAGACTCTATGGGGGCAGTTCTCTGTCGCATGGGATCACCATGAGCCAAAATTGACTCACAGGCACCCAGCAACAACGTTATCTACACACTGTGGGTAAGATGTCGTCAGGCACCAGAACTGCTCCGCTGTGTGTTGTTAGTTGCTGTGGACCCAGCTCCGGCTCATGACGACCTCATGTACAACGGAGTGAAACACTGCCCTGTCCTGTACCGTCTTAGTGATGATCATTGATATGTTTGAGTCCGTTGCTGTAGCTATCGTATCAGTCCAGCTCACTGAGGGTTTCTTTTGTTTTTGTTGGCCCTCTACTTTACCAACCATGATGTCCTTTTCTAGCAATTGGTCTTTCCTTCTAAAGTAAGCAAACCAAAGTCTTGCCATCCTCACTTCTAAGGAACCTTCTAGTTGTATTTCCACCTGTCTGTTAGTTTGTTGTACTGTGGTGGTTTATATGTTGCTGTGATGCTGGAAGCTATGCTACCAGGATCTCACATACCAGCAGCGTCACCCATGGTGGACAGCTTTCAGTGGAGCTTCCAGATTAAGACAGACTAGGAAGAAAGGCCTGGTGTTCTACTTCTGAAAAGTAGCCACTGAAAACCCAGCTATGCACCTGTCTTCTAATTTACCACTTCCCAAGGACGCGCCTCTCGTCCCTGTGTGGTGGGCTGTTCTCCGCTCTCTCCCTGGCACACCCTTATGGATCCTGTTGCTTCGGGCATCTGGTGTACCTGTTGGTGCTCCTAACACCACCACCCAGTTACCAGAGCTGCAACATCCCCCTCCCAACCTCTTCCTCCACCAGCCTCACACCTGGCCAACAAACAGTGACTTGCAAGCTGTCCCCTCCACCCCTGACCTGCCTCACGTGCACACACCATCTGCGCCCACCATGGGCTGGCTGGTGGATTTATGCACCTGAGAATGTGTCCTTCCCTCCTCCTTCCAGGTGCTAGGTAACCCTTCTCTGGTCTAGAGCTCATCAGCCATGTGGATTGATGATGCTCAGCTCTTATCTGTACATTCAAAGGTGAGAGAGACCCTAGGGAAGGTGAGCCAGGTGAAGTGGTCTACCCATGGCTAGGAATTGCAGCAGATGAATCAGGTCCTACCATGGACCCCCAGCTACATACACTCCCCTTCTCCCTAGGACTGAGTGAAACATTATGTACACAGAGCTGCAGATACGGGATGTTTGCTTGCCCTTTCTCTGATTTAAACATGAACTAATCAATCAGTCATCATTAATGATGGAAACCTTATTAAAGAGCCTGTATGTACCGTGGTGGTTATAGTAGAGCCAAAAGGTCTGGGTTCTAATCCCGGTTCTGTCACCTAGGGCTGTGTGATCTTGGCAAATGATTTCACCTCTCTGTTTCCTCATGGAAAATGGGAATAATAATGGTTTCCCTCTCCTAGGATGGTTGTGGCTGTTGATTAAATGAGGGGATGTGTATAAAGCACTTAGCCCATGCCTGGCATGCCTGGCATGGAGGCGGTGCTGTTAAAGCCTGAGGACTTCCCTGACCATCCCAATTGGGTCAGGTTTCCCCTGCCCACTCCCACAGCCACCCACCTTTCTCCCACCATTACACTTGCCCCACTACGTGGGGATGGCACTGTGACGTCTCCATCTCCCCACTGTGTTTTCGTGGAGGGCGGGACAGTGCTCCAGCCAACCCTGCATCCAGGATCCCCACCCAGGGCCTGCATGGAGCAGGAACAGTAAGCTTTGGGGTAGAGTGAATGAGGGAAGGAGAAAGGGGAGGAGCGGTCCATTCAGTCCGCCTGGGCCACTGCTTCCTTGGACTACTGCTTCCCTTTGGGTGGCAGGGTGTGTTTGATGAGAAATTTGGGTGTCACGGAAGCAAACAGAATTTTCCTGGGGCTTTTTTGCCCTTTCATCAGGTGTAATTTGATTAGCAAGTTGTGAATGATGGGGTATGGCCCTCCAGAACACCATATCTCAATGAGGGTTTTGCAAGACCCTGGTGCACAGGGTGGCGATGGGGGTTAAGGGATGGGTAATACTGGGTTATCAGGGGCTTGACCTCTGGCCTAAGTTAGAGGCAGGCCTCCCTGGGGTGAGCCCCACATTTACCCCTTGCCCTGGAGTTTGGGATCTGAAACCCTGCACCGCACAGATCGAATCTGACTGCAGGTTCCACATTGATCATTTTGAGGTCAATTCTTGTTTTTTTTTCCTGGAGTGTTGTAACCATTAAGTTCCAGGCAGGGGTCAGGCCTCTGGGCTCAATCGGCTCAGGTTGTCCGCACAATTGAAATCCCTGAGCCCATCCTGGCTAGTTTTCTCATTAAGACGATCAGACTGGATTGATCCATTAGATCGATGGCTGGATATCAGCCTGCAGGAAACCAATGAAATGAGACTGGGTGATCGGCCCAAGAATGAGGGCCCCTGTTGAGTTGGGGTGGGTTCTCAGCCCTCTGGGGTGGGGCTGGGGAGGCAGAGGAGCAGGTCAGAGGCCTCACCAGCTGGACTTTGCTGTAAAGGCAGCAGTGTTCCAAGACTGCAGCTACCGAAGCAGTAGTCCCAGCCTTCTTGTGCCCTACCCCAGCCAGTGATCCTAGGATCTGGGCAGGGATTCCAAGGTGCAGCTGGTTGGAGTAAGCATCAACTGGTACCAGCTTATAAAGATTTGAGATTCCTTCCCAGATGCTGTTGTCGTTGTTAGCTGCTGTTACGTTGTCCCCCAACTCATAGCAACCCCATATTCAATGGAATGAAATGCTACCCGGTCCTGAGCTGTATTCATGATTGATTGGGGATTGAACTGTTGTGATCCATAGAGTTTCCACTGGTTGATTTTCAGAAGTAGAATGCCAAGCCGTCCTTCCCAGTCCATCTTAGCCTGGAAGCTCTGCCGTGACCCGTTCAACATCATAGCAACACACAAGCCTCCACTGACCGATGGGTGGTGGCTGAGCATGAGGTGCTTTGGCTGGGAGTCGAGCCTGGGTCTCCCCCACAGAAGGCAAGAATTCTACCACTGAACCACCATTGCCTTCCCTGATCCACCACCCACACATTGCTGTCAAGTCGATTTCAACTTACAGTGATCACCTCCACCACTACCACCATGGCCAAAGATTGGGACTGCCCCTCCCAGAGGATGGCAGACTGTGTGTGATGGGAAATTTGGGTGTTGAGGGGGCAGAACAGCAGTTTCCCAGGGCTGTCCTCCCCTTTATTCAGGCATAATTTTATTTGGAAGCTGAGAATGGAGGGTCACAGGCATCTAGAGCACCATATCCCAGTATGGGTTTCACAGGACCCAGGTGCACTGGATGGTGATGGGGGTTAAGGGATGGATAAGGCTGGGTTTAGCACGCTTCAGCAGGTTTATTTCCTAAAGGATTTAATGGTTTTATGCACATTGTGATTCTCAGAATAGGGGATGGAGCTGGAGTGTTTGACCACAGAATGATTTCTGTGGGGTGTTCTGTAGAAATACGTTGAGGCACTTCCTTAAGGTGCCAGTGGGTCCTGCATTAATGGGAAAATTCATCCCAAGAAGTGTTTGGGGGTTGGAGAGATCCATGGGAGCCAGGAAGATGTCACTGAGGAAGAGGAAGAGAGTGATCAGCCCCGCTCAGGCCCACAGTCAACATTCACATAGAAACAATGTGAATGACACCCCCTGCAGCTGGGCAATGCAACTACCTTTACTCATCTGCCTGCTCTCTCCCCCACCCGCCTCTGTCAGCCCAGCCCTCCTGATCAGCTCGTATCCCTCATCATCCCCTTCTCCTTTCTCCCATAGGCTACTTGACCGTCAACATTGAGCCTCTCCCACCTGTGGTGGCTGGTGATGCCGTGACCTTGAAATGTAACTTCAAAACAGATGGCCGCATGCGTGAAATCGTGTGGTACCGGGTAAGTTGCCATCACTGTCCCTTCCACACCCATGGCCTGGACTGGTGGTACAGTCCTCACAGACCCTCTGGAGACCCTCACAGATGTAGCTGTGTCCTCAGCCATAACTCAGACCTGAGTTCTTCTGTGCCCTCTGCCACGTCTTTATCCTCTGCTGAAACCCCCCTCAAAGACCGCCATGCCTAGCCTTCTCTTCTGCCCTCAGAATCTATCTTGTTCTGGCCTGCTTTGTACTCTTAATCTGCCCCTGAGATGCCCCCGAGATGGACGGTTGCATAGATAGGTAGGTAGGTAGGTAGATTAGATAGATTAGATAGGTGGATGGGTGGATGGGTGGGTGGGTGGGTGGGTGGGTGGATGGATGGATGGATGGATGGATGGATGGATGGATGGATGGATGGATGGATGGATGGATGGATGGATGGATGGATGGATGGATGGATGGATGGATGGATGGATGGATGGATGGATGGATGGATGGATGGATGGATGGATGGCATCATGTCAACTTCAACTCTTGGCAACCTTATGTACAAAAGAACAAAATGTTGGCTGCTCCTGTATTATCATCGTGATTACCAGTATGCTGAAGTCCATTATTGCCAATCCACCTGGAATATACCTCTATTTCAAGAAACCTCATTAGCACCAAAATATAAGTTTCTAAGAACACAGTGGGCCCTGGTGGCAGTAGAACAACTGCCTAATGGGAATGTCTAATGGTGAAATTTCAGGCATGAGGCTTTGAGTAATGTTTTTGGCCGGGAAGAGAGAAGGATAGGAAGGCATCCTGACTTTAAAAGCTAATTACAGAGATGATTTGCTGTATAATCCAACTACATATAGGTTTAGCCCTGGCGTCTGGCACCATAAGTTTAGGTGTAAGAACAATGTTGTTAGAGACAAGCAGGTGCCCACCTGTCCAAGGCCCAGGTTTTGGCCACAAGAGGAACAGCCTGAGGCCTTGGACTCAAGTTTTGGTCTTTTCACTGATAGGGACCTTTGTGTGTCTGGACAGAGCATCCCAGCCTGGTCTCCCTTTGTGTAAGAGAGTTGGGGCTAAGCTCAGGAGAAGATCCAATTGGCAGTGATGTTCTTCTTGCAATGGAGCAGGGTACCATGATCTAAGGAATGAGTTAGAGAACTTCCCTTTTATAATCTAAAACATGGGCTGGCAAACTTTTTCTGTGAAGGGATAGTAAATATTTTTGCCTCCGCAACCATATGGTTTCTGTCATAACTACTCAACTCTGCTGTTGGAGTGTGAAAGCAGCCGTAGACAATGCGTGAACGAAGGGCTGTATTGGTTTCCTAGGGCTGCCATAACAAAGTAGCATCATCTGGGTGGCTTAAAACAACAGAAATGTATTCTCTCACAGTTTTGGAGGCTGAGCCCAAAACCAAATTGTCCACAGGGTGAGTTCCTTCTTGAAGACTTAGAGGGAGAATCTATTCAATTCTTCTCTCTTAGCTTCTGGTGGTTGCTAAGAATCCTCAGCATTCCTTGGCGTGTGGCAGCACAGCTCCAATCTCTGCCTCCATTTCACATGACATTCTCCCTGTGTGTCTCTGCTTCTTCACATGGTGTTCTCTGTGCATGTGGATCTCCAAATTTCCCTTGTCTTATAAGGACACCAGTCATTGTGTTAGGGCCCACCCGTGGCCAATATGACATCATATTAACTTGATTGCATATGCAAAGACCCTACCTTCAAATAAGTCATATTCACAGGTTCTAGGTGGATAAGAACTTTGTGTGGTCCTTATTCAGCCCATAAAACTACATGACTTTATTCCAATAAAATTTTATTTATAGATACTGAGATTTTGATTTCATATAATTTTCTCGTATCTCAAAAACTTCTTTTTATATTTTTCCAATGATTAAAAAATGTAAAAACCATTCTTGGCTTGGGAACCATACAAAAACAGGTGGTAGACCAATATGGCCCCCAGGCTATAGTTTGCCAACCCCTGATTTAAGATAACACTTTGCTAACCTTTGTAAGCTGCATTGCCCTTTCTTCAAATGAAACCAGTAGCCAAGTAGAACTGGCCTAACCAAAGCATGGTGCAGGGTGGAGGAGGTGGAAACTGGGGTGGGCATAGTTTGGAGGTCAGACATGGAGAGCTGGCTTCCCAGCCCTTCAGGCTGCCACCGCATCCACTGTGCAGTCAGGGGAACTGTGTTAGAGAAGCCCTCTGGGGCTCGCTTACCATTCACAGCCTTGGCTCAGAACAGCTCTCCTCACCCCCCTTCTTGCTCTTAGTTGTCTTGCTTTGAACCATCCTGACCTTGCTGCTCTTTCTTTCATTTTCAGTATTTGCTTCACCATTTGCTGGTCGGTGCTATTTTGTTCGCTGTGATCTGGACTCCTTTTAACCACAATAGTGGTTCTCCATCTTAGCACAAAGCTCTTCTTGCTTAGAATCAACTCCAAGACATTCCACCCAAGCTCTCCCAGCATCCCTGTCCCCACAGTTGTGAACCTGACATTCAGTACCCATTGGGTCCCAAACTTAGAGGAAGTTTCCATCCTAGATAGATCAGTGGGTCTAGAGAAAGTCAAGGCATCTGTTAAATAGTGCCGTGAACTGAATCACTACTAGGCGTATTTACATGATATGGGAACTGCTTGGCTGACACACGCTGTAAGCATCTCATTAGCACCTGGCAGAAGGACTGGGAAAAATTAACTCCAGCTCACTGCTGATGATGGGACCACATCTCTCGCTCAACCAGCCTGTGGATGGGATCAGAGTGTTGTTGTCATTGTTAGGTGCCATCGAGTCAGTTCCAACTCATAACGGCCCTATGTACAACAGAACGAAACACTGCCCTGTCCTGCACCATCCTCACAATCGTTGTTATGCTTGAGTCCATTGTTGCAGCCACTGTGTCAATCCATCTTGTGGAGGGTCTTACTCTTTTTCACTGACCCTCTACTTATTAATGGATGTTTACAGCTGTTCTCATTTTGAGTCATGCCACATCAGCAAACGATGGTCCCAAAAGCATGACTCCATCCACATCGTTAAGGTTGACTCTACTTTGAGGAGCAGCTCTTTCCCACTTGTTTTTGACTGCTTTCCAGAGTGGGACCAGAGTAAGGGGTAGTGAACGCCGTACCCAGATGATGGAGTGAAATATGGCGACCCAGTGGGAACTGTTCAGGTCAGAAGGAGCTTAGACTTCATGAACAGTTCCCATTGGGTTGCCATATTTCTCTCCATCAGTTGGGTAGGACATTCACTCTTGTTACTGTGCTCACAGTGGTGAAACTCTCCCCGCAGAGGCAGCTGCCAGGGTCAAAGGCAATGACAGTGCTAGGTGAGGTCCAGGTGTAGGGAGCCAGGAGCTGGTTTCCATGTAACTCTGAAGATGGGGGGCGAACACTGGGGCAGGAGGGGAGGGCCCAGGTTCTGGTTTGGACATTTTCCCTACCCTTCTCTACCCCAATGTTGACAGCCACTCCCCCCCCCCCCCCACCCCATGACTCTCTCCCACTCTAGCCTTGGGTCACATTGATTGCTTTAAGAATCAGTTACATTTCATACAGGTGTCAGGCCCCACATCTCCAGTTATGGTGGAAAAGTTATGGTAGGCTGCACTAATTAATTTATTTTATTTCATTTCACATCCTTTGACTGAGTGCCTCTGGAGCAGGGGTATGCAGATGTATGCAAATCATATGCAAATAGCCCAAGGGAGCCAAATGCTTGGGCCCTTTGAATTCTGTAGCTGGACTGAGGTGGTGGCTCAGCTGTGTTACTCTCCTTGGAATCAGGGGAGTTCCCGTGCACCCTGTCTGTGAGTGTGAGGGGTGGGGCAGGGCACGGTAGGAAATCCCAGGGAAGTGGTCCCATGCCACTTCCTGTTTTCTCTTTGTCTGCTGCCATTCTGGCTTTGCGGCACCAATGGCCTCTTTTCCAAGGAGCCAGCTGAATGGAGAGAGATAAGAGCCTACCAGGATGGGGGCTCCAGGAGCCATGGGCCAGGGCAGGGCTTCTAGAAGGGAGTGGGAGAAGCAGCAAGGGAAGCTTTCATCTCCTTCTCCAGCTCAACCCTCTTCTCATCATCCCCTCCCCTGCCAGACAGCCCCCCACAGCCTCATCTCCCATCTCCCTCTCCCCGCAGCTTGCCCCTGCCCAAACAGGGAGCCCAGCGTTGTGTTGTTTGTTTTCTGTACGTGTGTTTGCTTCCCTCCCAAGCTTCCTTCCCGCGTCCCCCGTGAATGAGCTTACAGAGCCTGGCTTGGAAGGAAATGAATAGATTACACAGGCCAGCCAGGACTGTCTCCAATCCCTTTAGAAGGGAAAAGCAGGGCATTGTGATGAGGCCGTCACTGCAGCTCAGCCCGGCGTGCACAAAATGGCCCAAAACATGTGTAGACCCCAGCGGGCTCCCCTCTGCTCCTAAAGACATTATCTAGAAATTGGATCAGACTGAGCTTTCAGAAAACCTAATGAATGGGTTTGATTCTTTGGGTAATTTGGGGGATCTGATGAAATTGTCTAAAGCAAAAGGGATCTCCCCCTCAAGGTTAACAAGGCCTCTGGCTGAACATTTGGGAAGGTCCTGCCTTTAAGACCCCTTGGGGAAGAAGGGAGGCCCTTGGGAAAAGACCTGAGTCTTGGACACATTGCCCCATGGTGTAGCCAACTTGAGGGATCCAGCCAAAACCATAAAATAGACTCAAGGATATTTGATCAGAGCCCCGCGCCTGGGCTGCCCAATATATTAACCACTAGCCACATGGGTGGTGCAAACAGTTAACACGCTCACTGCTAACTGAAAACTTGGAGATTCAAATCCATACAGAGGTACCTCAGAAGAAAGGTCTGGCAATCTACTTCCCCAAAATCAGCCTTCAAAAACCCTATGGAGCACAGATCTACTCTGACACACATGGGGAATCGTTAGAACAGAGTCCATGGCAACTGGTTAGTTCCATATGGCTATTACATTTAAATTAATTTAAGTTAAATTAATTTAAAAAGCCACCTCCTCAGTCAGACTATCCACATATCAAGTGCTCACTAGCCATATGTGGCTCATGGCTACTGTATTGGACAGCATAGGTATTGAACATTTCTATCATCTCAGAAAGTTCTACTGGACAGTCTGCTGTAGATATTTGAAATTTTCTTCTGTGGCTTCTGGAATACACTGTGCGTTCCTGACAGGGGATAACAGTGAGTGTTCATCGAGCCAGATTTCCAACCAAACTAGCTCTAAAATGAATTTCAGTAAAATGAGTTTTATTTCTCTTGCAATCTGCCATCATTAGAGTATGTGGGGCCAGGGGAGTAGGGAGTGAGGGGAAGAAAGAGGGTGGTTATCATTCTCAAAAGACTTTGTTGAAAACACAAAGAGGATGTCAAGAGAGTTGTCAGATCCCTGAGGTGCTGGGTATTGTAGATGTCTATCAAAGCCCTGTTCAACTGACAGATGCTCACATCCCTTTTCACCTTCTCCCTATGCTTTCTCCACTGTTGCATGGGTTTGTCTCCCAGGTTTGAGGTTCCCTGGCTCCATCTTCACAGTTCTTTCTTCCTAGAATTACAGTGCTAATAGAGTAGAAGTGCAATTCCATATTTGGCCAGTAGGAGGCTGTCATCTAACTGTCGATCTACCCTAGTATTAATACCAAGACTTGGTTCCAGGAAACAAATGACAAATAATATTCTTTACTTAATCACTATGGTCCATTATATGTTTACAATTGAGGACTTATGAAGTAATACTGTTAATACTAAACTTCATGGCTAACATTATCAAGCCTTTACTCTATGCCAGGCTTTGGATCAAGTGCTTTACATACATTAAAACATTTAATTTTCACGTTGGTCCTACGAAGTAGGTACTATTATTAATCTAATTTTTCACATACAGAAACTGAGGCCATCCAAAAAGACAGTGTCTCAGCAAGTGTTGCCTTCCCTGACTTCTGCAGAAAGTTATAGACACTCCTCCCTCCATGATTTCATAGCCTCCTTGTGGGTCTCTACTCCAGCACTTACCTCAACATGTCAAAACACAATGCCCACTGGACGATGAGCACCTCAGGGTCAGCCATGTCATCTCGCTGATGTGTCCGCAATGCTTAGTGCAGAGTAGCCTCAGTAAATATTTGTTAAATGGTAGAGCTATAAATGGAGCGCTGGTGGTACAATGGTTAAGAGCTCAGCAGCTAACCAACAGATGGACAGTTCAAATCCATCAACTGCTCCTTAGAAACCCTCTGGGGCAGTTCCACTCTGTCCTATAGGGTCACTCTGAGTTGGAATCGACTCAACAGCACACAGCAACAACAACATAAATATAAATGCATGTGCACATTTTGACAGACCACACTGTGTAGCCCACTTGTGTTTCAGGTAGGTATATGTGTACGGCTGATAGTATCTGTTTGTGTGAGAGTGTGGGTCTTTGTACACTCAAGGGGCTTTGCAGAACACGGGGAGACAAAAGGAACATTTCTTATTAGGACACACTGTCTAAACTCATTTAGCTGGAGGTTACCTGCCCAGCAGGCAAAGCCAAAGGTCTGTTTATATCATAGAAATCCATTAAACAGCCACAGAAAATCATGGGAATTTAACCTTTCACAGCAGTTTTTATCATCCCTCCTTTGTTTTGTTTCCTTCCTTCACAATTTTTTCCCCAAAAGGTGTTCCAGGCCTGGGTTACAAGACCACAGAAAAGAGAGCCACAGAGCAAGGTAGAGAGAGAAGGAGATCTACAGACAGCGATAAAGCCCCAGCTTTAAGTCTTCCTTATCTCTCTTCTTTCACCTTGTGGGGAGACGAGTGCCTGCATGTTTGTTTTGAGGTGTAAATGCCTCTGCTTTGGCACCACCTGGCCAGGGCTATGTTCCCCTTTGGGGCTGTGCTGGATGCCTCTGCAACAAGGTTTTGCAGTTGCTTTGGACCACTAGAGAAAGGATTGAGATTGGAGACTGGGAAGGGTGGGCTAGAAAGAGACAAAACTTTGACACCAGAAGACCCACGTATGAGTTCTGGTATGAGGCTTTGGGAGTGACCTAAGCTTTCTGCATTTTAGAAGCCTCATCTGAAATTGGGCATGAACACACCTACTTTGTAGGCTTGAATGAGATAATGTCTGCAACCAAACAAGCCCAGTCCTTGGCTCATGATGGTTCCTACTCAATAAATGGTAGCCACTGGCCTGTCACATCTCTTGGTAGCTTAAGGAGTCTGGAGAGGGAAGTTCCAGAGTAAAAATACAGTGAAAGGTGTTTTAGGAGGATCACCAGGATCAAATGCCTTGAATTTCAACCTACCATCTACATTCCCAAGGGATATAGGCAGAGACGACACTTAGGTCAGTACACCGTACTGTAAGGTTATGCGGGTAAACTCAGCAGATTTCAATTCTTTGAAATATCAGCACATAGTTAAGCCATTTTAGTGGATCTTAGCTCTCCCTGAAGCAGAAAGTTATTTCAAAATGGCTGCACTGGCATATGTGCTCTATGAGTTGCAGTACCTGGCCATGTTTTGTTTGATGATCATAGGAGACACTGCAGTTGAATAATATCATAAAGGCAAGAAGGCAGGCACACTATGGGTGACCAGCAGTAACCAGGGCCAAAGTCCTAAAAAACTGGGCTGGGCCATCCCTTTGACCCGTCTGGCTTAGAGTCTAGCAGGACAGGCACTCAAGCTGGGTGCTCCATGCTAGTCCTCTGGACCCACACCCTGATCTTGGACCCGTAACTGTTACAGTTCCAACATCTAGATGAGAAAGGGAATGAGGAAGACAAGAGGCATCCTTCTTCACAGAGGCAGGGCAGAGGTGGCCCAAGCTGCCTTCTCCAGGCCTTCTTCCCCTGCCTCTGACCTTCCAAATATATGCCCCATGCCCAATCTCATTACACCAGTCACACAGGAGGATAGAGAATGCAGCCAAAGAGAGGGCCTGCCAAAGAACAGCTGATTGTAGAATAAATGTTATCACACATAAAGAAGAAAAAAGAGCAAGTTTCCAAGTCTAGTTCCATTGCCTTCCTTTTATTCCACCCAACAAAAGCCCCACATTCAACCACAGTGGTCTGGTTGGTTCCACCCCAGATCTGTATCACAGCCCCTCCTTCTTGGAGGTGGAGTGATGGAGGAACCCTTAAGCTCCCCCTCGAGGTAGGAATGTGAATGGCAATTATTACAGCCCCAATTCTTGGTCTTTAATGGTTTTTTTTTTTTTTTTTAATGGGAGTTTTGTTTTAAGGGGCAGGGATTTCCCTCTCTGATTGCTCATTAGAGTTTTCGGATGGGCTTGTAAAGAAATACTGATACCTGAGCTCATTCTACAGTTACTGAGCTAGAATCTTCAGGATTGGAGCCTCAGACTTGATTGTGATACAATCAGCCCAGCCAGAGACGATGCCCTGGTGTTTGGGAAACTCTGATAGAGGGAGCCGCTCCATCCGTTCACTCAACATTAATTCAATACATATGTACTGAGTTGGAGTGGTTCCAGGCACTGGGCGAACAGGACAAGATCTCATGCTCATATAGTTTATTTACCTTGGGAGAGAGGGGAGGATAAAAAGATAAAGAAGCAAGAAATATACCACATAATGATAAATATGATGCCTATAATTAAAACAGACTGATTGATGGGACAGAAAGGGGTTGGATGGTTAGGTAAGAAAAGACCCACTTAAGCTGAGATCTCAAAGACAGTAAGGAACCTGTCATGCCAAGGAGAGAAGGTCCAGCATTCTGAGCAGAGAGAAGACCAGGTATAAAAGACTACGGTGGAAACAAGCTTCATGTGTTCAAAGAACATAAAGAAAGCCCATGTGGCCGGGACAAAACAAGAGAGGGAGGTAGAATTAAGAGATAAGTTTGGGTAGATGGGCAGGGACCATTCATGCCCAGCTCCGTGCACCAGGAAATGGAATCTGGAGCCATTATAAGTACAACAGGGAGCACCAGGGGGTTTTAAGCAGGGAAGTAACAAGACCTGGTGTAGTTCATTAAAACATCACATCTGGATGGAGAATGGATGGGGGCGTAGGTAGGCAAGACAGGAAGCAGAGGGATGACTTTGAAGGTTATTATAATATTGCAGGCAAGAGGTGGCAGTGGCTTGGGTGAGGACTAGGATGGTGGTAGTGAGATACTGGGAGGAAAAAAATCCAGTTATGGTTTGCATGTAGAGTCAAAGGGCTTCTTAATATGTGGAAGGGATGAGGGAAGGGGAGGATTTAGGCATGAGCAGCGGAGTGTGGGTAGCAGTGCTGTTCACTGAGATAGGGAGGGCTGGATCGGTGACCAGGCTGGAGAGACAGGCATCGAGAGTTCTCTGTTGGCCAGGTTATATTGAAAGTGCCACTAAAACATGGAGATGGAGCTGTCTGGGCATCAGCTGAGGCTACAAATCTTAAATTCTGAGCAAAGGGCGGCGCTGGAGAGTTATACTTGGGGGTCATTAGTTTACAGGTGGTATTTAAAGTCACAGGCTAGATGAGAAAACTTGAGGGGAGGGAAAAGAGAAGAGAGACAGGACACCTGAAGATTAAGAGATAGAAAAGTAGACAAGCAAAGAGACTGAGAAGGAGCAGCCAGCAAGATATGAAGAAAGCTAGGAGAGTGGTGAGTCTTAGATCCCAAGAGAACAAAGTGCTTCAGGAAAGAGAGGAGTGTCAGCTGTGCCCAGTGAAAGGCGAATTAAGATGAGGACAGAGAAATGACCATGAATTTGGCAATGTGGAGCCCACTGGTGCCCTGGACAACAGTAGTCTCTGTAGAGTTAGTGAGGGAAGAAGCCTGACCAGAGTGCTCTAAGGGAAGCATTATGATGAGCATTGGTGTAGTCTTGAGGTTTTGACTATTAAAGGAATTTGACCTTAAACTTCTGGCCAGATCTTCGCAGGTAACATAAAGACATGATTGCTTTTAATGGGTCCATCTGTATTTGCATGTTTTTCATAAGCTATTGAGTATGTTGTCTTTTCCAAACTTCCTGAACCTTTCAATCTGGAACTGGTGGCAGCCTCGCTCTCCTCCTTGAGAATATGAATGTGAAAGGGACCACCAAAGAGTAATTGAGGAATTGCTGCTGGTGCAAATGATTAGTGCAGCTTCTAACCCAAAGGTTGGTGGTTGAAATCCACCCAGAGGTGCCTCAGAAGACAGGCATGACGATCTACTCCTGAAAAATCAGTCACTGAAAACCCATGAAGCACAGTTCTGTTCTGACGCACATAAGGTCATCACGAGTTGACTCCGACCCCAAGGCAACTGGCTTGGCCAAAAGAACGAACAAATCAGGTATAGAAGAAATACAGCCAGAATGTTCCTTAGAAGCAAGGATGGCGAGACTTCAGCTTGCTTACTTTGGGTACATCATCAGGAAAGACTAATTGCTAAAAAAGGACATCATGTTAGGTAGAGGGCCAACGAAAATGAGGGAAATCTAATGAGATGAATTGACACAATGGCTGCAACAATGGGCTCAAACATACCAAGAATCATGAAGATGGTGCAGGACTGAGAAATGTTCTATTATGTTATACCTAAAGTCACATGAGTTGGAGCCAACTCGGTGGGAACTAACAACAGAGTAATTAAACAATACAGTTGGTACTTGGAGGAAAGATCGCAGCTCTACCATCCAATCAACTCGGTGGCCTTTGGACAACAGCCATTCACAGAACTTTCCTGAGCTCCTGCTCATGCTAAGCCCCGTACAAGCAGCTGGAGGTATAAAGAAGAACGAGGTGGCTCCACCTACCCCAACAGGAGAGCTTCACATCCAGCCACGAGTCGTTAAGTTGTTAAGGTCTGTTTCCTCATCTATCAAATGGGCTTGATAACACTTCCCCCAAGCGTCTCACAGGGATTTGTATGAAATAAAAAAGACACCCTGCAGACAAGCTGTTTCCATCACCCACGGCGCAGAGGAAATGGGCTTCACTTATATTTCTTCATCTTCTCTTTTCCGCCTGGCCAAATCTTACTCATTCTCTCCTCTGTGAAGCCTTCTGACCTCTCTCACCAAGACCGAATTAAGAGCTCCTCTTGCTGTGCTCCCTCAGCATTTTGTACGTACTTCGATTAGAGAGCTATCACCTGGTATTTTAGTTATCCATTTTTGTGTCTGTTGCTGAGTCTTATTTATCTGTTTCTCCAAAGTCTGCCATGTGCCTGGCAGGCTCTGGACCTGGGTGGTTACATGGAGTCTCTGGATCCTGAGGGAATATGCAGATGGGTTTCCATGGGTGCTTAAAACCTCAGAAATTAGAACCAGTATACGGTGTGCATTTGGAGGAGAAGGGGAGCAGAATATTATCAAAGGGGTCTGTGGACCCCCCCAAAAAGCTGAAGAACCACTGAAGTGTCTAGGTATCTTTGTTTATTATGAATTGAATTGTGTCTCCCAAAAAGATATCTTGAAGTCTTAGCCCCCAGTACCTGTGAGTGTGACCTTATTTGGAAATAGGGTTTTTGCAGATGTCGTCAATTTAAGATTAAGTCAATAGGTTAGGGTGGGACCTAACCCAATATGACTGATCTTCTTATGAGAAGAGAAGAGACACAGAGACAGAAACAAAGGAGAACTCCGTATGAAGATGGAGGCAGAGACTGGAGTGAAGCTGCTGCAAGTCAAGGAACCCCAAGGGTTGCTGGCAGCGCCAGGAGCTAAGAGAAAGGCATGGAACAGTCTCTCCTCTAGAGCCTTTAGAGAGAGCATGGCTGTGCCAGTATCTTGACTTTGGACTTCTATACTCCATGTGTCTGTCAGTTTGTCATACTGTGGGGGCTTGCATGTTACGGTAATGCTGGAACCTATGCCACCAGTATTCAGATATCAACAGGGTCACCCATGGAAGACAGGTTTCAGCTGAGCTTCCAGACTAAGACTAGGAAGAAGGGCCTGGCAGTCTACTTCTGAAAAGAATGAGCCAGTGAAAACCTTATGAATAGCAGCGGAACATTGTCTGATATAGTGCCATAAGATGAGCACCCCGGGTTGGAAGGCACTCAAAAGACCACTGGGGAAGAGCTGCCTCTTCAAAGTAGAGTCAACCTTAATGAGGTGGATGGAGTAAAGCTTTCCGGACCTTCATTTGCTGATGTGGCACAACTCAAAATGAGAAGAAACAGCTGTAAACGTCCATTAATAATCAGAACATGCAATGTACAAAGTATGAATCCAGGAAAATTGGAAGTTGTCAAAAATAAAATGGAATGCATAAACACTGATATCCTGGCATTAGAGAGCTGAAATGGACTGGTATTGGCCATTTTGAATCCGACAATCATATGGTCTACTATGCCGGGAATGACAGCTTGAAGAGGATGCATTCCTCATCAAAAGGAACATTTCAAGATCTATCCTGAAGTACAATGCTGTCAGTGATAGGATAATATCCATACACCTACAAGGAAACCAGTTAATACTTTTATTCAAATTTACACACCAACCACTAAGGCCAAATATGAAGAAACTGAAAATTTTTACCAGCTTCTGCAGTCTGAAATTGATCAAACATGCAATCAGGATGCATTGATAATTACCGGTGATTGGAATGTAAAAGCTGGAAATAAAGAAGAAGGATCAGTACTTGGAAAACATGGCCTTGGTAATAGAAACGATGCTGGAGATTGCTTGATAGAATTTTGCAAGACCAGCTTCTTCATTGCAAATACCTTCTTTCACCAACATAAATGGTGACTATACACATGGACTTTGCCAGATAGAACACACAGAAATCAAATCGACTATATCTGTGGAAAGAGATGATGGAAAAGCTCAGTATCATCAGTCAGAACAAGGCCAGAGCTGACTGTGGAACAGATCATCAATTGCTCATATGCAAGTTCAAGTTCCAACTAAAGAGAATTAGAACAAGTTGCCAAGAGCCAAAGTAAGACCTTGAGTGTACCCCACCCGAATTTAGAGACCATCTCAAGGATAGATTTGGCACATTGAACACTAATGACAGAAGACCAAGCGAGTTGTGGAATGACATCAAGGACATCATCCATGAAGAAAGCAAGAGGTTATTGAAAAGACAGGAAAGAAAGAAAAGACCAAAATGGATGTCGGGAGAGACTCTGAAACTTGCTCTTGAACATTAAGTAGCTAAGCAAAAGGAAAAAATGATGACGTAAAAGAACTGAACAGAAGATTTCAAAGGGAAGCTCAAAAAGACAAAGTTAAGTATTATAATAACATGCAAAGAGCTGGAGATAGAAAACCAAAAGGGAAGAACACACTCAGTATTTCTCAAGCTAAAAGAACTGAAGAAAAAATTCAAGCCTCGAGTTGCAATAGTGAAGGGTTCTATGGGGGAAATATTAAACGACAAAGGAAACATCAAAAGAAGGTGGAAGGAATACACAGAGTCATTATACCGAAAAGAATTGGTCGGTGTTCAACCATTTCAAGAGGTAGCATATATGATCAGGAACCAGTGGTAGTGAATGAAGAAGTCCAAGCTGCACTGAAGGCATTGGTGAAAAACAAGGCTCCAGGAATTGAGAAGTATCAATTGAGATGTTTCAACAAATGGTTGCAGTGCTGGAAGTGCTCACTTGTCTATGCCAAGAAATCTGGAAGACAGCTTCCTGGCCAACAGACTGGAAGAGATCCATATTTATGCCTATTCCCAAGAAAGGTGATCCAATCAAATGCTGAAATTATCGAACAATATCATTAATATAAAATGCAAGCAAAATTTTGCTGAAGATCATTCAAAAGCTGCTGCAGCAGTATATCAACAAAGAACGACCAGAAATTCAGGCCAGATTCAGAAGAGGACATCGAACAGGGTTATCATTGCTGATGTCAGACGGATCCTGGCTGGAGGATGTTTACTTGTGTTTTATTGACTATGCAAAGGCATTTGATGGTGTGGATCATAACAAATTATGGATAACATTGCGAAGAATGGGAATTCCAGGGCACTTAATTGTGCTCTTAAGGAACCCATACGTAGATCAAGAGGCAGTTGTTCAGACAGAACAAGGGGATACTGAGTGATTTAATGTCAGGAAAGGTGTGCATCAGGGTTGTATCCTTTCACCATACCTATTCAATCTGTATGCTGAGCAAATAATCCAAAAAGCTGGACTATATGAAAAAGAACGGGGCATCAGGATTGGAGGAAGACTCATTAACAACCTGTGTTATGCAGATGACACAACCTTGCTTGCTGAAAGTGAAGAGGACTTGAAGCACTTACTAATGACCACAGCTTTCTGTATGGATTACACCTCAAGACAAAGAAAACAAAAATCCTCACAACTGGACCAATAAGCAATATCATGATAAATGGAGAAAAGATTGAAGTTGTCAAGGATTTTTTTTACTAGGATCCACAATCAACATCCATGGAAGCAACAGTCAAGAAACAAAAGACACATTGCATTGGGCAAATCTGCTACAAAGGACCTCTTTAAAGTGTTGAAAATCACATCATATGCGTGCAAAAGCTGGACAATGATTAAGGAAGACCTAAGAAGAATTGGTGCCTTTGAATTGTGGTGTTGGTGAAGAATATCGATTATGCCATGGACTGTCAAAAGAACGTACAAATCCTGTTTAGAAGAAATACAACCAGAATGCTCCTTAGAAGCAAGAATGGTGAAACTGTGTCTTACATACTTTGGTCATGTTGTCAGGAGGGATCAGTCCCTGGAGAAGGACATAATGCTTGGTAAAGTGCAGGGTCAGCAGAAAAGAGGAAGACCCTCAACGAGGTGGATTGACACAGTGGCTGCAACAATGGGCTCAAGCATAACAACGATTGTGAGGATGGCCCAGGACCGGGCAGTGTTTTGTTCTGTGGTACGTAGAGTCACTATGAGTCGGAACCAACTTGACGGCACCTAACCACAACAATAGCCTCCAGAACTGTAAGGTGATAAATTTCTGTTGTTTTAAGTCACCCAGATTGTGGTAAGTTGCTACAGCAGCCCTGGGGAACTAATGCATTGTTGAACAATGGGGCTGCTTATGAATATGAAGGGTCAAGGTGTCCTGATCTCTACCCCAGGGCATCAGAGTCCATCCACCTGGGAAGGGACCTAGGAGAAAGAGGAAGGCTGCACAGCCACATCAGAAAGCCCGTGGTCCGTGTGCCTCCCAGGGACTTGGGGGACAGGATGTTGCCATCAGCCTCGGGGTGGAAGAATGGCCAAGGGCTTGGGATTGGTCCAGACACCACAGATCAGTGAGCCTGGATTTGTCCATAGAAGCCCTTGGAAGGAAAGGGGAGATAAGAAGAAAAGAAAGGAAAGGCTTGCTTTGGCAACACATCACTGCTGTCTCTGGCATGAGGAGGAGTGCTTTTGGCCAGAGAAATCCATCCTCTCTCGGGGATTAAGATCAGATTTATGATTTCAGGCAACGAAACCGTTTCCTGGTTCCAGAGGCTACATACAGACTGATAAGAGCTCTTGGCTTCCAAACTCTTGAGGGGGGCGCCAGCAGATGGAGAGGACACCAAATAACAAGGCATTCTATTGGACCACACATAGACTCCACCTGTAATAAGCGCTCCCACTGGATGGTCATGAAAGACATGGTAGACTATCACATCCAAGACAAACATGTTGATGGCTTAGCCCACTCTGGGGCTCGTGTCCTCACTTATCAAGTGCGTACTATACAGCAGGAGCCTCGGGTAAAAAGTCCTGCTGGGTGACCTTGAGCAAACCATTCTTCCTCTCTGAGCCTCCTTATCTTCATCAGTAAAATAAAAGGGTGGGACGAGATGGTCTCTAAAGAGTGATGGTCCCAACAGAATGTGCTGTATCTTTCCCCCTTACAGCCAAACTTCCCTCCCTCCCCAGGTCCCCAGAGGGTCCTGGGCAGGGGAAGAGGTGGGCACTTCCCCCGGCCAGGACACTCCCAGGGTACAGCTGTTTATCAGAGGGTGGAGATCCTGGCCCCAGCTACTGGCAGGGCCACTGAGCCTGCAGAACCTGGGAGCTATATTAAGCCCAAAGTGTAATTTCTAGCTGACGATGCCTGCTGAGTTTAAATGACAAGGGGGCTGACTTAACTTGTCAGGGAAGGATTAAGGGTGAACTTCCGCACCAACAGGCAAAGGAAATAAAGTAACATGACTGCAACGAGAGATGTTTCCCAGAAAAACAGCTCAGCAGCCCCTCCCTCCCAAGGCCTTCCTCCTCCTCCTTCCCCCACTTTTTCCTCATCTCAAAAGTGACTGTGTCCTCTTTCCAAGTGACTCAGAGAGCCCAGGAGCAGCCAGACCATCACCCTATTGCAGAGAGGGGCAAATGGAGGAACCATAAGAACCAGCTGCTGTCAAGCCAACCTCGACTCATAACAATCCTATGTGTGTCAGAGTAGAATTGCACTCCGTAGAGTTTCCAAGGCTGTGACCTATCAGAAGCAGATGGCCAGGCCTTTCTTCAGAGGCACCTCTGAGTGAGTTCGAACTGACAACCTTTTGGATAGTAGTTGAGTGTTTAACTGTTTGCTTCATCCAGGGTCTCCTATATAAAGCCATAACCATGTGCTTTTCTAAAGTGCAAACCTGATTGCATCATTACCACCCTCCCTCTTTCACCCCACGCTTAACAAGGGCTCCCTACCCTTTAAGGACCAAGTTCAAGGTCCTTGGCCCAGCATACAAGGCCCTTCCTGACTGCACCTCGGCTGACCGATTTCCCCAGCCTTGTCTCCTACCACATTCCCAAATAGGCCCACTGCTTGAATCATATGGCCTAGTTGCCATTCTCAGAATGTGGCAACACTCTTTCCCACCTCCGTGCTGATGCGGATGCTGCTACTCCTCCCTGCCATGCCCTTCCCTCCCTCCACCTGGCAACTCCAACTTGCCTTCCCAGGCTCGGCCTCAGTGTCACCCCCTAGAGACCTTCCCCATCCTTTGCCCCCTTGCATCTTCTTCTCCCTTCAATCACCACAACCAGGGCTGAGTTAGCATCTCATGACACCCTCATAATAGTCAGAACTCTACTACCATGTGACTTAGCACACTGGACTCACGTGCTCATGCATGCAGCAGATGTTTCTTGAGCACCTACTGCGTGCCAGGCACTGAGCACTGGGAACAAAGCAGTGAATTTGTAAAGAGGGGCCTTGTTTTTGGAAACGCAGTGGGTAAGTGCTATGGCTACTGATCAAAAGGTCAGCAGTTCAAATCCCCCAGGCATACCTTGGAAACCCTATGGGGCAGTTCTACTCTGTAGTATAGGGTCGCTGAGTTGGAATCAACTCAATGGCAACGGGCTTGGTTTGGTTTTTTTAATGGCTAACGTGACACAGTGGTTAAAAGCTATAGCTGCTAACTAAAAGGTTGGTGGTTCAAATCCACTAGCTCTCCTTGGAAACCCTACTCTTTCCTATAGTGTTGCTATGAGTTGGAATCAACTTAACAGCAATGGGTTTGGTTTTTTGGGAGGGCTTTGTTATTATGGAGCTTATCTCTGGGTGGCACAAATGTTTAAGCACTTCGATTACTAGCCAAAAGGTTGACAGTTTGAATCCACCCAGAGGTTCTGCAGAAAAAAGTCCTGGCAACCTGTTTCGAAAAGGTCACAGTCTTGAACACCCTATGGAACACAGTGGTACTCTGGCACACGTGGGGTTACAGTGAGTCAGAATCCACTCAACAGCAGCTGGTTTTTCTTTTGTTTTCTTAATAGTTAAACAGAGAAAGTAGGTATTACACCAAGATTTGTCAAGCAAATGATATTTGAAATTGTGTTAACAGCCCTGAAAGAGAAGTGCAGATGTCTGCTAGCTGGGTGCTCAGGAGACTAATAGCTGAATGTCTCTCTCACAGAAGGGAAGCTCCTTGCTGGCAAAATCTTGATGTCTTGTTTGTCTTTGTGTCTTTCTCTCCTCAGTGTCTAGCATGATGCTGAGCACATAGTTTAGAAAATGTATGAATGAATGTGTAAATGAATGAATGTATGAATGAATGAACCTCTTTTGTGGCTCTGAGGGACATAGGGGTAAACTTTTAGTTGATGAGGGAGACCTTTCACACAATTAGAACTTTTTAACAATGGATGGGGTGTTTGGAGGACTGGTGAGTTTCCGGTCCCTGGGAGTGTCTAAGCAAACACTGGAGAGGCCACCTGTCAAGAACACAATAGAAGGGATTCCTGGTCCCAGAGAGCACAGCTGCATCACATTCAGCTGCCCAGTTATGAGACTACAGATTACAACCCTAAGGCTGCAAGAGGCAGGTGGGACCATCCAGCCACCAAGTGTGGGACTCCTGGAGAGACCAACCTGTTGCCATCAAGTCAATTCCAACTCATAGCGTCCCTACAGGACAGAGTAGAACTGCCCCATAGCATTTCCAAGGAGCACCTGGTGTATTCGAACTGCCAACCTTTTGGTTAGCAGCTGAACTTTCAACTACTGCCCCACCAGGTTTTCCCCTGAAGACACCAGGCCTCCAGAAATTTCCAGATTCCCCAGGACAGGGCTGATTGTGGATCTTCTGGAACCAGCCCACGTGGCTGTGAATGCTTAGAGTGGATGTGGCACCCTCAATGAACATTCAGAGGAGCGAGGCCAGCAGACCCCTGGGAGCTGAGGGGAGGAGGCAGAACTTGAAAGAATTTAGTAGATCTGGAAGACCAGTCTGTGACCGATGGCCTTGTGAAGCCTGTGTCCATGTCACTGTGCTTGAAACACATCAATGTTTGTTGTTCTTAGGGTAAAGACCCAGGTCCCTGGTGACTTACTGACATTATCTGGCCCTGCCTGCCTTTCTGGTCTTGATCCTCTGTGCCCCATGGAGGCTGAGGACATTCAGAGGCCTCAGGGAGCCTTGAGAAAAAGGAGAGGAAAGACTAGGGCAAGGCAGAAAGAACCCTGCAAACTAAACTTTACTATTCCCATTTTAGAGCTGGGACAACTGCGGTTAGGAAAGCGAGAGCAACTTGCCCAAAGTCACACCTCTACAGAGTGGTAAAGCCAAGCTCTGAGCCCCAACTCTTGCCTCCAAAGCTGTGCTCTTTCTGTTATGCTCCACCAATACGTTATTGAGTCAACTCCAACTCATGGCATCTCCATGTGTGTCAGAGTACAACTATGCTCCATAAGGTTTTCAATGGCTGATTTTTCTCAGAAGTAGATTGCCAGGCCTTTATTCCAAGGCACCTCTGGGTAGACTCAAACCTTTCGTTAGCATTGTGTTAATTGTTTGCTCCACTCAGGGACTTCATTATGCTCCACTGAAAGTCGTGAACACCCCACTGGGGATGGGAGGAATTTGTCCCTGAGGGGTGGACAGCCTGAGGGCCACACCCTCAGGAGGGCTGAACCTCTCTGGCAGGTGGACACTGCTGGAGGGTAAGACAAGACTCAACACCCATCTCTCCCTCATGGTCATCACCATTGTAGTATCCACCAGGTGCTGTGCTACTCACTCTCCAAAAATCACCTCGCTGGACCCTCACAGGAATTATTTGATGATGGTTGTTAGTTGCCATCAAGCCAATTCTGACTCACAACGACCCCGTGCACCATAGAACAAAATTTTGCCCCGTCCTGCGAGATCTTCACGATCGTTGGTCTGCTCAAGTCCATTGTTGCCACCACTGTGTATTTTGAGTACCTTCCATCCCAGGGGCTCATCCTCCAGCATTATATCAGGTATTATTCTGTTGTGATCCATAGGGTTTCACTGGCTAATTTTTGGAAGTAGATCACCAGGCCTTTCTTCCTAGTGTCTTAGTCTGGAAGCACCTCTGAAACCTGTCCACCATGGGTGACCCTGTTGGTATTTGAAATACTGGTGGCATAGATTCCAGCATCATAGCAACATGCAAGTCACTGCAGTATGACAAACTGACACATGGGTGGTGTTCGATGCCAGTACTACTATCCATTTTAGAGATGGGGACATTGAGGCTCAGAGAGGCTAAATCACTTGTACCAAGTCTCACAGACAGTAAGCGATGGAGTCAGGGATCTGTAGGCAGGCCTGTCTGACTTTCCCTTTCCAGCAACCTCCCTTCTCAGACGCCCAGTCCACAGAACTGACAGGGCCCATCGGTACCCCCTTTCGGGAAGCTCAGGCTCCTCCTTCACAGGGGAGAGGTGGAGAGAGTGAACTGGTGGGGGCAGGGGCTGTCCTCATCATCGCACTGCCGGGTCACCTGTCTCAGCAGAGGCGCTGCAGATCCACAGGGAGCTTGTCAACGTCAGGCAAGGACTTGAGCTAGAACACAGCTTCCACTTGCAGGCAAGACACAGGCGGCACGGTTCACCTACCCCAAGACAAGTGCGTGGAACAGAAAAGTGGAGTGAACAAGCCCTTTCCCCATGCAGCCTCGGACCCTCCCCTGCTGCTTCTCCTCACAGGACAGCTCTGAGCTGGCCTCTCCTTCGTGAACGTTGGAGAACATTCCATGACACTGCCCGAGTCAGGTCTTCAATTCATGGCACACAAACTGCAGGGATCTGATTTAAAGAGGGAGACAGTTAAGCCACATTAGTGGAAAGTCTGAATTAAAGACTGTTCTCCATTTCATTTATATTAATATCATTATCGTTATTATTATTTTGCAAAGCGGTAGAGTAACTCATATAAGTCTAAACAAGTGTTGTCAAGTAACGGTTCTCGGGGGACCTGCTTTAATGGCTATAATAATCATTTTAATTGGCACGTTAATTATACGTGAGCAGGTGCTTCCAAAATAATTGAGGGTGTTGGAAAGCTGTTTATTTCCTTAAGTGGTTTAAACATTCCCCTTTAACCCTGTTTACTCGATGAATATCAAATCATGCGAGGCCTGTTGTTTGGAGACAGAGAGAAGTGAAGCCTGCCTGAATTGGTGGGCCCAGAATGAGCAAAGTCTCCATTTGTAGAACTGATACCTAGAGGAAACCTATTCTGGGTCCTGGGGTACAACACGGAAATGTCCCTGCCTCACACTCTGCGGGACAGACAAGGTGTCCTGGTGGCACAGAAGGGGAGCCTCCACCCCAGTTTGGAGCTATTTGGGAGTGAGAAGGGGATGGGCTTGGCAAGCCAAGTGAGGAACAGCTGTAAAGGAGCAGAGGCTGGTCGCTCTAATCCCATCAGGCACTCTGCGAAGAGTGGGAGGCAGGGAGAGCGTGTAAGGCTGAAGGGCAATTGGGACCAGAGCAGAACATGCTGGGCCAGGGGCTGCATGCAGTGGAGCTTGAACTTTCTCCATGGGGAGCGTCTGAAGAGTTTTAAGGAAAAGAGCACCAGCATCCAATTTTTGAAAGCTCTTGACCCGTTCCCAAGATAGAAGTCTAGTAAGCATCTTGGACTTGACATGGCCAAAGCAAGACTCTGCATCAGTCCCCCTAGCCTGGTGTCCCCGACTCTTCCCCATCTCAGTAAACGGTGTCACCGTCCGCCTGGTTACTTAAACCAGAAATCCAAAGGTCTTTATTCCCGCGCTACCACACATCTCTCTCATTTAACCAGCTAGTTGCCACGGAGCCAACTCTGACTGATGGAGACCCCATGTGTGTCAGAAGAGAACTCTGCTCCATAGGTTTTTTTTTTTTTTTATACTTATATTTATTATATTTTACATTTTGTTTTACATCTTATTTTATCGCATTTTTTAAAAAATTTTTATTGAGCTTCAAGTGAAAGTTTACAAATCAAGTCAGTCTGTCACATATAAGTTTATATACACCTCAGTCCATACTCCCACTTTCTCTCCCCCTAATGAGTCAGCCCTTCCAGTCTCTCCTTTTGTGACAATTTTGCCAGCTTCCAACCCTCTCTACTCTCCCATCCCCCCTCCAGACAGGAGATGCCAACACAGTCTCAAGTGTCCACCTGATACAAATAGCTCACTCTTCATCAGCATCTCTCTCCAACCCATTGTCCAGTCCCTTCCATGTCTGATGAGTTGGCTTCAGGAATGGTTCCTGTCCTGGGCCAACAGAAGGTTTGGGGACCATGACTGCCGGGATTCCTCTAGTCTCAGTCAGACCATTAAGTCTGGCCTTTTTATGACAATTTGGGGTCTGCATCTCACTGATCTCCTGTTCCCTCAGGGGTTCTCTGTTGTGCTCCCTGTCAGGGCAGTCATCGGTTGTGGCCGGGCACCAACTAGTTCTTCTGGTCTCAGGATGATGTAAGTCTCTAGTTCATGTGGCCCTTTCTGTCTCTTGGGCTCATAGTTGTCGTGTGACCTTGGTGTTCTTCATTCTCCTTTGATCCAGGTGGGTTGAGACCAATTGATGCACCTTAGGTGGCCGCTTGTTACCATTTAAGACCCCAGATGCCACATTTCAAAGTGGGATGCAGAATGTTTTCATAATAGAATTATTTTGCCAGTTGACTTAGAAGTCCCCTTAAACCATGGTCCCCAAACTCCCGCCCTTGCTCCGCTGACCTTTGAAGCATTCAGTTTATCCCGGAAACTTCTTTGCTTTTGGTCCAGTCCAGTTGAGCTGACCTTCCCTGTATTGAGTATTGTCCTTCCCTTCACCTAACTCTCTCTCTCTCACCTAAAGTAGTTCTTATCTACTAACTAATCAGTAAAAAAACCTCTCCCACCCTCCCTCCCTCCCCCCTTGTAACCACAGAAGTATGTGTTCTTCTCAGTTTATACTATTTCTCAAGATCTTATAATAGTGGTCTTATACAATATTTGTCCTTTTGCCTCTGACTAATTTCGCTCAGCATAATGCCTTCCAGGTTCCTCCATGTTATGAAATGTTTCACAGATTCATCACTGTTCTTTATTGATGCGTAGTATTCCATTGTGTGAATATACCACAATTTATTTACCCATTCATCTGTTGATGGACACCTTGGTTGCTTCCAGCTTTTTGCTATTGTAAACAGAGCTGCAATAAACATGGGTGTGCATATATCTGTTCGTGTAAAGGCTCTTATTTCTCTAGGGTATATTCCGAGGAGTGGGATTTCTGGGTTGTATGATAGTTCTATTTCTAAGTTTTTAAGAAAACACCAGATAGATTTCCAGTGGTTGTACCATTTTACACTCCCACCAGCAGAGTATAAGAGGAGTTCCAATCTCTCCGCAGCCTCTCCAACATTTATTATTTTGTGTTTTTTGGATTAATGCCAGCCTTGTTGGAGTGAGATAGAATCTCATCGTAGTTTTAATTTGCATTTCTCTGATGGCTAATGATCGAGAGCATTTTCTCATGTATCTGTTAGCTGCCTGAATATCTTCTTTAGTGAAGTGTGTGTTCATATCCTTTGCCCACTTCTTGATTGGGTTGTTTGTCTTTTTGTGGTTGAGTTTTGACAGAATCATATAGATTTTAGAGATCAGGCGCTGGTCGGAGATGTCATAGCTGAAAATTCTTTCCCAGTCTGTAGGTGGTCTTTTTACTCTTTTGGTGAAGTCTTTAGATGAGCATAGCTGTTTGATTTTTAGGAGCTCCCAGTTATCTGGTTTCTCTTTGTCATTTTTGGTAATGTTTTGTATTCTGTTTATGCCTTGTGTTAGGGCTCCTAACGTTGCCCCTATTTTTTCTTCCATGATCTTTATCGTTTTAGTCTTTATGTTTAGGTCTTTGATCCACTTGGAGTTAGTTTTTGTGCATGGTGTGAAGTATGGGCCCTGTTTCATTTTTTTACAAATGGATATCCAGTTATGCCAGCACCGTTTGTTAAGAAGACTATCTTTTCCCCAATTAACTGACACTGGGCCTTTGTCAAATATCAGCTGCTCATATGTGGATGGATTTATATCTGCGTTCTCAATTCTGTTCCATTGGTCAATGTGCCTGTTGTTGTACCAGTACCAGGCTGTTTTGACTACTGTAGCTGTATAATAGGTTCTGAAATCAGGTAGAGTGAGGCCTCCCACTTTCTTCTTTTTCAGTAATGCTTTACTTATCCGAGGCTTCTTTCCCTTCCATATGAAGTTGGTGATTTGTTTCTCCAACACATTAAAAAATGACATTGGGATTTGGATCGGAAGTGCATTGTATGTATAGATGGCTTTTGGTAGAATAGACATTTTTACTATGTTAAGTCTTCCTATCCATGAGCAAGGTATGTTTTTCCACTTAAGTATGTCTTTTTAGTTTCTCGTAGTAGAGCTTTGTAGTTTTCTTTGTATAGGTCTTTTACATCCTTGGTAAGATTTATTCCTAAGTATTTTATCTTCTTGGGGGCTACTGTGAATGGTATTGATTTGGTTATTTCCTCTTCGGTGTTCTTTTTGTTGATGTAGAGGAATCCAAGTGATTTTTGTATGTTTATTTTATAACCTGAGACTCTGCCAAACTCTTCTATTAGTTTCAGTAGTTTTCTGGAGGATTCCTTAGGGTTTTCTGTGTATAAGATCATGTCATCTGCAAATAGAGATAATTTTACTTCCTCTTAGCCAATCCGGATGCCCTTTATTTCTTTGTCTAGCCTAATTGCCCTGGCTAGGACTTCTAGCACAATGTTGAATAAGAGCGGTGATAAAGGGCATCCTTGTCTGGTTCCCGTTCTTAAGGGAAATGCTTTCAGGCTCTCTCCATTTAGAGTGATGTTGGCTGTTGGCTTTGTATAAAAAAATATAGATACCCTTTATTATGTTGAGGAATTTTCCTTCAATTCCTATTTTGGTGAGAGTTTTTATCATAAATGGGTGTTGGACTTTGTCAAATGCCTTTTCTGCATCAATTGATAAGATCATGTGGTTTTTGTCTTTTGTTTTATTTATATGGTGGATTACATTAATGGTTTTTCTAATATTAAACCAGCCAAATCCCACTTGGTCGTGGTGAATTATTTTTTTGATATGTTGTTGAATTCTATTGGCTAGAATTTTGTTGAGGATTTTTGCATCTGTGTTCATGAGGGATATAGGTCTGCAATTTTCTTTTTTTGTGATGTCTTTACCTGGTTTTGGTATCAGGGAGATGGTGGCTTTATAGAATGAGTTAGGTAGTATTCCATCGTTTTCTATGCTTTGAAATACCTTTAGTAGTAGTGGTGTTAACTCTTCTCTGAAAGTTTGGCAGAACTCTGCAGTAAAGCCATCCGGGCCATGGCTTTTTTTTGTCGGGAGTTTTTAGATTACCGTTTCAATCTCTTTTTTTGTTATGGGTCTATTTAGTTGTTCTACTTCTGGTTGTGTTAGTTTAGGTAGGTAGTGTTTTTCCAGGAATTCATCCGTTTCTTCTAGGTTTGCAAATTTGTTAGAGTACAATTTTTTTAATAATCTGATATGATTCTTTTAATTTCAGTTGGGTCTGTTGTGATGTGGCCCTTCTCGTTTCTTATTCGGGTTATTTGTTTCCTTTCCTGTATTTCTTTAGTCAGTCTGGCCAATGATTTATCAATTTTGTTAATTTTTTCAAAGAACCAGCTTTTGGCTTTGTTAATTCTTTCAGTTGTTTTTCTGTTCTCTAATTCATTTAGTTCAGCTCTAATTTTTATTATTTGTTTTCTTCTGGTGCCTGATGGATTCTTTTGTTGCTCACTTTCTATTTGTTCAAGTTGTAGGGACGGTTCTCTGATTTTGGCTCTTTCTTCTTTTTGTATGTGTGCATTTATCGATATAAATTGGCCTCTGAGCACTGCTTTTGCTGTGTCCCAGAGGTTTTGATAGGAAGTATTTTCATTCTCATTGCATTCTGTGAATTTCTTTATTCCCTCCTTAATGTCTTCTATAACCCAGACTTTTTTCACCAGGGTATTGTTCAGTTTCCAAGTATTTGATTTCTTTTCCCTAATTTTTCTATTATTGATTTCCACTTTTATGGCCTTGTGGTCTGAGAAGATGCTTTGTAATATTTCGATGTTTTGGATTCTGCAAAGGTTTGTTTTATGACCTAATATGTGGTCTAGTCTAGAGAATGTTCCATGTGCACTAGAAAGAAAAAGTATACTTTGCAGCAGTTGGGTGGAGAGTTCTGTTTTAGTCAACGAGGTCAAGTTGGTTGATTGTAGTAATTAGGTCTTCCGTGTCTCTATTGAGCTTTTTACTAGATGTCCTGTCCTTCTCCGAAAGTGGTGTGTTGAAGTCTCCTACTATAATTGTGGAGGTGTCTATCTCACTTTTCAGTTCTGTTAAAATTTGTTTTATGTATCTTGCAGCCCTGTCATTGGGTGCATAAATATTAAATGTGGTTATATCTTCCTGGTCAATTGTCCCTTTAATCATTATGTAGTGTCCTTCTTTATCCTTTGTGGTGGATTTAACTTTAAAGTCTGTTTTGTCAGAAATTAATATTGTTACTCCTGCTCTTTTTTGCTTGTTTGCTTGATATATTTTTTTCCATCCTTTGAGTTTTAGTTTGTTTGTGTCTCTAAGTCTAAGGTGTGTCTCCTGTAGGCAGCATATAGACGGATCATGTTTCTTTATCCAGTCTGAGACTCTCTGTCTCTTTATTGGTGCGTTTAGTCCATTTACATTCAGCGTAATTATAGATAAGTATGTATTTCGTGTTGTCATTTTGATGCCTTTTTATGTGTGTTGTTGACAATTTCATTTTTCCACTTACTTTTTTGTGCTGAGACATTTTTCTTTGTAAATTGTATGTTCCTCATTTTCATAGTATTTGACCTTATGTTTGCTGAGTCGTTACGTTTTTCTTGGTTTTTATTTTGAGTTATGGAGTTGTTATACCTCTTTGTGGTTACCTTAATATTTACCCCTATTTTTCTAAGTAAAAACCTAACGTGTATTGTCCTATATCACCTTGTATCCCTCTCCATATGGCAGTTCTATGCCACCTGTATTTAGTCCCTCTTTTTGATTATTGTGATCTTTTACAAATTGACTTCAACGATTCCCTGTTTTGAGCGTTTTTTTTTTTTTTTTAATTAATCTTAATTTGTTTTTGTGATTTCCCTATTTGAGTTGATATCAGGATGTTCTGTTCTGTGACCTTGTGTTGTGCTGGTATCTGATATTATTGGTTTTCTGACCAAACAATTTCCTTTAGTATTTCTTGTAGGTTTGGTTTGGTTTTTGCAAATTCTCTAAGCTTGTGTTTATCTGTAAATATCTTAATTTCGCCTTCATATTTTAGAGAGAGTTTTGCTGGATATATGATCCTTGGCTGGCAGTATTTATCCTTCAGTGCTCTGTATATGTCATCCCATTGCCTTCTTGCCTGCATGGTTTCTGCTGAGTAGTCTGAACTTATTCTTATTGATTCTCCCTTATAGGAGACTTTTCTTTTATCCCTGGCTGCTTTTAAAATTTTCTCTTTATCTTTGGTTTTGGCAAGTTTGATGATAATATGTCTTGGTGTTTTTCTTTTTGGATCAGTCTTAAATGGGGTTCGATGAGCATCTTGGATAGATATCCTTTTGTCTTTCATGATGTCAGGGAAGTTTTCTGCCAGCAGATCTTCAACTATTCTCTCTGTGTTTTCTGTTATCCCTCCTTGTTCTGGGACTCCAATCACACGCAAGTTATCCTTCTTGATAGAGTCCCACATGATTCTTAGAGTTTCTTCATTTTTTTTAATTCTTTTATCTGATTTTTTTTCACCTATGTTCGTGTTAATTCCCCGGTCCTCCAGATTTCCCACTCTGCATTCTAATTGCTCAAGTCTGCTCCTCCGACTTCCTATTGCGTTGTCTAATTCTGTAATTTTATTGTTAATCTTTTGGATTTCTGAATACTGTCTCTCTATGGATTCTTGCACCTTGTTAATTTTTCCACTATGTTCTTGAATAATCTTTTTGAGTTCTTCAACTGCTTTATCAGTGTGTTTCTTGGCTTTTTCTGTAGATTGCCTTATTTCATTTCTGAGGACATCCCTGATGTCTTGAAGCATTCTGTAAATTAGTTTTTTATAGTCTGTATCTGGCAATTCCAGGAGCGTATCTTCATTTGGGAAAGATTTTGATTCTTTAGTTTGGGGGGGGTGTAGAAGCTGTCATGGTCTGCTTCTTTATGTGGTTTGATATCGACTGCTGTCTCTGAGCCATCACTAAGATATTGTAGTGATTTATTCTATATTTGCTCACTGAGTCTTATCTTGTTTTGTTTTCTTTCAATATACGTGGATGGGCTACTAGATTGCGCTGTCTTGATTGTTGTAGCCCTTGAGTCACTTGTGGCCTATTACCAGCTGGTTTGGGCTATTACCAGATATATATGCCTGAGTCCATTCACTATTCTTGAGTAGAATATGATTTTGGGTCATCAAGTGTGTGATGCACACTGTCACCTATCCACCTTGAGAAGTAGTGGTGATAGTTGTGTGCACCAGATTCTAGTAGCAGCTGGGGTTCACACTCCGGGGGGCAGGGACAGGATGCTGACAGGCTTCCCCCAAGTGCCAGTGAGGTAGGTGTGTCTCTATTCCTAAAGCACCTTGGTGGGTGGGCTCTGCAGCTGTACCTTAGGCCCCCAATGCAAGTACCTCTACAGATTGGTAGGTGTCACCCTCCTTAGACCCCTAAGGCAGGAGGCTAGGTGGTCTGGGGGGAGCGTCAGCCCTCAGTTCCCTGTTGTGGGTCAGTGAGAGCTCTGTTGAATATGCAGAGATATCAGACCTGGGAAGCTTGTCTTTCCAGTAAATCCACTAAAACAAATGCAGTCAGATCCCTATCAGAAATTCCTTTGCATTATAATAGCCACCTTGTTCCCTATAGGGATGAAAGCCGGAGACTGTGGATCACATATGCTTGGCTGGAGCTGGTTCTGTGTTTTTAGTCCAATTAGGGAAGGATTTTTGGTCCCTGGGTTTTTTGTGGTTGCTTGTCTCAGGCCAGAAGAATGGGTTAGGAAAAGACCAAAAAAAAAAAAAAAAGGGAAAAGAAAAACCGCGGAGCAGTTCTCCCTCTGGCTCAGAAAATTCCAATGTTAATGAAGCCACCTGGGAAGGGGAGGCGAGGGTTCAGAAAAACAGGAGAGAGTAGCACCCCGGAATATAGACAAAGTGACAAAGTTACTTATCTTGCTTGGGATGACTGTTTTATCTGAGATTCCCGAGGCGCACGTCACCTGTGTGCGCTGGCTGGGTAGAGATTGCCCCCGAGGGTCAGGCCCGCATCCTGTGCTTGCACTGTCTCAGAAGCCGCAGTCAGTTCCTCCGCTGCCAGTCCAAAGCCCAGCGTCAAGGTTCCCCGGCTGCAATGCTGCACTCCCGGCTCCAAAGCCAGTCGCTGCCTCCTGGCAACTTCTCCTCCGGCCAGCCGCGTTGCCGTGCCACCTATGATGACCGGCTGGGCCCCCTCCCGAGGTAAGTTCAGGGGAGTACGGCTGCGCCCCATGCTTGCGCTGACACAGGATGATGTGTTCAGCTCCCCTGAGCCCAGTCCAAAGCCCGGCGCCAAGGTTTCCTGACTGGGATGCTCGCTCCCGGCTCCGAAAACAGTCACTGCTTCCCCGTAGTTGTTCGTTCTCAGTCTCTGTCACTCAGGTCAACTCTTTAAATCTGTGTTTGTTGGTCAGGGTTCATAGCTTGTCATGTATGTGATCGATTCACTTGTTTTTCCGAGTCTTTGTTGCAAGAGGGATCCGAGGTAGCGTCTACCTAGTCAGCCATCTTGGCCCCCTCTCCATAGGGTTTTTAATGGCTGATTTTTCAGAAGTAAACTGCCAGGACTTTATTCCGAGGAACTTCTGGGTGGATTTGAACCTCCAACCTTTCTGTTAGCAGCCAGGCGCAGTAACCATTTGCACCACCCAAGGGGCCCTCTCTTCCATTTGGTCAGCTCTAAAAAACACCCCCAGAATCACTTGCCTGTTCCCATTTCCAGGGCCACTACTCTAGCCCACGCCTTTGTCACCACTTACAGTTAGCAGCCTGCTAATTGTGCCCTCTGCTTCCTCTTGTCTCCCTGGCCTCCAAATCCAGTGTCCATGCAGTAACCAGGGCGACCTCTTAAAAACAAATCAGATCAAGTCAGAATAAACTTCAGGAGGCACCACCTAATCTGACGTGCCCCCCCACCCCCGACCTCAACTCCCTCCACCGCCCTCTCATACCTGCCTTCTTTATGCTCCACAAACACCCACATGTCCAATATTCCTGAAAGTTCGAACTGATCCAGCCTGATTCCAGGCACCAGCATGCAGGACACAGTATTGGGTGCTGTTGGGTTTTCATAGACGAGTTGTCTGTGCCCTAAGGAGAGTATGGACCAGTGGTGAAAAAGTTGCTTAGCACTAGGGACTCTGGGGACAGAAAGAGCCGAGTTCAATTCAAGGCTCCACCTCTTGCTCTATGGAACATGGGGCAGCTTTCTCAGCCTCCATTTCTGTGTCTGTAAAGTGGGCATAATAGTGTTGACCTCCTTCAGAGGGTGGTGAGAGTGGCCACGCATCCCAATTTGCCTGGAACAGTCCAGACTATGCTCATTTAAAACATAAAACTTAAAAAACAGTTGCCATTGACTTGTTTCCAACTCTTGGTGACCCTGTGTGTGCCAAAGTAGAACTGTGCTCCATAGGGTTTGCAATGGCTTTCAGAAGTAGGTTGTCAGGCCTTTGTTCTAAGACACTTGTGGGTGGATTCGAACCGCCAGCCTTTTGGTTAGTAGCTGAGTGCTAGTAGCTGAGTGTTAGTAACTGTCTGCATCAATGACTCTTTTACTCTCGAAAGTGTCGGGGTTTGAATGATATATTCCGCCAATTCAGAGTGCAGGAAGGGCTTTACATACACTGACTCATGTTGGCACTCTAGTTCTTGGTGAACACAGGACATTGTCCAGCATGTGGCCATGGCACATCATCAATGTGCCATGATCTCTCCAAGTTATAAGGCTGAAATGGGACAGGCAGGGCGTCACTGGTTTAAAGGTGCTGTTGCAGGTGATGCTGAGAGCTCATGCTGGGGGAGGACCAGCTGGAGGCTGGAGGGAAGGCAGCCCAGTCATTAACAGGTGGGCCAAAGGCTGGAGCAATGGCTCCCTAAAGAAGTCCAACTGTATTGCTGAACTATTTGACCTTATCAAAGTATGTAAGTCCCTATTGATTCATCTTTTAACAAATATTTATTGAGAGCCCACAACATCCCAGCACAGCCTAGGAGCTGCTGTAGAGGCTCCTGTCATGATGGAATAAAGGAAACTGGTGATGATCTAGGAGGCCTGGTGGCGCAGTGGTCAAAGGGATCAACTGCTAACCAAAAGGTCGGCGATTGGAAACCAACAGCAGCTCTGTGGGAGAAAGACGTGGCAGCCTGCTTCTGTAAAAATTTACAGCCTGTGAAACCCTGTGGGGTCGCTATGAGTCACAGTTGACTCAATGGCAGTGTTTTTGTGTGTGTGTGTGCTATTTTTTGTTACATGTTTATCTTTTATACAGACATCTTACTGACACTTCCCAGTTATAGTAGGTTTTATTTAATTTGAATCTTTAATATATTCTTAAGTTATGCAATTATACTACCTACACATAATGATAATTTTTCTCTTCTCATCCAACACCTGAGAAACAGTATGTCATAATGTGTAAGTGTAAATATCTTGGAACCACACCACTTGGAATCAAAGCCTAGTTTTGCCACTTAGAAGCTGTGTGACTTTGAGCAAGTTGTTAACCTCTCTGTGCCTCCGTTTCCTCATTTTCTTCAGTCTCCTATAAAATGAAATGAAGTTAAGATAAGGCCTGGCACTATAGAAATGTTAGTATTATTATTACTTACTGAATTAATATAATTTCTTCCTTATTCCATTGTGTAACCCCTTCAGAATGCTCATAAAAATATTTCCCTGTCTTATTCCTGGCTTCCATGGAAATGTATATATGATTTTCACATTGCAAATGATATTTGCTGCTGGTTTCTGATAAATACACTTTTTATCATTTTTAAAAGTTTACTTCTATTCCAATTTCACCTAGAGTTTTTATTTAAAAAAAATTAATTAAATGCTTCTTAAGAATCTATTGAAGTAATCATATGGTTTTGCTCCTTTAATTTACAAATGTAATGAATTATGTTGATGGTTTTCCTAATATTGAACCTCCACTGGATTTTTATAATTTCTTTAAACAAATATCTTGTGTCTCCAATTAAAAGAACTCTCAAGGATTTATTTATTATTATTATAGATGCAGTCTTTTTCATTGGATTTTCTGTGGGTCTCTGGGGTGTAAGAATGAGACACAGTTGATTTTTGAAGAGTGCGTGGCTTTATCTTGCATCCTGCAAATTAGATGAATCCATTTATTCTCTTTTATAAGCATGTGCTGGTTTTTTCTTGTTCTGTCTATGCATCAGATCTTCCCAGCTGATATTTTTATTTCTTACTTTCCTATATTTTGGGGGATGCTACATTTGTTAGTCAACAAATAGGTATTGAGTGCTCACTGTGTGCCAGGCACTGAGCTAGATTTTGCTTCCTTGATAGCTCTTATTGCTATTTGCCAGAGTGAGAAGGCTGCAGCCCCCTCCTCGGCTGAGATATTGAGAACAGAGGGCTGAAGAGGAAAAGGTCCCAAAGTTGCTTAGTGTCTGGGCAGGGATTCAAACACCATTAACCCTCCAGCCAGGCGGCCCCCCAATTGATGACTCTCCCCTCTGAGGGGCAAGAGTAATTAACCCTGACTCCAAAGGAGAAGCCAGAGCTCAGAGACAGAACGGAATGGTCATTTCTGGACGTGAAAATGAAGATAAGAGAGAAGCCCTTACACTAAAGCCTGGCTTTCAAATGGGCAGCTCTCTGCTCCTCTTTTTGTCCTTGAATCTGGGTCTTGCTTGTAATAAAAAGGAGCAAACGTCCCAGATACAGTTTTTCTTTCCAGCAGCTTCCCAGCTCTGAGGACGCTGAGATGGAGTTGTGGCTTCCTGCCTTCTCAGGGACTGCAGGGCTCCCCCACCCTGGGTCTGTGGGTGATGCCCCGCTGCACCCTGAATGAATGTCTCTAAGAGGCTGGTGGCATCTTGGTCCCCAACAGACTCCCCTCCCTGCCCAGCATGTCTTCGCTGCCTCAGGCCCCACCCCTTCCTACCTGTAAACTTGCTTTTAGTTTCCAAGCTAATCACTCGCTTTCAGTCTCCCAGGACCCCCTTCCCTTCTCCCTAGCATCCAGCACCCTATGAGCATGTATCTTGTAACCTCCTTCCACCTAACATGAGTCAACCTAATTATCCTTATGGGACTTAGGATCCGACCTCCAGATTTGCTCTCTGTGTTTACCCTCTGGGGTCTCGTCACCTCGGGATGTCTCTGGCCTCCTACAAAGATGGCAGCCAGTGTCTCGCTGTGGGGTCCCTGGAGTTAAGCCCTGCACAGGGTGCCCAGCTGGGAAGGGAAAACGGAACTGAATCACTCTGTGCTCTGACCACCAAGCCACATGCCCTGGTGCCCAGCTGCCTCTGTCCGGAGGGTGGGTTACCTGTTATTAATTCACATAAAACCACCGTGTGGTTTGTGGCCACCCTGTCTAGCATGTCCTTGTGGCACCAGAGAGCTTCCCTGGTCACATGAATCATGGTCTTGGGAGTCTGCTAGGATCCCAGGAAGTCCTCAAGCTGGGCACCTGCTCCAGGCTCTCCACAGGTTGTAGAAATTCCTCAGCTGCTGAGACTTGAGTTTGGAAGCTGCTTTGAAATCAAGGAGGAGGGAACAAGTCCTTCCTGATCGCTCACACTGCACCAAGCACCAGGTTGCTTTTTGTGAATTACATGAAGCAGGTATGAGTAGCTCCATTATATAGACTGGTAAACTGAGGCTCATTGGCTGATTTTGGGAAGTAGCTAGCCAGGCCTTTCTTCCTAGGCCATCCACTAAAACCTCTTCAGCATCATAGCAACACACAGGCTTTTACTGACAGACAAGTGGTGGCTCTGCATGAGATGGATTGGCCAGGAATTGAACCAGGGCCTTCCTCATGAAAGGCAAGAACTTTATCACTGAGCTGACAATGCCTTCTATAAGTGCTTATTATTTAAAAAAAAAAAAAAAACTCATTGCCATTGAGTTGATTCTGACTCATAGCTACATTATATGACAGAATATAAAATGATCCCATAGAGTTTCCAAGGCTGTAAATATTTACGGAAGCAGACTGCCACATCTTTCTCCCATGGAGCAGCTGTTGAGTTCGAACTGCCAACCTTTTGGTTAGCAGCTAAGCGCTTAACCACGGTGCCACCAGGGCTCCTTGTGTTTACTACAGTGCCTGGCAAATATTAGCAATAAAAACAATAATAGGAGCTAACAGTTCCTGCACACTGGCTATAGGTCAGATGCTATCTAAGTGCTTCACATATATTAGCTCATTTAATCCCCATTGCAACCCTATGGGGTAGGTACTGTTATCGTCCCTGTTTTATAGCTGAGGAGACTTAGGCACAGAGAGGCAATAACTTGGACAAGATCAGACAGCTGGTAAGTGGAAGAAGTGGGATTTGAACCCTGGCAGGTTGGCTCCAGAGTCCACACTTTTATTTATTGTTTCAAAATATTAGCCCCCCACCCCAATGTTCCCCCAATACACAATCTACCCAGGTGTCATGAATTGAATTGTGCCCTCCAAAAAATATCTGTCAACTTGGCTAGGCCATGATTCCCAGTATTGTGTGGTGGTCCTCCATTATGTGATTTGACATAATTTTCCCACGTGTTGTAAATCCTAATCCCTGCCTGTGGTTAATGAGGCAAGATTAGATGATGTTAAAGAGGCTTAGGGTGGGATGTGCCACCCTTACTCAGGCCGTAACCCTGATCCAATGTAAAGGGAGTTTCCCTGCGGTATGGCCTGCATCATGTTTTATCTTACAAGAGATAAAAGGAGAGAGATGCCAGCAGAGAGATGGGGATCTCATACCACCAAGAAAGAAATGCCAGGAGTGGAGTGTGTCTTTTGGACCCAGGGTCCCTGTACTGAGAAGCTCCTAGACCAGGGGAAGATTGATGACAAGGACCTTCCTCCATAACAGAAAGAGAGAGAAGGCCTTCCCCTGGAGATCGAGCCCTGAATTTGGGCTTCTAGACTCCTGGACTGTGAAAGAGTAAAACTCTGTTTGTTAAAGCCATCCACTTGTGATATTTCTCTTACAGCAGCACTAGATGACTTAAGACACCAGGCAAATGGAGTCGTTAGCTAAAAGGAATATAGACTTAAAAAAAAAAAAAAAAAAACCAGGAATAGAAGTGTCTACACTGGCAAGGCGAATGATTTGATAGCACTGAAGAGAAATGCCCACATAACACTGTACAAGGAGAGGCAACCAGCTTGTTGGAATGATCAGTTCCCCACAATCTGAGCCTGTGCCTTCTCCCTTATTCTGCCCCTTCAAAGTTCTCCACGCTGGGCTGTTCACACTGTGGGAGTCCAGCCGATGATGGAGACCCTGCGACTCATTTCAAGCTGCCAGAATTAACCCCTCGGTAAGTCTCAAAATTTTGTACAACATGGGGGAGCTTTAGGCAGATGGTTGGAGGGTGATGTCTTTTCTTCCTTCCTTCCTTCCTTCCTTCCTTCCTTCCTTCCTTCCTTCCTTCCTTCCTTCCTTCCTTCCTTCCTTCCTTCCTTCCTTCCTTCCTTCCTTCCTTCCTTCCTTCCTTCCTTCCTTCCTTCCTTCCTTCCTTCCTTCCTTCCTTCCTTCCCTCCCTCCCTCCCTCCCTCCCTCCCTCCCTCCCTCCCTCCCTTCCTTCGTTCCTTTCCTTCTTTCTCTCCCTCTCACCCTCTCTCCCCCTCTCTCTCTCCTTCCTTCCTTCCTTCCTTCCTTCCTTCCTTCCTTCCTTCCTTCCTTCCTTCCTTCCTTCCTTCCTTCCTTCCTTCCTTCCTTCCTTCCTTCCTTCCTTCCTTCCTTCCTTCCTTCCTTCCTTCCTTCCTTCCTTCCTTCCTTCCTTCCTTCCTTCTTTCCTTCTTTCTTTCCTTCTCTCTCTCCCTCTCACCCTCTCTCCCCCTCTCCCTCTCTCTCTCTCTCTTTCCTCTCTCCGTCCCTCCCTCCCTTCCTTCCTTCCTTTCTTTCTTACTGTGCTTTAGGTGAAAGTTTACAGAGTAAATTACTTCCCCGTTTGATAGTTTGTACGTAAAGTTTTCCATGACATTGTTTGCATTCCCCCACAATGTGTCAGCACTCTCCCCATTTCTGCCCTGGGTTCCCCGTTTCCTTTTGTCCTGACTTTCTACCCCTTCCTGCCTTCTCTTTTTTGCTTATGGGCAAATGTTGTCCTTTAGATCTTATATAATTGATTGTTCTAAGAAATACGCTCCTCTTGGGTATTGCTGTTTATTTTATGGTCCTGTTTATTGTTTGGCTGAAAGGTGGTCTCTAGGAATGGCTTCAATTCCAGGTCAGAAGAGTGTCTGTCCTTGGGCCATAGTCTCAGGGTTCCTTCAGTCTCTGTCAGACCAGTAAGTCTGGTCTTTTTTTTTTAATTTGATTTTTCATTCTACAGTTTTGTCCCGCTTTGTACGGGACCTCTGTTGTGATCCCAGTCGGAGTGGTCAGTAGTGGTAGCCAGGCACCATCTAGTTCTTCTGGTCTCAGCGTTGTGTAGGCTATGGTTCATGTGGTCTATTAGTCCTTTGGATTAATTGCTCCCTTGAGTCTTTGGTTTTCTTCACTTTCCTTTGTTCCAAAAGGAAAGAGACCAATAGTTGCATCTTAGATGGCCACCGTCGTCTTAGAAGGAAAATCCGTGTATATATAAACATATACATTTAGCTCGTTGCTGTCAAGTCAATTCTGACTCATAGTAACCCTACAGGACAGAGTAGAACTGCCCCATAGGGTTTCCAAGGAACAGCTGGTAAATTCAAACTGCTGACCTTTTGGTTGGCAGCCTTAATGCTTAACCATATAACCCATTGCCATCGAGTTGATTCCGACTCATAGCCACCCCGTAGGACAGAGAACAACTGCCCCATGGAGTTTCCAAGGAGCTCCTGGTGAATTGGAACTGCTGACCCTTTGGTTAGCAGCCGTAGCACTTAACCACTATGCCACCAGGGTTTCCTATATATATATATATATATATATATATATATATATATATATATATATATATGGAGCCCTGATTGTGCAGTGGTTAAGAGCTTGGCTGCTAACCAAAAGGTCAACAGTTCCAATCCACCAGCCACTCCTTGGAAACCCTATGGGGCAGTTCTACTCTGTCCTCTAGAGTTGCTATGAGTCAGAATCGACTCGACGGCAACGGATTTTTTTTTTTTTTTTGGTTTATATATATGTTGCTGTTGTTGTTAGGTGCAATCGAGTCAGTTCCAACTCATAGCAACCCTATGCACAACAGAACGAAACACTGCCCGGTCCTGAGCCATCCTTACAGTTGTTGTTATGCTTGAGCTCATTGTTGCAGCCACTGTGTCAGTCCACCTTGTTGAGGGTCTTCCTCTTTTCCACTGACCTCGTACTCTGCCAAGCATGACATCCTTCTTCAGAGACTGATCCCTCCTGACAATATGTCCAAAGTATGTAAGACACAGTCTCACCATCCTTGCTTCTAAGGGGCATTCTGTTTGTACTTCTTCTAAGACAGATTTGTTTGTTCTTCTGGCAGTCCATGGTATATTCAATATTTATCACGAACACCACAATTCAACGGCGTCAATTCTGTCTTCCTTATTCATTGTCCAGTTTTCACGTGCATATGATGTGATTGAAAATACCATGGCTTGGGTCAGGGGCGCCTTAGTCTTCAAGGTGACATCTTTGCTCTTCAACACTTTGAAGAGGTCCTTTGCAGCACATTTACCCAATGCAATGGGTCTTTTGATTTCTTGACTGCTGCTTCCATGGCTGTTGATTGTGGATCCAAGTAAAATGAAATCCTTGACAACTTCAGTCTTTTCTCTGTTTATCATGATGTTGCTCATTGGTCCAGTTGTGAGGATTTTTGTTTTCTTTATGTTGAGGTGCAATCCATACTGAAGGCTGTGGTCTTTGATCTTCATTAGTAAGTGCTTCAAGTTGTCTTCACTTTCAGCAAGCAAGGTCGTGTCATCTGCATAACGCAGGTTGTTAATGAGTCTTCCTCCAATCCTCATGCCCCGTTTTTCTTCATACAGCCCAGCTTCTCTGATTATTTGCTCAGCGTACAGATTGAATAGGTATGTTGAAAGAATACAACCCCAACTCACACCTTTCCTGACTTTAAACTATGCAGTATCCCCTTGTTCTGTCCGAACAACTGCCTCTTGATCTATGTAAAGGCTCCTCATGAGCACAATTAAGTGTTCTGGAATTCCCATTCTTTGCAATGTTATCCATAATTTGTTATGATCCACACAGTCGAATGCCTTTGCATAGTCAATAAAACACAGGTAAACATCTTTCTGGTGTTCTCTGCTTTCAGCCAGGATCCATCTGACATCAGCAATGATATCCCTGGTTCCACATCCTCTTCTGAAACTGGCCTGAGTTTCTGGCAGTTCTCTGTTGATATACTGCTCCAGCTATTTTTGAATGATCTTCAGCAAAATTTTGCCTGCGTGTGATATTAATGATATTGTTCTATAATTTCCACATCCGGTTGGATCACCTTTCTTGGGAACAGGCATAAATAGGGATCTCTTCCATTCAGTTGGCCAGGAAGCTGTCTTCCATATTTCTTGGCATAGGTGAGTGAGCACCTCCAACACTGCATCTGTTTGTTGAAACATCTCAGTTGATATTCCATCAATTCCTGGAGCCTTGTTTTTCGCCAATGCCTTCAGAGTAGCTTGAACTTCTTTCTTCAGTGCCATCGGTTCCTGATCATATGCCACCTCTTGAAATGGTTGAACATGGGCTAGTTCTTTTTGGTATAATGACTCTGTGTATTCCTTCCATCTTCTTTTGATGCTTCCTGCGTCGTCTAATATTTTCCCAATAGAAGGATTCTATATATATATATATATATATATATATATATATATATACACACACACACGCAGATATAAATACATATATATCATTGCTATTAGGTGCCATCGAGTAGGTTCTGATTCATAGTGACCCTAGGTACAAGAGAACGAAACACTGCCGAGTCCTGCACCATCCTCACAATTGTTTTTATGCTTGAGCCCATTGTTGCAGCCATTGTGTCTATTCATCTCATTGATAGTATATATATAGAGAGAGAGGGAGAAAGAGAAATTTATATCAAGGAAATGGTTCACTTGGTTGTAGAGGCTAGAAAGTCCCACATTGGGAGAGGCTGGAGGCTTCTCCTGACTCACGTAGCTGCAGGGGCCGGAAAACCTAAGATTGGCAGGTTAGACAACAGGCCTCTAGCTCACAGTCTGTGGAGGCTGACAAATCCCAAGATTGGCAGGTTAGCTGTTAGCTCAAGTCCCAAGAACCAGAGGTTAGATGAACAGAAGCCAGCTGCAGGATCCAAAGCAACCAAAAGCCCTTGAGCGTTTCCAGAAAGTCCACCTATATTGGATGCAGACAACTCCCAAGGAAACTACCTTTCAACTGATTGGCTACTCACAGCAGATCCCATCGTGAAAGTGATCACATTATATCAGATCTCATCATGGAGGTGATTACATCATTATATGACTGCCAAGCCACTGAGAATCATGGCCCAACCAAGTTGACACACAGCCCCAATGATCACAGTCCACCCCTTGTCAACTTGGCATCTATACACATCTTTTTAAACCATACATAATCTCTGAATAAGGACAATTGTAAAGTCGTACTTACGACTAACATGATAAGACTAACACACCTACTGCTGAAAATGCACTGGCCCTGTTAACATCTTATATTGTATAAGTGAAGAAAACAAATATCTGATGCACACATACAAGGAAGAAATACTCATAACAATTACAATCCTCGTTTCTGCAACTGGTCACATGGTTGTAACTGGTATTTAGAACTACCTTCTTCCACCACCCCTTCCATGTTTCCTTTACCCTTAGTAAGCACCTCAGCTGGCCATGGTTCTTTGCCTGGTGAGGTAACCCAAACCTTTATTCCTGAAGAGTCTGGGCCATTAGTAGTCATGTTGGAATTGAGTTGCTGTAGTTTTCCATTGACTTTAATCACAGGGCATGGTAGTACTAAGAGATGCCCTAAGGGATCTCCTGCATTCCAGACATACTCTTCTTTACCTCTGTTATGTAATATCGATCCGATTTCCTCTTGGCAATCATGATCAATCACACTGGCCAATATGGTAACTCCTTTCTTTGCCTGTTGATCCAGAGTCGTGAGGAGCCCAAAGTGGCCAGGTGGCATTCTTAACTTCCAGTTCAGTGGAATCAGTGATGCATCTCCAGGTGCAAACATTCTCCCCTTTGGAACTAAGACCTCTAGACACATAGAGTATATGTTGGCAGAGACAGAAAGCAGAAATTTTGCAAGTGGGTCACTAGAGGTAATAGTGAGTGGTGCCACTCCCATGTCCACCCTTTGATTCTTGGACCTATGAATCCTGGCTGTGAGAGAAACAGCACCATATATTGGACACTGGTTGAGAACATATACAGACTCCCAGAGAGAAACAGCACCATATATTGGACACTGGTTGAGAACATATACAGCCTCCCAGAGAACATTGCCCCAGCCCTGCAAGGTGTTGCCATCTAGCTGGTGCAGTAATTGTGTCTTTAAAAGGCCATTCCATAGTTCTGTCAAGCCACCTACTTCAGGATGATGGGGAACATAGTAATTCCATGAGCATGGGCCCATTGCCACACTTCATTTTCTGTGAAGTGAGTCCCTTGATGGGAGGTGATGCTGTGTAGCATACCGTGATGGTGGATAAGGCATTCTGTAAGTCGATGGATGGTGGTTTTGGCAGAAGCATTGCATGCAGGGAAGGCAAATATGTATCCAGAGTAGGTGTCTATTCCAGTAAGAATAAAATGCTGCCCTTTCCATGGTGGAAGCTTTCCAGTGTAATCAACCTGCCACCAGGTTGCTGGTTGATCACCTCGAGAAATGGTGCCATATCAGAGAGTCAGTGTTGGCCTCTGCTACTCGGAGATTGGGCACTTAGCAGTGACTGCAGACAAGTCGGCCTGGTGACTAGAAGTCCATATTGCTGAGCCTATGCATAACCGTCACCCCTGCCACCATAGCCTCTTTGTTCATGAGTCTATTGGGCAGTGACCGAGTGGCTGAGGGAAGAGGATGACTGGTTTCCACAGAACGCATCATCCTAGCCACTTAATTGTTAAAATCCCCCTCTGCTGAGGTCACCCCTTGGTAAGCATTCACATAAGACACAAATACCTTCACTTCTTTGGCCCATTCAGAGATGTCTATATCCCTATACCCCTTCCCCATTCCTCCTTTTCTCCAATTTTCCAATCATATTCCTTCCAAGTCCCTCACCATCCAGCCAAACCATTGGCCGTAGCCCATGAAATCAGTATACAATTGCACATCTGGCCATTTCTCCTTCCAAGCAAAGTGAATAACCGGATGCGCTGCTCAAGGTTCTGCCTATTGGGAGGATTTCCCTTCACCACTGTCCTTCAGGGAAGTCCCAGAAAGGGGCTATAATGCTGCCGCTGCCCTCTTTCAAGTGGCGCCTACATATCACACAGAACCATCTGTAAACCAGGCATGATTTTTTTTTTTCCTCAGTCAACTGATCATGAGGAACACCCCATGAGGCCACAGGTGCAGACTAGGAGATGGAAGGTAATGTGACAGGAGTGAATACAATGGGACTCTGGGCCACTGTCTCATAAAACTTACTTGTGCCTTCAAGTCCTGATCAGGCCCAATCTCATATTTGCCATTTCCATTTAATGATGGAGTGCTGCTGTGCACATTCAACTTTATGGCTCTATGGGTCAGACAACACTCAGTTTATGATGGGCATCTCAGGTTGCTTGGTGACTTGGTGGCCTGTGGTTAAGCATTCAGTCTCTACTAAGGCCCAGTAACAACCCAAAAGTTGTTTCTCAAAAGAAGAGTAGTTATCTGCAGAGGATGGCAGGGCCTTGCACCAAAATCCTAAGGGTCTGTGCTGCGATTCACCAATAGGGGCCTGCCAAAGACTCCAAACAGCATCTTTATCTGCCACTGACACTTGAAGTACCATTGGATCAGCCAGATCATATTGCCTAAGTGACAAAGCCACTTGCATGGCAGCCTGAACCTGTTGCAGAGCCTTCTCTTGTTCTGGGACCCACTCAGAATGAGCAGCTTTTTGGTCACTTGATAAATAGGCTGGAGTAGCACACCCAATTGAGGAATATAATGGCTCCCAAATCCATAGGAGCCTGCTAGGCATTGTGCCTCCTTTTTTAGTTGTAGGGAGAGCCAGATACAATAACATATCCTTCACATTAGAAAGAATATCTAAAGTGCCCCACACCACTGGACCTGTAGAAATTTCACTGAGGTGTAAGGCATCTGAATTTTTGTCAGATTAATTTCCTACCGTCTAGCCCAAATGTTTTACCAGTAAGTCCAGAGTCATTGAAACCTCTTCTTTACTAGGCTCAATCTGCATAGTCATCAGTGTAAGGGACCAGCTTGATGTCTTTTGGAAGGGAAGGTGATCAATGTCTCTGTGGACTAAATTATGACATAGGGCTGGACAGTTGATATACCACTGAGGTAGGATACTGAAGGTGTATTGTTGACCTTGCCATCTGAAGTCAAACTGCTTCTGGTGGTCCTTTGAAACAGATATGGAGAAAAATGCATTAGCCAGATCAATAGCTGCATACCAGGTACCAGGAGATGTATTAATTTGCTCAAGCAATGAGACTACATCTGGAACAGCAGCCGTAATTGGAGTCACCACCTAGTTAAGTTTTTAGTAATCCACTGTCATTCTCCAAGATCCATCTGTTTTTTGCACAGGCCAAATAGGCGAGTTGAACGGGGATGTGGTGGGAATCATCATTCCTGCATCCTTCAAATCCTTGATGGTGGCAATAATCTCTGCAATCCTCCTAGGAATGTGGAATTGCTTTTGGTTTACTATTTTTCTAGGTAGGATCAGTTCTAATGGCTTCTACTTGGCTTTTCCTACCATAATAGCCTTTACTCCACTTGTCAGGGATCCAATGTTGGGATTCCATCAGATGCTGATTATATCTATTCCGATTATGCATTTTGAAACTGGGAAAATCACTATCGAATGGATTTGGGGACCCATGGGACCTACTGTGAGATGGACATGAGCTAAGACTACATTAATAACTTACCTCCATATGTCCTACTCAGACTGGTGGGCCAGTGACGTTTTGATTCTCCCGGAATCAGTATCAGTTCAGAGCCAGTATCAAGTAATCCCTGAAAAGTCTGATTATTTCCTTTTCCCCAGTGAACAGTCACTCTTTTAAAAGGCTGTAGATCCCTTTGAGGAAGGCTGGGAGAAAGATTAACAGCATAAGTTTTTGGCAGTGTAGTGGGATCATTCCTAAAGGGGACCTGGCTTCCCCTTCATTTAAAGGGTTGTGGGTCTGTACACTCACTTAAGTCTGGGAATTGATCGAGGGGCTGTGACTCTCTATTCTGGCAATTCAAGTTAGACTGCTGTTCACTTGACCTAGAATTATTCTGCTTGTGCAGATCTGGTAAGTATTGTGTAGAATTCCTATCTATTTCACTCCTGGGGACACCATGACTAAGCAGTCAATGCAGTAAGCCCATACAAGTTAGACTATTCTGATTACTGCTTTGTCTCTGCTATCCATTACAATAACCACGCCCACCTTGTCTTTGTCAATTGAGTGCCTCCACTTGGCCCCTACCACCATGGGGTCCAATCAGCCCCATTGTAGTTAGGTGTCTTAATTCAGCTAGGGCAGTTCTCAGTGTCAAATCTGACTTACATAAAACAGCAATCACAGCAGTCTTCAAGGATGCTGGGGCTCCCTTCATAAATTTCTTCCTTACCTTTGTGGTAAAAGATGTGTCCTCTGGGCTCCATGTGTGGGCCTGTGGGTCTAACCTGATAAATCCACTCTAACATACCAATTTCCTTAAGCTTTTGGATACCTTCTTCTACAGTATACCAAGGCAGGTCTGGTACTTCAACTTGATTTAGCGTAGGCCACCGTGTAATCTATGCTTCAGAACTCAGTCAAATAAATTATTAGATCCTTTCCTAAACTCTCAAGCTGAAACACTGAACGAAGAATCTGTGCTTAGTGGGCCCATATCAATAAACTCAGACCGATCCAACTTTATGTTCCTTGCACAATTATCCCACACTCTTAACAGCCATTCCCGCATGTATACCCCAGGTTTCTGTTTGTACATATTAGAAAAGTCAAGCAGTTCTTTTGGAGTGTAGCATACCTCCTCCTGGGTCATACTTTGTACTTCACCTTTTGAGGCTTCCTGGGACTTAAGTCTAGTTATAGGTCTTGAAGCCAAAATGGGTGGTGTGGTGGGGATGTGTTTTGAGAACGTTCAGCATTGTCTTGTAAGGTATTTGCCTCAAGTGATGCCCCAGGCTCTTCAGACACAGCTGGTTTAATCTCATCAGATGGGAGTGCAGAGGCTCACAGTTGTACTGGGGAGGGTGGTTTAGCAGACGAAGATGTAGTAATCTCTTCAGATGGGAGTGAGAGGGCTGCTCCTGTTGGCAGGGGTAATTCAGTGGAATTCAGGGGCTCAGTGTCCCCAGCTTCCTGATTATCTGCCCGTAAGTCCCCATCCTAAGTTTCAGGATTCCCTTTCTTCCCAATCAATGCGCTCATTTTAACTTCAGACACCAGTCAAGCTTCGGAATTCAGTTAGCATTGTAATTCAGCCACTTTTACAAGAAGACTCTGGGTTTGGTTTTTGGGAATATCAGCTCTGTCACTACAAGAAATAAGGCTTTCTTTCAAGGCCAAGTGGAAACTTGGAGGTCATTTATTCAGTACTTGAGCTTTGGCTCTGAAGCCCTTAGCTCTTCTCTTTCTCTCGTCACTTTGTCTAGTGAAAGTAGGACCAACTAGCCAGCTTCCTTATAGTTCTCATTATGACAGAATTATAGAAAGATATCAAACATGTGATCACCCAGAGCCTCGCATCTCACCAATTTCTAATCTACTGGTGGTAATATTTTGAGTATTTCTATTGCCACCTCATGCCATGGATTAGCAGTGCCATCTTTACTACTGGAAACAGAGTCATCAACATCTTTAAAACTAACCAGGCTTGAGAACCAATTTAGAAGACTCATCCTTACAATTTCATTTCTCTAGAACCACTCTCAGTACCAAATGTTTTAGGCTGGGTTCCCTAGAGAAACAAAACTAGTGGAGCTGGAGGCTTCTCCTGGTTCCCATGGCTGCAGGAGCTGGAGAACCCAAGATCAACAGGTCAGACAACAGGCTTCTGACTCATGGCTGCGGAGGCCAATAAATCGCAAGATCAGCACACAAGCTGCTAGTTCAAGTCCCAAGAACTGGAGGTGAGATGAATAGGAGCCAGCCACAGGACCCAAAGTGAGTAAAAGCCACAAGCCTTGCCTGAAAGTCCACCTCTATTGCACGCAGGGCACACCCCCAAGGAAACTCCCTTTCAACTGATTGGCTACTCACAGCAGATCCCGTCATGGAGGTGATCACATTATATCAGATCTCATCATGGAGTTGATTACATCATTATATGACTGCCAAACTACATCATAACTGCCAATCCACTGAGAATCGTGGTCCAGCCAAGTTGACACATGACTCCAAAGATCACAGTCACTTGTAAGCTTTTAAGACCCCAGAGGCTACTCACCAAAGTAGGATGCAGAACACTGCCTTTATGAATTATGTTCTGCCAACTAACGTAGATGTCCCCCAAGCCTATGGTCCTTCGCCTTTAAGCCGAGGAACTTTGTCCCATAAGATGTTTGGTTATGTCTAAGAAGTTTCCATGACTGTCCCCCTTGTGTGCTCTATTGTCCATATTAATAGACATGCAGCACTTAGAATTATGTGTGTAGAAATATTCACAACCAAACCTATATCTGCAGGTGGGTGTGCTGCCTTATGCCCCCTATATCTCTTTAGCATACCTATCTACCTATGTATCCACTTATAAATTAATTTTTGTTAATAGTATTTGTTTTAGTCATGTAATGCTGCCATAACAGAAATACTACAAGTGGATGGCTTTAACAAAGAGAAATTTATTTTCTCACAGCCTAGTAGGTTACAAGTCCAAGTTCAGTGTGTTGGCTCCAGGGGAAGGCTTTCTTTCTCTGTCGGCTCTGGAGGAATGTCCTTGTCCTCAGCCTTCCCCTGGTCGAGGAGCTTCTCAGGTGCAGGGACCCCATGTCCAAAGGACGCGCTCTGCTCCTGGTGCTGCTTTCTTGGTGGTATAAGGTCCCCAACCCTCTGCTTGCTTCCTTTCCTTTTATCTTTTGAGAAATAAAAAGTGGTGCAGACTACACCCCAAGGAAACTCCCTTTACCTTGGATCAGGGAGGGTGACCTAAGTAAGGGTGGTGTTAACAATCCCACCCTAATCCTCTCAACATAAAATTACAATCACAAAATGGAGGAAAACCACACATGGTCTAACCAAGTTGATATACATATTTGGGGGGGGACATAATTCAATCCATGACACTATTGTTGCAGGATTATTTATGTTATAGTAATTATCATTGCTATTGTTGTTAGGTGCTGTCAAGTCGATTCTGACTCATAGTGACCCTATGTACAGCAGAAAGAAACACTGCCCAGCCCTGCGCCATCCTCACAGTTGTTGCTGTGTTTGAGCCCCTTGTTGCAGCCACTGTGTCAGCCTATCTCATTGAGAGTCCTCCTCTTTTTCAGTGACCCTCTGTTTTACCAAGCATGATGCCCTTCTCCAGGGACTGGTCCTGCTTGATAACATGTCCAAAGTATGTGAGACGAAGTCTCACCATCCTTGCTTTTAAGAAACATCTGGCTGTACTTCTTCCAAGACAGTTTTGTTCATTCTTCTCGCAGTCCATGTTATATTCAGTATTCTTCACCAACATCATAATTCAAGGCATCAATTCTTCTTTGGTCTTCCTTATTCAATGCCCAGCTTTCAACATGCATATGAGGCAATTGAAAACACCATGGCTTGGGTCAGGTGCACCTTAGTCCTTAAAGTGACTGCTTTTACACACTTTAAAGAGAACTTTTGCAGCAGATTTGCCTAATGCAATGCATTGTTTGATTTCTTGACTGGTGCTTCCATAGGCAGTGATTGTGGATCCAAGTAAAATGAGATCCTCAACAACTTCAATCTTTTCTCCACTTGTTGTGGTGTTGCTTTTTGGTCCAGTTGTGAGGATTTTTGTTTTCTTTATGTTGAGGTATAATACATACTGAAGGCTGTGGTCTTTGATCTTCATCAGTAAGTTCTTCAAGTCCTCTTCACTTTCAGCAAGCAAGTTGTGTCATCTGCATATTAAAATATTACAGGCTCTTAATTAGTCTTCCTACAATCCTGATGTTACATTCTTCTTCATATAGGCCAGCTTCTTGCATTATTTGCTCAGCATACAGATTGAATAAGTATGGTGAAAGGATATAACCTGGACACACACATACCTTCCTGACTTTAAACCATGCAGTATCCCCTTGTTCTGTTACAATGACTTCCTCTTGGTCTAAGTGTTATCTGTAATTTGTTATGGTTGTATTTGCTCTTTAGTTTTGCATTCCTTTCGGTGTCTTCTTTTGCCTTGGTCATGTTGTGCTGACTTCCCCCATATTGTGTATTGCCTTTCCCTTCACTAATATTAACACAGGTCTTCTAGCTAGCTAGTAATTTTCCCTCCCTCACCCTCCCATCCGTGGTAACCATCAATTTTTTTTATATATAATTTTTATTGTGCTTTAAGTGAAAGTTTACAAATCAAGTCAGTTTCTCACACAAAAACCCATATACGCCTTGCTACACACTCCCATATTACTCTCCTCCTAATGAGACAGCCCGCTCTCTCCCTCCACTCTCTCTTTTCGTGTCCATTTCGCCAGCTTCTAACCCCCTCCACCCTCTCATCTCCCCTCCAGGCAGGAGATGCCAACATAGTCTCAAGTGTCCACTTGATCCAAGAAGCTCACTCCTCACCAGCATCCCTCTCCAACCCATTGTCCAGTCCAATCCATGTCTGAAGAGTTGGCTTCGGGAATGGTTCCTGTCCTGGACCGACAGAAGGTCTGGGGGCCATGACCACTGGGGTCTTTCTAGTCTCAGTCAGACCACTAAGTCTGGTCTTATGAGAATTTGGGGTCTGCATCCTACTGCTCTCCTGCTTTCCTGCTCTCTCAGGGGTTCTCTGTTGTGTTCCCTGTCAGGGCAGTCATCGGTTGTAGCCGGGCACCATCTAGTTCTTCTGGTCTCAGGATGATGTAGTCTCTGGTTCATGTGGCCCTTTCTGTCTCTTGGGCTCGTAATCACCTTGTCTCCTTGGTGTTCTCCATTCTCCTTTGATCCAGGTGGGTTGAGACCAATTGATGCATCTTAGATGGCTGCTTGCTAGTGTTAAAGACCCCAGATGCCACTCTTCAAAGTGGGATGCAGAATGTTTTCTTGATAGATTTTATTATGCCAATCAAAGAATGTTTTTGTTTTGTTTTCTGTGTGTAAACCTTTTTTTAATAATAGTTTCTCATACAATATTTTTCCTTTTGTGATTGACTTATTTCACTCAGCATAATGTCCTCCAAATTCATCCTTGTTGTAAGATGTTTTGCAAATTCATCGTTATTCTTTATCATTGTGTAGTATTCCATTGTGTGTATGTACCACAATTTCTTTATCCATTCATCCATAGATGGGCACTTAGGTTGTTTCCATCTTTTTGCTATTGTGAATAACACTGCAAAGATCATGGGTGTGCATATGTCTATTCATGTCACGGCTCCTATTTTTTTAGGGTTTATACCTAGGAATGGGATTCCTGGATCATATGGTATTTCTATCTCTAGCTTTTTAAAGAAGTGCCATACCATTTTCCATGGTGGTTGTACCATTTAACATTCCCACCAGCAGCGTATAAGAGTTCCAGTCTCTCCACAACCTCACTAACATTTGTTATTTTCTGTTTTGTTTGTTTGTTTTGATTAGTGCCATTATTGTCAGGGTGAGAGGGTTTCTCATTGTCGTTTTGATTTGAACTTCTGTAATGGCTAATGGGAAACCCTGATGGCATAGTGGCTAAGTGCTACAGCTGCTAGCCAAAAGGTCGGCGGTTAATATCCACAAGGCGCTCCTTGGAAACTCTGTGGGGCAGTTCTACTCTGTCCTATACAGTGGCTATGAGTCAGACTTGACAGCAATGGGTTTGGTTGGTTTTAATGGCTAATGTGGCACAGTGGTTAAGAGCTACAGCTGCTAACTAAAAGATCGGCAGTTCAAATCCACTAGCTGCTCTTTGGAAATCCTGTGGAGCAGTTCTACTGTGTTCTGCAGGGTCGCTATGATGGCAATGGATTTTTGGTTAATGGCTAATGATCACGAACATTTCTTCATGTGTCTGTTAGCCTCCTGAATGTCTTCGGTGAAGTGTCTGTTCATTTCCTTTGCCCATTTTTTAATTGGGTTGTCTTTTTGTTGTTGAGGTGCTGAAGTTTTCTATGAATTTTAGAGATTAGACCCTTTTCGTATACGTCATAGCGAAAAATTTTTCCCAGTCTGTAGGTTCCCCTTTTACACTTTTGGAGAGGTCTTTTGATGAGCATAAGTGTTAATTTTTAGGAGATGACTTTTATTTAGTTCATCTGCTTTTTGTGCATGTTTATTTATATTTGGTATTCTATTTATGCCATATATTAGGGCCCCTAGTGTTGTCTCTATTTTTTCTTTCATAATCTTTATAGTGTTAGGTTTCATATTTAGGTCTTTGATCTATTTTGAGTTAGTTCTTGTGCATGGTGTGAGGTATGGATCCTGTTTCATTTTTTCTACAGACATTCAGTTTTTCCAGCACCGTTTGTTAAAAAGAGATTCTCTTCCCCACTAAATGGACTTTGGCCCTTTGTCAAAGATCAGCTGTCCATGGATGGATCGATTTACGTCTGGGTTCTCAGTTCTGTTCCACTGGTCTATGTGTCTGTTGTTATAGAGGTTGTTTTGATTACCATGGTTATGTAGTAGGTTCTGAGATCGGGTAGTGTGAGGCCCCCTGGTTTGTTATTCTTCTTCAACAATGCTTTACTTGTCTGGGGCCTCTTTCCTTCCCGTATAAAGCTGGTGATTATTTTTTCCATTTCGTTAAAGAATGCTATTGGAATTTGAATCAGGATTGCATTGTTTCTATAGACCTCTTTGGGTAGCATTGATATTTTCACAATGTTAAGTCTTCCTATCCATGGACATGGTGTTTTTCCATTTATGTAGGTCTCTCTGGTTTTTTGCAGTAATGTTTTGTAGTTTTCATTGTATAGGTCTTTTACGTCCCTGGTTAGATTCAGTCCTGAGAATTTTATCATTTGGAGGGGTGTTGTGAATGGTATTGTTTTCCTAATTTCCTTTTTGAAGTTCTTCTTGTTGATGTAGAGGAATCCAACTGATTTTTGTATGTTGATCTCGTATCTTGCTACTTTGCTGAATCCTTCTATTAGTTCCAGTAGCTTTCTTGTAGAACCTTTGGGATTTTCTATGTATAGGGTCATATCTTCTGTGAATAGGGATAGTTTTACTTCTTCCTTACCCATATGAATGCCCTTTATTTCCTTTTCTTGCCTTATTGCTCTAGGTAGAACTTTCAGTACAATATTGAATAAGAGTCATGATAAAGGGCAACCTTGTCTGATTCTTCTTCTCAAGGTAAATGCTTGCAGTCTCTCTCCACTGTGAATAATGTTGGCTGTTTTATATAAATGCCCTTTATTGTGTTGAAGAATTTCCCTTCTATTCCTATTTTGCTGAGAGCTTTTATCAGGAATGGGTGTTGGACTTCATCAAATGCCTTTTCTGAGATGATTGAGATGATCATGAGATTCTTTTTTTGTGTTTTATTTATGTGGTAGATTACGTTCATTGATTTTCTAATGTTGAGCCATCCTTGCATACCTGGTATGAATCCTACTTGGTCATGATAAACATATTTTTTGGGTATGCTGTTGAATTTTGTTGGCTAGAATTTTGTTGAGAGTTTTCGTATCTATATTAGTGAGGGATATTGGTCTGTAAATTTTTTTTTGTTGTGGTGTGGTGTCTTGGCCTGGCTTTGATATCAGGGTTATGCTGGTTTCATAGAATGAGTTCAAGAGTATTCCTTCCTTTTCTGTGCTCTGATATAATTTGCGTAGTATTGGTGTGAGCTCTTATCTGAATGTTTGGTAGGATTCTCCAGTGAAGCCATCCAGGCCAGGGCTTTTATTTTGGCGGGGGAGGGTTTGGTTTTTTTTTTTTTTTTTTTTGATTACCTGTTCAATCTCTTTTTTTTGGTATGGGTCTGTTCAGTTTTTCTACCTCAATTTGTCTTAGTTTAGGTAGGTAGAAATTTGGTCATTTCCTCTAGGTTTTCAAATTTGTTGGAGTATAATTTTTCACAGTATTTTGTTATGATCCTTTTTATTTCATTTGGCTGTATTGTAATCTCATTTCTTATTTGTGTTATTTGTTTCTTTTCCTGCTTTTCTTTGGTCAGTTTGGCCGCGGTTTGTCGATTTTATTGATCCCTTCAAAGAATCAGCTTCTGGTTTTGTTGATTCTTTCTATTGTTTTTCTGTTCTCTGTTTCATTTATTTCTGCTCTAATCTTTATTATTTCCTTTCTTCTGGTGACTGCGAGCTTCCTTTGCTGCTCTGTTTCTGTTTGTTTGAGTCTTAGGGTTAATGTTTGGATTTTAGCCCTTTCTTCTTTGCTTTTGCCATGTTCCAAAGGTTTTGGTATGTTGTGTTTTCATACTCATTTGATTCTAGAATATTTCATTTTGTCTATTACCCAGTGGTTTTTAAGCAAGGTGTTATTCCGCTTCCACACATTTGATTTTTTTTTTCCTTGCTCTTCTTTGTATTCATTTATACTTTTATATCATTGTGATCAGAGAAAATGCTTTATATTATTTCGATGTTTTGTATTTTATTGAAGCTTGCTTTGTGGCTTAAAATGTGGTCTATTCTGGCGAATGATCCATGTGCATTGGAAAAGAATGTACACTTTGCTGCTGTTGGGTGGAGCACAGGTTGATTTCTGTGGCACTGGTGGAGTTCTGTGGTGTGATTTATAGATTGCCTTTGTAGAAAAATGATGCTGGAATTGTCCATTATAACAGGGTGGCTTGCTGTTGTGGTTGTCTAGAAGATCAGAGGGTAGGGAGTTGGCACCAAAGCAGACATCTCCCTTCTTGGGGCCTTGAGAAATTCATTCAGTAAGCTCACTTTGTGCCAGCCATTGTGCTAAGAACACAGGTGTTGAGAAGACAAGGTTCCAACCATACTGCATTAGGAGTTCTCCAGCACAAAGTACTCTGGGCAAAGCTTATCCATTCATCCAACATCCCCAAGTCATTTCTTTACTTAACAAATAATTACTGGATGCCTATGGGATGTCAGCCAAGAATACACTGGTAAATAATAGAAACAAATTCTTTCTGCTTCCATGGATCTGAGGTCCTAGTGGTGATAGGGGGAGGCAGTAAAGGCAGACCAGAACTCCTTGTCAGTGTTGGGGAGGTATGCAACACAGACCTCCAACTCAGGCATAAATGGTCAAGGTTGGCTTCCAGAGGAAGGAAGGTTTAAGCTAAGGTTTGAAGAATGAGGAGAACTCAGCCGACAGCACGTGTAAGTCTTCTAAGATGAGAGAAAGTGCGGCATTCCCAAAATTTAAATTGGTGCATCTAGTCAGAGCCTAAGGAACCCTGGTGATGCAAAGGTTAAGCACTGTGCTGCTAACCAAAAAGTCAGTGGTTCAAAACTCATCAGTGGCACTGTGGGAGAAAAGACCTGGCGATTTGCTTCCATAGAGATTATGGCCTAGGAAACCATATGGGGCATTTCTATTCTGTCCTATAGGGTCGCTATGAGTCAGAATCGACTCAATGGCACACAACAACAACTACCGCAGTCAGAGCCTAGATGAGGAGAGGTGAAGGAGCAAAAAAGCAGCTAGAGAGGTGGACAGGGTCCAGATCAGGTATACACCTATACTTGGATAATACATTTGAACTTAACCCTAAGGGCCAAGGGAGCCGCCTTGTTCAACAGAGGAGCGGCTCAGTCCTATTTGCTCACAGGCTGCTGTGAAGGTCATGAGCTGGGATGGATGGAAGTTGGCGAGCAAGAGCAAGGCAGAGCTCCAGCTTGGAGACTATGCAGCAATCCAGGTGAGCAAGAATAGTCACCTAACTTAGGGAATTGGCGGTAGAGGTGCAGAGAGTGGGGTGGATGAATGGTCAGGTGCCTTGTTAAGATGCACAATGGATGGAGTGAACGGCTGAGTGAGGAGTGTCTGAGGAGGCTTCAGAGAGGTGGCAGTCCAGGTGGGCTGAAGCGGTAGGTGCAGTTTTGCCAGATGGAGATGGGGAGAGGAGGAGGAAAAGTGGTCCAGGCAGGCTCATCCACATGTGTAAAGGCAGCACGAGTATCCAGGGCAGCCCTTCTGAGCTCAGGGAACTCGGCGAGCACAGCTAGGCAGCCCCCCCAAGACTCCAGCCCTGTTTTACTTTAGATGCATCTCTCCTGACTCTACACCCCTAAATCTCTGGATGAGGACAAAGAAATAGCCAAGAGCCATGTGGCAAGAGCGAAGTCCCAGCCTTTAAACCGGCCCAAGTTTGTCCTGATTCCAGGTTTTCCTCCCTGGCCCCCAACTGACCCCCAGAGGAGGGGTGGGGGCAGTTGGCACTGCAGTGGAGATCCACCAGAACAGGAGTTGGCAACCATCAGAACCTGCACCCCAGGCCCTGGCTCCCAGCTACCTTCCCTCCATGAGTCTGCAACCTTATTTCCTGTTGCCAGCGTAAGGCTTGGACACACAGCCAGGGCCTGCCTCCTCTGCCTGCTCTTCCACAAGGCAATCTGTTCTCCTGCCAGTGGGGAGAGGGGTGGACGGGGCGGACGCAGTGCCCTGCTCCAGTGCCTGTAAAGCCAGCACTCTCTCTCTCTGTCTTTCTCAGTATCTCTCTCTCTCAATCTCTTTCTCTGACTCTCTCTTGGTCTCTCTTAATCTTACTCCCTTAATCTCTTTCTCTCTCTTTCTCACTCTCTCTCAGTCTCTTTCTCTCTCTAAATTCTACTCTCTGTCAATATCTGTCTCTTTCTCTCAGTCTGACTCTCTCTCTGTTCCTCTCAGTCTCTCTCCCCCCACCATTCTCTCTCAATCTCTCTCTCTCTCTTTCAATCCCACTCTTTCTCTCAATCTCACATACTTCTCTCTCTCTCTCTCTCTCTCTATCTTAGGCATCTAGTGCTGCTGTAACAGAAATACCACAAGTGGATGGCTTTAACAAAGACAAGTTTATTCTTTCACAGTCCAGTAGGCTAGAAGTCCGAATTCAGGGTCCCGGCTCCAGGGGAAGACTTTCTGTCTGTGTTGGCTCTGGAGGAAGGTCCTTGTCATCAGTCTTTCCTTGGTCTGGGAGCATCTCAACACAGGAACCTCAGGTCCAAAGTATGCACTCTGCTCCTGGCACTACTTTCTTGGTGGTATGAGGTCCCCATGTCTCTCTGCTCACTTCTCTCTTTTATATCTCAAAAAAGATTGGCTTAAGACACTATCTAATCCTATAGACCTCATCAATATAACTGCCGCTAATCCATTTTATTACATCAAAGTGATAAGCTTTACAGCTCATAGGGAAATCACATAAAATGGTGGACAATCACACAATACTGGGATTCATGGCCCAGCAAAGCTGACAGATATCTTGAGAGGACATGATTCGATGCATGACACCCTCTTAATCCTATTCTCTCTCTCAATATTTCTATCTCTCAATCTCTCTTTGACTCTCTCTCAATCTCTCCCTCTCTCTTTCAATCTCATTCTCTCTCTCTCTGACTCGCTCTTAGTCTCTCTCCCTGTCTCTCAGGTCAATTTGTGCAGATTGGACTTTTCAGAAGTCCTGGTGAATTCACAGGCACCCTCTCCACTGACACACATGTTGTTTTATAAATATTCTGTGACTCTCTGAGCGGCTGGGATTCCGTCTTCAGCATCAGAGGCGCTTCTCTCAAGAGAAAGGGACCAGGCCTCCCTGTCAGACAGGAAACTCCCTGAGAACAAGGACTGAATTAAGAGGAATTACTGAAAACACAGAGAAGTTTCCTTTCTTTGTGTTGTATCACAAACCCCACGTAATTAAAACATCTTCAAAGTGGGCAAAAATTATGATGTAGAGAAAGGATGGCTGTGGAGTCAGACGGAGCTGGGTCGAAATCCGAGCTCTGCCACTTACTGGTTTTAGTCCCTCTGGGCCTCAGTTTCCTCATGTGCTAAATGTGGATGGTGACTCCAACCTCACAGAGCTATAAAAGTTAATGTTCATTCAGTCATTCAGCCCACAAGCATTTATAAAGTGGCTGCCATGTGCCAAGACCTATTCTAGGCACTGGAATATGATAGTGAATAAGACAAACAATATCCCTGCTCTAGTCAGGGTTGAGGTAGGGAGACAGACCAACAATCAATTAGCGAGAAAATATCATACAGCAATAAGTGCCATGTAAATGATTTAGGATGATATAACAGAGAGTTAGGAGAAGTAATGGTTCAGTGGTAGAACTCTTGCCTTCCATAAGGGAACCCTAAGTCCAGTTCCCAGACACGGCATCTCAGGCACAGCCACCATCTGTCTTGTCAGCGGAGTATTGCATGTTGTTATGATGCTGGATAGGTTTCAGTGGAGCTTCCGGAGTAAAACTGAGTTGGAAGAAAACCTAGCGATCTGCTTCTGAAAATCAGCCAATGAAAACCCTATGGCTCATAATGGTCCTATCTGTAACCCGTCATGGGGAGGGCACAGGACCAGGCTGCATTCATTCCATTGTGCATGAGGCCACCATGAGTCAGGGTCAACTAGACAGGAGCTAACCATAACAGAGAGTAACTGGCCCTTCTTACATTGGTGGCCCAGGAAAGTGGCTCTTAGGAAATGACACTGAAGTCGAGCTCTGTATGACGAGAGGAAGGGAGCCAAAGGTCTAGAGTAGGATGTCTTCAGAGTAGATGGGCTTGGTCACACTGTCCAGAAGTCAGGCTGTGTCTGGAACATAGACGACAAAGGTCGGGAGCAAGATAAGTCAGAGAGAAGGCAGGGCCAGCTCACGTAGGGCTTCGTAGATTTTTTCCCGAGTGTAGTGGGAACTTAGTGGAGAGTTTTAAGTGGGGAGTGACATGATCTAACTTATATTTTGAAATAATTCTCTGGCTGCTGTGCCAAGACTGGACTATAGTGGAGTGTATGATAGGAGCCCTGTCAATGGTTAAGCGCATGGCTGCTAACCAAAAGATCATCATTTCAAACCCACCAGTGGCTCCGTGGAAGAAAAAACCTGGTGATGTACTTCCATAAAGACTACAGCCTAGCAATCCCTGTGGGGCAGTTCCACCCTATCATATAGGGTCACTATGAGTTGGAATGCACTGGGACTGGGTATGAGCTGGAATCGACTCGACAGCAACTAACAACAATAATGAGTCAGGATGGCTCAGGTTGTGCTGCATTAACAAAAGAACCCTCAAATCTCAGTGGCTTACCTCAAAAAGGTTTATTTTTTATTCACAAAAAATTGGCTGTAGATTGGTCACTCTTTCAAGGCAGCTGTCCTCCAGGTTTATCTCTTTTGTGGTTCTCCCCTCTCAACATGTAGCCTCTGCAGTTACCAACAAAAGGGTACCTGAAAGCAAGAGAGTTACGTGGACTGATCTTGTGGGCCAGTCTGGGAGTGGCTCAGGTCATTTCTACTCACATACCATTGGCCAAAACCCAGCTACATGGCTGCAAATGCAAGGGAGCCTGGGAAATGTAGTTTTACTGGGTGCCCAGGAAGAGGATAATGAAATGGGATTTGGTTGTGAGGAGATGGCTTAGAGGCTCTCTCAGTCTTCAGATGAGGAATGATGGTGACCTAGACTCAGGTGGTGGCAATGGCGATGCAGAGAACTGGAGAGATGTTATATCATTTATATAACCACTAGAATGATACCTGGTTGGTACAAGTACCAGTTGCCATGGAGTTGATTTTGACTCATGGAGACCCCATGTGTGTCAGGGTAAAATTGCCCTCCATAGGGTTTTTAATGGCTGATTTTTTGGAAGTAAATCACCAGGTCTTTCCTCTGAGATGCCGCTGGGTGGAATTGAACCTCCGACATTTTGGTTAGCAGCCAAGCTCGTTAAACATTTGTACCACCACAAACTCACAGGCCCTCACTAAATGATAGCTTTTATTATAATCCCTTGTGATGAAAACATTTTTATTGTCCTTTGCAGGATGAAGTCAAATCCCCCAAGTGGCTTGTCTCTGATTCATAAGGTCAATAAACTGAGGTACTTTCAAGCAAGGCTTTTAAAAGGCATGGTCATAAAATCCTGGAGCTTTAACCTTGGCAGAGCTTTTAGAGTTAGCCACGTCCCCTCTGCATTGTATCAGATGGAAAGAGTAGCCCAGAGGGGGCCATGAACTTGCCCAAGACAGCAATAAGCAGGGGTCAGGGGCCAGGGATCAGGGCCAGGGCCCAGGTCTGTGTGTCCATGAGGCAAGTGACTTCTGGATGTCTCTTCCCCCAGCAAGTCCAAGAGTTCAAACAGCTGGAGGAGCTCTTGGGGTAGAGTGTCCCTCCTGGTCACATCCGATGACATCTAAGTGGAAGGAGAAGAAGGAAGTAGGAGTAGACTTTCTCTTGGCCACCCAACGCTGGCTGCCCTTCTCTCTCCTTTCTTCCTATTCCTCAGAGAGAGTACATACCAAAAAAACCCATTGCCATCAAGTTGATTCTGACTCATAGCGACCCTATAGGACAGAGTAGAATTGCCCCATAGGGTTTCCAAGGAGTGGCTAGTGGATTCAAACTGCCAACCTTTGGTTACAGCTGTAGCTCTTAACCACATAAATAAAAATAAATAAACCTGTTGCCATCGAGTCAATTCTGACTCATAGTGACCTTATAGGACAGAGTAGAACTTCCCCATAGGGTTTCCAAGGAGCAGCTGGTGGATTTGAACTGCCATCCTTTTGGTTAGCAGTGGTAGCTCTTAACAACTACGCCACCAGGGTTTCCCTTAACCACATAGTGGGTGATAAAGATCATGGGCTCTAGTCTTACTTCTGCCACTTCTTGGCCATTGCAACTTGAGTTAGTTACTTAATCTCTCTGCATTTTAGATTTCCCTTTTAGAAAAGAGGGATAATGATGCCAGCCTCACGGGGTTGTTATGAGCACTGAATGAGATCACGGAGGTAAAAAACTTTTCACTCAGAGCTTGGCACCTAGGAGGCGCCCAATCAATGACAGAAATGAACTGGAAGAACTGCTGAGCTTGCTTCCCACCCCCTCCCACCCAGAACCCTGAGTGCTGACTCTGTCTCAGCTTGTCAAAGCCTCTCCAAGGTGAGGACAAGTTTAGGAACTCACTCTACCATCATGAATGCTCCCTCTTTCCCCAAGAAGTAGGCTACCTTCCTGAGCATCTTCTGCCATTGTGTGGAGGTCACTCAGCCTTGCCCTTCTTTGCCATAAATACAACTAAGCATCCTTGGCACCATGCTCAGGGATCAAGAAAGCCACAGCAAACCAAAACTTGCCCAAGCTGTCTGAGAGCTATACTATTTCTTGGCACCCAAATGTCCTTTAATGGGCTTCTGTCATTTGCCTTGGATCAAATTTAGCAAGGATGGGAGAAATAACTCTCTTGGAGTTGGGTCTGGCCCCAGGCCTGTGACTACAGCCCACCAGCCCCTTAAAAGCCACATGGGTCCCTTCATCATTCCCTTGTCCTGCCCAGGGAGCCTCCAGGCTGTATTGCACCTGTTCCCCAATCCAGCATGGGCTCTCAGAGTAGCCCAATAAAGATAATTTTAAAGCCTTTTAATGCTTGGCAGGGGATCCATCCTTTGCCAAAGCACCAATTAAAGGGACAGACCAATTCGACATGACTTTATTACTCACATTTTATCTGGAACAGAAGCATGAGGGTGGGGGTCGGGGGACATGGGCAATGCAGGCTCTAGGACAGCCATCTCATCTCCTTCTGACAGGGATGCCCTGCACAATCACTGGGGGTGTTTGCCTCATTGAAGACTCCAGGGAGTGGCCAAAGAATTCCAATAATGATAGGACAGAGAAGGCTTCCTAGAGGCTTTCTGAAAGTCCAGACTTCAAGCTGGGCTTTGAAAGGTATTTAAAATTAAGAGAAAGTGAGAGCAGGAGATTCTGCAAGACAAAGGTGAAGTTAATAGGGACTAATCGATAATGCTTTCTGGGTATTTTCTGTGTGCCAAGAACTGTGCTAAGCACTTTAAACATGATCACTATTCTTCCAAACAACCCTACGAGACAGGTTCTATTATTATCACATTTTATATATGCAGAAATGGAGGTCTAAGTGAATAGGCGAAGTTCATGCATGTGGTAAGTGCTGGAGCCTGGACTAGAACCCAGGCAGGTGACACCAGGTCTTCCACACTTAAATCCTGTGCTAAAATGAGACAAGAGGGCATGATGAGGAGGGGTCCTGAGTGTAGCGCTGTGAAGTGGGTATAGTTTATCTTTACCTGAAGTTCACAGGTCCCCTTTTCACTCTTTCTGTGCCTTCCAAGGCACAACCATCTAGCTCTGTCCACTCACCTTCCAGATGTAGACTTCCCACCTAAACTGACCTATCCTGTGCCTCAGTCCATCTTACCATCTATCATCATCCCTTCTGTTCTAGCAGGTGCCTTTGGAAGCTGTGTTACTCCCAATGGGGTGTGTCAGGTAGCCTTCTAGGTTTGTGGCTGATGGTCTTGGAATTCCTCATCAAACCACCAATTGTCTGCACTACCACAGGACATGAGCAAGTGGCTAGTGGCTCTGCCACACTTTTGTAATCTTCCAAAGAGGCTTTGTCCATGTCTAGCACTCATAAGAGCACAGTGGTCATTCATGTGTTTGTTTATCTTTCATTCCAACCATCAATTCATTGATCCATCCATAGATCCATCAATTCATCCATCATCTACCTTCCCATTTGTTCATTAATCCATCCATCATCATCTTTTCTTTCATCCATCCTTCTATCCATTCATCCAGCAAACATTTATTGCCCACTTATTCTGAGTCACCAGGCTTGTCCTCCTCTCATTGGGCCCCCAACACTGAAAGCTTGGACTTTCTGAAGAAAAAAGGGGTTAGTTGTCACAGCCCATCTGCCTTTAGGCTTTGTCAAGTAATGGTTCTCTGAAATACACTGACCCCAGAGAAAGTGACAGGCCTAGCCTTGCCCAGACCTGGCCTTCCAGCCACCAGCCTCTTCCACTGTAGAGAAATGGATGGTGAAGTGTCCCAGAACCCATATTACAGAGTGAGAAACTGAGGTTTGGAGGAGAAATGAACCTGCCTTGGGTAGTGCCAAGTCAGGAGCCAAACCTCACTCCCCTTCCTTGTTTCCCACTATTTCCCCTCTCAATTTGGTGCCCCTGCTGGGTTTGTGGTTTTTCCTCACCATCCAAGCGAAGTGGCCAGTATTGCCCATGATCCTGTGCATAAAGATGTAGGCTATGATTGTGGACAGACACTGATACACTGGCAGGATACACAGACAACAGAATAAAGACTCGCATCCCTCATCCTGATTAGGCTACCTTGTCCCCCACCTTCCCCTGGCTTCCGCTTCCCACGCTCCTCGCCCTCATTTCTGTGGCTCCATTCCTTTCTGTTCTAAATCACTTCCTCTCCCTGTCCCTATAGCTTCTTCCTGATTCTATCCTGTATTCTTCTTCCCCCTCCCTGCCTCTCACATGCACTAACATATGCTGAGAGTGATCCTGAACCCCTCCCTCTTCCTTACTCCCCATACCCAAGCAATTTCAAGTTCCGTCAGTTCCAATTCCTAAATTGTTCTCAGATGTGTTCACTACCCTCCATCCTGCTGCCTCCATGCCAGTCCAATCCACCAAATCCTAGTCTGGATGACTGCCACCACCTAACTTGTCCAGCCCCAATCCATTCTCCACACTGCAGCTAAAGGAGACTTTCAGGATGCAAATCTGACCGTGCCAATCCACTGCTGGCTGCAGGCCTCAAGATGGGGTCCAGCTCTCTTCCATGCCTTATAAAGCCTTGCAGGATCTGGCCCTCATCCACCTATCTACCTCATTTGTCATGCACCCCCAACCAGACTGTCCCATATGGAGCCTCTTTCAGTTCTTAAAATAAACCACACCCTCTCTTACCTCGGGGACTTAGCATATGCTGTTCCCTCTCCCTGGAACATATTCGCCCTCCTCTCTGACTATGGCAATTCCTACTCGTCCTTCGATTCAGAAATCTTTCCTCTTTTCCTAAGTCTGGGTTAGGTGCCTCTGCTCTGATTCACTACAGTCCCTTCACTTCCCATATTTATCAAAGTGAATCCTAACTGCCTGTTTAATTGTCTATCTTTACTGCTAGAGCCACAAGGCCGTAGGGTACCATAGGCTTCTAGTTTTCCCCAAAAAAATCCTAAGGCTGGATCTCTAAGTCACAGTCCCTGGTCAGCCAGGGAGCCAAGTCTCCTGGCCTTCTTTGAGAGCTGTCCGTGGTGCTGCTGGCTCCGTGTTCCCTCAAGAGAGATCCTGCTCACACACCATCCTGGAGGTGCCTACCCATTGCCATTGAGTTGATTCCGACTCATAGCAACCCTGTTCCTCTCGATATTTCCCAGAGGCGGGAGGCCTTGGGCTGACCTTCTAAATCCCTGATCTGCTCCAGCTGGGGGATCTGAGTCTCCCTTTAGAAAGGAAAATTCACTGGGAGACTCAAGTTGGCTGCTGCTGCCGCCACGTGGTACCACCCCTTCCTCTCCGTATTTGGCCAGATTTCTGAGAAGCAGAGTGCATCCCAGCAACAAATAATTAAGTAAAGAATTTCTCTAACCCTTAGCCTAATTCCCTCTCCTCCCCTCTCTGAGTACCAGCGAAATAGAGATGAGATCCCCTTTTCTAAAGCCCTGGATCGGGTGTCAGCAAGGGCTCCCTCTCCAGCCAGCTTTTTTGCTCCATATCACACTCCCTGTCTCAATGGCTCCTCCGTCTCAGTTGCTTCCCCTTCTCCTCCCAAACCCAGCCCTCTTGGTAATATTGGATTAGCCCACTTTCTTGAAAGCTGATTTTCTATTTGCATAATCCTCCCCTCTCGGAGTTGCTAGGCCCTCAGTGATAAGCTGATGGGCCAGGGCAGTCAAGCAAATTAAACTCTTTATTCTGAACAGCCGTTCAAAGTGGAGGAAGTTTTTTTTTTTTTAAAGAAGATGCACACTTTATTTTTATCTGCACATTTCTCTTGACCAGTAGTGCCATTCCAGGTTTTGGATGTCCTTGTCTATGTTTCCTGGAATGCATGGATCTTTACCAAACCATAGCAGGCAGAATGGAGGTTAGACCTAAGGAAGGACTTCCTAATTGTAATAGTGGAGATAATGCTATGAAAGGGCTTTGTAATTACTATGCATTATATTTTACATATATAAATCACATCTCCATCTATCATCTAATCCCTGCCCCCCATGAAACGCTATAGGCAGTCAGGACAGATATTTTTCCCATGTAACAGGTGAGAATACTGAAGCTCTGAGATCATAAGTCAACCATGAATGGAATTAAAACTAGGACTCCTAATTCTAGTCTCTGTGATGTCCACTCGCTAAGCTCAATTCCAATCCACAAACACTTATCAAGTGCCCACTATGGGTCAGAGGCACCAAGCCTATAGTCCAAAGAGACCATTTCAGTGCAGTAACCCTTTTACTGAGTGCCTACTATGTATCAGATACACAAATTACAACCTGGGTGGATTTAACACAGACATCTAAAAAATATATATGGATGGAAGGATAGTTCAGAAGAAGACATCCTCCTTCTTGCAGGCCTCTTGTCTTTTCCCAGTACCAGGGCTCAGGGTACCAGGACATGGGAGCCTTCTCTCCCCTCCCCATAACCCTTTACCTGAATGACTTCTGAGAAGCCCACGGGAAGGAGACCCCACTGTCAACTCCCACTCCATTAAAAGTGAATAGATGATGCCCTCCAGTGAGCTGAGGCGGAGACGCTGGGCTGCTGAGTTCTATTTATACAATTTGTAAATCATTTTGTCAGGTCCCCTCTGTAACCCAGGAGCCCGTGTGCAAAGAGGCAGCAGCCTTGGCTGGTTTTTTCAATTCCCCCAAGACAGACACAGGATGCCTCTCACCTGCTGGCTTCCTAAGGTGACCCACACACCAAAGATACACAAGCACAGATGGAAGGGATGGGAGGGGCAGGGGGCTTCCTTCCTTGCCTTGCACTTTGCTCTCCAAAATCTCTTCTAGGGAGTGCCTGGGAATTAACATGACTTCTCCCCACTATCCTTCCCACTCCTCCTTTTCTCTGTTCAGTCTAATAGAGGAGCAGAATGTCCCAGAGGCAGGATAAGGGTCTCAGTGATCTCTAGGGAAGAGCTGGACGCTTTGGCTTTTGGAGATCCAGTAACCTTGACCTTGGCAGTTAGTGGAAAGAGTACGGGGTTGGGCTCCAGGAAACCTGGATTTTAGCCTTGATTTTGCCGTAATCACACTGTTTGGGCTGGGGCATGTCTGAGCCTCAGTTTCCTCATGTGTAAAATTAAGGCACAGGGTGTAAGAATGTTCAAGGAGAGGACCTTTCCTTAGGGTGAATGTATTAAAAAGGAGAAACTCAGTCCTGCTTTTGGGTCCTGGTCTTCACCCTTGCCAGGTGAGCAATTGCAGACAATTTGCTTGATCCCATGGAGTCTCAGTTCCCTCATCTGTAAAATGGGAGGATACTTCCTTCCACATGATCTTGTAAGGACTGAACACACACCAATGTCTAGTGCCTGGCACAGTGTTTGGCACCTAGTAGGTACTCAAGCATTCTCATCTCTCCTCTTTCCCTGAACCTAATTTCCATAGAAGCTTCTGTGGCTAATCTGCTCTTCTTATAACTCAGTAGGGATTAGGTTTGGAGCCCTGGTGGTGCAGTGGTTAAGAGCTCGGCTACTAACCAAAAGGTCTGCAGTTCGAATCCATGAGCCGCTCCTTAGAAACCCTATGGGGCAGTTCTACCCTGTCCTATAGGCTCATCATGAGTTAGAATCAACTTGACAACAATGGATTTGGGTTTTTTTGTTTGTTAGTGATATAGGACACATCCTACAGTGAAGTTGTTAGTTGCAGTCAAGTTTCACGGAGACCCCATGCATTCATTTCAGAGTAGAACTGCTCCATAGAGTTTCCAAGTCTGATCTTTTGGAAACAGATCTCCAGGCCTCTCTTCTGAGGTGCCTCTAGGTGGGTTCGAACTGCCAATCTTTTGGCTAGTAGTTGAGTGCTTAACTGTTTGCATCGCCCAGGGACTCCCTACACTGATATGACCTCATTAATATAACAAAGAAAACCCTATTTCTAAACAAGATTATACTCACAGGGATAGGAATTAGGATTCCAACACATATTTTGGGGGGACACAATTCAATCCATAACACACATCAAGGGGATGATAATTGTACTTACTTCAGAGGAATCATTGTGACAATTAAATGAAATGATACTGTCTGGCCCATAAAATAGTGCTCACTAAATGTTAGACATGAAGATGGAGGGGAGGAGGAGAAAGAGGAGAGGAGACATTAGCCAGAGGTCCTAGATGCTGGCTTTCAGGGCCAGAAGAGAAGGACCTGGTACCTCTAAGAACTCACCCTCAATGTCAGCATCCAGAATGTCTTCCCACCTTAGCCTCAGAGATGTTGTAGGAAGAACTGGGACGTGGGTCTCTCTTAGCTTGGGTTCCTCCTGAAGTCCACCCTGAGGTGAAGGTTTGAGTACAGGTAATTCACATGGAAGGTTATCCCAGGAAGTGGTGTCAGGGGAGTAGAGAAGTAAGAGGGAAGGAAAGAAAACCAATGAAGAGTGTGCTATTGAATAGCAAGTGGGAATGAAGCTCAGTTCCACTGGGGAACTTTGGGAGATGGCATAGTGTGGAACTTCTAAAACCTGAGTGTGTATAAGATTCATCTGAAGAAGGTTTTAAAACAAGACTCAGGAGCTCCATCTTAAGAGATTCTGATCCAGTAGGTCTGGGGTGGAGCCAAGAATTTGCGTTTCTGGCAAGCTCCCAGGTGATGCTGGTGCTGATAGTCCAGGGACCACACTTTAAATAGTACGATAGACTATATCTTGGAGTTATCACCACCACTCCAAAAGAGTTAGGAAGCTAGGGCATTAATCTACCAATTCCTCTTCTGTCATTGACTGAGGACTCTTTCTAGGGGTACGAATTCTCTGTCAATTCCAACAGAGGCTGACAGTAAGTAAATATGTAAAGTGTGGAAGGGATGGGATGGCATGCCATTGGCATCTGATACAAGGTCAGAGGGCCTGGGTTTGAATCCTAGCTTTGTTGCCTACAACCTGTGGGATTTATATCAAGTCTGTCATCTCTCTGAGCCCCAGTGTCCTCACCCATAAAATAGGACTAATAATTCAGAAGTCAATGTCCATATAGGGATTTAATGAAACCAATTTGTTGAGAGTGCCTGGCACACGGTAGGTGCCCAATAAATGTCTATTGAATCTAAAGCAGCACTGTTCCTGAACTAGAACAAGAGAGGTTTGAATTCCAGAAAGAGTTGGAAGCTGGAGACTAGCACAAGTCCTGCCTGGGTCCTCATTGCCTTGAGGAGTAAATAATTTGATGAGGGAGGTTCGTCCTTTTTGGTAAGAATCAAGTCCATTCCATCTGTTGCCATCCTAAGAACGCTTTACTAGGGACCTGGCCTCATGACGCTGCTCGTGACCTGGTGTGCTTTCCAAAGGGTCTACTGAGAGATTACAAAGGCAAGTCTACATTTTGAAAGGTGGTTGGTGGCTGCAACTACACAATGAATAACGTGAGAATGGAACAGATCAGCCGCCTCCCTCTCCCACCCCAGCCAGTCCACAGCTCTCCCTTACCCAACCTGCCCTTTAGGGTCTGCTGGGGTGGTGGAAAAGGTAGAGCTCTGGAGAGCAGCATGACGGAGCACCGCTAGATACAACCGAGACTTTGGGATGGAGGTGGGGGGTGGGCAGGGAAGAGCAGGGAACCAAACAGACAAGATGAGGAACGTGGAGGGCCATTGGAGGGAAAAAAAGAAGAGCAAGGTCCACCAAATCACACAGAGTTTTCCGAGTTTACAGTGTGACTTGAAATTTGGGGGCTGACCCGTAAAGCTCTGGAAAGAGTATGGTTTTATAATTTTCTTTCTTGGATTATCACTGTGGATACTCCAGTGAGATAAGCCTAAGGGATGAGGACGAAGAGGTTGGGGATCTTCCAGGTACCCCCATCTCTCCTGCTCAGCAGCATCATTGTGTAATGGAACCAGGTTTGAACTGGGTATCTGGGCGTCTGAGTTCCAGCCTAATTCTGTCTCTTACTTGCTTGGGACCTTAGGCTTTGGTTTCTATCTTTGATGTGAATTTATCAGATTATCTCTGAAATCCTTTCCTGTTCACACAGCATCTGAATCTTAATTTTATTGGGGTCTCTGGGAACCATACACTTTCTTAACCAAGAAGATTTAGGTAGAACGGAGCTTGTTCAAAGTACAGATTCCTGGGCCCACATGTGGCTTTGCTGAATCAGACTTTCTCTGGGTAAAACCCTGAAGTTGCATCTTTCACAGCCTGCCCATCCTGCACAGCCCCCCTCCCGCTCTCCTCACGGCATTTGGAGAGCTCCTGTCTAGAAGACAGGGAGTTTTCTCGTCTTCCCTCTCTGCTGTAACTGGTTAAACAAAGCCTCCCAGCCGAGCCAGACCACTGACAGAGGTGCATGTAATACCTAAGTGGCAGCAACAACTCATCAAACGGAACGATTTACAATTGCCTGCGATAAAACTATTTTCTTTTCAATCTTCTTCAGAAAGTGACAGATAATAGCCAGCCTGGAGTTTGTAATACTAGGGCCAAAAATAAAATAAAACCCTTTAACTGCTTCCTCTTACCGAGGGATGCCAAATAGTTTTTCAACTCATTTAAATAAAGCGATTGTTTTCCTGTTCATTGTCCTAAATTCCCAGGAAACTCTATTGCCCTCCCTGCCTCCTAGAAGGGGATGATCTTCTTCTCCCCTCTGCTCTTGTCTTCCGGTGGGGTCTCTAATCTCTGGATTGTCTCTACTTCTCAAGCATCCTGCTGAGATACCCACCAGCCAGAAGCCAAGTATTTCTAAACCAACTTGGACACGCTTGCTTCCTGCCCAGCCCCTACCACTTAAATTAAGTGAGATAATATATATAAGGCACACAGAACCAGGCCAGACATTGATTTTTATTGTCATTATTAATAAGATTGTTACATGGGGCATTTGAATACTGTGATCTCGGTCTCACTAAGATAGCCTGTGCCCTCAGGCAAGTCACGGTGCACTGAACCTCAGTTTCTCCAGCTGTGAAATGGGGAGGGAGGTGTGGACAGTGAGTCAAGAGCAGGGGTCAGTATGCTGGCATCTCCAGAGAAGGATGTCATGATGGGACGTCCCTGGGCAAAGGGCCAGAAGGCCTTCAGGCCCTGCCATTTCCTGATCCTATACAAACAACACACAGAAGTCATGTGTACGCACAGACCAGGTGTCAGGTCACAAAACCATTTCATTTAAACTGAAACTCCCTCTTCTTAGGCACTTCATTCCAGATGGTTCTCTGAGTGCATTTGGCTCCTCTATGCTCCGGCCTTATCTTAACAGTTGTGGTGACTTAGGTAAATCCCATAACCTTGACAACCTTATGTTTCCCCTTCTCTACCAAATGGAGACGGTGATGCCCACTTTGTAGGGTCATGGTGAGTAGTCCAGCTGGCTTGTGAGCACGATCAACCATGTGTGAATACCCCATAAATGGCAGCTATGGTAACGGTCCTGAGCATAGTGATTAAGGAATGATTCCTCAGCTCTTTCTAGTCGTGTTATGTCATATACTGAATAGGTTCCATATCATTTTTCAGAAGCAGGAGAAGGCCTGAGTTCTGAGACATGTCTGGCCTCGAGGGTTCCCCATAAGGGTTGTGCAATTGGTGTTACTGTCAGGCACAGGTTCTCACCCCTGTGAGTGCCCTGCCTGTGCCTCCTGAAAGCTTCTAGTCTTGGAAAAGTGTTCTCCTGTTTAAACAGCTGTCCTCTCACACATTCGTGGACATAAATCCAGATCAAACTCACCCACCTCCTGAGTGCACACTTCGTTTCATCACACACACACGTGCACACAATACACACACATGCACACAATACACACACATACACACAGACATAGACACATGACACGCTTGAGCACATACACATGTGCATACATGTGGACACATATACACATACACACACGTGTGTACACACACATATACACATGCACTCATGCACACACAGGAGGACAAAGCACACATGCATGCATACACATGTACACACATGCACACACGTACACCTGTGCACATACTCACACACATACACACATACACTCACGTAGACACAGGCGCGCACACGCTTAGCACCCTTGTACCTTTGGTTATCCCCTTCCTTAGGGTGCTGAGTGTCCACTTTAACAGGCTGCCCTCCTTCCCCCTTATCAGCCCGGTTTCCAGGCTGATGCCTGCGCCCACCAAGCAGCTGAAAACCTGATGTCCAGATGCTTGCCTTCTCCCACACTGCACTGCCAGCTGAATTCTCTGCTCTTCATGCAGATTTTTGGCACCAGGTCCATGCAGCAAGGAATTTCAAAGCAGAAATGTGCGTTTCCCAGGCAAGCCTGCTTCTTCCTTCAGCTAGATGAGCTTTGAGCACGGAGCCAAGTGGAGGCCCAGCCAATGGGCTCTGTCCAAGGTCCTGGATCTTCCTCTGGCTTTCTCTACAGCGGGTTTTCTTCCGAGCCGTGGAGCTTAAGAGCTTGGATGTAGCCACTGAAGAGAAGGTTTTCCATGATTTAATGTAGCCACGACAGAGATAAGGCAGAGGGAGGGTGTTCTTTTCTATCAGTCTGTGCAGAGGTGGGATCGATTCAGAAACATGTCCTTACAGGCCCTGGTTCAGCCTTGGAACAGTGACATTATCATGAGCTGATATTTATTGATCACTTGTTATGTGCCAGCCTGTGTTTTAAGCACTTTACATGAACCAACTCATTGAATCCTCACAGCACCCTATGAGGTGACTTCTATTATCGTGAACTGCAGTCAAGTCAGTCTCGACTCATGGCGAACCATGCAAAATAGAACAAAACACTGCCCATGATCGGTTGTGGATCAGACCCCTGTGATCTATAAGGTTTTCGCTGGTGGATTTTCAGAAGTAGGTCTCCAGGCCTTCTTCCTAGTCCATCTTAGTCTGGAAGCTCCTCTGAAATTTGTTCAGCATCACAGAGACATGCAGGCCTCCACTGACAGATGGGTGGTGACTGCACAGGAGGTGCCTTGGCCAGGAATCAAACCCAGGTCTCCTGCAGGGAAGGCAAAAATTCTACCACTTTATCATGGCTTCTGTTATTACCCTTACTATATAGATTAGAAGACTGAGGCTCAGAGAGGCTAGGTAACTTGCTCTAAGTCACATGGCTAATAAATGGTGGAGCCAGAAACTGATCCCAGGCAATTGGACTTTAGAACCTACATTCTTAACCACAGGTGTATTGGTTACCTATTGCCACAGCTGTGCTGTAACAAATGGCCACAAAATTTCAGTAGCATGCAACAACCATCCCTTTTCTTTTTGCTCGCACTAGGCGGCTCTATTTTCTTGGCTGTGCTCGCTCCCATGTCTGGGGGTTGGCTGACTGTTGGCTGATGTAGGGTGGCCTCAGCTACAGTTGCAGGAGTGGCTCGGCTCTGCTCCATGTGTCTCTCATCCACCAGCATGCTAGCCCACAATATTCTCATGGTGATGACAGAAGCTCAAAGGTGTGAGTGGAAACTTATGCAAGGCCTCCTGAGGCCTAGTCTCAGTACTGGGGACCATCATTTTCACCTCATTCTCTTGGTCAGAGCACACCACATGGCCAGCCCAGGTACAAGACATCTTGTTGTTGTTGTTGTTAGGTGCCATCAAGTTGGTCCCGACTCATAGGGACCCTGTGTGCCACAGAACGAAACACTGCCCAGTCCTGCACCATCCTCACAGTCGTTGGCTATGCTTGAACCCACTGCTGCAGCCACTGTGTCAGTCCATCTCGTTGAGGGCCTTCCTCTTTTTCTATGTCCCTCTATTTTAATCATATGATTGTCTGATTTAAAAGGACCAGTGCCAGTCCATTTCAGCTCACTAATGCCTAGGATATCGATCTTTATGCATTCCATTTCATTTTTGACGATTTCCAGTTTTCCTAGGTTCATACTTAATGGATGTTTGCAGCTGTTTCTTCTCATTTTGAGTCATGCCACATCAGCAAATGAAGGTCCCGAAAGCTTTACTCCAACCACGTCATTAAGGTTGACTCTACCTTGAGGAGGCAGCTCTTCCCCAGTCATCTTTTGAGTGCCTTCCAACCTGGGGGGCTCATCTTCCAGCACTATATCAGACAGTGTTCTGCTGCTATTCATAAGGTTTTCACTGGCTAATGCTTTTCAGAAGTAGACTGCGGGGTCCTTCTTCCTAGTCCATCTTAGTCTGGAAGCTCAGCTGAAACCTGTCCTCCATGGGTGACCCTGCTGGTATCTGAATACCAGTGGCATAGCTTCCAGCATCACAGCAACATGCAAGCCCCCACAGTATGAAAAAATGACAGACACGTGGGGGCACAGGTACAAGGCACAGGGAAATGGAATTTACCTCCTTAATAAGAGAAACTGAGCATGGACACAAAGAGGGGTGAAAAAGGGGGACCATTTTTGCAATTGACCGCAACTACATCTCATAGGTACCCAGTATAGGGTCCTTTCCAGCCCTTCACACACACACACACAGGCCTGTGTTCCCTGGGGCAGAGGAGGGACCCACAGGGGCTATCCTTGCCGTGGATGCCACCCTCCAGAAGCTCCCCATCAGATCGTGAGACACAGTGTCTGCCCCTCAAGGGCTCTCAGACTAGAGTGGCAAACCTGTCTCAGCCCTCAGAAACTTCTGAAAGCAATAAGGGACTCAACTCCTGCCCTAGGAGTGGCCAGTCTGATGGATGAGATCAACCTCTGCCTTTGGAGAGCCCTTGGTTGTGGAGAGCCATGATTCTTGCTCAGAGAGTTGCCAGTCTGAGGGGTAGACACTGACCTCACCCTAATAAGAAGAGGTGAGGCAGGACACCCATATAATCAGAAAGTGAATGCCACTATGCCCTGAGGGCCAGATGACTTGGGGCAGTGTAGGAAAGATCTGAATGAAGAGTCCGACCAGGAGGGCATCCTGGAGGAGGTGAGGCTTGGCCAGGGTTAGGGAAGCAGAGGAAGATCTCAACGAGACAAGGATTAGAAGGTGGGGGTCGGGAGCTCAGGGGAAAGGGACATGGGGAGCTGATTTCACAGCTTCTCTGCCCTGTATGGAGCCTCCCACCCACCCTGCCCTGGTCTCCTGCTCAGGGCCTGTTCCCTGTGAGTCCTATGGGCTCCTCCGCCCCCTCCCCCTCTGCAGTTGCCACTGCAGGAAAGGATACCCCAGGGCCCTACTCTCTGCTTGGGCTCAGAGGGTGAGCAGGGAGGGATTTGGAGACGAGCCCTCAACCCCTTTGTGAAGCCTGGAAAAGGAAGAGAGGAGAGAGGGCAGGAGAGAGGAGGGCCGGGAGGCCCTGCGGCTGGACTGGATGATTCTGCAAGGCTCTCAGAGGGCACAGGGAGCAGGAAGAGCCTCCGGTCTTTGGGCCACGCCTGGCGCTGTCATTAGTGCTGATGGAGCTGAATCTCTGAACTGGACCCTCTAGAACAGCCCTTAGGCTAAGTCTGACCCACCACTAGTTTTTCATAAATAAAATTTTATTGGAACACAGCCGCACCCATTCATCTACAGTCGTTGCTATGTTTGAGCCCCTTGTTGTAGCCACCGTGTCAATCCATTTTGTTGAGAGTCTTCCTCTTTTCTGCTGATGCTCTACTTTACCAAGCATGATGCCCTTCTCCAGGGACAGGTCCCCACTGGTAACATGCCCAATGTATGTGAGACAAAGTCTCGCCATCCTTGCTTCTGAGGAAAGTTCTGATTGTAGTTGCTCTGAGAGAGATTCGTTCGTTCTTCTGGCAGTCCACGTACAGCCAGTATTCCTCATCAACACCGTATAAATAGCCGAAAGTGCAGTAGGCATCAGGCCTGGAGCTGGGCTCCATCCGGAGGCCTCCTGGGTATGGGACAAGGGAAGCAGTAGCCTGAGGTTTATCCGGATGGCATGCAGTCTTCTGTCTCACATGTGCCATGGAAGGCAGAAATCCTCCTCAGGCCCTGTCCATGCGCGGATTCAACAAGTTTAATCACACACGGATTTGCCTTGTTTTTTGCAATAGCTCCAGTGGCATGTTGTGTTACAAATCCAATGCCTGTATCAATTCAGGGCAATCTCTTTTCTGAGCTGGTCGATTGTTCTTGATGTCCCCAGCTCCTCCACCAAAACTCAGTTCAGCAGCAAATGAGCTGTAAACAAACACATCAGAGCCTGAGAGGAGCTGCTGTTTAAGGAGTAGGCGAGGCAGGAACAGCTTTGCAGAGGGATGGTCAGCTGGAATTGGGATGACCACAGCTGTTGATGGCCTCTGGCACTTCTGGAGTCTAAGAGAGGTGCGTGAGGCAGATAGGACTCAGGGCGATGGAGCTGGGGCATGCCTGGGGCAAACACAATGCCCTGGGGGGCTGCTTGGGCATTTTCCTGAAGGTTTGGGGTGTCTGTCCCTTGCCAGTGGATGAAGGAGGACCCAGACAGCCTTAGTCTGGTATTATAAAGATGGGACCCAGTGCTTGGGGAGGGCTTTCAGGAGGAGGGGGAGGAGTGTCAGCAACCCTGAATGAATGATAAGTTTATGGGAAAGAGCTCATTGTTGGCTCCCCTTGGCCGGACCAGGCCTGGACAGAAGTTTCCCTCTCAGCCTAGAAGCTTCCCAGAGTCCAAAGCCTGCGCCTCAAAGTGCAGAATTTGGTCTCCCACATCAGACTGTTGTTAGCTCCTATTTGGTCACCTCCAATTCATAATGACCCATAACATGTACAACAGAACAAAACGTTGCCCAGTCCTGCACCATCTTCATGACCGCTGGTCTGCTAGAGTCCATTGTTCCAGCTAGAGTGTATTTTGAGTGCCTTTCAACCTAGGGGGCTTGTCTTCCAGCACTATATTGGACAAAGTTCTGTTGTGATCCATAAGGTTTGCATTGGTTAATCTTCAGAAGTAGATTGCCAGGCCTTTCTTCCTTTTCTGTCTTAGTCTGGAAGTGCTGCTGAAATCTGTCCACTGTGGGTGACCTGCTGGTATATGAAATACTGGTGGCATAGCTTCCAGCATCATAGCAACTTGCAAGCCACCACAGTGCAACAAACTGACAGACGGGTGAGGGACTGGGAATTCTTAAAAAGTCTCTGTCTCCACCACCAGTTGGATGATTCCCCCGGACCAGGGAGTGCACATGTCCCATCAGACAAGCATCTCCTGGAGGAAGGTGCTGTCCTTCTGTCTGAGAACTGTGACTTCCCCATCACTCCGGCAGCAAAGAGACTCCTCTTTTGCCCTCCACTGGTGACCTCAGGCCTTCCTCTCCTGCAGAAGGGGCAGAGGCTTCCAAGAAGGCAGGGCAAGCCACTGAGTAACAACTTTAATTTGCTGTGTAACCTTAGGCAAGCCTCTTCCCCTCTCTGGGGATCAGTGAACCCATACATAAACTAAGAGGCTGGCAATGCTTTCCAGCATTTTACAAGCATGCTCCTGGTTCTCTGAACTTCCGCCACACACCTGTCGGAGGGCACCTGCCTGCCGCACTCTGCACTAGCCACCTGGCCCCCACTCTCGTGCCCCCCCATCTCATGCCACCTTCCCTTCTCCAGGGCTCAGCCCTTGTGCCTGTGCCAGCTGATGGCGGCTTCATTTTTCACCTCTTTGTGCTTGCAGCATTCCTGGTGGCTGAATTACCAGGCCTGCAGGGAACCAAAATTAAGAAAACCAACCTCCGTTGTCCCCTTACTCCCTAAAGCTCAGGGAAGTGAGAAAACAAATCTGAGATATTCTTCCTACTCACTCGGCTCAGTCTCTCCTAATTGTTTTCTTCCAAGGCCCCAGATATTCTAGGAAGAATGGCCAGAGCGTTGGGGGGAGAGGCTCTCCAGTGACTCACAGCCCCCAAGGCTCTGCCAACACTTGCATCTGGTCACCCTGCCTCATCCGTCTCCAGGGCAGCTGGGAGCCAGAGGGGCCCCTTGATGGGAAATCTGGTCTCCAGACTACTCCCCAGCTTTGGGCTGCTCATCATTACACCCACACACCCTGTCACCTTTGCTCACACTGTTACCTCCACCTGGCCCTCCCCTGCCTACTTCTTATCCCCATCACCAGTCTTTCCTTTACCAAACATTTGTTGAGCACCTAGGAGCCCCTGGGTGGTGCAAATGATTTCACGCTCGGCTGTTAACTGAAGAGTTGGAGGTTCAAGGCTACCCAGAGGTGCCTCAGAAGGAATGCCTGGTCATCTGCTTCTGAAAAATCAGTCATTGAAAACCCTATGGAACACAGTTCTGCTCTGATACACATGGACATGGGGCCGCCATGAGTCAGAATTGACTCCATGGTGGTGGTTTTTTTTTTTTTTAATTGAGCACCTACTGTGTGCCAAGGTCTCAAATAGTATTTTTATCAACACCATCATTGCAGCTGAATATGCGCACACACTTTTTGCACTTAGGGAAATAGCAAGGAGGCCGGTGGTGGGATCAGAGGGAGTGGGAGGGAGAGGCAGGGAATGAGGTCAGAGAGGTGCTGGGACGGGTCACGGACTACAGCCCTGCACCGCCAGATTCATTCTCTCCACTTGGCAGCTGGGAGAATGATGCTCCAGGAAGTAAAATCAGCTGCCTGGTGTTGTGCAGCCGGTGAGCAGCAGAAACAGAGTTTGAGCCCAGCTGTGTTCCTGAAGCCAAAGAGCGTGCTCAGAGCTGTGGGCCACACAATTTCCTGGTTCCAACTGTTGAAATCTCGCTTGTCATCCAAGCACCAGTTAAAAATCCCCTCTTCATTCACCCTTCAGCCAAAGTTTGGACAGGTCCATAAAACAAAACAAGACTAAAGGGGCACACTAGCCCACGGGCAAGGACTAGAAGGCAGGAGGGGCAGGAAAGCTGGTAACAGGGAAAGCAAGGTTGAGAAGAGAGAATGTTAACATGCTGTGGGGTTGTTAACCAATGTCATAAAACAACATGTGTACGAACTGTTTAATGAGAAGCTAGTTTGTTCTGTAAACCTTCATCTAAAGTACAAAAAAAGAAACAACCCTTTTCATGTCTGCCTTGAGCATTCTTTTAAAGAACTATCTATACGGGATCAAATTAACTCAAGAGGTTAGATAGAAAGCTTAGGGAGCAGTGAATTTTTGTTAATTGGGGAGGAACAATTCAGAAAATGAAGGTCAGAATAGCTGTACAACTTGAAGAATGTAATCAATGTCACTGAATTGTACGTGTAGAAATTGTCGAAAGGGTGTATGTTCTGCTGTATATATTTCCAACAACAACAAAAGAATAAAATAATTTTGTTTTTTTAATTCTTCTGTAAGGCATGCTTTCCTTGGTCACTGAAGGCAAAAGTTCCTTTTCCCACCTGTGGGTTTTCTAGTTCTTGGATCCCTCATTTGTTTACTCATTAATTCACTCAAAAGATAGTTTTTGAGGACCTACTCTGTGCCATGCCGTGTTCTGTCTGGGAGCTAGGGTGCATTAGTGAACAAAGGACACGGTTCCTCAAGACACTGACATTCTAATGAGGACCCAGACAATCAACAGCTCAGTAGGTGTGTGTCAGGCATGGATGAGAGAGACAAAGCCAGATAGGGGGATGTGCAGGACAGCGGTGACTATTTTAAACAGCGTGGCCAGGGAAGGTCTCAGCGAGCTCACTGAGGAGGTAACACTTCAGTAGGGCCCTGAAGAAGGTGAGAGATGAGTCATGTGAATATCAGAGGGAAGGGCATTCCAGGCAGAGGGAACAGCCAGTACAGAGGCCCTGAGGCAGGATGCCTTTGGCACATTTAAGGAACAGCAAGGCAGCCAGCGTGGCTGGAACAGAGTATGAGGTTAGGAGGTGGCAGAGAGACCTCAAAACCAAACAAATGTGTAATGAGACAGACCTTTAACTAGCTCTGTGATGTCGTTGGTTACTGGGGAGAAGCATTCTCTATATCAGAGATAGGAAGAGCTCAATATGTATTAGGCCCCTTCCCTCCTTGGATGCCCCTATTTAATTAATTCATCTTTGAACCTACTGATGCCTGGCTTTGGGGACACTGCATGAAGAGACACCTCAGTACTGACCATTGAGCCCAGGGACTCCCTCATCCCACAGCCTGGGGGCAGAGTCGCTGGCATGGCAGGAGAGAGGTGCAGGCTGAGAGCCACTGGCCAAAGACCAGGGAGGGCCACACGTGTGCTGCAGAGAACCCTGGATTTTCAGTGTTGTTGGATCTGGTTTCCAGTCCCTCCATCCCCGAGAATGAAGAAGTGGTGGTTCAGTGGTAGAATTCTCACTTTTCACATATGAGACCCGGGTTCAATTCCCGGCCAGTGCACCTCAGACACAGCCTCCACCCATCTGTCAGTGGAGGTTTGTGTGTTGCTATGATGCTGAACAGGTTTCAGCAGAACTTCCAGGCTAAGATGGACTAGGAAGAAAGACCTGGAGATCTACTTCCAAAAATCAGCCACTGACATAAACAGTATACAAAACATTATAAAGAATGCAGAAGAAAAACCAGATAACTGGGAGCTCCTAAAAATCAAACACCTATGCTCATCCAAAGACTTCACCAAAAGAGTAAAAAGACTACCTACAGATTGGGAAAAAGTTTTTAGCTGTGACATTTCCAATCAGCATCTGATCTCTAAAATCTACACCATACTGCAAAAACTCAACTACAAAAAGACAAATAACCCATTTAAAAAATGGGCAAAAGATATGAATAGACACTTCACTAAAGAAGACATTCAGATATTTAACAGATACATGAGGAAATGTTTACAATCATTAGCCATTAGAGAAATGCAGATCAAAACTACAATGAGATTTCATCTCACTCCAACAAGGCTGGCATCAATCCAAAAAACACAAAATAATAAATGTTGGAGAGGCTTGAAGAGATTGGAACACTTCTACACTGCTGGTGGGAATGTCAAATGGTACAACCACTTTGGAAATCAATTTGGCACTTCCTTAAAGAGCTAGAAATAGAACTACCATACGATCCAGCAATCCCACTCCTTGGAATATATCCTAGAGAAACAAGAGCCTTTACACGAACAGATATATGCACACCCATGTTTATTGCAGCACTGTTTACGATAGCAAAAAGATGGAAGCAACCAAGGTGCCCATCAACAGATGAATGGATAAATAAATTATGGTATATTCACACAATGGAATACTACACATCAATAAAGAACAGTGAGGAATCTGGGAAACATTTCATACCATGGAGGAACCTGGAAGGCATTATGCTGAGTGAAATCAGTCAGTTGCAGAAGGACAAATATTGTATAAGACCACTATTATAAGAACTTGAGAAGTAGTTTAAACTGAGAAGAAAACATTCTTTTGTGGTTACGAGAGGGGAGAGGGAGGGAGAGTGGAAGAGGGGTATTCACTAATTAGATAGTAGATAAGAACTACTTTAGGTGAAGGGAAAGACAGCACACAATACAGGGGAGGCCAGCACAACTGGACTAAACCGAAAGCAAAGAAGTTTCCTGAATAATCTGAATGCTTCAAAGGCCAGTGTAGCAGGGGCAGGGGTCTGGGGACCATGGTTTCAGGGGACATCTAAGTCAATTGGCATAATAAAATCTATTAAGAAAACATTCTGCATCCCACTTTGAAGAGTTGCGTCTGGGGTCTTAAACGCTAGCAAGCAGCCATCTAAGATGCATCAATTGGTCTCAACCCACCTGGATCAAAGGAGAATGGAGAACACCAAGGACACAAGGCGATTACGAGCCCAAGAGACAGAAGGGGCCACATGAACCAGCGACTACATCATCCTGAGACCAGAAGAACTAGATGGTGCCCGGCTACAATGGTTAACTGCCCTGACGGGGAACACAACAGAGAACCCCTGAGGGAGCAGGAAAGCAGTAGGATGCAGACCCCCAATTCTCATAAGACCAGACTTAGTGGTCTGACTGAGACTAGAAGGACCCCGGTGGTCATGGTCCCCAGACCTTCTGTTGGCCCAGGACAGAACCATTCTCGAAGCCAAGTCTTCAGACATGGATTGGACTGGACAGTGGGTTGGAGAGGGATGCTGGTGAGGAGTAAGCTTCTTGGATCAAGTGGACACTTGAGACTATGCTGGCATCTCCTGCCTGGAGGGGAGATGAGAGGGTGGAGGGGGCTAGAAGCTGACAAAATGGGCACGAAAAGAGAGAGTGGAGGGAGAGAGCAGGCTGTCTCATTAGGGGGAGAGTAGTTGGGAGTGTGTAGCAAGGTGTGTAGGGGTTTTTGTGGGAGACTGACTTGATTTGTAAACTTTCACTTAAAGCACAATAAAAATTATTTTAAAAAATCAGCCAATGAACACCCTATGGATCACAAAAGCCTGATCTGCAACCCATCATGGGAAAGGTGCAGGACCAGGCAGCATTTCATTCCATTGTGCATGGGGTCACCGTGAGTGAACAGCAGGTAACAACCACCACTACTCCAGGAGACCTTGGGCAAATCAGAAGGTGCTTCTCAAGCCTTTGTGTCTTCATCTGTAAAGTTGGGATATTCACCCACCCCACCTAGGGCTGCTGTGAGCACAGATACTGTAATTCATATAGCAGGCTTTTAGCAGAGTTTGACACATAGTAGGTGTTCAACAAATGCAGAGTCTCTTCTTGTCGGAAGCAGGGCTCCCCTCGTAGGGTGCTCAGTGATTTCTGACCAGGGTTCCAAGGAGATTGCAACCTTGACCACTTGGAAACAGGCTGGACTCGGTGACAATGGGCTTCCTGCCCCCTGGACAGATCCCGCCACTGGAGAAATGTTCCTTGGGCTCATTCATATCAGTATCTAGCGGAGATTTCAGAAGGAAAAAAATCCCCAAACTGGTGCCATCAAAGCCGTCAATCACTCTGCTCCTGACGAGCGAGCTGCCTGTGCGATTTGATGCACTGGTAGAATTTCTGCAAATTACACATCATTGTCCCCTCCGAAGCTGCACCTTTGACTGCTGTAATATTTACCTGACTGTGCAAGTAATTTTCAGGCCTCACTTAGCAAGCTGGTGAGGCGTGGACAAAAGCAGGATGGAGTTGACTTTGGATAGCAGTTCCAAGAGCAGCTAAAATGTGAGAAACTGTCCTAACAGCCCAGCTGAGCACAGAGGCCTCTCCTCTGGTACAGCTCATGGAGTTAGGGAACAGAGGATGAACTTTTGTGGGCTCTCTACCAAGCATCATCTAACTGCTGCTTACATGACCTTGATGACGGGGAGCTCATCACGCACTGTTGATAGACCATTCCATCTCTGAGTGCCTCTGACAGTTAGAAAGTGCTGTTTTACACTGATGGTATCTGTCAACCCATAACTTCAATCTATTAACCCTTTATCTGATCCATGAGTGACACAGAATTAAGCTTGCCTAGGAATCTCCCAGTTTGGGCACTGAAAGTCCCTCACCTTGGGCCTCCAGTAGGTTGACCAACTCATCCCGGTTTGCCTGGAATTATTCAGGATTTAAAACTTAAGTTCGCATGTACAGGGTTGAATACTGTCCCCCCCCCCAATTCATGTCCACCCAGAACTTCAAGATGTGACCTTATTTGGAAATAGGGTCTTTGTACATGTAATTAGTTGTTAAATGGGATCATACTGAATTAGTGTGGGCCCAAATCCAATGATTTGTGTCTTTATAAAAAGAGAAAACAGAGGAGATGAAAACACAAAGGGAGGAATGCCAGGTGACTATGGAGGCAAAGATTGGAGTGATGCATCTACAAAGTCAAGGGATGCCAAGGATAGCTGCTAACCACCAGAAGCTAGGAGAGAGGTGTGGGACAGATTCTTCCTGAGAGCGTCTAGAGAGAGCATGGTCCTGCCAACATCTTGATTTCAGACTTGTAGCCTCCAGAACTGTGAGAGAATAAATTTTGATTTTTTTGTAGTAATTTGTACAAAACAATTTGTTATGGCAGCTGCAGGAAACTAATACAGTCCTGCATCCCAAGAACCCCTTCAATCCCAAACAAACCAGGACAATTGGCCACCCTACCTGGAAAAGTCTGTGCTCACTTTCCTTCCTCACCTGACAACCTTCCTGAGACTCAAAGGCAGTTACAGTGACTCCTGTCTCCCCCTCCAGGCATCTTAGGAAGCAGGGATGACAAGCCAGTAGTAGCAATGGCTGCTTCTGTCTCTAGAAGGAGAAGCATGTGGGAGGGGACAAGTCTCCGTCTCTGGCTCAAATCCAGCTGTGGCTTTTCTCAGCCAAAGCCCTTACCTCTCTGAATTAAATGGATACCATGCCGTCTCCCTCTTAGGGCTGTGGAGAGGTTCCAAGGCATTCATGTATTTGAAACCACAAGACAGTGGTGGGCCTTGGCAGCCCTCACTCAGCAGTATTAGTCACTGTGATGGACAGGGGTGTCTTGGGAGGCTGGAGGCATGAGGCTCTGAAGGGGAAGTGGCTAATGAATGTTCTAAAAGGGTTTTGGTGAGAAGTAGAGCAATGTGGCTGGGGTCAGGAAGCGTGTGTTTCAAGTCCAGCTCTGATACTTCCTGGCTGCATGAACTTGGACAAATCACTTAACCTCTTGAGGCCTCAGCTTTCTCATCTGTAAGGCATGGAGACAATGTGAGCCACTGGTAGTTCAATGGTAGATTTCACACTTTCCATGCCAGAGACTTGGATTCAATTCCCAGCCAGTGCACCTCATGCACAGCCACCACCTGTCTATCGGCGGAGGCTTGAGTGTTGCTATGATGCTGAACAGGTTTCAGCGGAGCTTCCAGACTAAGATGGACTAGGAGAAAGGCCTGACAATCTACTTCCAAAGATCAGCCAATGAGCACCCTATGGATCACAGAGGAACATTGTCTGATCCACAACGGATCATGAGAATGACGCAGGACCAGGCAGAGCGTTGTTCTGTTGTGAATGAGGTCGCCATGAGTTGGGGTTGACTCAATGGATCATGACAATGACGCAGGACCAGGCAGAGCGTTGTTCTGTTGTGAATGAGGTCGCCATGAGTTGGGGTTGACTCAATGGCAGCTAACAACAACACAAGGTGATAATAATAAGAGCGCTATTTCATAAAGTTGTTGGGAAGATTCACGAGCAATCGCATGTAAGGCACTTAGCACAATATGTGGCCTTGAGTGAGCACTCAGGAAAGAGGTGCGTCTCCACTGTCACTGTCATTGCTTTCAGGTCATCACTATGTCAATGCTCATAGGACCAAGACAGCCCCTTCTTGCATTTTCCATCTTTAGAATGAATGATTCAGAAGAAGCTCTGGTTTCTTTCCTGGGCTTCTCACAACAGCCCCTCAGTCAGATCTCTCGGTATCTTAAGCATGTCCCCTCAGCTTTTGCCAGGCCTGGCTACCCTGGGCAAGGGTGATAGGTCGGGAGTTGCTTCTCCATCCTCTTACAGGCTTGTCCACTGGAAGAAAGATGCATTCAAGCATTTTAATCCAAAGCTGCAGCAAAGTCTGATGGTCTGCCGGTACCTTCTTCATTTGGCCTTTAGACATGCATTAAAACTTCTCAGATGTGGGGGAGACAATGAAACCACAAAAGGAATGGACCATAGGTCTGTTATCATCCACTTCACCACCCGAGGGGAGCCTCTGACTTCTCAGGGCTGGAGGAGACTCCAGCCAGCTCTCCTGTTCCCCCTCAGCCTACCCTTGTAATCTATTCTCTACCAGCAACCAGAAGGATCTTTTAAACACATAAACCAGGTCAGGTTACTCCCCTGCTTAAGACCCTCTAATGTCTTCCCATTACAGTGAGAACAAAATCTAACCTCCTCACACCAGCCTTTAAGACTTTATGTGGCCTAACCCCGGGGAGCTCTCCAAACTGAGCACTGCCACTCTCCACCTGCTCACTCTACTTCCCCCATACCAGCTGCCTTTCTCTTCCCTAAAGACAACAGCTCGATCCCATCTCAGGGCCTTTGCAGTTGCTCTGAACTCTGCTTGGTATCCTCTCCCTCCCTCCCCAAGGCTGGCTCCTTCTCATTGTGCAGGTTTCAGAGAGGCCTCCTCCAGCCCTTAACATGATCCCCAGGTCACCTTCTAATAACAACCACCACTTGAAAATATCTTACTCTTTGGATGTTCTACTTTACGTATGCATTTTCTGTCTTTCTTAGTAGAATGTATTCTCTCCAGGAGCAGGGGCCATGTCTCTTATAAAGGTGCTTGGCATAGAGTAGGTGCTCAGTAAATTTGTGGAGTAAATTTTGACTATGTTCTTATTTCATCCTTGCTACAATCTTGTGAAGAAGGCAGCAGTATCCCCATTTTACAGACAAGGAAACTGAGGCTTACAAAAGTTAAATGAATGTTCCTCATCTCTCAGGGAGGCTGTGGTCAAGTTGGGGTTTGAACCCAGGATTGTCTGACTCCAAATCCCACATTCTTTTTTGTTTTTAATCATTCTGCCAGTGATGTCCTTGCTCTCTGGGGACAAGAAAGTAAAACACAACCAGATGTATAATGAAAAGCAATTGGGGTTTTATTTGTTTATTTATTTTTTTGGTTGTAATAATACCAAGTGTTCACTCAAAGCCCGGTAAAGATATAGATATATTTTTTAATATGTGGGTGATTTTCATTGAATAGCTTCCCTGTAGTAGAAGCCAACACCAGACTCTTAAATTTTCTCTCCCCCAGAGGATATCAATGAGCCCTCCTGCTGGCTGGGTGGGGAGCAGGGAGCACTTTCCTGGTTGGTTCCATGATATTAGCTGTTCTGTCACCTCTCCCAGCTCTGCTAGGAAACCAGTGCCTATTTTTAACTCACTGGCCCACTCAATGGCACTGGGTTTTTAAGGGTCTGGCCTTTGAGTTTTCATCCCAGCTCTGTCACTCATCTCCTGCTGTGTGTCTAGGGGCAAGTTGTTCAGCCTCTCTGGAAAAGACACATACCAGGTCTCCCTCAAAGACGATTGGGGATTTCAAATGTCAGCACTCAAAGAAAGAATTTTAAGCATGTGCCTTTGGGTGTTGGTTAGTTCATTTTTTCACTGTGTATTTATTATGCTTACCGCTTGCTGTCGAGCCAATTCTGACTCATGGAGACCCCATGTGTGCCGGAGTAGAACTGCGCTCCACAGGGTTTTCAGTAGCTGATTTTTCAGAAGTAGATGGCCAGGTCTTTCTTCTGAGGCATCTCTGAGTAGACTCAAACCTCCAGCCTTTCAGTTAGCAGCCAAGCACATTAACCTTTTATACCACCCAAGGGCTCCATTTATTATGCTGGTACTGGGGATATACAGTGATAAGCAAAATGACCCCAGCCCCTGCCCATCTGAAGTTTATAGCCTGGTATCATCGTGATCTTTTCCACAAGCTTCATCAAGGCCAGAACCACGACTTTTTTTTTTTAATAATTTATTTTATTTTATCGTTGTTGTTTTTGACAATACGCATAGCTGAACATACACCAATTCAACAGTTTCTACATGTACAATTCAATAACATTGATTATGTTCTCCAAGTTGTACAACCATTTCTCACCCTCCTTTCCCTAATTGTTTCTTCCCATTAACATAAACTCACTGCTCCCTAAGTTTCCTATCTGATCTTTTGAGTTGTTTTTGTCAATTTGGTCTCATGTAGATAGTTCTTAGAAGAGCACAATGCTTAAGGCAGACATTCTTTAATAGCTAAACCAAACTATTGTTTGGGAACCATGACTTCTTGCTCCTACTTGCTCCCCCTAGGCCTTGGCACTTAGCTTGGGCTCAATAAATATCACTAAATAAGTATGTACATACAGGTGCTGTTGGGGGTGGAGGCAGACGAGAAGCAGCTGAACTCTCACTGAAGATAATAGGAAGGGCTTTGAACTGAGTCGTAAAGAATGAGCCAAAGTCAAGCCAACGAAGAGAAGGGGGGCGTAAAGTCTAGACCAACCCGTTGCCATGGAGTTGATTCTGACTCATGGTGACCCCACGTGTGTCAGAGTAGACTGTGCTCCATAGGGTTTTCAATGGTTGCTTTTTCAGATCACTGGTCCTTTCTTCTGTCGCACAACTGGGTAGATTTGAACCACCAGCCATTTGGTTAGTAGCCGAGAGTGAACCATTTGTATCACCCAGGGACCTTATAATTTAGACCAAGGGTTGGCAAACTATGACCCACAGACTAAATCTAGCCCACTCTCTGTTTTTGTAAATAAAGTTTTATTGGAACATAGCTACATCCATTTGGTTATATGTTGTATAGCTTTCCCGCTATAGCGGCAGAGTTTGCTAGTTAAAATAAGACTGTATGACCTGTAAAACCAAGAATATTTGCTGTGTGACCCCTAACAGAAAAAGTTTGCTAACTTCTGATTTAGACAAATGAGGCCAGAGGCCCCTTCTCTGCTTGGAGTCAGGACCAGCTATGTAATTTGTAGAGCAAAATGAAAACGTGAAACCCCTAGTTCAAAATGATTACAAATTTCAAGATGGCAACAACAAAGCATTAAACCAAGTGTGGGGCCCTTCTAACCTTCAGGCCCCAGGCGATCCACAGGTTGCACACCCACAGCACCAACCTTGGGCAAAGTTAGAAGCCACTCTCCTGCTCTTACTTGGAAAATTTCACTGGGAGAAGAGCTATGGGGAGAAATCTCCAAGCCCCCAGCCACACTTGCCAGGAGAACCAGCCTCCACACCTACTCCCAAAGCCACTGGAGTGGCGGTCTGGCCTTCACTTCTCAACCCCTAACCCATTTCATGGAGCTGGGCTGTGAGGAGGAACAGAGATGGGCTCAGCTTATGCCCCACTGGGAACTTCTCAGAGATCAGACATGAGGCAGAGAAGAGGCAGCAGTGGTAAGAAGCATGACAGGTTAGTGGGGATCTCTCTCTGATAATGCCACTTTCTACACACTCATTTGGAGCTGTCTAGTGAGGGAGGAAGGGGGTGAGGGAAGGGACCTTGTTGTCCCCAGCTGTGGACAGCCAGTCAAGGGGCAGGGTCTGATGGAAATATCCTTAGTCATCTAGTGCTGCTGTAACAGAAATACCGCAAGTGGACGGCTTTATTTTCACAACCTAGTAGTCCAAATTCAGGGTGTCAGCTCCAGGGGAAGGCTTTCTCTCTCTGTCAGCTCTGGAGGAAGGTCTTTGTCATCAATCTCCCCTTGGACTAGGAACTTTTCAGCACAGAGACCCTGGGTCCAAAGGACCCGCTCTGCTCCCGGTGCTGCTTTCTTGGCAGTATGAGGTCTCCCCTCTCTGCTTGCTTCACTTTCCTTTTTATCTCTTCAGAGAGAAAAGGTGTTGCAGGCCAAACCCCAGAGAAACTCCCTTTACGTTGGATCAAGGATGTGACCTGGGTAAGGGTGTTACAATCCCACCTTAAACCTCTTTAACATAAAATTACAACCACAAAATGGAAGATAACCACACAATACTGGGAATCGTGGCCTAACCAAATTGACACATATTTTGGGGGGACACAATTCAATCCATGACACACCCCAAGCTGGGCAGGCACCCAACCCCGGCCCCTGGATTATGGGACTTTACCAGTAAAATCTGTGTCATCCATCCTTATGCTGAACGTCTTCCTCTGACCCTCTAGGCCCACCCTCACCTTTCTCCATCCTTCTGTGTGTCCTGGAGGCTCACCTGCACGGTGGCACCAATGGGCTTCCTTGCCTCCTGGCTTCCAGTTGGGTTTGGCTAATGGGAAGCACCAGTAGGTGATGGGAAGACAGTCAGGAATGAGGCCAGGGTCTTGATCCCCTGGCTCCTTCCCTACAGGGTCACTACGTCCTTCTACCCACATTCTGGTTGGGTGGCATTTTCCTTCAGCTACTGCATACTCGGGTGCAGATAAACCTTCCACCCTTTTGCCCTTTCCCCTGAATGTCATAAGAGCACCCTCTGGTGCCAGGCCCCAGTACTACCCAAGCCTTGTGGGTTCCTTCAGTCCTACCCACAGCTTTGTAAGTTCCCCTGTATTCAAGTTTCCTCACTAACCCTCTTTGGTACTTCCTACTGGAATTCTGTCTGGCACAACCATCTTCCCCCAGCCCAAATGTGGCTCCAATGAGAGGGTTAGTGGTCAGGGGAAACTTGCGTTTCCTGAGCGTGCAGTGGGTGCTGAAACAGAGTGCCGCCTCTAGAAGAGGCTGAACGTGCTGCTCAGGTAATCCATTGCTGTGTACAAACAACTCCAAACACACCGGCATGAAACGACTACCATTTTGTTATATCTGATGATAGCATGGGTCAGGAATTCAGGTGGAGCTTGGCTGGGCGGTTCCAGTGCTTCAAGGAGTGTCAGCTGAGGTTGCTGGGTTGCAGTTGGGTGGTAGCTGGTCTGGTCTGCAGGCACCGCGAGAAGGCTGGGTTCAACTGGGTGCCCCCCCTCCACCCCGGTCATCTCAGGACTTCTGTGGTCTCTAGCACTGTTTTCAGATTTCTTAGATGGTGGCTCAGGGCTCCCAGAGAGCAAGTTCCCAGAGACAGGAGGTAGAAGCTGCCAGCCTCCTAAGGCTTAGGCTTGGAAGCTGGCACACTCTGCTACCTCTGCTGTTCTCCATTGGTAAAAGCAGTATCAAGGGGGAGAGAGCATAGACGCCACATCTCAATGAGGAAAGATCAAAAAACTTGGGGCCATCTCCAACCCCTGACACATACTCCCTCCAATTACCATCACCTTCTTCATTTGCTTAGAGCTGGGCTTACAAAGTTGTTGTCTGGGTCAAATTCACCTGCAGATTGTGTTCGTTTGACCCACACCTGTTTGTTGTTGTGTTGTTTAATTAAGTGACTTTGGATCTGCATAGACTCCCCACCCCAACACTGGTCCCACCGCTTCCCATTGTCTGCCAGAAACTCCTTCTTAGGCTCCTGCCCAGTTCCTGAGGCCCACAGCTTTGTGATCCTGAATTAGTGGGTGCCAGGGATAAGCTTAGCTCCATGGACTTGTGCATTGTAAGGAAAGTAAGACCAAATGATTAAGGTTTTTATAGAATTCATCTCTCCTGCCCAATTTCTAGAAGGAAATGTTGGTCCGACAAATGCAAAGCCCTTTTCTGAAGGCCCCCAAGATGAAGCCGGCATGGTGCTGGGGAAAGAACACTGGGCTAGGGGACTTAGAAGCCTGTGGTCTAGTCACTGCACTTCCTGTGTGGCCTTGAACAGGTCACCTGGCCTCTCTGGGCTGTTACTTTGACAACATATGGGACAAAGGGAAGGGCAGGGTTTGGAGTCAGCCCCAAGTTTGAAGCCCAACTCTGCCACTTATCCTCACCCTGGCCTCAGTTGCTTCTCTAAAAATTGGGGTCACAGTGTGTATCCCACAGGGCTGGGGCAAGGAGGAAAGACAGCAACATGTGCAAACCACTTGGTCCCCTGCTGACATTCTGTCCTTGCATGGACCCTGCAAAGCCCAAGCCCCCCAGCCCAGGTGGAATCTTGCTCCCCTAGGTGCCTAGCCCAGGGCCATCCACATAGCAGGGGCTTGGAAAACATGTGTTGAATTGAACTGACTCTTTGTAAAACAAAGCAATGGGGAAAGAATTCAGAACATGGACCCATAAAGCAACCTGGACAAGAATGTTCTTAGGAGCTTTATTTTATGCCTAGTAGCCCAATGTGTCCATTAACAAGACAATGACTAAACAAACTGTGCTGTCTTCTTACAATGGAATACTGGGGAAGAAAAAAAAAAAAAAACATTGCCATCCAGTCAATTTCAACTTATAGCAACCCTAGAGGACACAGTAGAACTGCCCCATAGGGTTTGCCAGGGGTGATCCTTATGGAAGCAGACTGCCACATCTTTCTTCCACAGAACAGCAGGTGGGTTCAAATGACTGACCTTTTGGTTAGCAGCCAAGCTCTTAATTACGGCACCACCAAGACTCCTAATGAAATACTACTCAGTAATGAAAAAGGAATAAACTACAGGTACAGACAACAGTGTGGGTGAATATCAAAAATATAATGCTGTGAGAAAAAAAGCCTTTACGAGAGATTACGTACCGTATGATTGCATTTCTGTGAAGTTCTAGAACAGGAAAGAAACCAGAATAATGGTTGCCTTTGAAGACAAAGGGCTTCAGAAACCCTGGTGGCATAGTGGTTAAGCGCTACACCTGCTAACCAAAAGGCTGGCAGTTCAAATCCACCAGGCGCTCCTTGGAAACTCTATGGGACAGTTCTACTCTAACCTATATGAGTCAGAATCGACTCAACGGCAATGTTGTTAGTTGTTGTTAGGTTCCGTCGAGTTGGTTCTGACTCATAGCGACCCTATGCACAACAGAACAAAACGCTGCCTGGTCCTGCGCCATCCTTACAATTGTTTTACGCTTGAGCTCATTGTTGCATCTGTGTCAATCCACCTCATTGAGGGTCTTCCTCTCCTTCACTGACCCTCTACTTTGCCAAGCATGACGTTCTTCTCCAGGGACTGATCCCTCCTGACAACATGTCCAAAGTATGTAAGACACAGTCTTGCTATCCTTGCTTCTAAGGAGAATTCTGGTTGTACTTCTCCTAAGACAGATTTGTTCGCTCTTTTGGCAGTCTGTGGTATATTCAATATTCTTTGCCAACACCACAATTCAAAGGTGTCAACTCTTCTTCGGTCTTCCTTATTCACTGTCCAGCTTTTGCATGCATATCATGCGATTGAAAATACCATGGCTTGGGTCAGGCGCACTTTAGTCTTCAAGGTGACATCTTTGCTCTTCGACACTTTAAAGAGGTCCTTTGCAGCAGATATACCCAATGCAATGCGTCTTTTGATTTCTTGACTGCTGCTTCCATGGCTGTTGATTGTGGATCCAAGTAAAAGGAAATCCTTGACAACTTCAATCTTTTCTCCATTTATCGTGATGTTGCTCATTGATCCAGTTGTGAGGATTTTTGTTTTCTTTACGTTGAGGTGCAACCCATACTGAAGGCTGTGGTCTTTGATCTTCATTAGTAAGTGCTTCAAGTCCTTTTCACCTTCAGCAAGCAAGGTTGTATCATCTGCATAACGCAGGTTGTTAATGAGTCTTCCTCCAATCCTCGTGCCCTGTTCTTCTTCATATAGTCCAGCTTCTCGGATTATTTGCTCAGCATACGGATAGAATAGGTATGGTGAAAGAATACAACCCTGACACACACCTCTCCTGACTTTAAACCAATTAGTATCCCCTTGTTCTGTCCAAACAACTGCCTCTTGATCTATGTAAAGGCTCCTCATGAGCACAATAAAAAAATAAAGTGTTCTGGAATTCCCATTCTTTGCAATGTTATCCATAATTTGTTATGATCCACACAGTCGAATGCCTTTGCATAGTCAATAAAACACAGGTAAACATCCTTCTGGTATTCTCTGCTTTCAGCCAGGATCCATCTGACATCAGCAATGATATCCCTGGTTCCACATCCTCTTCTGAAACCGGCCTGAATTTCTGGCAGTTCCCTGTCGATATACTGCTGCAGCTGTTTTTGAATGATCTTCAGCAAAAATTTGCTTGCATGTGATATTAATGACAGTGTTCTATAATTTCCACATTCGGTTGGATCACCTTTCTTGGGAATAGGCATAAATATGGATCTCTTCCAGTCAGTTGGCCAGGAAGCTGTCTTCCATATTTCTTGGCATAGACAAGTGAGCACCTCCAGTGCTGCATCTGTTTGTTGAAACATCTCAATTGATATTCCATCAATTCCTGGAGTCTTGTTTTTTGCCAGTGCCTTCAGAGTAGCTTGGATTTCTTCCTTCAGTACCGTCGGTTCCTGATCATATGCTACCTCTTGAAATGGTTGAACAGCGACGAATTCTTTTTTGTATAATGACTCTGTGTATTCCTTCCATCTTCTTTTGATGCTTCCTGCGTCGTTTAATATTTTCCCCATGGAATCCTTCATTATTGCACCTCGAGGCTTGAATTTTTTCTTCAGTTCTTTCAGCTTGAGAAACGCCGAGCACGTTCTTCCCTTTTGGTTTTCCATCTCCAGTTCTTTGCACATGTCATTGTAGTACTTTACTTTGTCTTCTCGAGACACCCTTTGAAATCTTCTGTTCAGTTCTTTTTACTTCATCAATTCTTCCTTTTGCTTTAGCTGCTCGACGCTCAAGAGCAAGTTTCAGAGTCTCCTCTGACATCCGTCTTGGTCTTTTCTTTCTTTCCTGTCTTTTCAATGTCCTCTTGCTTTCTTCATGGATGATGTCCTCGATGCCATTCCACAACTCGCCTGGTCTTCGGTCACTAGTGTTCAATGCGTCAAATCCGTTCTTCGAATGGTCTCTAAATTCAGGTGGGATATATTCAAGGTCGTATTTTGGCTCTCCTGGACTTGCTCTGATTTCTTCAGTTTCAGCTTGAACTTGCATGTGAGCAATTGATGGTCTGTTCCACAGTCGGCCTCTCACCTTGTTCTGGGTGATGATATTGAGTTTTTCCATCATCTCTTTCTGCAGATGTAGTCAATTTGATTTCTTTGTGTTCCATCTGGCGAGGTCCATGTGTATAGTTACCGTTTATGTTGGTGAAAGAAGGTATTTGCAGTGAAGAAGTTGTTGGTCTTACAAAATTCTATCATTCGATCTCCGGCATTGTTTCTATCACCAAGGCCATATTTTCCAACTACTGATCCTTCTTTGTTGCCAACTTTCACATTCCAATCGCCAGTAATTATCAATGCATCTTGATTGCATGTCCGATCAATTTCAGACTGCAGTAGCTGATAAAAATCTTCTGTTTCTTCATCTTAGGCCTTAGCAGTTGGTGTGTAAATTTGAATAATGGTCATATTAACTGGTCTTCCTTGTAGGGGTATGGATATTATCCTATCACTGACAGCGTTGTACTTCAGGATAGATCTTGAAATGTTCTTTTTGATGATGAATGCAACACCATTCCTCTTCAAGTTGTCATTCCCAGCATAGTAGACTATATGCTGATTGTCTGATTCAAAATGGCCAATACGAGTCCATTTCAGCTCACTAATGCCTAGGATATCGATGTTTATGCGTTCCATTTCATTTTTGACAATTTCCAATTTTCCTAGATTCATACTTGGTACATTCCAGGCTCTGATTATTAATGGATGTTTGCAGCTGTTTCTTCTCATTTTGAGTCACACCGCATCAGCAAATGAAGGTCCCAAAAGCTTTACTCCATCCACGTCATTAAGGTCGACTCCACTTTGAGGAGGCAGCTCTTCCCCAGTCATCTTTTGAGTGCCTTCCAACCTGGGGGCTCATCTTCCAGCACTATATCAGACAATGTTCCGCTGCTATTCATAAGGTTTTCACTGGCTAATGCTTTTCAGAAGTAGACTGCTGGGTCCTTCTTCCTAGTCTGTCTTAGTCTAGAAGCTCAGCTGAAACCTGTCTTCCATCGGTGACCCTGCTGGTATCTGAATACCAGTGGCATAGCTTCCAGCATCACAGCAACACGCAAGGCCCCACAGTACGACAAACTGACAGATACGTGGACGCAGAGGCATTAGGTTTTTTTTGTTTGTTTTGAGGACAAGGATTGATTGCGAAGTGGAAGAGGGAACTTTCTGGAGTGAGGGTGACATTCTACATGGTGAGATGGGTTTGGGTTACACAGTGTATGCATTTGTCAAAACTCATTGAGTGGTACACTTGAGATTTGTGCATTTTCGTTGTGTATAAATTTTACCTCAAAAGAAAAAAAGAATTTAAATAAATATTGGACTCTAATTAATGACATGCATGCTAAGTGTTTAGGAGTAAAGCATGCTGATGTCTGCAGCTTACTTCGGAATGCATCAAAGAAATCAGATGGGTGGGTGGATGGATGGATGGAGGGATGGACAGAAGAGAGATAGATGATAAATGTGGTAAAACGTTAATTGCAGGATCTAGGTGGTAGGTATATGAGTGCTTACGGTACGCTTCTTTAAACTTTTCTGCATGTTGCAAACATTCACAATCAAATATTGAGGGAAAATGCATGAAACTGCAGGGCTAAGCTCAGAGAGGGTCGGTGACTTATACATCGTCACACAGCCTTTCACAGAGATGAAGGCTGGTTTTCAAGGAAGTGAATGTCACTTATGAAGAAGCAGTAGAGGAAGAATTAGATTGGCACTTGATAAATCCGTTTACCTCTCTGAGACTCAGTATCCCTATCTGTAAAATGGAGAGAACGCTACAGCAGAGGGTTGTTGCCAGATTAAATGAAAAACTGTTATCTTGAACTAGCGGCACTCTGCAGGAAACTGGTAGAAAGCAGCTTGATTCTTTCCAGGCAAACCTGGCCCCTCCTCCTCATTCAGATTTCAGCTTAAATGTGGCCTTCCCTGGCCAGCCGACCTGACCTAGCCCCCCATATCCCCCATCCATTAATCTGTTTTAATTGTCTGTGTGACACTTCTGTCTATCTGATACAGTTCTTCCATCTTCCTTAATCTGATTTGTTATCTGCCTCCTCCCCCTATAACATGGACTCCACGAGAAGAAGAACTTTGCCTTGTTCACAGCTATATCCCCAGTCCCTAAAACAGTCTTGGGCATATAGTCGGCACAGCAACTCTTTGTTGAATGAAATAATGAATCAATAGGTCTGGATAAACTCTGGGATAATCACTCAAGAACAGAATTCTTTTTGTTTCCTTTATTGTGATAAATAAACATGTAAGAACGCATTTGCCATTTCAGCCTTCTTCACATGTAAAATTCAGTGACATTAGTTATATTCACCATGTCGTTCAACCACCACATGACCCATTTCCAAATTTTTCCAACACCCTAATAGAAGCTCAGTGTCCCCTAAGCAATAAGTCCCCCTTTAACCATCCCTGCCACCCACCCCTGGTAACCACTAATAAACTTTGGTCTCTATACACTTGCCTAGTCTAGATATTTCCTCTAAGTGAGATCATACAATATTTGTCTTTTTGTGTCAGTCACAGAATTCTGCCTCTCAGAGTTTGTCTATTGCTAACATCACTCCTTAGAATAGCAGGAAGAGGACTTAGGGATCAGCCACCCAGCCCCATTTTACAGATGAGGAAACTAAGGCCCAGAGAGATACTGCAGATTTCCCAGCATGCACAGCAGGTCAGTGGCTGAGCAGAGACAGGGCCCAGGCCTGCTGACTCTCAGCTTGATACTCTTGCCGCTCCAGCAGGGCGCTGGGGCTCACGGTCTAATGCTCAGACCCCAGGAGCAGCCATCAGATGGACTGACAGACAGGCTCCATTGGCTGCCAGCGATGCCGTGTGCTAATTATAGTGGGCAGGATATGCCAGCCCAGCTCTGTTGGCTGGCTTGTCTTGCCCCGTTCAGCAGGTGGGCCAACTGGCGTAGGCGGCCGACTGGCCTTGTCTGTGGGTTTGCCGGCAGCTGGTGGTGCTGATGCAGGCCTGATCGTCTGCAGTGCCTGCCGAGCGTGGTGGGCCAGGCAGATTGGCACAGCAAGGGCCCTCCCAGAGGGCTGGCAGCCCCACCTGACTGCACCGGTCAGCCAGGCTGGCACAAGCTTGTCATCTGTCCCTATGATGAGCCCTTACCAGACACAACCTGTCTACACAGGCGTGCTTAATGATGGGCAGCCCAGGAGGTGGCACTCACACTCAGTGCTGGTGTGGCCACTGTGGGACATGGCGGCTGGGGATTCAGGCCAGACTCCAGTACAGAGCTGTGCAGATACTGGGATTAGGCAGGACTCAGCCATGCCCCCCTCTCCAACCCCCACACCTGTCCTCCTGGCTCATAGGAGCCAAAGATCCACTTTGAAAGAGGCTGGAGTAATAGTCTCCTCATCTCTGTTCCAACTCCCTCCTCTCAAGTTCAGACAGGTCTTGCCCCGTCGATCCTTTGTGATCTTTCTGAAAAAGGTAGGACCCGTTGCTCCCGTTTGAAGCCTTCAGTGGCTCCCCATTTTCCCCAATAAAATAATAGCAACAATAACATCTACTATGTAATATCTGAAGTCACTGAATAGTGCAAACATTAACACATTAGCCAAAAGGTTGGTGGTTTGAGTCCACCCAAAAGCACCTCGGAAGAAAGATGTGGCAATCTACTTCCATAAAACCAGCCACTGAAAACCCTGTGGAGGACAATTCTACTCTGACACACGTGGAGTCACCATGAGATGGCGTCAATTCGATGGTAACTGGTTTTTAAAGTGATATGTGCCACACGAAGTATTTTGTTGTGGTTGTTGCATGCCATTGAGTTGATTATGACCCATAGTGACCCCATGTGGCATAATAGGGTTTTCTGGGTTGTAATCTTTATGGAAACAGATGACAGGTCTTTCCCCACTGAACTGCTGGGTGGGTTTGAACCACCAATCTTTTGGTTAGCAGCCGAGTGCTTTACCGTTTGTACCACCAGGGCTTCTCTAAGCACTTTACAACTAATAATAATGGCACACAATTATAGAGTGTTTACGGCATGCCAGGCACTTCACTAACTGTTTTATATGTAACCATTAATTTCATCCTCCAGTCCCCCTATGAGCTAGTCTTACTGCTATCCCCATTTTACAGATGAGGAAACTGAGACAGGAGAGATGAAGTAACATGGCTGAGATTATGCAGTTAGTAATTGGTAGAGGCTGGATTTGAACCCAAGCATTCAACTCCAGAGCCTAGCCACTGCCCAGACCCAGACTCTGTAGGCATGAATCCCGTGGCCAGGCTCCTCGTCTCCCTCACCCCACCGTGCATCCCGCAGAGCCCAGCCTAAATTACTGATCACTCTGCATGGGCCCTGGAGCCCTGGTGGCACCATGGTTAAAGTGATCCAAAAGGTCAGCTAACCAAAAGGTCAGCAGTTTGAATCCACTAGCGGCTCCACAGGAGAAAGATGTGGTAGTCTGTTTCCATAGAGATTTATAGCGTTGAAAACCCTACAGGGTCGCTATGAATTGAAATCTACGGGATGGCATGGGTTGGTTTCTTTGTTTTTCTCTGCCTGGGCCTCACCTTCTCGCCTACCTTTGCCTGGCTGCCCCCTATGCCTGGAGTGCCCAGCTGCCTGGGTGACTTGTCTCCATTCTCCAAGAATAGCTCTGGAGACCCTGAGCGCGGGGCCTGTTCTGAGCCTCCGTGGCAGGGCTCACTGCTTCCTCCCTGCCCCCAGCTGGCTCCATTCTTCATTCAGGGTGAGCAGCTATTGCCAATGTTTCTCTCTGTGACCCCGACACCCGCCTTACTGTGAGCTCCTGGATGAGCAGGATTGTGCCTGACACATCCTGCGTCCACGGACCTGGCTGTCAGGAAGTACTGAGTGAGTGAACTAATGAATGAGAAGCTGAGGCCATTGGATTAGGGCATCAAAGGCTGAGGGTGGGTGATGAAGAGTGGCCTTCATGGACACATAAAATGAGCCAATAAGTCCCTCCTTCCTCTCTCTTTTTCCACTCCAGTCCCTCCCCTTCTGGAACATAAGAGGGGCAGGGGGTCTTTAGCTCCACTGAGAAAAAGCCCTATCTTTGGGTGTGATAAGTATATGACCCTGGAGCCCATCTGTAACACAAGGGATTTCTAGAAGAATGATTCTCAGAAGAGGGGAAGGGGTGGCCAGGAGCCAGACATGATCAGTCTGACCTGAAGGGGCAGGTGGATGCAAACATCCCAGGGGTCCAGCTGTGCAGAGCACGGTGGCGAACCTTGGTTTCTGGGGTCTGGATTCCAAGCATCGAAGAGGATGAACCAGGGGAAGGAAGGGAGCCAGGTCCCAGCTCCACGCCTCCTTCCTGTGTGACCTGCCCCATTCTGGGCCTAGGTTTTGCCTTCTGTAAAGTGAGGGGTCTAGATAAGACAGTTAAGGGTCCCCTGCTCTGAGTGGCTGGGGCTCCAGGATCCTTTGGGCACCAAGGATCCTGCAGTTGATGGCCACCTCAGAAAGCTCCAAAGAGTCCCTGGAGGAAAGAGACTCTGAGGGGCTTAGGGCAGAGTCTCCCAAGTTGTGGTCCCAGACACCTGCATCCAAGTGACCTGAGAGGGGCTTGTTGAAAAGGCACAATCCGGACCCCACCTCAGACTCCTGAATTCAAACCTCTGGGGTGGGCTTCTCAGGAAACTGACATTTTCAAGCCCCCATTCCCACTCTAGCCCAGGGGATTCTGCTGTGCTCAGAAAGGTCCTTCCTGACCCCTGCTTCTTGCCTGCCTGTCCCTGCAGTATGGGTTGGGGGAAGGCACAGGAGATGGGGAGGGGGGTTTCAAAGCATCCAAGCATGTGCCTAGTGGAGTTTGGGGGGTCATGACTGACTTTTGTATTTGATGGATGGGAGCCTGCCTGGGGGGTGGGAGATGGCAGGTGGAGCAGGGGTGGCATGGTGTTAGCTTCCAGCCTGGTAGATACAGCCTGGTATTTCTCAGAAACATACGCACAGGCACACCTGACCTGACATCCCACACCCTCAGGCTGGGGCACAGAATGGGGTATATAAACTGGGCTTACAGCTGTGGGTACAGGAATCATGGGTGTACATGCACACATACACACGCACACACATGCGCATGCACACACACACCACAGATCCACAAAGCCGTAACATCTGTGCACACACCCTCTCACACACCCTATAAGCAAGCCGTTATGTTCTTCCCCATGCAAACATCTAGAACTACACGCAAACATGTTCCTCATTACTCTGCCTTCTACATACACGTGCATCCTCATACCCAGCCCATAGCACAGACATTTGCACACTCACCTCTATGGGCACATATACTCAGCCACTCCCCCTTGAACACAGTTTTCTCGCTCACACACTTGCTCCTCACCACGGGCTGGCCCTGCGCTCACACCAGTTGCACACACCTCCCCATGCTGACATAAGCGCCTGCCCACGTGTGCGCTGGTGGCTGTCATTCTCCCAGCACCCCCCCGGCCCCAGCCCACCCCACGCCCATCCCTTAGCTCCTGTCTGCCATCGCACAGTAACCAGAGGAGACAAGGCAATTTATGACACCAGCTGTCTCTGTCAAAACCCGATCTCCCACACACACCGGGGGAAGCCAATTATCCCACACCCGGCCCTGCCAGGAGCTGGGACTCCAAGGAGACAGAGCAGAGGTGGAACCCAGCCACCCCAAGAGGTGGGGGCACCAACTCAGGGATCTCCCCATTCTTCCTGACCTTGGGAATCGGACTCTTCCTCCCCCAGTCCGTCTGGGTGCAGAGCCTGCCCTCCCCTCTGTGGCTGCTCCTCTGGCCCCGCTCCCAGACCCAGGAGCTGTGAGAGCAGGTTCAGGGTGGAGAACAGGTGGGCGGGGGCTGGGGAGGAGAGAGGTCCAGGGTTGCCATGGCAACAAGGAAGACAGGAACCCTGTGTCCCTCCTCCCAGCAGCAGGCCACCAGGTGGCCACATCACTGTCCCCTGCTTCATCTTCACCCTCATTGTCCTCACCTCTTCCTAGAAAGGTGGCCTCATGTCCTGCACCCCGCACCCTGCCCTGGTGTTGCTCAGCCTAAAATATCCGCACCCTTCCTTTCCCTCTTTCCAAAACTCAGTCAGCCTCTGCTGCCTAGGCCACTTCCTATCTGGATTTTGGAATCAAACCCAGGTTGAAATCACTCCACCACTTGCCAGCTGGGCAATGGGGCAAGTGGCAGCCTTGCCCAACCTTGTAATGAAGAGGTTTATTTCTATACAAAATACTGAATGAGACCTACCACGTGCCAGGCTCTGTTCTCAGAGTTGGGGACACAGCCGTGAACAAAAGGAAGTCCCAGCTCTGTGGGCTCCAGGCTCTGTGGGAGGAGTCGGAAAACACGTTGCGGATGTTTAAGTGAGATGACTAACTTTCTCCAGAGCCCCAGCCCTCGTCGGCTTGTTCCTGCTGTACTTCCAGCATTGAGCTCAGCTCGGGAAAGGTGCTTCCTTTGTAAACATGAGTGAATGATGGGTGTGAGGTGACCTAAGTGAGCTCTTCATGCACCCTAGTTGATCTGGGGCTGCCCTTGTGTTGAGCCTTGGAGGGGATTTTCTTGGCATAACTTCCAAGTGGCTGGAATAGGGATAGGCCTGCTCAAGCGGACTGGGAGAACATCCCTTCAAGCTTTCATTCTCTGATTTGCTTATTTATTCCACAAGCATATTAAGGACATACTGTGTGCCCCCACAAGCATATTAAGGACATACTATGTGCCCATCTGCATGCTGGGCACCCAGGGTTAAGTGAACAGGGAAGGGACTGCAAGCAAGGTGATGACTACATAGAAGTTTCTAGACACGCTCTTCATCGCCTACCTCAGGACTAGGAGCACAGTGGTAAATTCACGTTAATAGCAGTATCCACTTCACGTTTTACAAAACACTTTTATGAATATTTAAAAACCAAAGCCAAACCAGTTGCTATCCGGTGGATTCCAATTCACAGTGACCCCATGTGTGTCAGAGTAGAACTGCGCTCCGTAGGGTTTTTATAACTGTGACCTTTTGGAAGCAGATTGCCAGGCCTTTCTTCCGAGGTGCCTCTGAATGGGTTTGAACCCCAACCTATCAGTTAGTGGCCCAGCACTGAGCCATTTGTGCCATCCGGGGGCTCTTTGCATAGACTAGTTCCTTTTAATATTCCTAACAACTCTGGAACATAGGTTTGCTTAGTGTCTCCCATTTTACAGATGAGGACACTGAGGTTCAGAGACAATGAGTGACAGCACCCACCGCAGAACTGAGTCTCCTAGTAGTGCTCAGCACAGTGTTCCAGCCAAGATTCATCACTTGTATTATCTCCTTTAAAGCCCCCTTGCCCCCAACACGAACCCTATAGGGAGGCATCACCATTGCCCATTCTACAGCTGGGGAGCGTGACTCCTCCGTGCTGGGATTTGAACCTGGGCTGGCCTGCCTCAAGTGTCCAGGGGCCATCCACTCCTCCATATCTAATCGGTTCATTAAAACCCTTCTTGAAGACCCTCACTGGCACTGCCCAGCCACAGAAACCTCAGCTGCTCTGTTTCCAGGAGAGCGAATTCCTTCTCGGCTGGAGAGGAGTTGGGATAATGTAGGCAGGCAATTTAAACAGCTCCGGCCAAATACACCGGCAGTTTTCGCTCTCTGCCACTATTACACTTTCCAGCCGTGGCGGGATTGGCCCGTAAGTGGGATATCAAGTTTATTACAGCTATTTCCAACCTGTAATTGGTTTTGTGGAACACAAAGAGAGAAGGCGGTGGGGGGGGGGGTGCTGAATTTTTTTCCCCCTTTTTTTTTTTTCTCTTCCAGATGAGGGCACCCAGGGACGTTGGTGAGGCTGCTGGAGTTGGAGACTTATTTGTTTTGAAAATGAAAACCTCCAGCCAGCCGGAGCGTGGGGTGGGGGGGTCTCGAGCGCTGCTGGCTGGACTAAGTCCATTTGCCATGCTCTGGTCGCTCCACTTGAAAGGCAGCCTAGCCGGCTGCAGCAGATTTGCTGGCGGGGGGCAGTTGTGATGGGGTCCGGCAGCCGCAGGGCTGAGCCCTGGTGGGCAAGGCTGGATCGTGAGAAACCATGAGCTCTAGGACCAGCTCTCATAGAATCAGAACATGTGGGCAGTCAGGGTAGAAAGGGCCCCCAATCTCCTTACTGAACATTTAGTGAAACTGAGGCCCAGAGAAGGGAGCAGTGTAGAGGCAGCCAGTGGGACCTAGAACCCAGGTTCCAGCCTCTCAGTCCAGGGCCTTTCCCTTCCACACAATGAGGTGCTGTCAGGGTGGGGAGGAAAGAGCCACCCATTCTTGAGTACCTACTATGTGCCTGCTGCTTTCATCAGAGTCTGACCATCCTGATGAAGCTCCCTGCTTTGGGTTTAAGTAAAAATAAATAACAGCTGATATTCAATGAGCACTTCCTCTTATCATTACGGGAATAAATAACTGCAAGACAATGCTTGGCACTAGTAAGCACTCAACCAAATGCAAGCTATTGTTATTTGTAGAGTCCCTGGGTGGTGCAAACTGTTGTCATGCTCAGCTGCTAACCAAAAGGTTGGAGGTTCGTGTCCACCCAGAGGCACCTCAGAGGAAAGCACTGGCCTTTGACTTCTGAAAAATCAGCCTTTGAAAACCCTGTGGAGCACAGGTCTAGTCTGACACACATGGGGTCGCCATAAGTCAGAATCAGCTCAGCAACGAATGGTTTTTAGTTATTCCTATTTCTGTGACTGTTAATGTTTTGTTGTGTTTAGAATCCATACCTATTTTTTAAAACAAAATGGAAAAAAATCATTGTATTAGTTTCCCAGAGTTGCTGCAACAAATCACCATGAACTTGGGAACTTAAGACAACAGGAATTTATTCTCTCACATTTTCTGGAGGACAGAAGTCTGAAATTAAGGTGTTGGCTGGGCCACTTCCTCAGAAGGCTCTAGGGAAGGATCCTTCCTCACCTTTTCCAGGTGGTTCTGGTGGCTCCAGGTGTTGCTTGGCTTGTGGCAACATCACTCCAATACCTCTGTCTTCATGTGGCCTTACTTCCTGTGTCTCTGTATTCTCCTCTTCTGTCTCTTGGGAGGGCACTGTCAGTGGTCTTAGGGCTCACCCTCCCCGTGACTATTGTTATTACTGCCATGGGCCAAGCAATCCACCTGCCTGTCTGTGCAGGCAGTCCTATGCACTGAATTCTCACAGCAGTTCCTTCATAGATAGCCAGTATGGTTCCCATTTTGCAGATGAAGAAACTGAGCCACAGAAGCCAGGTCATACAGCCATAAGCTGAAAGTGGCACGGCTGGGACCTGAATCTGGTCTGTGTGACCCCAAAAGCTTCTGTATATTCCACTACACCAGGCCTCCCCACATCCCAAACTCCAGTTAGGCCCTTGCCCCTCTCTTCCCAACAAATCCATTCTGAGGGGGTCAGCTCTACCACTTGCTACCTCTGTGACCTTGGGCAGCTCACTTGCCTCTCTCTTGGCCTCAGTCTATTCACCTGCAAAATGGGGGGTGACACACATCTCCCAGGACAGTTCACTTATTCAACAACCCTTGGCTCAGCATGTACCGTGTACCCATGCTGGGAGACATAGCTTGTGGAGCTCTGTGCTGAGAATCCAAACAATGGAATGGAAATGAGGGCTCATCTACATTGTCAGGCCTGGGCAGATGCTGGTTAGAACTTGTATTCTTTTACGTAACCATACGCACAGCCTTTCCTCTCTGGCCCAGGTGTAACCATACGCACAGCCTTTCCTCTCTGGCCCAGGTGTGCCCTTTGCAGGATTGGGATGTCTCCTGTGCAGGATAGCTGTTATTGCTGGGGCTTCTGGTTCATGTTAATTCTTTCTGGAACCTCGCCCTGTGGTTGGTTGGAGGACACTCTCCTGGCTGGCCAGGCTGCTTCTACCAGGGAGCCCCAGGCAGATGGGGGTCTGGGCACAGAGCCGTCCTGGGCCATGTCTATATTATGGGGCCACAGGAGCAGCTGCCTGGCTGTCCATGGGATTCCCAGTGCCCCTCTGTGGTAGGAGTTCCTGGGTGGTAAAAGGAGTTAAGCTACTAACTGAAGGGTTGATTGTTCAAATCCACCCAAAGGTGCCTTGAAAGAAAGGCTGGCGATCTACTTCTGAAAGGTCACAGCCAATGAAAACCCCTGGAGCAGAGTTCTAGGCCAAAAACACATAGGGTTGCCATGAGTCAGAATTGGCTTGATGGCAACTGATTTGTTTTTGCTTTTTGGTGCACAGTAAGACTTCATTCATTCATTCATTCATTCATTTAACAAGCATTTATTGCGTACCAAGTGCCAAATGCTGGAACAGAGCAGTGAACAGAACAGATAAATACTCTGCCCTCATGAAGCTTATGTTCTATGGGCAGGTTACATTCAAGGGCCAGTTGAATGAATGAATGAATGAACCTCCCCCTGTGAGAAGGAAAACTCACACATCCTTGGGGTGTGCCCTCCCCCCATAGCACCTTGTCTATGCAGCTCACTCACGTGCCCTGTCAGCTTTGCAGCATCTGCCTGCCCTGGAGACTAACTCAGGGCTCCCTCCCCCAAAGGCATCTAGGAGCCCCTGAGACCTACCCACTTCCAGGCACTGGCTCAGGGCATCCTAGCACTCCCTCTTTGCGCTGTGATAATGACTATTAGCAGTTTCCAGGGTCCTCCTCTCTCCACCCCTACTCCCTAGCATGTACACCCAGCCCCCAGGCCTTGGTTGCCCACTTTGACTCTGGCTCCTCCCAGCTGCCTTCCTCCCCAGGATGGGTCCCTTCTTTCATTTACCAACTTACCGCACCCTCTGGCTTTTCAGCAAAAGGCACTGGACTCTCCAGCCCCAGCCCTGGAGGGCAATGAGGGGCATGAGGAAAGAGGTGGCCCAGAAGAGCTTTAGCATTGGTGAAAGTAGCTGCCATGGCTGGGCACTTACCTCGTACCAGGTGCTCTTGACAAGCCCCATCTTATTTAATCTCACAAGGAGCTAGATTGCATTGTCCGCACTTAGTAGATGAGGAAAGTGAGGCTTAAAGAGGTGAATGACTTACTCAAGAGCACAAAGTAACAAAAATCTAGAATTCAAGTGGGGATGGAGGAAATCAACCTGGCCTCATGCTTAAAAGCCTCTCATAGGTAGGGGGAGCCAGCCTGGGTCTGAGGCACTCCCTGAAGAGGGCCCGTCTCCTCCAGGAAGCCTGCCATGAGCACCCCTCCCTTCAATAGAATTCTTGGTTCCTTCATGAATGTCGGGTAACACTTGGCAAATACCTGTGGCTGCAGCCATCACCTTTCTAACTGGTCTCAGCTAATTGTGGCTGTGTATCTCCCCCACCAGACTTCGAATGAGCCAATGGTGGAGTGCAACCATGTCTAAAATTCATTTTCTTCTCTCCCTTGGGACTTAGAACAGTGCCTGCATGTCTTGGTGTTGCTATCTGTTGACACGGAGTCAGCTCCGACTCATGGCGACCCCATGTACAACAGAATGAGACATTGCCAGGTCCTGCACCATCTTCACTATCATTGGTACACTCGAGTCCATTTTTGCAGCCACTGTGTATTTTGAGTGCCTTCCACCCCAGGGGGCTCATCTTTCAGCGCTATATTGGACAGTGCTCTGTGTGATCCACAGGGTTTCTATTGGTTAATTTTTGGAAGTAGATTGCCACACCTTTTGTCCTAGTCTCTTAGTCTGGAAGTTCTGCTAAAAAGTGTCCCACAGGTGACCCTGCTGGTATTTGAAATACCAGTGGCATAGCTTTCAGCGTCACAGCAACACACAAGCCACCAAAATACAACAAACTGACAGATGGGTGTTGGCTGCATGTCTTAAAACCAAAAGAAAAAAAAAACCTGTTGCCATCGAGTCCATTCTGACTCATGACAACCCCATATGTTAGAGTGGAACCGTTCCATAGGGTGTTCTTGGTTGTAATCTTTATGGAAGCAGATTGCCAGGCCTTTCTTCTGTGGCACCACTGGGTGAGTTCAGACCCCCAACCTTTTGGTTAGCAGCCGAACACAAACTGTTTGCACCACCCAGGGATCAACTGTACATCTTAGGCCTGGGGAAACGATTGCGGAATTAAAGAGCACGTGTCTTCCTGCACGCACCTAACCTAATACCCACCACACCCTCTGCCCATAGCCTGTGACCCCCTACCCTCTGTCTTGGAGGCTCTAATTGCCAGGAATTGCAGAATAACCTCCTTGCAAATAGCCACTCGCCCACTGGCCTGGGGCCTGAGAGTGTATCTGAGTCTCTCCCTCTTCCTTTACCTTCCCCAAAGCTGGGAGAGGTCAGAGCGAGTTGCAAGAACAGGGACGGTGGGTCCCATCCTCCAGTCCCCATGGCTGGGACTCAGGTGCTGGTCTCTGCTGCCTGAGGCAGATATAACAGAAGCCGTTAGTTATTTACTCATCAGGCTGACAGTGAGAACCCACACAGGGCTCCAGAGAAAAAGATGTAAATAAAGTCAAAGGAAAACTAGGCGCGTCCTTGAAACTCCCCTGTCCCTCAGCCTGAAACGGGGATTTACGACTTGGCTAATTCCTCGGTGCTTTATCTGGGGAGTGTGAGCATTTGTGAATAGGTGAGGGGTGCCAGTGTATTTTCCTAGTCATAAAACCCCCGGTCCCTGCGAATAAATTCGAGGAGACGGTTTTACTGACTGACTTTTTTCTCCTTTGTGTAATAAAAAAAAATGGAGTGAAATTTGAGATGGGGATGATAAGGGCTGCCGAATTTTAGGAGGAGATAAAAAAGCAGTACCTGGAGGGAGAGACAGGGCCCGGAGACCAGCTGCAAGTCAAATAGGCGGGATATCTTCCACTTTTAGGACTTTGGGAGAAAAATGCCCCAAACCACCACTGGGCTTCTGGCATCATCACTCATAAGGAGCCAGCCACTGGGCAGGTGGAGGGAGGGGAGGTGTTTCGTTCCTATATAACCCTAGTCAACCTGGTGGGCTGGGATATCAACCTTAGCATGAGTATAAATCTCACCTTTGCCAGGAACCCAGCATGGAACTCAGCCAAATCACTTTGTCTTTCCGAGCCTCAGTTTCTTCATCTGCAAAATGGGAGAGCATTACCTATTCTGGGGGACAGTGGTAGTTCAGTGGTAGATCTCTCACCTCCCATGCAGGAGTCCCTCTCTCCTCATCCCTTGTTCCAGAAGCCAACTTCAATTCCCAGCCAACGCAGCTCACATGCAGCCACCACCCATCTGTCGGTGGAGGCTTAGGTATTGTGATGGATGCTGACCAGGCTGTAGAGGAGTTTCCAGATTAATACAGACTAGGAAGAAAAGCCTGGTGATTACGTCCCAAAAAATTAGGCAACAAAAACGTTAGGGATCACAATGAGCCAATCCCATTGTGCATGGGGTTGCCATGAGTCAGGTGCCACGTCCACAGCAGCTAACAACAACAACAACATTGTCTATTCAACTCAGTTTCCAGGGACATTGTGGACTCATAGGAAATGATGGGCTTAAAGCAGGGCTTCAACCTCAATGTTCCTGACGTTGGGGCTAGATGTTTCTTTGTTGTGGGGGCTGCCCTGTGCATTGTAGGATGTATAGCAGCACCCCTGCCCTCCACCTACTAGATGACAATAACACATCACCCCTAATTGTAACAACCAAAAATGACTCCAGGCCTTGCCAAATGTCCCCTGGAGGGCAAAGTCCCCCCCAGTTGAGAACTACTGCTTTAAAAGCACTTTGGTGACTTTAAAAGGCTCGATGAATGTGGTGGAGGGAAGAGCCATGTGTGGAGGGAGCCCCTGGTACATCATGGCCTCCCCACCAGGTTGGGATGCTGAGATGTGGGGAGATGGAAGCTGTGATCATCACAGAGGCCAAGCCACTTATGGCCTCTTCCTCACCTGGGGCCCTGTGCCAAGCTGGCAGTCAGCTACCTGGGCATTCTGCTGCAGCATGATGTCCGACACATTGGGGGTAGGCACCTGCCTGGGGGTGAATGTTAGTTTGGCTCCCAGCCAAAGAGAGTCAGCCCCTCTTCTCCCCCTCCTCCTCTTCTAGCTGGTTCTCTCCCTCCCTCCTCCTCCACTTACCTCGTCCTCTCTTCTGGAAGCCGGGTCCTGTGCTGTAGAGGGAGGAAGATGAGAGGTCGCGTTTTCCTGACTTCCAGAGTGCACCCTGATGCACAGCGAAGACGCACCAAGCCCTCAAAGGGAAAACGGGGAAGTGTATCAGTGTAGATAAGCCCGGAGGAGAGTCAAGAGGGGTCGGGGCTTAGCAAGGGGTAAGGAGAAGGGGTCCCGGAGATTGTGAAGGCACCGTCATCATTCTATCCAGAACCATCCAGGGCTCACTGGGGACCCTGGTGTGTTTGGCATCAGGGGGAAGCAGGACATGGATCCGATCAAGGCCCCCTTACTCTGCGTGAGCTTGCAGTCTGTGGAGGCTGACCCACAGAGATGTGACATACAGCAGGCGTTCAGTAAATGCTGGCTGGATCGAACTGAACCTGTGTCCCCTAAACCAGCAGCAGCACCGCCTAAGCCAGATGCAGTCCAAGTCAGCTTGGGTGCAGATGAGTCCAGCGGAGCCCAGCTGCACCTGGGCCCATCCTCTCAGGAAGGCGACAAACCCAAGCTCCAATCACCACCTTTGCTGGGGGAAGCAGCTTTCAGCATCCCCCACCACAGTCCCCTGGAGAAACCCCATCCCTGACCACCCCCTCCCAGCCCTGCTGGCGCTGCCTCCACCACGCAGAGCTGCAGGGAGTTAATTCCACTTCTCCAGGCCCAGGCATGAGGCCTCCCCATGGTCGTAGGCTGTTAGCTCGGAGCCCAGCTGAGCGGCGAGGGGATGCAAGCTCCCAGTCTATAATAGAGTTGCTGAGACAAGCGGAAAACTGCAGCCGAGTAAACAGATAAATAATTGAAACAGTGACAACATATACCTTGCTGCTTTGTGGAGTAACACTTTCATTATCCCGAGGCGGCACGACAGGGAAGGCGGACGGCCTCTGGGAGGACCGGACACTGGGGTTCGGCTTTTAATCAGCTATGAACAGCTGGGCACCTGAACAGCCTTTGTCTTCCAGCCCCAGTTTTATTATCGTCTTCTGAGGTCCCCTGCCTTCTCGGGCCTCTGTGTTCCTAGGTGAAATGGGGATGTCATTACCTCCCTCCAGGCCACCTCCCAAGGGCCCCCAGAAGAGGATAAGTTCTCCACCCCTAGCATTTCTCTCCACCCCACCGTGTGCATTGGTTAGGGTCTCCCCAGCCTCTTTCCCGGTCTCCTGCCTCCAAGCTTGTCCCCTTTGATCCAGCCTCACCCTAAGTCCAGAAGAGCTTTAATAGAATCTGATTGTGGCCCTTCACCACTGCCCACAACTCCCCACCACCTTCAAGAGGAAGCTGAGCTCCTCTGCCTACAAGGCCCTTCATGATTTGGCCCATGCTTTCCTCCCCAGCATCTTCTCACGCCACCCCCTGTCAGCTCCAGGCACTCCAAATGCGGCATACATTCACTGAGCACGCCTGGCTCTTTCCTGCCTCAGGGCCTTTGCTCCTACTGTGTTTCTGCCTGGAAAGCACTCCAGGCATTTGCCTTGCTAGCTCCTACTATTACTTCAGAAGGCAACTTAGACATCGCTTCCTCCAGGAAGCGCTCTGTGACTACTGCATCCTCATGATGTGGGCTGCCCCTCCCCTGGGCTTCCCAGGCATTCTGGATCTACCCCTTGGAGGATTTACCAGAAATTATTGCAATTTAGCTTGTTTGTCTCCCCCATGAGATTTTTGTAACAGTGACTGCCCCCCACAGTCCCCAAATCTTCTCTCTACTTTCCTTCCAGACTGATTCCCCATTCCTTCTCTCCCTGAGGGCCAAGAAGGCTTTGAGACCAGGTTGTGATCCTGTGGCTGACTCTGCAAAACACAGCTATACTCTCTGGTCCTGCCCACCACTTCCCAAGCATTGCTTGTCACTTCTGCAAGGCAGACCAGGCACAGAAGGGAGACAGCCTGATGCACTGGAAAGAGCTAGACAGAACAGACAGGGTGTGAGTTCCAACTCTGCTTCTTCTTAGCTGTAGGGCCTCGGGAGGTCACTTCACTTCAGAGCCTCAGTTTACACATCAGTAAAATGGGGATGAACATCCCTTCCATCCTGGGAGGATATAGTGATAGCTGTGACATTTTCAATGAGAAGCTTCTCCAGAAGCCCCTGACACGTAGAATGGTGTGGCTTGGCCTGGCTGACTGCTCACCTGCGGCTGTTTCTGTGCTCTGTTGCAGGTGACAGATGGTGGCACCATCAAACAGAAGATCTTCACCTTCGATGCCATGTTCTCCACCAACTACTCCCACATGGAGAACTACCGCAAGAGGGAGGACCTGGTGTACCAGTCCACTGTGAGGTGAGGGTCTGCGCCCCGGTGGGGTGAGTGGGGGAAGGGACAGGGCCTGGAAGGGGCATTTCTCGGCCTTTTCAAGCCAACTTCCTCAGTGCTCTTGGGAGTTCTCAGGATCGCCCTCCATGGACTTGGAAGGCAGTGCTGGGGGCTCTGCTGCAGAAGTGAGACCCCACCCCCAGAGAGACACAGAGGCAGGAAGGGGGCGAGTCACAGCTCCTGCACCTTGAGCGGGCACCAGGCCCTTAATGTCGCCTCCTCAGCCAGCTCCTCCAGTAGGTGAAGTTTCCATGCCCCATTTCCAGATGAGGACACTGAAGCCCAGAGAGAGTGAGCAACATGCCTTAAGTCACACAGCCAGGGATGACCGAGCTGGTGTGTGAACCAGGTCTGCCTGGCTCGGGAGCCCATGCAACACCTTCTCGTATTTCCCACGGACTCCAAGGCCACAAGGGCCACAAGTCTGGAAAGGAAAACAGACCCCAAATAGCTGACCCCAGGTCAGGAGCAGCAGGGTGGGAAGGAAGGAGCCTGCAAGGATGGAGGCTCACTTCCCACCCTCACTTTCCAGAGGCTTTAAGGCACTAGAATCAGCCTAGCTAGATCCCATTCCAGGCCCTGCCACTTTCCAGGTGCATGGGTACCCATGGCCCCATGCATTCCCTAAAAGACCCCAAGCCTGTCTTAGTCCTCTGACTGTCCCCCTCCTTAGAGTGCCTTTCTCCCTGTGGGTACCTGGAAAACTCCTGATCACCCTTCAGAACCCAACCTAAGCAGATCCCCCCATGGGAGACCTCAAGAGCATGCGTTACCCCAGCAGAATGGATCTCCCCCACAGCTGGAGTGCTGCAGCTGCACTAGTAACTGCGCCGCCACTAGAGGGAGCCCTCGCTGCATTAATGCAAAGTAACTTCGCACAACACTGAGTGTGTGTGCAGTTTTGCAACGTATACACACACACTTCCCACATTACACTTTTTCTAGCCTGGTGCCCAGTCAGAAAGTGGCAGCTTACTCCAAAGCTGGAGGAGAAGCCAGCTGCACTAGACACATTGGAAGTGCTGCAGCAGACCCCAGCCCACATGCCCACGCCTCGTGTGGGGGCTGGGACATTCCCCATTAGTGCCTTGCACCACACCATCTTCACACCCTGACCGGAGGGAGACAGGAATGCATCTCCAAACAAAGGTTGGTCTGTCTTTCTGCGACCATGAGCTTCCGGGGTACAAGGAACATGCTCCCCTTCATCTCATCTCCCCAGCTTTCAGCACAGGGCCTGGCACACAGTAGGTGCACAGTGAACACTTACAAAAATAAGTGGATGGCCCTGGATACGGCGCTTAGCCATTGAGCCTCAGTGTTCTCATGGATAAAAGTGGGACAAAAAGTTTACAAAGAGTGTGTCCAGCCTGGCGTAGCGGGAACCTGGGCCAGGTTGTAAGGGGCTACTCTGCCCCTTGTGAGAATGTGAATGTGGGGTGCTCCCTGGAGGATCATGCTGGGGTCGTTGGCTCCTGCCTTTCGTCCTCACTGGGCTCTGTGCCAGCAACTCAGACCCGGCCGCTGGATGGACGCAAAGGGGCTCTGAGAAGATGCCTAACTCACCGCACAGATGCCTCATTCATCTATTTATAATTTCTCTGGCACCCACTCCCAAGAAGGATTTGAGGTGCCTTAAAATATTAAAGCACACCTAGGAAGAGCCAGTTACAATCAAGATGAAGAAGGAGATAAAAACTCATTTCAGAGATGAAAATCACTATCTGGGAACCACAGAGGACTCTGCAGCAAGCGGGCATTCAGGTCACTTCTAGGCTCCCAGACACCAAACACTGCCCGCCCTGACCCCAGATGTGGGTGAGGGACTCCACACTACATATGGTCTCTGAGAAGCCCCCCAAACCTACCCCATCATTTTCAGCCTTCCCCCGTCACCACCACCACCACTAATCACAACAGATGTGACCCCTAGAATGCCTCCTAAGCCAGGAAAAAAACCCAGAACATTCTTGACCTCCACCCTCCAGTGCTCACTCCAACACCCAGAGCCCAGCCCTGGCACTGGAAGACCTGGCTTCAAATCCCAGCTCGGCCACTTCCTACTGTGTGACCTTGGACCAGGGCCTTAACCTCTCTCTGCTTCCATTTCCTCACCTATAAAAGAGGCCTAATAGCATCACCTTCCAACAATTGTGGAATTTAAGTGAAATTTATGTCCAGAGGCTGAGTTCAAATCCTGACTCGTCTACCTCCTAGCAACAATGAGTTCTTGGGTCTGTAACTGTGACTGAGTTTCCTAACCTCTGAAGGTGAGCTTATGAGATCTTGGGTCTGTAACTGTGACTGAGTTTCCTAACCTCTGAAGGTGAGCTTACGACCGGAAGAGGCTCACTGCCACCTTGTGAGGATTTAACGAGGTAATTTGTGCAAAATGCTTGCAGACCGTCTCTGAGCGAAGCATGTTTGCTGTTATTGCTGGTTCAACCCCTCCTTCCCCACCATAAAAATAAAACAAAACCCCAAAGTCACCTTTTTATGAATCCTGTAAAGCTTCCTTCCATACTTTTGGTTTGATCCTCCGAAGGATCCCGTAGATGCAGGCTGGCATTGGTATTTTCTCTAGCCTCGTTTTACAGAAGGGGACAGGGTTAAGAGAGATCAAGGGTCTTGCCCAAGAGTCCTGAGCTGAAGCAACATGAACTTGGTCAGACCCTGAATCACCTATCCCTACTCCCACACCATACTGCCTTCCTCACTTTACAGTGGAGGAAACCAAGGCCCAGAGAAGGACTGAGATTTCCCAAGGCCACACAGCAGCACTGAGCCTCAACCCAGGTCTCCAGACTCTTGGCCAGTGCTCTTTGCTTTCCACCCCACACCCGGGACAGATCTCCTCAGCCATCTCCCTGAGCCTCAGCTACTGTAGGGGTCCCCTAGCAGGGATCCCCAGGTACTGAGCTGCCTGATTCAGGGAGCAGCTTCAGTGAGCACCAGGGGAGAGCGGCCACAGCCATGAGGTCACAGCCAAACGAAAGGAAGGAGCCAACCCCCTCGAGGTCTAATCCAATGGTGGAGAGTTGCCTGCCTTCCCAGGCAGGGTGCTTGTGGAAGCTGCGTGGTGAGGCTGCAGGGCCTCGTTAGGGCTGGCAGCGGGGTGAGGGACTCCACATTTACATATAAATGAAGATATTTACAAATTAATGCATCTCAACTAGAGAGAGTCCCAGCTCCACAGCTGTGCCAAGCTGCTTCCTCTTCAGCTGGGGAGAGTGGGGAGAATGAGGCTGAGCAGATTACTAAGAATTGGCAGAGAGCAGTTTTCTGGGTAGCAGAGAGAGGCCCCAGGGACTCTGGAAGCAGTTCCTCCACTGAAGAGCCCTGGAGAGATGGAAGTCAGGTGGGGCTCTGTCTAGGGGACAGGCAAGGGGGGAGATGGGAAAGGAGTGGAGCAGTGCAGCACCCAAGTTATGTGGCCTAGGGCAGGCCACTGCCCCTCTGAGGTCCTCAGAGGCCCCATCTAGTTTTGAGCCTCCAAGCCCAGAGCTCCCAGCTTGCAACTTGCAGTAAATTATTCCTTCAAAGGATATTTAATTGAGCACCTAATAGGAGCCTGGCCTGGGATACACAGGGAACGAGAAAGGCCCAGCTTTACAATTCCATGGGGGAGACAGGCAGTAAACAAGGACAGCAAGTGTGTGAATAAATACAGATTGTACAAAGGCAGTGCAAAGTGCTATGCAGGGGGAAGCAGGTGCAGTGCTGGAGAGTGATGGGTGCTGGGTGCCTTTTAGGGGGTGGTCGGACAGGGCTTCCTGGGGAAGGTGGCGGGAGCTGAGACCTGAGGGTGGACAGGAGAGGTCTGTCGTAGAGACAGGCAGGGATGTGTCAATGTCTGCCACATGGCTTTAGCCCTCGTTCTTCCCAACAATGCTGATCCCACCCTCCGCCCTGCCAGCCCGGGACTCTTCCCTGGGCTCTCTCAGCCACCTGGAGCCCACTCACCTTGCACACAGGCTAGGCCAGAAGTGCCAGGGAGTTCACATCCCAGGGCAGCCTGGACCTGTGACTCATGGCGGGTGTTGCAGAATGCCCCAGCCCTTGCCCCTCAGGAGGGACAGGTCTGACCCGTGTTCTGCACTGTCTCCCCGAGTCCCCCAGTGGGATCGTGGCCCAGTGGCCATCCAGAACAACCTCATAATGCACCTGTGTCTGCTTCCTTCCCTTCCCTGTCCCGCTCTTCACGCCCCACCAGCAGCTCCTGGAGTCCCCTCTCAAGTCAACCACATGCGCCTAAATCCTTCTCTCAGGGTCTGCCTCTTGGGGACCCAGCCTAAGGTGTGGGGGCAGCAGTATGGTCTAGGTGACAATTCCAACTGCTGGCCTGTTGCACGTCCGTCCTCCACACCTGCCCTCTCTCTCCCTGCCTCAGCCCCATTAACCTGCACCCAGGCCCAGGACAGGTACCAGCGGATGGGTGGAGCCATCTCCCTGCAGGGAAGACTGACTGTGCAGGCAAAACTCAGTCTTCCCACAGGGTGCTGCAGCCCCCAGGTGGCAGCTGTGACCTCTGTGGCTGTCAGGCTGAATCACAGTGAGCCTTTAACAGCCCTGGGTCCCACTCATGCTCTATCTGTCCCTTGCTCATTCCATCTGCTCAGTATGTAGTGAAGCACATTGGGCAGGATCCACTGCTTCTAATTTGGGGTGAGGGAAATCTAGACTCGAGGGGTTAAGTGTACTTCCTCCTTTCCTCCCTTGAACCTTCACACACCGTGCCCACCTCTCTTTATCTACCTGATTCTACTCATCCTTTTCAGTCCAGCTTAAATGCCTCTTCCTCCAGGAAGCCAGTCCTGACTGCCCAGACTGGGTCAGGTGCCCCGGTATACTTCCTTTCTTACACTTAGTGCCCTGTGACTAGGTCTTCACGGTCGGCCTCCCCCACCAGACTGGAAGCTCCATGAGGGCAGGGATTGGGTCTAATTTCTTCCACCCTGTCTCCCCAGCCCTCAGTACAGTACCCCTCTGGCATGCTGTGGATGATTTATAAATCCTTGTGGGATGGGCAAGTTGGTGGTGGAAGCTAAGTACATTCAGGACTCCTGGCTTCTGGATAAGTGTGTTGTCATGGGGAGGAACAATTCAGGCCTTTCTACCTTCTGCCAACATTTACATCATCCGTTCATTCATAAAAGGAATTGAGCAGTTACTACATGTCAGGAGCAATGTAGGGGATAAAATGATGAATTAGACATACCCAGACCTGCCCTTGTGAGGTTTACAATGTAGGGATGAGGGGAGAAAAGCAATAAAAAATATGTGTAAAATGATAAGGAAAAATGTTTATAATTTGTGATGGGTATGGTGAAGAAAATAAGGTAATATGAAAGAAGGATGGGAACAGTGTGGGAAGTAGTCAAGGAAGGTGACTAGTCAAGGGAGGGTTCTCATAGGAGAGGGCATCTAAGCAGAAACCTAGAGGATAAAAAGGAGCCAAGCAAGCAGGGTTGGGGAGAGGAAGGGCACTACAGGCAGAGGGCACAGCAAGTGCAAAGGTCCTGAGGTAAGTGTGAACTTGGCATGAACTAGGAGCTGCCACAGAGCCAGGCTGGCAGGACTACAGGGAGCAAGGAAGAGAGTTGTCATTTACTGCGGGCACTGGAAGCTACTGAAAGTGATGGCCTGTTGTGATACACATTTTGCAAAGCTCACTCTGCTTGCCAAGTGGAGGGCGGGCTGAAGGTGCCGGGAAAGAAGAGGACCCTGGGGAAAAGGAGAGAGATCTCCTTACAGCCTTCAGGACTCAATTTCCAAATCTGAGAGGGTCTGGGAGAAGGAGCCAGACTACCACCTGGGGCTGCAGGGGCGGGGCAGGAGAGCCAGCTCTCCAGGGTCTAATTTCCATGCTGTGCCCACATGTGGCCATGCAGCGGCACCCAAAGCTGCACGTGGTTGTAGTTGACAACAACCAGGTGGATGGGGCAGGGCCTGGGGGCTGTGTGGAGAATTCTGTGCACAGTTGCACCTTCCTAATTTGTATCCGGGCAGCGTTTTGTTCTGTTGTACGTAGGGTCACTATGGGTCGGAACCAGCTCAACAGCACCTAATAACAATTCATATTTATCAGGAGAGGGGGAAGTGGGAGAAATGAAGTAAATGAAAAAAGAGCCTGGAGGACTGAGGACGTTGAAAGAAATGCCACTTCCTTTATTGCGTTGAGCTGCATCAGCTCAAGTATTCATTCAACAGCGTATATTATTTGCAGCCTGTGAGGCACAGAGCTGGGGGTACTGCAACCCAAAACACGGTCACGATCCAGCCCCTACCTCCAAGAGCTTAAAGGCTGTCCCCCCACACCTTCCCAGACCCCCATTCGCTCCCAAGCTCCGCCAGGGCTCTGCCGTTATCTTTTTCATCTCAGTAACCCCAGAACCTATTGGCATTTAGAAAGGAACGATAAATATTTGTAGGATGAAAGGAGAGAAAAGGGGAGATGAAACATGGAGATAAATAGCTAGCAATTCAAGTAATAAAGTGATAGCTGCCGTGGGAGAGATTCTGATGCAAGGCAATGATGAATCAGAGTCGGACAGAAATCACAGAGAAGGTGGCATTTGAAGTGGCCCTAGAAGCATAAGTAGGTTTTAGACAAGAGGAGGCAGACACAGATACCCCAAGCGCAGGACACACGTGTGCCAAGGCGTGGAAATGTGAAAGTCACTTCAAGCAGGCAAAAAACAGCTGCAAAATAGAAGCCTTCTGGGGACCCTTTCAATGAAGAACATGTGGTTGACACTAGAGACCTTCACCATTTGGCCCAAAGAACAGAATTAAACTTCTCAAGAAGGGTGTGTTTCCGTTTGAAAAGTTCATGTCCCGTTTGCGATTTCATCTATTAATTTGCAGGACAAACTCTTTCACCACTGTGGGTACAAAGTTTTCTTTGCCATCTGACCCTTGTGGACTCGAAAGTCTAATTCTCTAGCTCCTTTCTCCCTCTGCATATTATCATGAACCGTGCTTTTTTTTGTTTTTTTTTTTGCAAAATATGCATGACAGATGCTGTCCACACACAACATGATCATTTGTTTACTCATCCATGCAATCATTCAACAAACACACAGTGAACACATACTATGTGCCAGTCTCATGCTAGGCACTGAGAAGCAGGACAGACACCAGATCTGTTGCCATCATGGTGACTCCAACTCATGGTGACCCCATGTGTGTCAGAGTAGAGCTGTGCTCCAGGGGGGTTTCAACGGCTGATTTTTCAGAAGTAGATTGCCAGGCCTTTCTTCTGAGGCATCTCTGGGTGGATTCTAACCATTAACCTTGCAGTTTGCAGATGAGTGCTTAACTGTTTGCACAAGCCCTGCCTTTATGGAACTCTCTATCCGAAGTTATGTCAGATTCCTGACCCACAGGAAACCTCTCTCTCCCACCCAAGAGATCAACCTGGAATGCAAATGAGCGAGAGTGACATTATAAAAATAATGTTGAGCCCTTTTTAGCACTTTATTCATAGCAGATTATATGACATGTCTTTCGAGAAAGCAGCATAGAAGACCTTTGGCCTTCAACCTCAAGTGAGTGTGAGTCTCAACCGCAAATTCAGGGATTATCTTAGAAGAGAGGGCTGCAGTTCTCTCCCTGGCCACTAGGGGAGCTTTTAGTAAATTCCTGTAACCTTCGGTTTACTACTTGAGTGGCAACATCTACGGGTCACCTAAGCAACAAGTGACCTGCCTGTGGTGTCTACAACAATGACCAGTCTGCGGACCACCTGCATTAGGAACCCTTTGGAAGTTTCTTAAAAATACTGACTCCTGGGCCCCACCAAGAGAATATTTGATTCCAGCAGCCTGGACCCAGGCCCAGGGAATCTGTCTTTTTAACGAAGTCTTCCAGATGAAGATGTTGGCAGTGAGATTTGGGAAGCTCTGCCCCACACAACACCTTCCACCTGGTCTGTTGTGTAGGGGACCAAAGGATTCGGTAACTCTAGTCGCTGCTGGTAGCTGGTGGCCAACAAACCATTGTTTTAAGGCCCCCAGGGCCAGACCTGTTTGATTTAAAGGTGACCAAATAGTTGGCCAACTAGTGACCTCTCGGTCCAATTCCTGAGACCAGAGTGACCTCACAGACATTGGATCAATTCCAGGCCACAGGGCTGTACCCCGCCAGGGGCCACCAGGAGTTTTCAGTAGAACAATGACAGCTAACTTGTGTCCAGTGCTTTAGTGTTCTAGTCCTTGTGCTGAACTTTTCAGGAAGTGAGGGCTTGACTGGGGAGGGCCAGGAGCAATATGTTCTTTCTACAGCTCCCTGGTGACGACAGTTTCCTCGTAGATAGAAGTCTGCCTACACTTTCCACACCAGACGTCCCCCTGGGCCCACTCCGGGCCTCCCACCCCAGCACACGAATTAGTGAAGGGAAAGCTATGGCTCCACCCTCTGTGTCTGGCCAGAGTGCCAGGCAGTGCTCTGCCCAGACCACTAGAACCTACTCTCAGCCTCCTCCTGGGTCTTCTCTCTCAGGGCCAGGGACCATCTCCACATATCTTGGTCCTCAGTGCACAGCAAGGGCCTCAGTCAAGGCTTGTTGAATTGATGGGCTGATGGGTTATCCAAATGTGGAAGTATCATTTCAAGCAGTCAACAAAAGTCGCTCCCATCCTTTATCTGGTCTAACCCCAGCGACTACCCCATGGAAGGCAGATCTCAGACTCTTGGAATCCAGATGTAGAGATGATGAAATGGAAGAGCAGAGAGGGGAGGCCACTTGCCCAAGATCACACAGCTTCCCCAGGGCGAAGCCTGGGTTAACCCCCAAGCTTTGGTGTTCCACAGCCCATGGAAACCCTGTCTACTAGTTGGGTCCCTGAGCTATTAAAGGCAGGCTCATTCACCCAATAGTAATGGAGTGCCCATCTCATGCCAGGACCTGTGCCAGGGGCAGAGACTTGGGGAACTTAGTGAGGGAGACTGGTCTGTGACCTGGTCTCTCAATCCCTGACACGTGTGTGTGCACAGATACACACAGGCACACACAGAGATACATACACACAGATACACACACAAAGGTACACACAGAGACACACAGATATACATGCATACACACACATACCGAGAGATACACACACAGAGACACACAGACACACAGAGATGCACATGCACACAAGATACACACACAGACACACATAACACAAACACATATACACACAGACCCACAGATACATATGCAGACACACACCCACACACACACACACAGTGGATATGTTGCCCAGAACACTTGGGCCTCCCAGTAGGAACCTGCCAGCGTTAGTCACCACCTTAAAAATAGCCACAGCCTGGCAGTTCCAGGCCCCCAGATGCCCTGACCAAGGCGGCCAAGTGCTGCCCAATCTGGCTCCGGGAGAGGAGCTCAGCGAGCCATCCAGTTCCCCGTGCCTCTGCAGACTCCACTAGCAGCATCAATTCCATTTGACTTGCGGAGAAATCCGTTTAACCTAACATGCTTCAACTGCTCTGCCCAAGTTCCCACTGAGCGGCGCGCCCCCCTCCCTGCTCCCTTCCTCCTCCTGCCCCTGCTGCCTCTCTCCACACCTGTCTCCCCCTCCTGCTGCTGACCTCTCCACTGTCCACTTCTTTGCTCCTTCTCCAGGGGTTGCCTGCTCTTCTTTGCCGTTTTGAAGCCCAGTGGTGCTTCTAGGTCCAGTTTAAATGCCCCACAGGCACAGCCCCCCCATCCCCTCCCCTCTGCAGAATCGATCCGTGCCGGCAGTACTCTGGGAGCACTCTGTTCCATCCACTCCATCTCTTTTCTGCCACTCACACATCGGCTTTCCCCCGCGGAGCCCACGAGCAGCCCAGGGGAGCAGGGCTGAGCCTTCTCCAGGGTCCCAGAAAGGCCATGCACAGCCTGTCCTTGTCCTCTCTGCAGGGGATGGGCCTTCCTCCCTCTCCCTGCCTCAGGCCCTTCTCCTCCCCTCACTTCATACGCACAAAGGCTGACCCTCTTCTTTTTTTGTTCTTTGGCTTCCATTCGTCCCTTTCTCTTCTATGGTTTTCCTTTCTAAGCACAATATTCTTTTTCTCTTATTTCTCCCCCTCCCAACCTCCCACTCCCAATTTGGGTGCTTTTGTCCTCCCCTTTGAGGTTCCTGGGTGGCACAAATATTTTGCACTCAACTACGAACCAAAAAATTGGCAGTTTGAATCCACCCAGCTAAACTGCAGAAGAAAGGCTTGGCAATCTCCTTCCATAAAGATTACAGTCATGAAAACCCTATGGAGTAGTTCCACTGTGTAACACATGAGGTCACCATAAGTCGGAATCAACTCGACAGCAACAGGATGTTTTGAAGGGACCCCCCTTTCTGTGCACACACACATGCATCCGTGGGGTACACACAATGCTTTTATATCTCCTCCCCCTGTCCACTCTTACATGCCTGGCTTGACGCCCTCTGTGGCCCCACAGTCTCCCAGCAGCATGGAGCCAGGATCTTGAGGCCCCAGAGTTCCCAGGGACTTCAAGGAGGTCCTAGTTTCCGTATTTGGGGGAGGGAGATTAGGCCTAGGAGTGCTTCTCTTTGGCTGGGTCTTGGGTTAGTGGAGACATTCGAGAAAGGAGGCTAAGGGGTGCTCTGTTGAGTCCACAGCTGCCACTGAGCAGCCCTCTCCACCCACTCACCCACCCTTCCATTCTCTATTTACCACTAGATCTCCAGGAGGCCACATGGACCCCCAGAACGCACCCTTCTCTCGCCAGCCTATCTCCCCTGGGAGGGAGGTGCTTGCGAGGCTGTCTGCTGCCCTCTGGTGTTTTATTAGAGTACTGCAACTGGAGGGTCCCTTGCCTGTGGCCCCCAGTTACCGGGGGTGGCTGAAACCTACTCTCAGCCTTCCTCCCTGGGTCTTATCTCTCTCAGAGGCAGGGACCCTTCTCCCTCAACTCTAGGTCCTCAGTGTCCAGCACAGGGTTTCAGTCAAGGTTTGTTGAGTTAAGAAGCTGACAGGTTATCCGAATATGGAATTATCTTTTCAAACAGTCAGGAAAACTCTCTCCCATCCATTATCTGATTAAACCCCCACAACCACCCCATGGAGGGCAGAGCTCTATTTACAGGCCATGTAGCTCAGCCCCGGGAGGGGAAGAGACTTGGTCACAGAGCAAGAGCTGGGAGAGTTTGCTCAGGCAGAACTTCTGTCTTCTGGGGCCTCCCTGCTGACAGGGCTGAGGCCCCAGTGCTGCTGGAATGGCGTGGCTCTGGGGTAACCCAGTCCTTCTTCTGGGTAAAAGTTTGCCCTTTACCAGGGGTCTTCTAGAGACTGGGGTGGGACAGAGGCACCTGGTGGCGCAGTGGTTAAGAGCTAGGCTGCTAACCAAAAGGTCTGCAGTTCAAATCCACCAGCTGCTCTTCAGAAGCCCCATGGGGCAGTTCTACTCTGTCCTATAGGGCCTCTATGAGTCGGAATTGATTCGACAGCAATGGATTTTTCGTTTTGTTAGGTGGCTACAGGAGGAACCCTGGCGGTGCGGTGGTTAAAGGGATCAGCTACTAACCTAAAGGTCTGTGGTTCAAACCCACCAGCCACTCCGAAAGATAGAGATGTGACAGTTTGCTTCCATAAAGATTTACAGCCTTGGAGACCTTATGAGACAGTTCTACTCTGTCCTATAGGGTTGCTATGAGTCGGAATTGACTCAATAGCAATGGGTTTGGGTTTTTTTTAGGCAATTCCATCATGCAGGCAAGATTGAGAACCACTGTTGTAGAACATTCTGGATCATTTGAGTTTGGGTTTTATTCTAAGAGAGATGATAAGTCATTGGAGGAGTAATGTGGTCGTGTTTTGCATAGTCACATTGTTAGAAGATCACCTTTGCTATTAGGGAGGGTGCAGAGTGGAAGGACCCCTGGTGGCACAGTGGTTAAAGCACTCAGCTGCTAACCGAAATGTTGGCAGCTCTAACCTACAAGCGGTTCCATGGGAGAAAAGCGTGGCAGTCTGCTTCCGTAAAGATTACAGCCTTGGGAACCCTATGGGGCAGTTCTACTCTGTCCCATACGGTCTCTATGAGTTGGAATCAACTTGACAACAACAGGTTAGAGTGGAAGCAAGGAGACCAGGGAGGAGAGGGGATGAGTCTGGATGGGGTGGAGGTAGCTGAGGTGGAGAGAAGTGATGAGAGAGGAATTTGGAAGCAGAGCTGGTGAGACTCACTGATGGATTAGAAGTGGGGAGACACCAGAAAGAGAGGAGTTAAAGGTGGTCCCTAGGGCCATAGCTGCAGTATTTGGGTGGAAGGGGGCTCCATACAGAGATGGGAGACCAAGGAGGACCAGCTAGGGCTGGGGATGTTGTTGTTGTTGTTAGGTGCCGTTGAGTTGATTCCAACTCATAGCGACCCTATGTACCACAGAACAAAACACTGCCTGGTCCTGTGCCATGCTCACAATTGTTATGCTTGAGGCCATTGTTGAAGCCACTGTGTCAATCCATCTCAGTGAGGGTCTTCCCCTTTTCTGCTGGTCATGTACTTCACCAAGCATGATGTCTTTCTTCAGAGACTGATCCCTCCTGACAACATGTCCAAAGTATGTAAGATGCAGTCTCACCATCCTTGCTTCTAAGGACCATTCTGGTTGTACTTCTTCCAAGACAGATTTGTTTGTTCTTTTGGCAGTCCATGGTATATTCAATATTCTTCACCAATACCACAATTCAAAGGCATCAACACTTCTTCGGTCTTCCTTATTCGTTGTCCAGCTTTCACATGCATATGATGCGATTGAAAATACCATGGCTTGGGCCAGGTGCACCTTAGTCTTCAAGGTGATGTCTTTACTTTTCAGCACTTTAAAGAGGTCTTTTGCAGCTGATTTGCCTAGTGCAATGCATCTTTTGATTTCTTGACTGCTGCTTCCGTGGTTGTTGACTGTGGATCCAAGTAAAATGAAATCCTTGACAACTTCAATCTTTTCTCCATTTATCATGATGTTGCTTATTAGTCCAATTGTGAGGATTTTTCTTTTATTTATCTTGAGGTGTAATCCATACTGAAGGCTGTGGTCTTTGATCTTCATCAGTAAGTACTTCAAGTCCTCTTTACTTTCAGCAAGCAAGGTTGTGTCATCTGCCTAACACAGGTTGTTATGAGTCTTCCTCCAATCCTGATGCCATGTTTTTCTTCATATGGTCCAGCTTCTCAGATTATTTGCTCAGCACCCAGACTGAATAAGTATTGTGAAAGGATACAACCCTGATGCACATCTCTGCTGACTTTAATCCACGCAGTATCCCCTTGTTCTTTCCAAACAACTGCCTCTTGATCTATATTCAGATTCCTCATGAGCACAATTAAGCATTCTGGAATTTCCATTCTTTGAAATGTTATCCATAATTTGTTATGACCCACACAGTCCAATGCCTTTGCATAGTCAATAAAACACAGGTAAACATCTTTCTGGTATTCTCTGCTTTCAGCCAGGATCCCTCTGACATCAGCAATGATATCCCTGGTTCCACATCCTCTTCTGAATCCAGCTTGAATTTCTAGCAGTTCCCTGTAGCCCCTTTGAATGATCTTCAGCAAAATTTTGATTGCGTGTGATATTAATGATATTGCTCAATAATTTCTGTATTCGGTTGGATCACCTTTCTTGGAAATAGGCATAAATAAGGTCTCTTCCAGTCAGTTGGCCAGATAGCTATCTTCTAAATTTCTTGGCATAGATGAGCGAGCACTTCCATCACTGCATCCATTTGTTGAAACATCTCAGCTGATATTCTGTCAATTCCTGGAGCCTTGTTTTTTGCCAATGCCTTCAGTGCAGCTTAGGCTTCTTCCTTCAGCACCATCAGTTCCTGATCATATGCTACCTCTTGAAATGGTTGAATGTTGACCAATTCTTTTTTGTATAATGACTCTGTATATTTCTTCCATCTTGTTTTGATGCTTTCTGCATCGTTTAATATTTTCCCCATAGAATCCTTCACTATTGCAACTCGAGGCTTGAATTTTTTCTTCAGTTCTTTCAGCCTGAGAAATGCAGAGCATGTTCTTCCCTTTTGGTTTTCTATCTCCAGGTCTTTAGTACTTTACTTTGTCTTCTCAAGCTGCCCTTTGGAATCTTCTGTTCAGTTCTTTTCCTTTATCATGTCTTCCTTTTGCTTTAGCTGATCAATGTTCAAGAGGAAGTTTCAGAGTGTCTTGTGACATGCATTTTGGTCTTTTCTTTCTTTCCAGTCTGTTTTAATGACCTCTTTCTCTCTTCATGTATGATGTCCTTGATGGGGATAGGGTACAGAATTTACAAGTCTGTTTGGGCCATTTAGACATGTCTGCTTAGAAACCCTCATGACACAGTGGTTAAGGGCCGCGGCTGCTAACCAAAAGGTCAACGGTTTGAGTCTACCAGGTGCTCCTTGGAAACTCCATGGGGCAGTTCTACTCTGTCCTGTAGGGTCACTATGAGTTGGAATCGACTTGATGGCAGAGCGTTTTTTGGGGGTTGGACACCCAAGCAAAGATGGCAAGTAGGTTGATGGAAACATGGGGGTGTGAGGAAGTTGTGGCTACAGATACAAATGTGGGAGCCACCAACACACAGATGACATTTAAAGCCACTGTCCCCTCCAGCACTCAGAACCCATCTATGAGTGTTCACCCAGGCCAACCCATTCATTCTCCAGATGAAAAAACCAAGACCCAGAGACTGCGGTTCACTTCTCTGAGGTCACACAGCAAATCAGCGGCAAAATCAAAACTCAAATTCTGACTCCTGGGTAAGGACTGTTTCCATTGCAGAGCTCGGCGCAGCTTTCACCCAAACTGCAGTCATGGGACGAAATTGCTGAGATGGCAAATAGTTTGTGTATCTGCAGCCAGAAAACCAGAGCTGCTGTTAGAAATTATCTAGGCGCGCGTGCGCGTGCGCACACACACACACACACACACACACACACACACACACAGGCAGTCCCCGGATCACAGACTTTCAACTTACATATAACCTGTAGTCGTGAACCAACCCCCGTTAAACCTATTATATTTAAAATTGGAGACACATACAATGGTTCATAATAACGAATGGGCGCTACTTTGCCGCGTTCATCAAAATATTATTATTACTGTATTATTACGTTAAAGATGTTTTACTGTATCTGGAGGTGTTTTTTTAAAGTTTAATGCATAGGAAGGTACAAAAAAAATATACTATATACTATATACTATATACTATATACTATATACTATATACTATATACTATATACTATATACTATATACTATATACTATATACTATATACTATATACTATATACTATATACTATATACTATATACTATATACTATATACTATATACTATATACTATATACTAAGACAAACATTTGACTAACTGACTTTGGAGGTGAACCCTACCTAACTGTCCAACTTAAGTACAAATTCAACTTAAGGGCAGAATTAGGAACAGAACTCATTCAAAATCTGGGGACTGTCTGTATTATTCTTTTTACTAAGGAAAAAATCAGTAACTGGCCTGTCAGCTGTATTACTAAAGTAAGCACCTATTTTATTGCTGGTATTAAAAAAAAAAAAAATTGAAGGCTAAAAATGTCCAGAAAGATGTAATTTAGGAAACAGTTCAGAACAAAATATTTGTCACCGTGGTATTTCTTCACATTCGAATTTGCTCCGGGTAGTTCACATCTCCTCTTTAATATATTATGGCAGTGTAATAAAGTCCCCAGCGTCTGGGAGAATCTGTTTCCCCTCGGGAGGTAATTGTGTTTCAGAGGGTGAGGTTAGGTGGGATTGATGAGGAGTGGGGGCGTCTGGCAAGCCTGAGGGTCCTGGAAAAGTAAGGCTGGGAGGGGGCAGGAGATGTGAGTGGGTGGGCACAATGCAGTGCTAAGCATACAGTAGGCACTCAATAAATGTATGAGCAAGGGAATGGGTGGATAGATGAATGAATGAATGAGGGAGTGAGTGAAGAGGAGCTCACAGCTGGATTGCCGGGTTGTTGCAGAGCTAAACCTTCATCGAGGAAAGGAAGTCAGCTAGAACACTGACCGAGGTAAAGGTTGGTGGGTCTTTGGGCTTTGTGCAAAATAGGCAGCCATCACCCCTATTTGCAAATAACACGGACATCAACTGAGACGACAAAGCAACACCGTACAAGGCTGCAGGGCAGGGGCAGCCTTCCTCATTTTACAAAAGGGAAAGAGACAATCAGAGAAGCTGAGTGTCTTGTTCAAGGTCACCCAGCCCAGTGGTGATGGAGCTGGGTCAGGCCAGGCTTTCGGATATCTAGCTTAGGGTGATTTCTTCCTTTCAGCTCCAGCAGCTCATGTCCTTTCCTGTGTATCTCAGCCCCTTGCCTCCTGGCCTCCTCTCACACCCAGCAGCCAGAGAACGCTTTCTAAAGTGAAATCAGATCACAGCACCTGCCGCTTAATGCCCTCCAAGGTCATCCCAGCTCACCTAGGAGAGAATCCCAGTTCCCTCTCAGGCCTGTATGATCCTGGGTGATGGGCCTTGCCCACCTGGCCAACCCTTCCTACCCACCCCCCCATCCCCCCACTCCCCCCACCCTCATCCTCCAGACTCTCTGGTCTTCTCCCCAAGCTTGTTCCTACCTCAGGGCATTTGCTCTTGTTTTCTCCCACCCAGCACCCTCTTCTCCCAGCAATCAGGTCTCAGACCAAACACCACCTCCTCAGAGATGCCTTCCCTGGCCTTTTCCTCTGAAGATGTCCCACGAGAACCCCAAGCTGTTCTTTATCCCATTGCTCCTGTTCTTGTATCAGCACCCTAGGGTTTCGTAACAAAGGACCGCAAACTGCGTGGCTTAAAACAACAGAAATGTTTTCTCTCACAAAACCAGGGTGTCAGCAGTGTTGATTCCTTCTGATAGCTGAGGGAGAATCTGTTCCAGGCCTCTCTCCCAGCTTCTGGTGGCTCCAGGCCTTTCTTGTAGATGCATCACTCCGATCTCTGCCTCCGTGGTCACATGGGCTGCTCCCTCTGTGTCTCTATGTCCCTGTGTCTCTTCCCTTGAGTCAGCTTTGACTTCCCAGCATGGCTTCATCTTACCATAACTAATTACAACTGCAGAGACCTATTTCCAACTAAGTTCACATTCCCAGGTCCCAGGGTTTAGGACTTGAACATATCTTTTGAGGGTGAACAATTCAACCCGTAACAGATGGTTGGTTGGTTGGTTAGTCGGTCGGTTGGCTGGTTGGTTGGTTGGTTGGTTTTTCACGGCCTTTGTTACTATCCATACGACTCTCTCATTTATTTATCTGGATACATGTTGTTCTTCTTACTTGTCAAATGCAAGCATCTTAAGGACCAGTGAGGGTTTGGTCTCTGACTCCCCTCCATTCCCACAGCATCCAGAATGCTATCAAGTACTTCCAAGTCAGAGGCCCGTAAATCTTTCTTGTATGGATAAGTGAACCCCTGGTCAGAGGGGCGGAGGTCAGACCACTGCCCAGCACTGAGCCAACAGACCAGGGTTCGAGTCCTGATTCTGGGTCAAAGCTGTGTGTGAACTGGACCAGTCACTCAACTTCTCTGAGCCTCAGTTTCCTTTTTGTTCCAGTGCACAAATGAAAGGGGGTACTAAGTGATGGGCAGCCCTTCTGGCTCTAACTCTCATCTGCCCTTTCCTTGGCACACAGTCAAGGGACAGGGGCTGCAGACAGCCACCCACCTCCCCCACCACCACCGGCTGACTTGGCGCCAAGCACAGCCAGAGCTGGGCCCAGAGTCCCTGAGAGATTGAGAACCGGGTCCATCCCCTGATTGTTTCCTGTCTTGGCATTTAGATTCCCAGGGGAGTGACTCACCTTTGCTGTAGCAATTTCCTCATGAGCTGGGCTGACACTCCTAATTATTATTTGGAGAAGTTTGGGGAGGCTCTGTTAATTGATTACATATTTCCTTCCTTGACAGGGCATTTGTTTGGTGGTGTTTATTATTTTTTTCTCTTGCCAGGTTAATGTTCCCAGGCAGGTTGAGTATTCTGTGGGGACCAGGGGACTCAGTCCAGTCATAACTCTCCCTTCTCTTCATCATCCCTGCCACCGGCTTTTGAGCACTTTGATTTAACTTCCCTGGACTTTTGCTTCCCCCGCGAGTGACGCTATAGCAAGAGTCCTGAGATCTGAGGTCTAATAATAACAACACTAACGCGATGTATATCAAGCTGTTACTACGTGCCTTGCCTTCCTCTAAGCACTTTACACGCAATGACTCATAAATCAGTGTAATACTAAAATGAAGTAAGTCCTCTAACTATCCCATTTGTAGGTGAATAAAAAAAAAAAAGAAGTCGAAGAGATTAAGTGACTTGCCCAAAGTCACACAGCAGGTATGAGGCAGCGGTGGGATTCCAACCTACCAGCCAGGTGAGGGGTCAGTGGCAGGGCCCAGCTCTCAGCCACCTCTCTGTAAGTGTTCCAGTGGCCTGGGTAAGGGGATCAGGACCTGTGGCCACCCTTGGCTATGGTATAGGCAGATGGACACTGGCTGTGGTCTACCCCACATTCACTGTATAGTACCCTCACTGTACCCTCATGCTCACTGTAACCCCACTCTGACAGCACCCATGTTTTCACTGCACCCTCCTATCCTCACTGCACCCCCATCATCACTCTACCCCATCTTCACTGCACTCCATCTTCACTGCACCCCTATTCTCACTACACCCCATCCTTATTGTGCCCCCATCCTCACTGTATCCCCCCAATCTTCTCCCCTGCTCAGTCACTGAGAAAGAGGAAGAGGCATCATGAAGGGTCTGTTTGTCCATTTGAGGCCCTAAAAGGACTTCTAAGCAGAAATATGACCATTTTTGCTTTTTTCTTTGTAGCCCCATGGCCACTAGCTAATTATGATAGCAAGTGCCCTTCTGGGACTTACTGTTTGCCAAGCACAAGTGCTTTGACACATAAAAACTCATAACCTCCTATGGGGGAGATATCACTATTAACCCATTTTACAGATGGGTAAGTAGAGGTGATTAAATGCCTTGCCCTAGGTTAAGCACCTGGCCAGCAGCAAAGCAAGGATTTGAACCCAGGCAGCCTGAAAGCCTTCTCCACCAGACCACACCATCTTCTTTGAACATTGGCCTGGAAGTTCTTTCATGTGTTTGCATGTTGGCTGAGTGAAGAGTCTGGGAAGTGTGGAGAAAGGTCCCGGCTCTGGGGACAGGCAGGCCTGATGGTCGTCCCAGATTTGCCTCTTTGTAGCTATGGAGCCTTGGGCAGATGGCTTGGCTTCTCTGACACCCTGCACAAACCTCCAGGGTCAGGGATCAGGGAGCTCAGGCCTTCCCAACAGGGTGACCTTCCATCCAGCAGCCACGGCTGAAGGCCTTCTCCTCTTGCCTCTGCCATCTGCCTGTGGAGGAGGCGGAGGCCGAGGACTGGGCCCCGAGAAGTCAGCATGGAGGTGCTGAGGTCTGATGAGTAAATACCAAGGTGCCCTGGGAAAACTGGAGCCGATGAAAACAGAGCAAAGCGAGGCACAGAAGGAGGGCTGGCAGAGTGGAGCGGAGCCTGGGCGATATCTCCACCCCATTAGCTCTCCCTGTTGTGTGTCTCCTCCACTCATCCAGGCTGCGATGCTAGCCCACAGGGCCAAGCCAGGGTGGAATATGGAGGCCCTGCCACCTGCTCGTGCTGTTGATGGGCTATGGGGGTTCCTGGACCCCTCACAAGTTCTCTTTAGATTCCGTAAGTGCCCCAGTCCGCCCATGGCTGCATGTACCTTGCCCCAGCTCAAGTCTTCCCCCTCCTACCTCTCTGAGGCCACCAGGACCAACTCCAAATGCTTCTGTAAGGCCTTTGGGGTTTTCCACTGTGTGGGCCCAATCCATCTATTTTCCTTTCACACTAAGGTAAAACAGCAAAGTGCTTCATGTGCACTCTTCTAAAGGACCCTGCTCAAGGAACTTTTTCACACTCATACACCTGGGTCCCCTCAGCAGAGATCAAGATATAAAACATTGCCAGTGCCTCAAAGGGTTTCCTTCCACCCAGGGCTGAACACTATTTTGACTTTTGCATCACCACCCATTGTCTTTGAGTCGATTTCAGCTCGTAGCAACCCTACAGGACAGGATAGAACCGCCCCATAGGGTTTCCAAGGCTGTAATCATTACAGAAGCTGACTGCTACATCTTCTTCCCACAGAGCAGCTGCTGGATTCCAACCTCCGACCTTTCTATTAGCTTCTGAGCACTTAACTGCAGTGCGACCAGGGCTCCTTTGCATCCCTGGATGGTGCCAACAGTTAAAGCATTCTGCTGCTAACCAACAACAGGTTGGCAGTTCGAGTCCACCCAGAGGCATCTCAGAAGAAAGGCCTGGCAATCTACTTCCAAAAAATCAGCGTTAGGAACCCTAGAGGGCAGAGTTCTACTCTGACACACTTGGAGTCGCCATGAGTTGGAGTCTACTCAACAGCAACTGCTTTTTTGTTTGTTTTGACAACAGTTTTCCCTATCTCTGAGATGCGCACAAATAGAATTACACATCTTTGGCCTGGCTTCTTTGGCTCAGTATAGCGTCTGGGAGCTTTGCCTACGGGGTTGCAGGTAGCGATGCTTCTTTCTTTTCACTGATGTGTAGTGCTCCACTGTAAAGATCTATCACTGTTTATTCATCCGCTCCCCTGTGGGTGGACGTTGGGTTGTTGCTTCCGGTTTGAAGCTCTGACCAGTAGAGCTACTCTGGATGCAGACGTTCATTTCTCTTTGGTATGTCCCTAGGAGAGGAATTGCTGGGGCATAGGGAAGGCAAAAGGAGCCCTAGTGCTGCAGTCGTTAAGCGCTCAGCTGGTAGTCGAAAGGTTGGAGGTTCCAACACACCCAACAGCTCCATGGGAGGAGAACCTGGCTGTCTGCTTCCGTAAGGATTATAGCCTAGGAAACCCCATGGGACAGCTCTACTCTGCCACATGGGGTTGCTATGAGCCAAAAATCAGCTCGACAGCACCTAACAGCAACAGGGAAGGCAAGAGCTCTGCTTTAGCGTTGTTGTTGTTGTTTGGTGCCATTGAATCAGTTCCAACTCACAGCAACCCCAAGTACAACAGAACAAAACACCACCCGGTCCTGCGCCATCCTCACAATCGTTGCTATGCTTGAGCCCGTTGTTGCAGCCACTGTGTCAATCCATCTCGTTGAGGGTCTTCCTCTTTTCTGCTGACCCTCTACTTTCCCAAGCATGATGTCCTTCTCCAGGGACTGATCCCTCCTGATAACGTGTCCAAAGTAAGTGAGAAGAAGTCTCGACATCCTTGCTTCTAGTGAGCATTCTGGCTGTAATTCTTCCAAGATGGATTTGTTTACTCTTCTGGCAGTCCATGGTATATTCAATATTCTTCGCCAACACCATAATTCAAAGGCATCAATTCTTCTTCAGTCTTCCTTATTCATTGTCCAGCTTTCACATACATATGAGGTGATTGAAAGCACCATGGCTTGGGTCAGGGCGCCTTAGTTCTCAAAGTGACATCTTTGCTTTTTAACACTTTAAAGAGGTCTTTTGCAGCAGATTTGCCCAATGCAATGCTTGGTGTGCTTTCTTGACTGCCGCTTCCATGAGCGTTGATTGTGGATCCAAGTCAAATGAAATCCTTGACAACTTCAGTCTTTCCTCCATTCATCATGATGTTGCTTATTGGTCCAGTTATGAGGATGTTTGTTTTCTTTATCTTGAGTTGTAATCCATACTGAAGGCTGTGGTCTTTGATCTTCATCAGTAAGTGCCTGAAACCCTCTTCACTTTCAGCAAGCAAGGTTGTGTCAACTGCACATCACAAGTGAATGAATTTTCCTCCAATCCTGATGTCACATTCTTTTTCCTACAGTCCAGCATCTCCAATTATTTGCTCAGCATACAGACTGAATAAGGATGGTGAAAGGATACAACCCTGATGCACATCTTTCCTGATTTTAAACTATGCAGTATCCCCTTGTTCTATTCGAATGACTGCCTCTTGGTCTATGTACATGTTCCTCATAAGCACAATTAAGTGTTCTGGAATTCCCATTCTTTGAAATGTTATCCATGATTTGATATTATCCACACAGTCAAATGCTTTCGTATAGTCAATAAAACACAGGTAAACATCTTTCTGGTAGTCTATACTTTCAGCCAGGATCCATCTGACATCAGCAAAGATATCCCTTGTTCCACATACTCTTCTAAATCTGGCTTGAATTTCTGGCAGTTCCCTGTCGATACACTGCTACAGCTGCTTTTGAATGATCTTCAGCAAAATTTTACTTGTGTGTAATATTAATGATAAATTGTTCCATAATTTCTGTATTCTTTTTTGGATCACCTTTCTTGGAAATGGGCGCAAATACAGATCTCTTCCGGTCGGTTGGCCAGGTAGCTGTCTGCCAAATTTCTTGACCTAGACAAGTGAGTGCTTCCAGCACCGCATCTGTTTGTTGAAACATCTCAGTTGGTATTCCGTCAATTCCTGGAGCCTTGTTTTTCAGCAGTGCCTTCGGTGCAGCTTGGACTTCCTCCTTCGGTGCTATTGGTTCTTGATCATATGTTACCTCCTGAACTGACTGAATGTCAACCATTTCTTTTTGGTACAGTGATTCGGTGTATTCCTTCCATCTTCTTTTGATGATTCCTGCATTGTTTAATATTTTCCCCGTAGAATCCTACAATATTGCAACTCAAGGTTTGAATTTTTTCCTCCGTTCTTTCAGCTTGAGAAATGCCAACGGTGTTCTTCCCTTTTGGTTTTCTATCTCCAGATCTTTGCACATTTCATTGTGATGCTTCACTTTGTCTTCTTGATTCACCCTTTGAAATCTTCTGTTCAGTTCTTTTACTTCCTCATTTCTTCCTTTGGCTTTAGCTACTCTTGCTCAAAGCAACTTTCGGAGTCTCTTCTGACATCCATTTTGGTCTTTTCTTTCTTTCCTGTCTTTTTAATGAGCTCTTGCTTTCTTCATGTATGAGGTCCTTGATACATTCAACAACTTGTCTGATCTTCAGTCATTAATGTTCAATGCGTCAAACCTATCCTTGAAGTGGTCTCTAAATTCAGGGGGGATATACTCAAGGTCGCATTTTGGCTGTCCTGGACTTGTTCTAATTTTTTTCAACCTCCATTTCAACTTGCATATGAGCAATTGATGGTCTGTTCCACAGTCAGCCACTGGCCTTTTTCTGATTGATGATATTGAGCTTTTCCATCGTCTCTTTCCACAGCTGTAGTTGATTTGATTCCTGTGTATTCCATCTGGCTAGGTCCACGTGTATAGTCACTGTTCATGTTGTTGAAAAAAGGTATTTGCAATGAGTAAGTCATTGGTTTTGCAAAATTCTATCATGCGATCTCCAATGTCATTTCTATCACCAAGGCCATATTTTCCAACTACCAATCCTTTTTCTTTATTTCCAACTTTCGAATTCCAATCACCAGTAATTATCATCGCTCTTGATTGCATGTTTGATCAATTTCAGACTTTAGAAGTTGGTAAAAATCAACTTCTAGTGACCCCAAATGACAGAGTAGAACTGCCTCATACGGTTTTCTAGGCTGTAATCTTTACAGAAGCAGATCACTAGGACTTTTTCCTGCAGAGCTGCTAGGTAGATTTAAGCCGCCAACCTTTTGGTTAGCAGCCCAGCACTTAACCCTTTAGCCACCAGGGCTCCTAGTTGGATCACTAGCTTCGTTATGTGATCTGCACTTACTTGTTTCCTCTTTTTATGGTCTCTCCACCCCTTCCCCCACTAGAAATCTAGCTTCCTGCAGAGAGGGGCTTTGTCTCTTGCTCACTGCTCTCTCTCTAGCACCTATAGGCTGCCTGGGGCAGTCAATAAATATTTGTTGAATGAATGAATTAAATGATTCTGTAAAATGGGGACAATAATAGCACCTGCTTGATGGGGTAAGGATAGTTGTTGGGAGATTAAGTGAGATCACACTCAGGAAGATGTTGGTGCAATATCCCACCAACAGTAGGAACTCCATCAATGGTAGCTGTTATATGAGTTTCTTTTTGCTTCTGTGGCAAATTACCACAAACTTTGTTGCTTAACACAACACAAATTCATTATCTTACAGTTCTGAAGGTCAGAAGTCCAAATCCAGTCTCACCGGACCAAAATAAAAATAGTGGCAGGGCTGATACCTGCTGGAGGCTCTAGAGGAGAATCCATTTCTTTGTCTTTTCCAGCTGCTAGAAACCACCCACATTCCTTGGCTTGTGGCCCCTTCCAGCAAGCACATCAGCCCAACCTCTGCGTCTGTTGCTGTATCTCCTTCTCTGGCTCTGGCCCTCCTGCCTCCCTCTTATAAGGACCCTTGAGATTACACTGGACACACTCTGATAATCCAATAATCTCCCAGTCTCAACATCCTTAATTTAATTGTGTCTGCAAAGTCCCCTTGGCTATGTAAGGTAACATTCACAGGTTCCAGGCATTAGGATGTAGACATCTTTGAGGGCCATTATTCTGCTGATCACAGTTGTGGTTATCATTATGAGGATAATTCATCCGACCTGTGCTCGCTCCCGCCTCATTGGATGGTGACCCAGTAGGGTCAGGGACCATCCATGCCCTTCTTCATTTCTGTGTCTCTAGCTCCTTCATCAGAGCCTGGCACATAGTAGGTGCTTAGGAAAGCAGTGTGGCCTCAAGGGCAGGAACTCTGTGGTATTCATCCCTGTGACCCTGCCACCCAGGGCTGGGTCTGGCTCACAGAGGGGCTCGAAAGTATTAGCTGAGCTGAACGGAACCACTGGGTGCTGTGCAGGACCAGCGAAGAGACTACCTGGTTAGAGAAAAAGTGAGACCTGGGGGGAGTCAGGCGAGGGAGTGGGTGAGATGAGGGGAGGAAGGAGCGGGGGGAATTACAGCTGGGGAAAGGTGAAAAGCGCCCCCCTTCTGGGGGGCTGGGGCTCCAAATGAAAGGATTTGAACTTGACACCACTCACAGTGTCATGAAACTAGGTATTTACTCTGCTAACACAGCTGAAATAGAAGGGACAGCTAAGACAAAAGGTGACACAGCAGAGTTACTCTGGAGTTACGCTCCTGGGATCTCAATCTCAGCTCTGCCACTTACTGGCTGTGAGACCTTAGACAAGTCACTAATGTCTCTGTGCCTTAGTTTTCCCATCTGTAAAATGAGGATGATAACAGTACCTACCTTGTAGAGTCTTTATGAGGCTAAATGAGTTAGTAAAGCTCTTAGAATGGGCACGATGATTATGGGCGAAATACTTTCTGTGGATTTTGTCCTTTGCCACATTCATTCAACAAACATCTACTGAATACCTGCTACAAACCAGGCACGGTGCTGGACTCTAGCGATACAAAACCAGACGCTGTTGTATTGATTCTGACTCATGGTGACCTCATGTGTGTCAGAGTAAAACACTGCTCCATAGGGTTTGCAATGGCTGGTTTTTCTGAAGTAGATCACCAGGCCTTTCTTCCAAGGCACCTCTGGGTAGACTGCTACCTCCAAACTAGTGCATTAACCATTCAGACCCTACCCCCCGCCCCCGAGACTCTAGGGACATAAAAAAAAAAAAAATATGTAGTGGTGAAAAATTCAGCCAGGTCCCCATTTGTACAGGTCTCTTTGTTTTTACTAGTGCATTAACCATTCGGACCCTCCCCCCCGCCCCCGAGACTCTAGGGACATAAAAAAATATATATATATAGTGAAAAATTCAGCCAGGTCGCCATTTGTACAGGTCTCTTTGTTACCATATTAGGTAGGAAATATTAACTGCCTCCATTTTACAGGTAAGAAAACCGAGACCTGGAAATGCTAAGTCCTTGCCTAAGGCCATATAACTGGAAAGCAAAGAAGCAGGTATTTAAAACCAGACGGTCTGCACTCTGGGTCACTCCTCCGCTGTTGAATTCACAGCCCTGGAACTCTGCCCTGAATCTTTCTGGAAAACTTGGAAACTGCCAAGAAGCAGGGGTCTCTTCCCTTATTACGGCCGCCTGGGGAAGACGTGAAAATTTGGCTCTGATCAAATTAGGCCCATGTTGTGGTATAACTTTCTATATTCACCATAAAGCTAATAAACTAATAAATTAGACGGAAAGAAAAGATCACTGGGCAAGGCTGCACTAAAGTATCACTGTAATTACTCTCTCGGCCAGGGCCAATTTCTCAAATTTTGCCTTGGCCAAGTTTCCTCAGCTCACCGTGTCCCTAATAAGGCATAACTCACTCTATAAACATTAAATTGACTTCTTTATTTTAAATTGCAGTGGAACTGAAAACCGCCTTGATAAACCTATTCTCAGGCATCTGCTTTCCTTGAGAACATAGCCCAACCATTTTTTTTTTTTTAAACAAAGAAAATATCCAGTTGATTTAAGCCCTCCTCCTCCAGCCTAGCCTGGCTGCTCCTCTCTTGCCATGATTCCAACTTTAGAGATTTGACTCACTCCCTGGAAGCTGGGAGAGGTCGTCCTTTATGTATAAAGATGATCCATGCTTAATAATAATAATAATAAGGGCACCTAGCATGTATGGAGTGTGTATGATGGGTCCCGGGACTGGGCCCTCTGCTCTGGCCTCTGTACTCATGAATTTGTTTCATTCTCAGAATAGCCGTGCAAGGGGTGTCCTCTTGTGAACCTCACATTGCAGGTGAGGAAACAGGGCATCAGAGAAGGGAAGGAACTTGCCTGAGGTCACACAAAGAGTGAGTTACAGCAGAACTGGGACCCCACCAGGGTGGTCTGAGGCCGGAGCCATAGTCTGTACCACTATACTACCCCGCCTCTCAGCAAACATTCAACAATGCCCTGATGCATCAGGCCCAGGCAAGAAGCTGGGAATTCAGACTGTGATGAGACTTGTTTTCTTGAGCTGTGGGAGTAGCTTGCAGCCTGGTGAGAAGCAGTGGAGGGGAGGAGCTGGACAGCCAAACAATGAAATGCTCAGTTATAGCTGCTGTGATGGAGGAGAGTGCTGAGGGGCACAGGAGCCTACCACCACCCACCTGGTGGTTTGTCATACTGTAGTTGTTTGTATGTTGCTATGATGCTGGAATCTATGCCCCCTGTATTTAAAATACCAGCAGGGTCACCCATGATGGGTAGATTTCAGTGGAGCTTGCAGACTAAGACAGACTAGGAAGAATAGCCTGGCAATCTATTCCCAAAAATCAGTCAGTGAAAACCCTAAGGATCACAACAGAATATTCTCTGATACAGCGCTGTAAGATGAGCCCCCTATGTTGGCAGGTACTCGAAAGGCAACAATGGACTTGAGCACACCAGCCATCACGAAGATAGCACAGGACGGGCAGCATTTCATTCCATTATACACGGGGTCATCGTGAGTTGGAGCTCACTTGATGGCAACTAACAACAACAGGGGCCCACATACATCTCCCTGGCCTGACTGATGGAGGATGGGAGGGGAAGAACCTTGGAAAGTGTAGGAGAGATGATGGTTGTTGGGTGAGTGGGAGATGGTGAAACAAGCGAACAAGAGGAAGGCATTCCAGGCAGGGGCTACGGCCAGGAGGTGCACTTGGAGATCTGTGGCTGGGGTGAAAGAAGAAGGGCATGGAGATTGAGAGGTGGGAGAGGAGTCTCAGCAGCAGGGAGGGTTTTCCTTGCTTCATCCACACTCTCCTGGTCCCACTCGGCCCCATAAGGCTGTTGTCAGTGTGAGGTGTCCATAGGTGGGCACAGTGTGTCTCTGTGTAAAGCTCACTGGCCCACCTGGAGCCACATGCAACCAAGGAAGGAGAGGACTCTGGTTCTGGCCAGGAAGCCTCCCTCCACGGGAATCCAGGTTTTAACAATGTTGCTCTCCAGATATGTTTATTTCCTAGGGCCGCTGTAACAATGTACCTCACATTGGGTGGCTTACAAGCACAGAAATGGATTGTCTCCCAGTTCTGGAGGCTGGGAGTCCAAATCAGGGTGTTGGCAGTGTTGATTCCTTCTGAGAACTCTGAGGGAGAATCTGTTTCCTGCTTCTCCTATAGCTTCTGGTGACAGCTCGTAATCCTTGGTGTTCCTTGTCTTATAGATCATGCCAGTCTGCCCCTGTCATCAAATAACCATCTTCCCTCTATCTGTCTCTCTGTGTCTCTTCTCCTCTTTTATAAGGACAACAGTCATACTGGATTAACATCCACCCTATTCTGGTATGACTTCATGTTAACTGATAACATCTTTAAATTTTTCAAACAAGGCCACGTTTACAGGTACTGGAGATGCAAGGAGCCCTGGTGGTGCAGTGGTTAAGTGCTCAGCTGCTAACTGAAAGGTCAGCAGTTTGAGCCTACCTAGGGAGAAAGATGTGGCAGTCTGGTTTCCATAAAGATTAAAAAAAACAAACAAACCCGTTGCCATTGAGTCGATTCCAACTCATAGCGACCCTATAGGACAGGGTAGAAGTGCCTCACGGAGTTTCCAAGGAGCGCCTGGCAGATTTGAACTGCCGACCTTTAAGGGTAGTAGCTGTAGCACTTAACCACTATACCAGCAGGGTCTCCATAAAGATTTACAGCCTTGGAAATCCTATGGGGCAGTTACAGGGTTGCCGTGAGCTGGAAAAGACTTCACTGCAAAGGGTTTGCTTTTGTTTTTTTTTTTCGGTTAGAACTTCAACATGTCTTTTAGGGGGACACAGTTCAATCCATAACACCAGAGATGAGCCCAGATAGGTCTGGATGGGAATCCCAGCTCAGCTGGTAACTTGAGCATATTATTTGACCCCTCTGAGGCCAGTTCTTCGTCTGTAAAATGGGAGTAGTGATGCCTCCATCAAGGGGGTTTGATGCTCAGCTCAGACTTCTCTCTGGCCCCTTATTCAACATCTCCATTTTGATGTCTCCAGCCAACTTAAATTGAGCTCCTGGCATCCCCTCTCAGCTGCTCCTTGTCTCAGTGAAGAATCCCTCAATCTTCCAGCTGCCTAAGCCAGAAACTGGGGAGTTATCCCAGCACCTCTCTCCCCATCACTCTCCATGTCCAGTCAGTCACTGTGACCCATTTCTACTCCCTCCTGAATCCCAAGATTTCATTTCTCTCTATTTCCTCTATTTTCTCTAAAGCCTCCAGCATTGCTCAACTACCAGTACTAGTTATGTAGTCAGTTCTGACCCATGGCGACCCCATGTGTATCAGAGTAGAACTGTGCTCTACTCTGGGTTTTCAATGGCTGATATTTCAGAAGTAGATCACAAGGACCTTCTTCCAAGGCAGGCTGGTGGGCCCAAATGGCCAACCTTTTCATTAGCAGCCAAGTGCGTTAACTGCACCACCCAGAGACTCTGTTGGTCATCTGTACTACTACACTGGCCTTCTGACTGGTCTGTCCTTGTCCACCATTGACCTCCCTCATCCCCTTCTCTACACAGCAGCAGGAACAGCCTTCTTATGCCTCCATAACTATGTCATGCCTCCACCCCCATTCCTCCTTCAAATTTCTTCAGTGGCTCTGGCTGTCTCAGGTGAAAAAACAAGCTCTTTAGCCTGACCCAGGATGTCTGCATGGCCTAGCCCGTGCCGACCTCACCCTCCCCATCTTATGCCAGCCTCCCCACGTTCCCTGGGACCAGTGCGTGGATCTTCTTTCACTTCTTCAATGACCATCACTCCTCCCACCTCCCAGGTGTTATGCACATCTGGTTTCCTCTGCCTAGAACTCTTGCCCTCCTCCACACCATCTCACCTGCCTCACCTGTTCCTTGTGACCTCTGCCTTTGGTTTACTTCCTCAGGAAAACATTTCCTGACTCTCCAGTACAGCTCGATCGGGTCCTCTTGCTGTAAACTCTACTAGCACCTGAATGCCTCATGCGACTTGTCAAACTATGAAACACATATTTAGGTGGTTAGGTCCATCTCCATTTATAGTACTTGTAAGTAAGTTCTGTGAAGGCAGGGATCATGTCTGTCTTGTTCACTGCTGTTTACCTAATAATTACCTAGTAATTACCCCATGTGTCATTGAGTGGCACATGGTAGATACTTAATGAAGAATTCATTGTTGGATGGATGGGTAAATGGGTGGATGGATGGATGGATGGATGGATGGATGGATGGATGGATGGATGGATGGATGGATGGATGGATGGATGGATGGATGGATGGATGGATGGATGGATGGATGGATGGATGGATGGATGGATGGATGGATGGATGGATGGATGGATGGATGGATGGATGGATGGATGGATGGATGGATGGATGGATGGATGGATGGATGGATGGATGGATGGGTGGGTGGCTGGGTGGGTGGCTGGGTGGGTGGCTGGGTGGGTGGGTGGATGGATGGATGAATGGATGGATGAATGGGTGGACGGATGGACGGACAGGCTGATGGACGGATGGAGGGATGGATGAATGGGTAGAGGTGATAGTGGACTACTGAAGATTTCATGATATCCTGCGTAAAAGTCCCCAGCAATGTTCCCAGCATAAAAAGGTCACTTGGTAAGCGTTTGTTAGGATACAAACACAAAGCCCTGGCCATGTTCCAGTTCTGTGATTCCTGCTTGCCTCTCAGGCTCATTTTCTGGAAGGCAGAGCCCCTGATGGGAAGCCAATACCCAGAGCTAGCCCTGAGCCAGAGGCATGACAGTGGCCAATTGGGGTCTATGGCCCATTCCACTCACTGGGCCTGGGCTCTGCTAGGCAATGGTGCAGAGCACAGGGAGTAGGTACCCTGGGGACCTTGGGTCCTGTCAGAGCAAAGCTGTTATCCTGTCCCTTCCTTCCCAGTATGGGCAGGGCCACAGAGAGTGAGTTCCATGCCTGAGCTGGGAAGTAGAGGGCCCTCCTCCTAATTAATGGAGATAGTCTCCAGTCCCTCTTATCTGTGCTAATCAGCACAGTGTGCCTTCCTGCTCAGAGACTCCTTCTGATCAGTTCTCCTCTCTGACCTTGAACACTGGCTCTAGCAATTCACCTACTGCCTTTTGTGTAAGCCTGTCCCTTCGTTCCATCGTGGGTTGCTAACTTATTTCCTGCCCCTAAGTCCCAGCTGTAGTCCCTCTCCAGGACCCCCATTCCTTCCAGATAAAACCCTGATTTGATCTTGTCTCTTGGGTTGCTGGTGGGATAGCCATTCTTTCAGTGTGATCTTGGGCATGTTACTTAACCTCACTGTGCCTCAATTTCCTGTTCATTGGAAAGGATAACAGTACCTCTTTCTTAGAGTTGTTAGGGGAATAAATGAGTTACTACTTGTAAAGTGCTTAGAACAGTGCCTGGCACACACTAAGCACCATGTGTTATCTATTATTATTCAACAAATAAATGCCAGACACCTATTAACTGCCTAGGAAAGTCCTAGGTGCTGGGGGAACAAGAGGACAGAACAGTTCATGGAGCTAACCTTAGTGGACAGAGCCTACCCTTTGTTTTATTTTGCAGACCTGGATTTGCACCTCTTTTTTTTTTTCTACCACTCGCTGTCTGTGTGACCTTAGGTAGGTCATGTAACATTACTGAGCTCAGGCTTCCATGCACACAGTGCCTGCCCCTCTCGGTCTTGGAGAGGATTAGAGATGGCATGGGTAGAGTATTTAACACTGGAGCAGTCTCAATAAAGTCTTGTTAGGGTCATTAAGTTGGTTCCAACTCATAGCAACCCTATGCATAACAGAATGAAATGTTGCCAGGTCCCATGCCATCCTCACAATCATTGCTATGCTTGAGCCCACTGTTGCAGCAGGTGTCAATTCATTTTGTTGAGAGTCTTCTTCTCTTTTGCTGACCTTCTACTTTACCAAACATGATGTCCTTCTCTAGGGATTGGTCACTCCTGATAACATGTCCAAAGTAAGCCAGACAAAGTCTCCCCATCCTCACTTCTAAGGAGCATTTTGACTATACTTCTTCCAAGACAGCACAATAAAGGGTGGTTAGTATTATCTGTTGGAAACCTTGGTGGCGTAGTGGTTAAGTGCTATGGCTGCTAACCAAAAAGTCAGCAGTTCGAATCTGCCAGGTGCTCCTTGGAAACTCTATGGGGCAGTTCTACTCTGTCCTCTAGGGTTGCTATGAGTCGGAATCGACTCGACAGCAGTGGGTTTTTTTGGTTTTAGTATTATTTGTGCCAATTTTTCCAGGACCACCACCAGCCCCTCTACTCCAGGGTCTATGACCGTGTTTGAAAGCACATTGATGAACTTTTACATGTTTCCATCATTTTCCATGCCATTACCTCAATCCTCACCACAACCCTGAAGCTGGCATTATACTACCTAATTTTACAGATGAGGAGACTGAGGCACTGAGAGATTAAACAACCTGACCAAGGTCACGGTGCTCCCAAGTGACAGAGGTGGAGTTGACTACAAGTGCGTCACATGCCACTACCTGTGCTCTTGGCCACTAAGTTGCATGTTCCCTACCCATCGGAGCCATTCCTAAGCTCAAAGAATCAGGGCCATCATATCCAAAAGATCAGAGACAAAGCTTGACTAGCTAGGAAGTGTTTGAGAATATAGATTCTCAACCCTAGAGTGGCATGCACTCACATTCTCCCTGATGGTTCTGTGTTCCTGGGACATCCTGGTTGTTACGGATTGAATTGTGTCCCTCTAAAATGTGTGTCAACTTGGCTAGGCCATGATTCCAAGCATTGTGTGGTTGTCCTCTATTTTGTGATCTGATGTAATTTTCCTATGTGTTGTAAATCCTAATCTCAGTTTGTGGTAAATGAGGCAAGATTGTTGTTGTTGTTAGGTGCCATCAAGTCGGTTATGACTCATAGCGACCCTATGTACAACAGAACGAAACACTGCCCAGTCCTGCACCATCCTCACAATCATTGCTATGCTTGAGCTCATTGTTGCAGCCACTGTCTCAATCCATCTTGTTGAGAGTCTTCCTTTTTTTTGCTGACTCCTACAGTGGGTTTTTTGGTGTATTTACTCTACTCAGCGTGATGTCCTTCTCCAGGGACTGGTCTCTCCTGATCACATGTCCAAACTATGTGAGACGTAGTCTCTCTACCCTTGCCTTTAAGGAGCATCCTGGCTGTGCTTTTTCCAAGACAGATTTGTTATATCAAAGAGGATTAAGGTGGGATGCACTACCCTTACTCAGGTCACAACCCTGATACGATGTAAGGGGAGTTTCCCTGGGGTGTGGCCTGCATCACATTTTATCTTACAAGAAACAAAAGGAGAGAGAAGTGAGCAAAGAAATAGGGACTTCATGCCACCAAGAAAGAAACACCGGGAGCATAGCATATTCTTTGGACCCAAGGTCCCTGTGCTAAGAGGATCCTAGAACAGGAAAAGATTGATGACAAGGAGGCCCATTCCAGTAGTTCTGGGAAGCCCCAGAACCCACAGAGTAAGAAAGCCTTCCCCAGGAGCTGGCGCCCTGAATTTGGACTCCTAGCCTCCTAGACTGTAAGAGAGTAAATTTGTTTGTTAAGGCCATCCACTTGTGTTATTTCTGTTATAGCAACACTAGATAATTAAGACACTGGTCCTTTTCCTTTTCTCCACCCAGTCCTTGGGTGTGAATCCACATCCCTACCAAGGCCCCCGAAAGAAGAGCAGAGGAGAGCCAAGTGATTGAAAGAAAGCAAAGTCAACAACACCAACCATGGCGATCATAATGAAAGTGCAAACTAACACGTGCTAACTAATGCATGCATCCCATGTATTATCTCATTTAACCCTCTAAACAACCCACAGGAAAGGTACTACTATTATCTCAGACTCCCTGGGTGATGCGCTCCACTGATTAATGCTCCCAGTAAATGCGCTGTACTGATAACCTAAAGGTTGGAAGTTTGAGTCCACCCAAGGCACCTTGGAAGAAAGACCTGGCAATATATTTCAAAAAAATCAGCCGTTGAAAACCCTATGAAACACAGTTCTACCCTGACACACCATGAATCAGAATTGATTCGACAGCAAATGGTTTATCATTATCTCAAATTTTGAAGTGGGATCATGTAGGCACAGAGTGGTAGAGCAACTTGCTAAAGGTCACACAGCTAGTAAACAGAGGAGCCAGAATTCCAAGCCAGGGATCCAGGGCTCCAAGCCCATGTTCTTAGCCACTGCCATCTCTATCATTTACAGCGCCCATCCAGGCCCCTGTAGTGGGGTCTGGAGAATTCAGGGAGAAAAGTTACCTGTAGAACAAGCACCTTCCTTAGAGCCTGGGAATGGACATGTCGACTCTGGATGGCTCTTTCCAAACCAGGATGGTAGGTCATACCATACTCAGATGTTGGCATTTCCCTGGGCCGGTGTAACTGTTAAATGATGTAGTTGTGGGTACGAGGGAAAGCCCCTGACCCACACTCCCAGACTCACAGGTGGGTGGACATTTGCTCCCTTCCTCACTCCTACCTCCTCAATGCCACCACCAAGAACACACCTCCTCCCTGCATTGGCAATTAGCAGAAGGAACAGATAGTGGAGGCTTGGTTGAAAATGATGCATCCATTAAACAGATCAGCCTGCCAGGACACTGCTCACTTCTGCCGGCCTTGTCTTCACTGATGGGTGTGTCTGTGCGTGTGCATGTGTGTGTGGGGGGTGTGTGTGTGTGTGTTTGGTTAAAAAAAAAAAGTGGGATCATTTCTGTGGTGGCCTTGTGTGTAAGCGACAACAGAAAATCCAAGAGGCCCATTCCAGGAGTTCTAACCCAATAGGCTCAGAGTTGAGTACTTGCCCACGAGGTCAGTGGCCACCCTGACTCTCCTGTGGCAGGATCAACTTTGCGCACCTGAGGGTCCCAGCTGTGCCACTCTCTTGCTCGTTTCGCCTCTCCTACAAGCCCCTCCCTCAATGACCTTACTCACAGACCAGAGACCGCAGGCTAAACCCAGCCAGAGACCAAGTTTTGTTTGACCGCCATGCATTTTTTTATATTTAAAAAAAAAATTCTAATTAAATCAATGACAGACTTTTGAAAATCAGGAGATTTCACATTCAAATCTATTTTTGGCTTTTCTTTAACAAGCTGAAGATGCAGCTTTTTTAAACTGGGCCTGCATTCCCAAATTCTGGCAATTCACAGCCATAAGGAACGGCTGGATTTAGTAAGCCGGGGAATGACCTCTCCATTCCCCACAGTCCACATCACTTGGATTGCCTGACACTGTTCAGTTAGAATTAGTTTTGGCTGTGTGCAACAAAAACCTGAAATAAGTGTGGCTTAAACTAGATACAAGATTATTTTTCTCTCTTATAAAAGACCCATGTAGCCTGTCTAGAGCTAATAGGTGTTCCACAGTGTTAGAAATGCGGGCTCCTTCACTCTTGATGCTCCACTGTGCATGGCCCCCATTCTCAAGGTCACCTCAAAGTCTAAAATGTTGTTCCTACTCCAGCCATTATGTCCACACTCCAGCCGGCAGGAAGGATAAAGGAGAAGGCAAAAGACACACCCCCTTCCTTTAAAGACCCCTTCAGAAAGTTGAGGTTCCTGGATGGCACAGTTTGCTCTTGACTACTGACCAAAAGGTTGGCAGTTCAAACCCACCCAGCAGTGCCTCAGAAGAAAGGCCTGGCAATCTACTTTTGTAGAGATTACACCAAGAAAACTCTGTGGAGTAGTTCTACTCTGTAACCATGGAGTCACCAGGAGTCAGAATCGACTTGACAGCAATGGCCTTGGTTTTTATTTTTTGGTTTTAGGAAGTTGTACATACCACTTCCACTTTACACCCCATTGGCCAGAACTTAGTCACGTGGCCACCTCTAGCTGCAAAGTTTGCTAGGGAATGTAGTCTTTATTTGAGGCAGCTAGTAGGAATCAACTCACCGGCAACGGGTTTGGTTCGCTTTTGGTTTAGGTGTTCAGCTAACAGTCAGGGATTCTGTTACTATAAATGGAATCCCTGGGTGGTACAAAGAGTTAACGTGCTCGACTGCTAACCAAAAGGTTGGTGGTTCAAGTCCACCCAAAGGCACCTCAGAAGAAAGGCCTGGCTACCTACTTCCAAAAAACCAGCCACTGTAATCAACAGAGTTCTACCCTAACACACACGGGGTCGCCATGAGTCAGAATTGACTTGACAGCAACTGCTGACTATTGCCATGAAAACAGGAGGTTGGCTGTTGAATTGTTAACTTCCTCACAGAGGCTGTAAGCCCCATGAGGCTGAGACCTTGTCTTTGCCTTTGCCTGGGAGCTTCTGTTGCTTCATCAGTAATTTGCTGCTCATCCCATAAAGTTCTCCTAAGGCATCACAAGGAGATGATGGGTGTAATAATGCCTGACAAAGTCTGTGTCACTTAATTCCAGGTTTAATCATTGTCAGTTTCGTCCATTCTTCCCCCCGATGGCCACATGGCTCGCTTCCTCCCTCCCTTCAGGTCACCTCCTCAGTGAGGCCTTCTCTGACCCCCTGCAACTTTAAAATATTCCAGTTTAACCCCACCTCTACACCCAGCACTCTATTCCTATCCCTGTCTTTCTTTTTCTATAGCCACCAACATGAGGACTTGCCCGTGAACTCAGTGGCCACCCCAACTCTCCTAAGCTTACTTTGCTTATGGTCTGTTTTCTTTAACTAAAATGGCAGCTCCACGAGGGTAGGAAATTTTGTTCATTTTGTTCAAAGTTGTGCCCCCAACGCCTAGGACAGGCCTTTGAATGATAATACTAATAACCAGTTATCTTTGAGTTGATTCTGACTCATGGCAACCCCATGTGTGTCCGAGTAGAACTGCGCTTCACAGAGCTTTCAAGGGCTGGTTTTACAGACGTAGATGGTCAGGTCTTTCTTCTGAGGTACCTTTGGGTGAACTCAAACCTCCAACCTTTTGGTTAGCAGCTGAGTGCCTTAACTACTTGCATCACCCAGGAACTCCTTGAATGTAACAGGTGTTCCACACAATCATGCTGAGTGAATGAGTACATGAATGGGTATTTATTGAGTGTCTTCTCTGTGCTAAGCACTGCGCCAGGTGTGAGAGACACGGAAGGGAACAAGACACCTTCCAGTTCCCACAGCACCATGGCATCAAGCCCAGGACCAAACGCACTGCAATAAATACCTATTACCTTGAATAGATTCTTGGTGCCAGGTAGAACCCAGGCATTTTAATTTTGTTTTGACAAAGAGGTTGCTGGGAGAGCTGGGTGGCTGGATCCTCTGTCTCCCATCTCCCGGCAGCGCTGGGCTCCCTGGCCTGACCTTCCCTGCTCTCAGCCCCATGTAGCTCAGGACAGTCAAACATAATTGGCCTGCCCTACTTTTTAAGAGAACCCCAAGTGAAGGATTGGGTTTTTGGCGGGCTGACCTGTTTAACAGTCTTAAGAGGAAGCGGGGAGCTTCAATTTTCCACTGCCAAAGCAAGGCTGTTTTTAGCTCAGCTTTGATGAAGCAGCAGGAGTTGCGTTCAGCCCTGGGTCACCCATCAGCTGACCTGGTTGGGAAAGGCCTCCTCCGGGGCCCAGGCCCAGCTGCGGGTTTGCAGGGCCAAGTGAAGATTTGTTTTACCCAACCGGGATAATTGTGCCGGCTCTGAGGCTGCCCCTGAGCCATCCCAAAGGAGGGAGCAACCTCCAGGCCACTCACAGATGTTCCATCTCTTGACAGACTCCTGGAGCCAGGCAGACCTGAGTTCCCACCCCAGCTGCTCTACTTAGTAGCTGCATGACCTTGGACAAATTGTTTGACCTCTCTGAGCCTCAGCCCCCTGATCTGTTAAACGAGGTTCATTCTTCTGATCTCACTAAGGAGCTTGTAGGTACTAAATCGTGTAATAGAGGTTGGTTGCTGTGTCCACTCCAGGCTTTGGGGACCTTTCACCTGGACTCTCTCCCTGATGGAACCTGGGCTGATTGGCTGTAGTCCAGGTGGGCCGGGCCAGTTCAGCCCGGCACACAGACGAGGTGTCTCTGAATCCCAAAGCTGTACGTGCCGCCTGCCTTTCTCAGGGTCAAGACCAATGCTTTGAGCCTCTTTTCCGATCCTTTGTGAAACTGTGTTTGAAGAGATTGGCCTCTGAGTTGCTTTGGTCCCATATTAGAGGGACCCACGTGATGGATTCTGGCTGGGAGTTTGCTTCCAGGAAAAATAAGGTCCCTGCAGACAAAGGCGTCTTCACCTGGTCACCAGCAGGGGTCTGCTCTTGGCCCCCATGTTGCCTTGGCTGGCAGGAGGCCCAGAGCCAAAAACATTGCTCTAGAGCCCCAGTCAATTCCCACGCTGACCTCGGAGCACCACCTCCTTCTGCTTCCCCTTATGACACTTTCCAGTCTTAAGGAGTTTGTTTTCATTCTGCCACGAACTTGTAGGAGCCCAGGCCTCTCCGTCTGCTTATGTGTTGAATGGGCCCAGCTATACCCGGCTCCAAAGACAACGCATGTGGGGTATTAAGAGCATGGACTCCGGAGCCTGTCTGCCAAGGTTCAAGTCCCAGCTTTGACCTTCACTACCTGACTGACCGTGAACAATTTATACATACCACCATCTCTGCCTCAGTTTCCTCATCTGTAAATTTGGGATGATGATAATCATATAATACCTACCTCATGGGGTGGTTGTGAAGATTAACTGAACTTCACAGATGGGCAATTGAGGCGCAGAGATACCAAATAACTACTCCAAGATCACTGACGACAGTGTGTTAAAGCTGGGAGTATCTGGCACACAGGAAGCTCTAGGTAAACATCAGCTCCTATCATTGTTATTCTTATTTCTGAGGGCTTTTGTGAGGGTTGGAGTCCCTGGGTGGCACAGATGGTTAAGCGATCAACTACTAGCCAAAAGGTTGGTGGTTCGAACCCACCACAGGCGCCTAAGAAGACAGGCCTAGCGATTTGCTTCTGAAAAGTTACAGCCTTAAAAACTCCAAGGAGCAGTTCTACTCTGCAAACATGGGATTGCCATGAGTCGGATTGGACTCGACAGCGACTAACAACGAATTGTGTGGGTTGAATGAGATCAGTTTTCAAAGCACCTCAGAGTCTTGCACGCAGTAGGTGCTCAATGAATGGCTAACTGGTACAGAGATAAATGAGGCCACGCTGGAGGTGCTCACTAGTCTATGACAAGAAATATGGAAGACAGCTTCCTGGCCAACTGACTGGAAGAGATCCATATTTATGCCTATTCCCAAGAAAGGTGATCCAGCAGAATGTGGAAATTATAGAACAATATCATTAATATCATAGCAAGAAAAACTTTGCTGAAGATCCTTCAAAAACGGCCGCACCAGTATACCGACAGGGAACTGCCAGAAATTCAGGCCGGTTTCAGAAGAGGACGTGGAACCAGGGATATCATTGCTGATGTCAGATGGGTCCTAGCTGAAAGCAGAGAATACCAGAAGGATGTTTACCTGTGTTTTATTGATTATGCAAAGGCATTCTACTGTGTGGATCACAACAAACTATGGATAACATTGCAAAGAATGGGAATTCCAGAACACTTAATTGTGCTCATGAGGAACCTTTACATAGATCAAGAGGCAGTTGTTCTGACAGAACAAGGGGATACTGACTGGTTTAAAGTCAGGAAAGGTGTTTGCCAGGGTTGTATTCTTTCACCATACCTATTCAATCTGTATGCTGAACAAATAATATGAGAAGTTGGACTATATGAAGAAGAATGGGGCATCAGGATTGGAGTAAGACTCATTAACAACCTGCATTATGCAGATGACACAACCTTGCTTGCTGAAAGTGGAGAGGACTTGAAGCACTTACTAATGAAGATCAAAGACCACAGCCTTCAGTATGGATTACACCTCAACATAAAGAAAACAAAAATCCTCACAACTGGACCAATGAGCAACATCATGATAAACGGAGAAAAGATTGAAGTTGTCAAGGATTTCATTTTACTTGGATCCACAATCAACAGCCATGGAAAAAGCAGCAGCCAAGAAATCAAAAGACGCGTTGCACTGGGTAAATCTGCTGCAAAGGACCTCTTCAACGTGTTGAAGAGCAAAGATGTCACCTTGAAGACTAAGGTGCGCCTGACCCAAGCCATGGTATTTTCAATCGCATCATGTGCATGTGAAAGCTGGACAACGAATAAGGAAGACCGAAGAAGAACTGATGCCTTTGAATTGTGGTGTTGGCGAAGAATATTGAATATACCATGGACTGCCAGAAGAACAAATAAATCTGTCTTGGAAGAAGTACAACCAGAATGCTCCTTAGAAGCAAGAATGGCGAGACTGCATCTTACATACTTTGAACATGTTGTCAGGAGGGATCAGTCCCTGGAGAAGGACATCATGCTTGGCAAAGTACAGGGTCAGTGGAAAAGAGGAAGACCCTCAACGAGGTGGATTGACACCATGGCTGCAACAATGGGGTCAAGCATAACAAGGATTGTAAGGATGGCACAGGACTGGGCAGTGTTTCGTTCTGTTGTGCATAGGGTCGCTATGAGTTGGAATCAACTCTATGGCACCTAACAACAACAACATTGTTCCCAGGACCTAATGGTCAAGTGACCTAACTCTGACCTTGCACAGTAGGGATGTGGCTGTGTTCACTGATGGAAACCAATTTGATAACTGATAACGAGGAAACTCAGGGAGCCCAGGATGGCCACCTCCCACCCTGTCTCTCTCCCACTGAAGGCAGGCTTGGTTCCAGTGGGCTTGGAATTTCAGAATCCTTTGGTGGTACAAGCAGTTAACACACTCGCCTGCTAACTGAAAGTTTGGTAGTTTGAATCTCCCCAGAGGGGCCTCAGGAGAAAGGCTTGGCAATCTACTTTTGAAAAATCAGCCATTGAAACCCAGTGGAGCACAGTTCTATTCTGACACACACGGGGTGGTCATGCGTTGGAGATGACTCAATGGCAACTGATTTTTGGTTCATGATGTCAACTGTCATCCACTGCCAAGGAGAGAGGCTGAGGTAGAAAGAGATTCCTGTTGAAAAATAAAGCATCCCCAGGGATAGGAAGAACGTAGCTAACACAGCTATGTCTCTTGGCCTTTCTGCCCCTCTTTCATGTGCCCACTGCCTGGCTTTCTTGGCCTGATTTCCCTTTGACCAGCTCCCTGGTTTCTAGCTCCCCACCACCCAGTGTCTTTTCCATGGGTAGATGCCCAGTGCCCTGTGCCTACTGGCCTGGGATGGCATGGACTGAAGGTAGGGTGGGTAGAAGGAAAGCCTGAAGCCTTGGCTCCTCCTGCCCTTGCCCACCAAACCCAGACCTTGAGTTGAACAAGCTAACTGGTGAATGGATGGATATGGTTTCCATGGCAGCAGTAAGAGGCTGAAGAAGTGAGGCCTGGAGGGGAAGGGGTGGAGGGACAATAGAGAGAGGGGTAAAAGTGGAGAGATGAGGAGGGGGGAAGCACTGGGCCAGAGGGCCAAGGGAATGGGGTCAACAGGAGAGCGATGGCAGGTGGGAGTTGGGGTTCCAGACCCGAGGCTGAAGGTAGCAGCTGAAGGGGGTGGACAGGGCCAAGGATGGATGAGGCCATGACCCCAGTCTTCTACCAACTGGGCATCATGGAGGATAGAACGATGAGGGGCTACCAGCTCCAAATCTGTCTTCACCCAGAGTCTCTGTTAACTAACTTCCTGGTCTTGGGTGATCAGAGGATCCCACGCTAGGCAACCTGGGCTTTTCTTTGGAGATTCATCATTGACAAATTAAAGTTCCATTTCCAAGAGGCATTTTTTTTTTTTTTTCCATGTTGAAAACAAGTCATGGAGCCCAGGTTTTTTAAAAAAAAAAATTATGGTGCCCATACCTGGTGCCCCTCTTGGGGCGGGGGGGAGGATGGGGTCTTCCAGTGGCCCTAAGATGAAGGGCCCCTCCAGCTATTGTAGGGCAGAAGCTGAGACCCCAAGAGTGAATGACTTTTCTGAGGTCACACCATCCTAGGAGGTCCTAGCTGGATTGGAAACCCCGATCTGGAGGCCCCCCGCCCACACGTCTTTCAGGTTAGAGCTGGGGGTCCCCTTCTCTTCCATCACCACCAGTTGCCATCAGGTTGACCCCATGTGTTTCAGAGCGGAACTGTGCTCCGTGGGGTTTTCAGTGGCTGCTTTTTCAGAAGTAGATCACCAGGCCTTTCTCCTGAGACACCTCTTGGTGGACTTGAACCACCAACATTTTGGTAAGCAGCCAAGCACATCAGCTATTCGCACTGCCTAGGGACGCCCCCTATCCCCTTGGAGCCAATTAATAAAACTTTTTTAGGGAGGGTGGGCTCAGGGGTGGCCAGTGGGAAGCAGGCCCCTTCGCTTGGAGCTGCTGGCAACGGGGCTCGGCAGTCAGACCACTAGTTATCAAGGCTTTTATGCTCCAGGGTAGGAATCGCTGATCCACAAAGTCTATGGCAGGGCCAGGGCTTGAGATGGTCCAAGGCTCCCTGCAGGGAGGAAGAGGCTGGGGAAAAGGGAGCACTGGGGGGCCAGGAGGGCACCAGCGAGTCTGGAGCCCCTCCCCCTCGGCCTCTTCTCCTTCATCCCATCTCTCCATTCCTGCACTTGATTGGATGTCATTGATGTTTTGTACCCACTGAGTGGTTTTACGATGAAAAGCATTTTTCAGATTGAAAGGGGGATAAAAATCACACTAATGGCTTTTTAAAGGCCCCAGAAAAGAGAGTTCAGGCGGCCTCCAGAAGGAAGGGGGGAAACACACAAGGAAGAAGGTAATAAAGTCCTTTCAGTGTGGAGGGGCTCAGCTCTTAGACAATGGGAATTTCTGGCCACTCCAGGCTCCCCTGCTCGGTGCAGCCCTCCCTACCTGAGTCCCACCCCCCATCCTAGTGAAGACAGTCTCTTTGCCTCTACTTGGTGTTCTTTCCCTTGTGTTCTCAGGAAGTACCCCACATTTAAACCACCTGGACCCTTCAGTGGCTCCTCAGACAGCTGGAAGGTGGGGGGCCACCAACTGTGGGCTCCCAGTCCTATGGCAATTCTGACATGTCCTTGTGCTTGGGTCCATGGAGAAGCGGGACCCAAACTCCCCACCTTTATGTGGTGGTATGAAAAGAACAGCAGACATTACCGGCTTGTCGAGACCCCGACTCACTGGGACTTCCAGTTCCCAGCAACAGCAGCTGCAGCTCAGTGAGGGGCTTCTTAAGGCTATCATCACTCCCCAAACCATGCTGCAGGTGGTGGTCATGAGCCCATTTCCCAGATTTCAGTGGGTCACCTGGCACGGGTGGCCCGGTTCTCCTTCCTTCATTTGCAGCTGGCTGCTGTCTGACCTTGAGCAAGTCACTCTCTCTCTCTGTAATTGTCACATCTGTTAAATGTAGGATGACCAGCCGTCCTGGGTTCCTGGAACACTGGCCTTTCAGTCCTAAAACCTGGGAAAGTCCAGACAAACCAGAATGAGCAGGTCACTCTAGTTAAATGGCCAGCTGGACTGGGAGACCTCAAAAGCCCCTTCTGGCTCTGACATTAAAGGAGCAAACTCCCAGCCTCCTCCACGTGCACCCTATACCCACAGAACAGGCCCATTAGCTCAGGAGAGTCGTATGTGTCTGCTCTGCAGTACCCATGGCTCCACACCTTCCCAGGGGAGGGTTTCCCCTATCTGCCCCTTTGAAAGGCATGCTGAAGAGCAAATCCAGGGATTGGCTGAAGGAGGCGAGGGAATCATTTCTGGATTTCAGATGGTCTGTCCTTGTCCCCCTGGGGTGGAAACTTCTCTCTTCACAGGCTGGTTCCCAGGAATGTATTGGAACTATTATCAGGCAATGGCTCAGGTTTTAGGACCTCAGGTGACCTTAGCCAAGTCACACCAAGCAGGACACGACAGCTTGCCTTGATCCAGGGTCTGGTCCAACTTTCTGGGGTGAGCTTGAATGTAGAATTGCCTCCAGTGGACCAGGAAGAAGGAAAACGCACCCTCTCTCCAGAGCCAGAGGACAAGGAGTAGGTGCAGGGCGGGGTCCTGGAGGGCAGAGCCTGAGGTTCAGAATTAAGTCAGCACAGAGTAAGAGGGATGGAGGCTACTTTGTGGTTGAAATGACCCTTCCAGAGCTGCAAAATTCTTTCCTAAATACTTCCCATTCAACAACTATTTGTTAGGCACATAACATGTGCCAAGAACCTCCAAGCTTTAGATTCTGGCATTTGGGACTGAAATCAATGAAAGAATAGATGGATGGATGGTTGGATGGATGGGTGGGTGGATGGGTGGATGGATGGGTGGATGGATGGGTAAGTAGATGGTGAATGGATGGATAGTTGGATGGGTGGATGGGTAGATGGATGTCTGGTAGGGGAGAGCAAGATTAAACAGATGAATGAACCCATGGGAGAGGGAAAGGATTGAGGACTGGTGTGTCCCAGCACGTGACTATTTAGAATGAGGCCTGCCTACCAGCCACAGCAGCCTCACCTGGGAACTGGTTAGAAATACTTGACTCTCAGGCCCTGCCCCAGGCCTACGGAATCAGAATCTGCATTTGAACCAGATCCCCAGGTGATTCTTATGCACGTTCAAGTTTAAGACACGTGCCCCAGCACACTCACTCCCAAGATCTCATACAGAGGATCCCATCTCAAGGCAAGGTCTGGGGAGGCCCCTTCTTGCCCGTGCCCATTTGTTTCCCCAGGGTCTGCCAATTGCTGTAAATGTCACCATCACTCCATCCTCCAATCCTGGAGGCTTCGTGCAGCCTTCCTGGGCTAGTGAGGGAAAAGCAAGGTGTGGTGAGGACAGCTGGAGGGGAGAGGGGGGATGGAGTATCTGGGTTGGCCAAACAGGTGCACACCTGGGCCACTGAGCCAAACAAACACACCTGAGCATCCCACCCCCTCCCAGCCACTCTTTGCAGATTGCACAGGTGTGAGGAGGCAGGAGGAGAGTAGAGACACCCCCTTCCTCCCTTTTAGAAGCAGCAATCCTTTTCCAAGTGTCTTATTAGCAAACATCCCAACAGCACCCAGGACTGCCAGCAATTTTATGGCCGTTTTTATTAGCTCTGCCTCCCAGCTCAGCCGAGGGGAGCCAGTTTCTACAAATGTTACCCCAGTGTCACGGGGCCTTGACCCTGAACTTGGAGAGTGAGCAGATGTGTGAGGGAGGAAGAAGCAAAGTCTCGGGCTTCAGGGACTGTACAGTCACTGGGGGCAGCATGACAGATGCCTGGACAGTAAAATGTGGTTACTTCAGGCAGGCGCCAGAATAGTAAGATTGCAGGCGGTGTGTTTAACCTACTTGCAAGAACGGACTATTTCCCGGCCCCTTGAAGCTCCGGCGCCTTGAAGCTCCGTTTCCACGCAAACAATGGTTATACAAATGAAAAGACACTCAGCTCTTCATTAAAGCAGAGCCTCAAAGGACCAATCGCTACCTGAATCTGCTCCGCTAGCCCGAAATGAGGTACTGTGTGTATAAATGAAGACATTTGAATTATAGAACGCTTTTTAAATAGGGTAGATTGCAAAAGTTTCATCCTGACAAGTCTTCTCATTTGCTGGATTTTGGGAAGAGACCTGAGTCCACACACCCCTGTCCTCCCTCCATTCATCCCTGCCTTCCACCCTCCAGGGTCAAGGCCAGATCAGGGAGGTTTTTGAGGCCAGACTGAGTTAGGGCTTGCTCCTACTATGGGTGGAAGACCACGTAAAGGCTTTCGGTTGGGAAAGGCCAGGTCTTCACTATAATAAGATCACTCTGGAATCAGGGTGGGGTTGGGATTGACTGGAGGGTCCTTGGCACAGGGAGACACAGCAAGAATGAAGACCAAAGAGGAGAGGGCCAGAGTGTCACAGAGGGGTGGGGGGTAGAGGGAGGAAAAAGTCAGCTGTCCTGAAAGCTCCCTGTCTTAGCTTCCTAGGGCTGCCGTAACAAAGTCCCGCAAACTGGGTGGCTCATAAGAACAGGAATGTATTTTCTCACAGTCTGGAGGCTGGGTTCACCCTGCCTCCAAAGTCTCTAAGGGAGGATCCTTTCTTGTTTCTCGAGCCTCCAGCAGCTCCAGGCATCCCTTGGTTTGTAGGTGCATCTTCACATGGCCATCCTTCTTTGGGCTGTCTCTCCGTGCCTCTTCTCTTTTATAAGGAGTCACTCAGATTGGATTAGGATCCACTTTACCCCCGTATGACCTCACGTCAACTGTTAGTGTCTCCAAAGACCTTATTCCCAAATAAGGTCACAGTCACAGGTACTTCAGTTGAGACTCCCATGGATCTTTTGGGGGACACGATTCAATCCATAGCATTCTTCCTTACCCAAGAGAAGATCAGAAGCCAAGAGTGTCAGGGGCACCTGTACCATGTCACACGTACCTTCTCATAGAGCAATCTTGTAGCACCCCCTTCCCTCCCGAGTGCCTTTTTATCCGCATCTCACACGCAAGTCTAGAAGACCTGTGGTTTGGTTTGAAGCACACTGCAAATTGAGAGCAGCTCTGTAGAAGGTAGGAATAGGATAAGAGGGGGGTGATGTGGAGTGGTCTGCTCCTAGAAAAGGCATACCTGAACAATGTGTGTAAAAAGACAAAAAAAAAATTTTTTTAAGTCCAGGAACCCCCATGTGATCGCTTTGGAACACAGTTTGACGGTGTCTTAACAAAAGTTAAATATATACCCAGCCATTTCCTTCTTCAGTATTTACCCAGGGGAAATGGAAGCTTATGTCCACACAAACACATGTACTTGCGTGTTGACAGCCACTTCAAAACTGAGAACAACCCAAGTGTCCATCAACGGGCCAATGGATAAGCAAAATGTGGTATATTCATGCAACAAGATACTGAAAACCATCAGTTAGTCTTGAGTCAACTCAAGTTGACCCCATGTGTGTCAGAGTAGAACTGTACTCCTTAGGGTTTTCAGTGTTTGAGTTTTTGGAAGTACAGGCAGTCCCTGGGTTACAACTGTCTGACTTATATACAACCAGTAATTAAAATCCAACCCCCCGTAAAGCCTATTATATTAAAAATTTGAGGTATATACAATGGTTTGTATAACAAACAGGTGCTACTTTGTGTTGTTGTTGTTGTTAGGTGCCGTCGAGTCGGTTCCGACTTATAGCGACCCTATGCACAACAGAACGAAACACTGCCCGGTCCTGTGCCATCCTGAAAATCATTGTTATTCTTGAGCTCATTGTTGCAGCCACTGTGTCAATCCACCTCGTTGAGGGTCTTCCTCTTTTCCACTGACCCTGTACTCTGCCAAGCATGATGTCCTTCTCCAGGGACTCATCCCTCCTGACAACATGTCCAAAGTATGTAAGACACAGTCTCACCATCCTTGCCTCTAAGAAGCATTCTGGCCGCACTTCCAAGACAGATTTGTTCATTCTTTTGGCAGTCCATGGTGTATTCGATATTCCTCACCAACGCCACAATTCAAAGGCATCAACTCTTCTTCGGTCTTCCTTATTCATTGTCTAGCTTTCACATGCATATGATGGGATTGAAAATACCATGGCTTGGGTCAGGTGCACCTTAGTCTTCAGGGTGACATTTTTGCTCTTCAACACTTTGAAGAGGTCCTTTGCAGCAGATTTGCCCAATGCAATTCATCTTTTGATTTCTTGACTGCTGCTTCCATGGCTGTTGATTGTGAATCCAAGTAAAATGAAGTTGTTGACAACTTCAATCTTTTCTCTGTTTATCATGATGTTGCTCATTGGTCCAGTTGTGAGGATTTTTGTTTTCTTTATATTGAGGTGTAATCCATACTGAAGGCTGTGGTCTTTGATCTTCATTAGTAAGTGCTTCAAGTCCTCTCCACTTTCAGCAAGCAAGGTTGTGTCATCTGCATAACGCAGGTTGTTAATGAGTCTTCCTCCAATCCTGATGCCCCATTCTTCTTCATATAGTCCAACTTCTCATATTATTTGTTCAGCATACAGATTGAATACATATGGTGAAAGAATACAACCCCGGCACACACCTTTCCTGACTTTAAACCAATCAGTATCCCCTTGCTCTGTCTGAACAACTGCCTCTTGATCTATGAAAAGGTTCCTCATGAGCACAATCAGGTGTTCTGGAATTCCCATTCTTCGCAGTGTTATCCATAGTTTGTTATGATCCACACAGTTGAATGCCTTTGCATAGTCAATAAAACACAGGAAAACATCCTTCTGGTATTCTCTGCTTTCAGCCAGGATCCATCTGACCTCACCAGTGATATCCCTGGTTCCACATCCTCTTCTGAAACCAGCCTGAATTTCTGGCAATTCCTTGTCGATATACTGTTGCAGCCGTTTTTGAATGATCTTCAGCAAAATTTTGCTTGCGTGTGATATATCAATGATAGTGTTCTATAATTTCCACATTCTGCTGGATCACCTTTCTTGGGAATAGGCATAAATATGGATCTCTTTCAGTCAGTTGGCCAGGAAGCTGTCTTCCATATTTCTTGGCATAGACGAGTGAGCACCTCCAGTGTTGCATCTGTTTGTTAAAACATCTCAATTGATATTCCATCAATTCCTGGAGTCTTGTTTTTCGCCAGTGCCTTCAGAGCGGCTTGGACTTCTTCCTTCAGTACCATCAGTTCCTGATTATATGCCACCTCTTGAAATGGTTGAATATCGACTAATTCTTTTTGGTATAATGACTCTGTGTATTCCTTCCATCTTCTTTTGATGCTTCCTGCGTCGTTTAATATTTTCCCCATGGAATCCTTCACTATTACAACTCGAGGCTTGAATTTTTTCTTCAGTTCTTTCAGCTTGAGAAATGCCGAGCGTGTTCTTCTCTTTTGGTTTTCCATCTCCAGCTCTTTGCACGTCATTATAATACTTTACTTTGTCTTCTTGAGAGGCCCTTTGAAATCTTCTGTTCAGTTCTTTTACTTCATCAATTCCTCCTTTTGCTTTAGCTGCTCAGTGCTCAAGAGCAAGTTTCAGAGTCTCCTCTGACATCCATCTTGGTCTTTTCTTTCTTTCCTGTCTTTTCAGTGACCTCTTGCTTTCTTCATGGATGATGTCCTTGATGTCATTCCACAAATAGTCTGGTCTTCAGTCACTAGTGTTCAATGCGTCAAATCTATTCTTGAGATGGTCTCTAAATTCAGGTGGGATATACTCAAGGTCATATTTTGGCTCTCATGGACTTGCTCTGATTTTCTTCGGTTTCAGCTTGAATTTGAATATGAGCAATTGATGGTCTGTTCCACAGTCGGCCCCTGGCCTTGTTCTGACTGATGATATTGAGCTTTTCCATCGTCTCTTTCCACAGATGTAGTCAATTTGATTTCTGTGTGTTCCATCTGGCGAGGTCCGTGTGTATAGTCACCATTTATGTTGGTGAAAGAAGGTATTTGCAATGAAGAAGTCGTTGGTCTTGCAAAATTCTATCATTCGATCTCTGGCATTGTTTCTATCACCAAGGCTATATTTTCCAACTACTGATCCTTCTTCTTTGTTTCCAACTTTCACATTCCAATCACCAGTAATTATCAATGCATCTTGATTGCATGTTCGATCAATTTCAGATTGTAGCAGCTGATAAAAATCTTCTATTTATTCATCTCTGGCCCTATTGGTTGGTGCGTAAATTTGAATAATAGTTGTATTAACTGGTCTTCCTTGTAGGCGTATGGGTATTATCCTATCACCGACAGCGTTGTACTTCAGGAGAGATCTTGAAACGTTCTTTTTGACGATGAATGCAATGCCATTCCTCTTCGAGTTGTCATTCCCAGCATAGTAGACTGTATGATTGTCCGATTCAGAATGGCCAATACCAGTCCATTTCAGCTCACTAATGCCTAGGATATCCATGTTTATGCGTTCCATTTCATTTTTGATGATTTCCAATTTTCCTAGATTCATACTTCGTACATTCCAGGTTCTGATTATTAATGGGTGCTTGCAGCTGTTTCTTCTCATTTTGAGTCGTGCCACATCAGCAAATGAAGGTCCCGAAAGCTTTACTCCAACCACATCATTAAGGTCGACGATGCTTTGAAGAGGCAGCTCTTCCCCAGTCATCTTTTGAGTGCCTTCCAACCTGGGGGCTCATCTTCCAGCACTATATCAGACAATGTTCTGCTGCTATTCATAAGGTTTTCACTGGCTAATGCTTTTCAGAAGTAGACTGCGGGGTCCTTCTTCCTAGTCCATCTTAGTCTGGAAGCTCAGCTGAAACCTGTCCTCCATGGGTGACCCTGCTGGTATCTGAATACCAGTGGCAGAGCTTCCAGCATCACAGCAACACGCAAGCCCCCACAGGACGACAAACTGACAGACACGTGTGACGCTCATCAAAACATTATTATTATTATTATTATTATTATTATTATTATTATTGTGTTGTTACATTAAAGATATTTTAGTGTATCTTTAATGTTTTTCATGCATAGAAAGGTATACTCTACAGTGTATGCTATATACTAAGACAAACATTTGACTAACTGACGTTAGATACAAGCCGTACCTAACTATTCTGAAACATTGCCTGGTCCTGCACCATGTTCATGATCCCTGGTATGTTTGAGTCCATTGTTGCACTTTTTGTGTCAATCCACCTCATTAAGGATTTCCGTTGTTTTCAGTTACCCTCTACCAAACATGACATCCTTTTCTAACAATTGGCTGTACAGTTTATTGTATACCAATTATCCTCAATAAAGCTGTAAACAAACAAAAAGTTTTTTAAAGGCAAGAAAGACCAGACTTGCTGGCCTGACAGAGACTGGAGAAACCCTGAGAGTATGACCCCCACACACCATTTTAGCTCAGTAATGAAGTCACGCCTGAGGTTCACTCTTCAGCCAAAGATTGAACAGGCCCATGGAACAAAACGAGACTAAAGGGGCACACCAGCCCTCGGGCAGGGACTGAAAGGCAGGAGGGAACAGGAAAGCTGGTAATAGGGAGCCCAAGGTCGAGAAGGAAGAGTATTGACATGCTGTGGGGTTGATAACGAATGCCATATAATAATGTGTATACTAACTGTTTGATGAGCAACTAGTTTGTTCTGTAAACCTTCATCTGAAGTTCAATTTAAAAAAAAAATTTTTTTAAGGCGATGATCCCAGGGGACATTGAGTACGGGGGTGAACCAAACTAACACGCTGTAATACCCCTAAGACTTGGCAGGATAAGATTGCTGTTTGTAATGACAGCCTTGGCATTGGGGCAGGTGAATTAATGTCCAGCCTACTCCCTCTAAGAAGGAGGGGATGTCTAATGCAGACTTGATAGAAAAGTCTCCTTCATAGTGTTGCCATTTAAAAAGGTTGTCTTGCCTGTCTTATTCCCCACTCTATACCCAGCGGCACAAACAGTACCTGGTATATGCTATACCCATTGCCATCGGTCAATTCTGACTCCTAGTGAGTAGAACCATCCCCATAGGGTTCCCAAGGCTGAAAATCTGTATGGAAACAGACTGCCACACCTTTCTCCCACAGAGTCACTCATGGATTTGAACTACTGACCTTTTGGTTAGCAAGCAAGCGCTTCATCACTGCACCACCAGGGCCCCTGGGTATAATACATGGTAGGTACTTAATAATTTGTTTAAAAAAATAGAATCAATTAAATACAGTGTAGGGGGAAGAATGTCACAAGCACTTAGAGCATACCGGCTCTGTTCTAAGTGCCTTTGCACGTGTTCGTTAATTCCGGCTTCCGTTCTCGGGAAAAGTCACTTATTAGATCAGCTGATTCACCAGCAATACAGGAAAAGTGTCCCACCAGCCCCACTCTGCCGTCCTAAGTCCACTATCTCTATTCTAGGAGAATCTAGGACTCTTCCCAGCGGAAAGACAAAGCCAGGGAGGGAAAGATGATCAGGGGCTGGAAAATGGCATCGGGTGTGGAGAACGTGAACATGACTGGTTCAGCAAGCCCCGGTCATCAGAATTAAGGGGCCCACCAGAAGCTTGAAGAAGGGAATTTAGGAAAATAAAAGACCATCCCATTTTTCCCAGCAGGGAGGAAACATATGGCTCTCATTACCTGGAGAGGTGGCGAGGCTCAGACTAGAAATACATTTGCTCAGGAATGGCAGAGGCAATTCAGGTACTCGACATCTCAAATTAATGTTCAGGAAAAGGAAGACTGCAGGACAGTGGGGGGAGGAGTCCAAAGAGCATTCTTGGCTCTGGCATCTGTCAGGTATGGGTTCGAATCATGGTATCTACCTACTTACTCTGTGACGTTGGACACGATACCACTTCTCTCTGCGTCTCGGTTTCCTCGTCTATACAATAGGGAAAATGATAGTCTTATTGTTATATAATGCTATATAGCATGTTTTATATTATAATATTATTATATAACTTCCCTGGTGGCCCAAACAGTGAGAGGCTTGACTACTAGCTGTAAGATTGGCGGTTCAAACCCACCCAGAAGCACCTCAGAAGACAGGCCTGGCGATCTGCTTCCAAAAGGTCACACAGCCTTGAAAACAGGGACCCTGTGACCCACGGGCAGGTATTATTCCACCCATTTATCAGATGGAGGAATTGATGCTCGGAGAAGCCAAGAGACCTTGTCCAATTTCACTTCAGACGCAGAGCCAAAACTAGAGCCTGGGGCTCCTAACTCCTGGTCCAGGCTGTTTCTGCTGCCCTTATTCATACAGCGGATATCCCTTCCGCCACCCCCGGCACCTACCATGTGACCAGGTCCACCTTCAAGGAGCTCATAGCCAGGGAAGAAGACAAACAAATAAGTTATAATGTAGCATGAGATGAAGGAGTCCCTGGGTGGTACAGATGGTTAAAAGCTCAGCACCAAAAAGCTGATGGTTAAAAGCTCAACCAAAAGGTTGACGGTTCAAATCCACCCAGAGGTGCCTCGGAAGAAAGACGTGGTGATCTGCTTCCAAAAGTTCACAGCCATTGAAAACCCTGTGGAGTGCAGTTCTACTCTGAAATACATGAGGTCACCACGAGTCAGAATCAACTCAATGGCAACTGGTTTGTTGGGTTTGTTTGTTTGTTTGTTTGTTTGTTTGTTTGTTTGTTTGTTTGTTTACCATGATATGGACAGAGAGGTGCACCCAGACAGATTTGGCCCTGGGAAGGTAGTGATGCACTGTCTGTACAGAGGTTGGGCAGTCAGGGCAGCCTGCCTGGCCGAGGTGGCATCTGAATGTAAAGTGTTTCTAGCTCTGCTTGTCCGGTGTATCTATTTCACTGGGCACTCATGTTGCACCAGCTCCAAGCTAAGCCCTTGAATTATCCCATGTCATCTTCCCAGCAGTCTTTTGAAGTGGGTATCACAGATGGGAAACCTCAGGCTCAGAGAGGTGTCATGATTTTCTGAGGGTCACACAACAAGTGAGTGGTAGAGCTGGACTTGAATATTTTGATCAGCCAGGCTTTGAAGCCTATACTTTTAAGTGTGTGCCGAACTGCTGATATTAGAAAGATGGATAGAGGTTTACCATGTGGACAGGAAAGGGAAGGACGTTCCAGGCAGAAGGAACAGCACAGGCAAAGACACAGAGCCAGGGACCAAAGGTTTGGCATCTCTACCCACCCCCAAATCCACGCCGATAAGCTCAGCATAGGGCAGGGCACTGAGTAGCTGTAAATACTTGTGCTGACTGTGGACGGCCCACATCCCAGCAGAGGCCCCAGGGGATGGCGCTTGAATGGCCTCACCTGGAAAGATGCATGCAGGGCACAGGGACAGTGAATGGGGCCCTTGCTCTGCCTGTGCCCAGCTTTCCAAAAACACAATTACTTGTCCTTTAGAGACGCTGTCAGTGTTGGTAAACTCCAGCCGTTAAACTGCATTATACTCATCTCTCCCGAAACCTTTGCAGTTATTAATAGTTTATTGATCGCAGCCCCTTGCTGATGAGAGTAGGCCTCCTCCCCCCATCCCCCTCAGGTTCCTGCTATCTGCAGAAGGCCTTCTATCCAGCATGCAGATCAATGCCACTCAATTCTGGGGAAAGGAAGTCTCTGGGGCCACTTAATCTACTTTGCAAAGATGACAGGGAAGGCAAAAACTCAGATTAGGCGCTGAGCAGAGGTGGATTAGTTCAAATCTGAGCTGAAGACTGGATGTGACTAGGGGGTGGGGGCTGCACTGGGCTTCTAGCAAGGAGGGTGTTTTCTCCTGGTTCACACACACCGCAGCCTCCTGGAATGCTTCACCGCCCACTCACTTAAAACCCATCACCCACTTAATGAAATATTAATTGCTCACTTACTGTGATGGCAAACAGGAGCCTGGGTGGTGCAAGCAGTTTGCGATCATCTGCAAACCCAAAGGTTGGCGGTTCAAATCCACCCAGCAATGCCATGGAAGAAAAGCCTGGCGATCTGTTTCCATAAAGATTACAGCCAAGAAAACACTATGGAGAAGTTCTAATCTGTCACTCATGGGATCACCATGAGTCATGCTAGCCACGGGGACACACTGGTCTGCCAGGCGGTACCAACCCTTCCATCATGGAGCTTCTTGTAAGTGGTGGGGATAAAAAAAAAAAAGAACCAAACCCAGTGCCGTCAAGTTGATTCCTACTCATAGCGACCCTATAGGACAGAGTAGAACTGCCCTGTAGAGTTTCCAAGTAGCACCTGGTGCATTCGAGCTGCTGACCCTTTGGTTCGCAGCCGTAGCACTTAACCACTACTCCACCAGGGTTTCCAGTAGTGGGGATAGCAGGCATTAAATAGTCCCAACAAGAAACTTCAAGAGTATGGCCCCCGGACACCCTTTTAGCTCAGTAATGAAGTCACTCCTGAGGTTCACCATTAATCCAAAGATTGGACAGGTCCATAAAACAAAATGAAGCTAAAGAGGCACACCAGCCCAGGGGCAAGGAGGAAAAGGCGGGAGGGGATGGGAAAACTAGTAGTAGGGAACCCAAGGTCAAGAAGGGACAGTGTCAACATGTTGTCGGGTTGTTAACCCCAACGTCGTAAAACAACATGTGTACTGTTTAGCAAGGAGCTAGTTTGTTCTGTAAACCTTCTCCCAAAGTACAAAAAAAAAGTAGTCCTGGCAAGAGTAATTAAATTACAGTCTTTACAAGTTCTAAGGTCGCTATAAATCAGAATTGACTCGATGGCACGCAACAACAACAACTAAGAGGAAGGCATGAGGGCACCTACTGTATCAGTTAGCTATTGCCATGTAACAAACCATGCCAAACATTGATGGCTTAAAGCAGCAACCGTTGATTATTGCTCCTGAGTCTGGGGGTTGGCTGAGCTCTCTCCTATGTCTACTAGGATGGCCTCAGCTGGAATGGCTGCAGCCCCTCTCCACATGCTCTCAACCTCCAGCAGGCCTTTCAGAGGCTTATTTTCAGGGCAGAGGCAGGGGTTGGCCAAGAGAAACAGAGACACAGAAAGGGGCCTGTTAAGGCTTAGAACATGAACAGCATCCCTTCTCCACATTGTTGTATTGCTAGTTGCTGTAGAATCGATTCCAAGTCATGGCAGCCCCATGTGTGCAGAGTGGAACTGCTCCCTAGGGTTTTCAAGGCTTCGACCTTTCGGAAGCAGATCACCAGGCCTGTCTTCTTTTTTTTTTTTTTTTTTTGCAATTTTCACATCCATTTTATTAAAATAAGATCTGGCAACAGGCTGGACATACTGTTCTTTACTTTGCATTTTTCACTTTCCAATAAATGGTAAACATCTTTAAAAGTCAAAACATACACATGTAGCATGTTCTTTTTTTTGTATATATCCTTCTTTTTCATTGTAGTTTAGATGAAGATTTACAGAACAAACTAGTTTCTCATTAAACAGTTAGTACACACATTGTTCTCTGACATTGATTAAAAACCCCACGACATGTCAACACTCTCCCTTCCCAACCCTGGGTTCCCTATTACCATTTTCCTGCCTTCTAGTCCCTGCCCCAAGGCTGATGCACCCCTTTCATCTTGTTTTGTTCCATGAGCCTGTTCAGTCTTTGGCTGAAGGGTGAACCTCAGAAGTGGCCTCATTACTGAGCTGAAAGGATGTCTGGGGACCATACTCTCAGGGTTTCTCCAGACTCTGTTAGGCCAGCAAGTCCGTATTTTCTGAGTTAGAATTTTGTTCTACATTTTTCTCCAGCTCTGTCCGGGGCCCTCTATTGCGATCCCTGTCAGAGCAGTGAGCGGTGGTAGCTGGGCACCATCTAGTTGTACTGGACTCAGTCTGGTGGAGGCCGAGGTAGATGTGGTCCATTAGTCCTTTGGACTAGTCTTTCCCTTGTATCTTTAATTTTCTTCATTCTTCCTTGCTCCCGAAGGAGTGAGACCAGTGGAGTATCCTAGATGGCTGCTCACAGGCTTTTAAGACCCCAGACGCTACTCACCAAAGTAGAATGTAGAACATATTCTTCATAAACTATGTTACGCCAATTGAGCTAGATGTTCCCTGAGACCATGGTCCCCACAGCACTCAGCTCAGAAATTCGGTCCTTCAGGGAGTTTGGATGTGTCTGTGGAGCTTCCGTGACCTTGTCTTGTACAGGTTGTGCTGGCTTCCCCAAGTATTGTGCACTGTCTTACCCTTCACCAAAGTTACTGCTTATCTATTGTTTATTTAGTGTTTTTCCATCCCCACCCCTCCCCTCCCTGGTAGCCACCAAAGATTGTTTCTTTTTGTGTGTAAACCTTTTCATGAGTTTTTACAGTAGTGGTCTCATACAATATTTGCCCTTTTGTGATTGACTTATTTCACTCAGCATAATGCCCTCCAGATTCATCCACGTTATGAGATGCTTCACAGATTCGTTGTTGTTCTTTATCGTTGCGTAATACTCCATTGTGTGTGTCTACCACAGTTTATCCATTCATCTGTTGATGGGCATCTAGGTTGTTTCCATCTTTTGCCCTTTAATCATTATATAGTGCCCTTCTTTGTCTTTTATGGTGGATTTTGTTTTAAAGTCTATTTTATCTGAGATTAGTATTGTGACTCTTGCTCTCTTTTGGTAGTTATTTGCTTGATATTTTTTTTTCCATCCTTTGATTTTTAATAAATTTATGTCTTTGTTTCTAAGTTGTGTCTCTCGTAGACAGCAAATTGATGGATCCTGTTTTTTTATCCATTCTGTCACTCTCTGTCTCTTTATGGGTGCATTTAGGCCATTTACATTCAGTGTAATTATTGATGGGTGTGAGTTTATCACCGTCATTTTGTGGTGCTTTTTTCGTGGTGCTAACATTTTCTTTGTTCCTCTTTACTCTCCTGTGCTGAATTCCTTTTGTTTGTGGATTTCTTTTTCATTTCTTTTGTTTTTGTAGATTTTGTTTTTATTGAGACTTTATGTTTTTCTTTAAATCGAAAAGTAGGTTTGTTAACTTTCATTGTGGTTACCTTGAAATTTCCCCGTATCTTCCTAGGTTTGAACCAGTCTATTATTATCTGGTATTGCCTTGCCTTCCTCTCCATTAGAAAGTTCTATACCTACGTCGTTTATTCCCTTTTTTATTGTTCTGACGTTTTTGTCATATACAAATTAACCTCTCTGGTTCCCTATTGCAATCCTTTTGGTTTTGGATAGTCCTTGAGAGTTCATTTCCTAGGTTGGTATCTGGCTGGTACAATCTTGCATCCTAGATTCAGGCTGTGATTTGATGTTGTTTGTTCTCACACGGAAGGACTCCCTTTAAATTCTTGTAGGTTTAGCTTGGTTTTTACATATTTCCTTAATTTCTGTTTATCTGGAAATGTCCTAATTTCACCATCATATTTGAACGAAAGTTTTGCAGGATGTTATTCGGGGTTGGCAATTTTTTTCTTTCCAGGTTTCATATATGTCATCCCATTGTCTTCTTGCCTGCATGGTTTCTGCCAAATAATCAGAGTTTAGTCTTATTGTTTCTCCTCTGTATGTGACTTTTTGTTTTTCTCAAGCTGCTCTCAGGATTTTTTCTTTGTTTTTGATTTTAATGAGTGCAATGATGATATGCCTTGGTGTTTTTATTTGGGGGTCTATCCTATATGGGGTTCATTGAACTTTTTGGATGGTCAGCTTTTCATCATTCATGATATTAGGGAACTTTTCTGTCAGCAATTCTTCAATGATCCTCTCTGTGTTTTTCTATTTTCTCTCCCTGTTCTGGAACTCCAATCACTCACAAATTTTTGCTTTTGATTGTATCCCACATAGCTCAGTATTTCCTCATTTTTCTTTGTTCTTTTTTATGATTTTTCCTCAAACAGAGTTGTATCCAAGTGTTTGTCTTCAATTTCACTGATCCTGTCTTCCATCATTTCAAACCTGCTCCTCAGCCCTTCTATGACACTGTCCATTTCTGAAATCTTGTTGTTTATCTTTTGGGTTTCTAATTGTTGCTTTTGTATGATTTCCAGTTGTGAGTTTATATTGGCATTTTGTTCCTATATTATTTTCCTGAATTCTTCCATTTTTTGTCTGTATTTTCCATGAATTTGTCTGTCTTTTTCATAAATTTGTCTATTTTTCCCTGATTTTTGTCTGCTTTTTGCTTCAACTTTTGGATAGCTCTGAATATTAGAGATTTGAATTCCCTGTCAGGTAGTTCTAGTGCCTTTTCTTCTACTGGAAAGTGATCTGATGTTTTATTTTGGATGCCTGCTGGAGCCATCCTGTCCTGTTTTTTTATATGTTTTGATATTGTCTGCTGTCTTTGGGACATTCAGTAGTTTTTTGTTTGTTTCATTCTGGTTTTTTGTTTTATTTGGTTATGTCTGAGGAGGCGGTCTGTGCGTTCTTTGTTGTTTGCTCATCTGTAGTCATGATACTTTTCACCACCTTGTCCAATGGGCACGGCCAGTCACTCAGCTGTGGTGCAGCACAGTAGGTCCAGCAGGTGCTCTGTCTCCTGCTGGAAACTTCGTGAAGCTGCTTTCCCATACTCCTGTCCACCAATCTGCAATGTGTGTAGGGCGAATCCAGGCAGCATGGACGCTGCACTTCCAAGCCAGCCGAGCCACTGCAGCTAGCCAGGAAGCTCAGAGGTAGAGCAGCAGGGAGAGGATAGGGGGTGGGAAGGCATATAACACTGGTTACCAGGTGCTCTGTCTCCTGCTAGGAGCTCTGGGAAGCTGCTTGCCCATGCTCCCTGTCAGCCAGTCTCCAATAGGAGTCCAAGATGGTGAATCCGTGCTGCGTTAGCTGATAAGGAACCTCAGCATGTAACTCTCCTCGCTCTGTGTCCTCTGTCAGTTTCTTATTCTGTTCAGCATTTGACTGTGTTCTTTCTCTCTTCATTTGATACTTCAGGCTCCAGGAATGATGTATGTCTCTGTTTTACTTAGTGTTTTAGGTCTTTACTGTGGAGGGACAGTGTGGTGTTTCTGTCTAGGGGACCATGTTGGCCAGAAGACCTGCAGGCCTGTCTTCTGAAGCACCTCTGGGTGGGTTTGAATCACCAGCTTTCGGCTAGTAGTTGATTGCTTAACCATTTGAGCCAACCAGGGATTCTTCTCCACATACTATTGACCAAATCAAGTGGCAAGGCCAGCCCAGCAAGGGGGAGAAGACTCCGCCTTTTGATGGGAGGAGCTGTGAGGCACATCGCAAGGGATACAGGAAGGCTCTTAGGGGGTGCCATCAGTTCAACTGATATACCACACCCATCTAGTCCAGGCATCTGGAGATGAAGTCCTTAAGAAAGTGACTTTGTAATCTGAATAACGAGTAGGATTTAGCCAGGGAAAGAAAGTGCAGTATTCCCGGGAAAGGAGAATATTGCAAACAAAAACCCCAAATCCAAAAGGAAGTTGGATAAAAGCAGTATGGGATCCTGGATTGGGTCCTGGAACAGAAAAAGGACTTCAGTGGAAAAATTGGTAAAATCCAGTGAAGTCTGGAGTTTAGTTAATGGTAATGTATCAGGTTTCTTAGCTTTGACCTGTACCACGGTAAGTGGGGCAGCAGTGGCTCAGTGGTAGAATTCTCGCCTTCTATGTAGGAGACCTGGGTTCAGTTCCCAGACAACACACCTCATGCATAGCCACCACCCATCTGTCTGTGGAGGCTTCAGTGTTGCTATGAGGCTGAACATGTTACAGCAGAGCTTCCAGACTAAGAATGACGAGAAATAAAAAGCCTGATGTTCTACTTCTGAAAATCGGCCAATGAAACCCCATGGATCACAACAGCCCAGTCCACAACCAATCACGGGGATGGCACAGGACCAGGCAGCATTTCATTCAGTTGTGCATGGGGTCTCCATGAGTCAAGGCAGACTCGAAGGCAGCTAACAACAGCAATGTAAGACCTTAACAATAGGGAAAACCAGGTGAGAGGTATACAGGGATCTTCTGTATTATCTTTGAAACTTCTCCGTAAATTTAAAATTATTCCAAAATAAAAAATTTATTGGGAAGAAAAAAAGCTTGGTGCATAGAAGGAATGGAAAGAAGGCCATTGTGAGGGGAGCCAGGAAGGGGAGGGCGTGAGACTGTGGCCAGAGATGGGGAAGGAACCACTGCACTGGATTCTGGTCTTTCTGTTAAGACAGAGAGAAGCCTTTGAAGGGCTTTGAGTAGGGGAGTAACATTAATGTGATTTGCATTTGAAAAGATCTGGTTTCTACACGGACAGTAGATTGGGAGGGAGATCAAGCAGGCACAGAGAAACCTTAAACCATTGCTATTCCAGGTTAGGAGCGGTGGTGGCAATGGAGACAGTGAGAAACAGGTGGATTTGGGATGCACTTAGGAGGCACCGAAGACTTGGTCACTGATTGTATTTTGGGACTACAGAAACGGTGGCTTTCAAAGGGGGTGCCAAGGACTGTGACTTGGGTTAATGGTGGAGGGCAGGGCCATTCGTGGAGCTAAAGAACATCTGGCTGTAGAAATAGTCCTAAATGCGAAGCTGCCTTCTTTATAAGGCACCCAGTCAGGTGTCCCCTGAGCTGTCTTCTATACCACCTGTGTAGTGTCAACCCAAGCATACTGCTTATGTTACTGTCACCTGAGCATGTCATCAGTGTAGCAATTGCCTGAGCGTTCGCCTGTGTTGCTATCACATAAACACATCTTCTGTGCATCCCACGTATGTGGCGGTTACCTGCACATATCACCTGTGTGTCAGCCTTGTCATTATTATCTTATTACATCACCTGGTAGCTGCCAGCTATGCATATCCCCTGAGCCTGTTTCTTTACAGTGCTGTCACCTGAGCTCATCACCTGCACACCTGTCACCTACGCAAGTCACCTAAACCAGTCATCTCTAAAACTGACACCTATGAATATCACCTAAATGTGTCATTCTGGGTGACTGTCATTTAGTAACCGTGCTGGCAGAGGCTAGTTTTTTCAGTCTGGCTGAGTTACAAACACAGAAAACAGTTCCCCGGAGGGGAGACGGAGCCCCTGCTGTTCGTACTGTCACAGTGCTTTTTGGTGCTCTTTCTTCCGAGAGCCATGAGTAGGTGTGTAGAGGGAGGCAGCATCCTCTCCAGGAAGTTTCCCAGATGAAAAACTCCTCATTCTTTAAGGCCTTCAGTGACAGTCGGTAGACCAGATGTCAACCTCTGTGTATTCTATGTAAATGAAGGTGTTTGTTTATGCTAATGTCTGCTGGGTGATGGGGAGGGAAAGGCTGGCTCAGCTGCATCAGAGAGACTGGGAGCCCAGGTGTATGGGGGGCGAGGAGGCGGGAGGGAGGGATGGTGAGTCATAGGAAGGAGCTGGAAGACAAAGATGAGAGGGAGGGAAACAGCTGAAACAAGAAAAGAGTGAATCGGAGGTTAAATTGCTCAGTAGAAGCAGATGGAAGAGAGATGAAGCTGAGCTGAGTAGAGTGGGGAATATGTCCAGGAGGGGATGGGAGTGAAAAACACGACTGAAGGACCCTCCCTTCTCAGCAGGTGCCAGGGCTGAGACCACACCAGGGCCTGAGCTCTTAACCACCACCCTCTCTGTCCCCCAGTGGGGTAGGGTATCACCCAGTGAGGTGGAGTAGGGTGAGGTGCTTGGCATTTATCAGGGACCCTTTGAATATGGGAGTCCCTGGATGGTGCAAATGGTTAATATGCTTGGCTGCTAATGGAAAGGTTGGAGGTTCTAGTTCACCCAGAGGCACCTCAGAAGAAAGGCCTGGTGATCTGCTTCCAAAAAATCAGCCATCGAAACCCTTACGGAGCACAGTTTTGCTCTGACGCACATGGGGTCACCATGAGTCGGAATCAACTCAAGGGCAACTGGCCTTTTTACTGGTTTTCTGTGAACTTGAGTTTCTTCCTCTGGTTTTATGTAGCTTGAGAACCTTTAAGACCCAAATAGAGACCCCAGTTCCTCTAGGTTGTGGCCAGAATAAGCCCCGCCAGCCCCATAATTAGACCCAGAGCTGGCTGGAACTTACCAGAGGACACACAAGTTTCCTGGAAGCAAAGCCCACTCTTCCTTGTCCAAACTGCCCAGAACCCACTTGCAGGAATTTCCTCTCTCCACAAGGCCACACACGATGAAGGAACAAGTAATGATCCCTCTGTTCCTTTGGGTGCCACTGTCCTGCTTACAGAGGTCTTACAAGGACATCATTGCATTTAAGCCTCACCGCAACTCTGTAAAGTATCAGCCTCATTTTTTTAGATTAAAAAAACGGAGGCTCTGAGAGGTAGCCTGACTTGCCCAAGGTCACACAGCTAATAAACAGCAGGGGCTGGATTTGAACTTGGTTCTCTGGACTCTTTACTATTTGTGATGTGACATCAAGTCGATTCTAACTCATAGTGACCCTAGAACTGTCCCATAGGGTTTTCTAGGCTGCAATCTTTACAGAAGCAGATTGCCAGGTCTTTTCTCCTATGGAGCAGCTGATGGGTTCAAACTGCTGACCTTCCCTTAGCAACCAAGTGCTTAACCATTGCACCACCAGGGTGCCTTCTTTTTACTATTCCAGGGAGGAAAGAGCTGCCCTGTGGGTGTTTTCTATGGGAAGAGAGAACAACATACCAACTCATTTTTGCAGTCAGCTCCTATAGGCCCTATAGAAGGATCTAGAACAGGAATTGCCACACTATAGCCTGTGGGCCAAATCCAGCCGTCTCCTGTGTTTGTGCAGTCTGTAAACTAAGCTTTTTTTTTTTTTTTTTACATTTTAAAATGGTTGAAAAAAATCAAAAGAAAAACGATATTTCTTGGCATATGAAATTCAAATTTCAATGTCCATAAATAACATTTTATTGGGACACAGCCACACTGATTCATTTATGGAGTATACGGCTGCCTTCATGCCCAACGGCAGAGTTGGATAGTTGTGACAGAGACCATATGGCCTGCAAAACCTAAAATACATACTACCTGGTCTTTTAGAGGAAAAGTCTAGAAGAAGGTTGAGGAGGCCTTTCCCCTGCTCGCAGACCCTCCTCAAAGAAGCCCTCCTTCTACCTCAGGCACTGCCGACCGCTTCCTGCTGTGTGCTCTGGTAAAAACAAACAAAAAGCCCAAACCAGTTACGTTCTGGGGATTCCAACTCATGGCGACCCCATGTGTGTCAGAGCAGAACAGTGCTCCAGAGGGTTTTCAGTGACTGATTTTTTGGAAGGAGATCGCCAGGCCTTTCTTCTTAGGTGCCTCTGGGTGGAGTCGAACCTCCAACCTTTCAGTAAGCAGCAAGCGCATTAACTGTTTGCACCACCCAGGGACTCCATGCTCTGATAAGTGGCTCGTTTTTCCCCGTGAGTCTGGAGCACTGATCAACCTCTCAACCTCCTTGTCCCCTGGAATGTGGGCTCCTCCTTGGAGACAGGAATTTAGTTTCTTCTCAGCGTCCAGGGCTGGGCATAAAATGGCAGCACATAGTGTGGAAAGAAGAACTCAAATCCTGGCTCTTACCAGCTGTACTAGGGGGTGAGGGATACAATTACGCCCCCTCTCCGAGCTTCAGTTTCCTCACGTATGAAATGGGAACAGTGATCCCTCCTGGATTGGGGGTAGGGTGGGAAGGTCATGAGCAGTGAGTGAGGCAATGCACTGGGTGACAGTTCTGAGCCAGAGCCACGTGCCAGTCACAGTGCTAAGTGCCTAACACCTCAACCACGTCATTGTCACAGCACCCCTAGGAGTGGGCACCATTGCCACCCTTAGTTCATGGAAGCTGAAAGGTTAAAGACCATGTCCACCACCCACAGCTAGCTCAGACTGAGGGACGGCTGAACACGGAGCCCACGCCCTTACTCCTCCTCCCAGAACAGCACACAGACGTGTGGTCAGTCATAATAAGTGGTGAATATAGGCTGAGCCAGAGGGACTTGAGGTTGGTTCCCTGGAGCATTGTCACCTTCCGGCCCCAGAGTGACGTCTCTCCTCCTGCTCCTCTTCCTTCCCTCAGGCTGCCGGAGGTCCGGATCTCAGACAACGGTCCCTACGAGTGCCACGTGGGCATCTACGACCGAGCCACTAGAGAGAAGGTGGTCCTGGCCTCAGGAAACATATTCCTCAACGTCATGGGTGAGTGCAAGGCCCCCAGCCCTGGCCAGTGTGTGAGGAGCTGTGTGTGTGTATGTGAGTATATGCATGTGTGTGCATGTGTGCGTGCGTGTGTATGCGTGTGTGTACATGCATGCATGTATGTGTGCATGTGTGAATCCATCCATGCATGTGTGTGTGCGTGTGTGTATCCATGCAGGTGTTCGTGTGTGTACATGCAGGCGTGTGTGTGTGTGTGTGTATCCATGCATGTGTGTGTGCAAGCACAGTACAGGATCTGCCTTGGGACCACCCACCACAATGCCTATTGTGTTGGCAGGGGGCCCTCTTCTCCTTTCCCACCCCTGCCCTCAAGGGGCAAGGAGGCCAGCCATGCCGAGATGTGACCATTGTGGCCTTGTCATCCCAGGACCTTCTCCCATGTGCACTGACCTCATGGCGGCAGGGGCCATGCCCTTGTCACTGGGTCCTCTGGGCTTGGTACCGGACTGGACCCTGGAGGGGCTCATGGACATTGATGAAAATGAAGGGGAACTGAAGAAGTGATGGGAGCTGGTACAGCCTCTCAGCCTCAGTGTCCACTTCTTAGGATGGGGATGGGATAGAGACCTAGTGGGTCATTCATAGGCCATCCAGCTCCAGGCTCTTTGATCCAGTAAGGGCACAGGGTGGGAGGTATTGGGCAGTGTGTATGAGCACATTTCCCAGGCTGAAGCCCAAAGCCATGTTTGTAGAAACATCAATGGGGAGGAGAATGTGCAGGGAGGAGGGTAGGAGGAAGGATGAGCCACTCCACGAGCTCCTGCGGGAGTCTAAGACAGGATCTCAACAGGACACATACCTGGCTGCAGAGAAAAGGACTCTGCCCCTCAGCCGGCTGTGTCCTCCCTACACCCCTGGCCCTTCCAGGACATGGAAGGACCAGTTGATGAGCAGGAAGGTGCACTGGGCTGGGCAGCAGGGCTCCTGGCTCTATCTCTAGCTGGCTGTGTCCTTGGGCGAGTCAACCCCCACCCCAGCCTCAGTTTCCCCATTTGTAAAACAAGGGTATTGCACCAAGTGATCTCAGAAGCCCCTGTCAGTTCTGGCATTCTTGTCGGACGGGCTCTTTGACTCAGGTGCAGCTCTGCTGCCCGGAGTTCAAGGGACTTGGCCTTGACTCAGGCTCCCGGCTCTCTGATTTTATTGTCAAATGGCATTTACCAGGGAAACAAGGCTTGGCGTCCTCAGGCAATCAATGAAAGCAGAAAGGCCTCGTTGCAAGCCGCTGCTTCTGGGGAAATTGAAAACCTCCAAAGGCCAGGCCCCTGGAGGGACATCGATTCCCTCAGTGGCAGCATGTGGTGCGTCCTGGCTTCCTGGCGGAGCTGTGACCACGGCAACAGTGGAGTCTGTGCCGGGAATGGGTCAGGGCAGCAGGTGGCATGGCTGGGGTAACTACCCTCTCAGAGTTACTCACTCACCGACCAACTGGTTCCCCTAATACATGAACAGGACACAACCTTGGTCACACCAGGGAACCCAGCAAACGACAAAACTCAGTTTCTTCAATCAAGGGGCTCCCAGTTTGATGAGGAAAAGAGACAGGTACTCACTCATTTATTCATCAAATATGGATTGAGCACCTACTGTGTGCCAGGTACTGGACACACAGTTTTGAACAGGACAAAGTCCTTTGTCTTTAGGGGGTTTACTCCCTGGTGCATGAGGCAGACATAAAACACGTACAGAGATAAATCAATGGAATGATTATGGCCAGTGACAAATACTGGGGAGAAAATGGAGCAGGGTAATTGGATCGAGTGACTACAGGTGTTGGGGAGTGGGGGCTGGGATAAAGCTCCCGGAGGCTGCTATGCTAAGTGCTTTATATACATTGTGTCATTTAGTCCTCACAGGCAACTCAAGGGTTGTTTTTGTTGGTTGCAATTGAGTGGATTCTGACTCTTAGCAACCCCATGTGATACAGAGTAGAGCTCCTCCATAGGGTTTTCTGTATTGTAATACAGAAACAGATCATCTGGCCTTTTCTCCTCTGTACTGATGATTTGATTTGAACCATAAACCTTTAGGTTAGCAGTTAAGCACAAACTGTTTGCATGACCTGGGGATCTAACCCAAGGGTAGGTACCAAGATTAGTATCCCCATTCTGTAGATGCAGAAATGGAGGCACAGAGAAAGCAAGGAACTTGCCTAAGGTCACACAGCCAGGAATTAGTAGACCTGGGATTCAAACCCAGGCCCATCTGGTCATAAAATCTTCCTGTGACGCCAGGCTGCCCAGTGTTAAGGTCAGAACCTAGGCATCCTGACCTGCAGGCCAGCTCTCCTGCATTGCTGGAGGCTGTGTAGATGCTGAGGCTTCACTCTGTGGTGCCTTTGAGCAAGGCCGGTGCCCTCCAAAGCCACCTCCTCCTTGAAGTCCTCACTCGCTATCGATTCACCAAAGGACCCTGAGCAAGCTACTCTCTTCCTCTGGGCCTCAGTTTCGCCATCCGTACAATGAGGGGGTTGGATCAGATAATCCTAAAGCTCCCTCCCAGTGCTGACACTTGTGACTCTGTTACCCTTAGGCAGGGAAACTGAGGCACAGAGAGGTCTCCTGGAACCAACCTGGTGGCACGGCTGGCCTGGTGGTCCCTGTTGAGCTAGGTGCTGTGCTCCATGCAGGCACAGCCCCTCTCCCTGCCCTGTGGCACTGCCGGCCAAGACTGCTCCCCTCTTCCTGTCCTGCTTTCTGGGGATCAGGGCACCACCAGATGGGAAGCAGCCCCCAGAGACCAGAGACCAGGGCACGGGAATGGCAAGCAGCTGCTGTGACCCTACTTACCAAGCTGCCTGACGGGACTCAGCAGACTATGGAGGAGGCTGAGGCTGCTGGAAGGTCACAGGGAGGGGCAGGCCCAGGATGCCACCCCCACTCTGGTGCCCCCAGCTGCAAAGTAGCAGGTTAAGTAAGGCTCTGAGTTCTAGAAATTCAGGGTATCCAGGGCTAGGACTGCCTGGAACAGGACCTACACACTGGTGGCACAGTGGTTAAGAGCTCGCCTGCAAACCAAAGCTTCTACCGGTTAGTTGCTCCTTAGAAACCCTATGGGGCAGTGTTATTCTGTCCGACAGGGTCGCTGTGAGTCGAAATCAACTTGACAGCAATGGGTTTCACATCTTCCCATTCCAGTTCTCTCTCCCTACCCCACGGGCCGACACACCCATGCCCCCGATGCCAAAGAGGCCAACACCACAGCTAACAAGTATCCATCTCTGGTGTGTGCCTGACAGTGCCCGAGCGTCTGGCTTCAGCTGTGTTAGCTCAGAATCCCCGAGACAACTCTGGGACCTGGCGGCTGTTATGGTCTCCATTACACAGACGAGGGGCCAGGGCTTAGGGAGGGGAAGTGACATATCTGGGCCATAGCAGCCATCTGAAGCCAATGCCTGTTGTCTGAACCAATGGTTCTCAAACTTGAGCAGGCATCGGACCAGCCTGGAGGGCTTGTTAAAACAGATTCCAGGGCCCCACCGCCAGAGCTCCGATTCAGGAGGTCTCAGGTGGAGTCCAAGAATTTGCGCTTCTCACAAAATCCCAGGAGATGCTGATGCTGCTACTTCCGGGACTCCACTTTGAGAACCACTGGTCTACACCTCTGGGTATTTCCAAAAATACTACTACTGTACCTGTGCCTATATCTGCATCAATATCAAAATCTATCTACAGCCATATCTATATTCTTCTCCATGTACGAATGTATTTCTCCTTCCTTTCTCCAATTTTCACCTCGCTTTACCCTAGACATGGCAGGAGGCCCTATCCCTTTAGCATAGAAGTTAAGGACATACAGACTTTGGTCTTAAATCCGAGCTCCACCATTGTGACCCTGGGTTTATTAGCCTCCCCAGGCTTCAGTTTCCCCATGTGTAAAAGAGGGATAAGGGGTGTCTACCTCCTAGGGTGGTTGAAAAGATGAAATCTGATAAGGTTTGCAAACAGCCCAACGTGTGGCACAGCTGAAGGGGTCTGTTAGTTGGATTTCATTGTTTTCATTGTCGTTGTCTCCAGCCTGCCTCTCCTGGGCACAGTTGTGGCTGCCTCTCCATTGCTCCTGGTTCTACCCCAGGGTGGAGACATCTTGTCCATTTATTTGTGACTTCAAGGAACCTTAAGCCAGTCTGAGAAATAAATGTCCCAGGGATCACAGCTTCACGTAACCCGGCTCCCTGGGCGTGGGCCCCATTTCTGCCCTGTTTCTGGGTATGGCAGGGGCAGCTGGCTTTGCCGACTCACCCTCCTCTGGGCCTCCTCCCCAAAGATGCATCTAGGAAAGGAGTCGGGGTATGTCAACAACTGTGATAATGACAGGGACACCTCACACTTGCCCAATTTGTGCCAAACCCAGAGTGCTTTCATGTCTAGCATGTCACCCAATCTGTACAACAGCCCCACAAGGACAGTATTACTATTACCTCCAATTCGCGGAGGAAGCACCTGAAGATCAGGCAGGGGAAAGGACTTGCTTGGGGCCCCACAGGGCTGTGGATGTCCCTGCCCTTAGCGGTATGGATTCCATGGCTCACCAAGATCCAGAATAGGGGCGGGGGTGGGGTTTGAGGTAGGAGAGGCAGTTGAGCTGAGTATGTGAGAACCCCCCTTAGTCTAACCCGTAGGGTATTTCCCATATATAATCCTGTAATCCAGTGGCCCTATCAGCCTGAGAGGCAGGATCTTTATTGTGCCCATTGCATAGATGAGACAATAGAGGCTCAGAGAGGAAAGCGCCTTCCTTGGCTAAGGTCTGGAGGATTAAATGAGATAACTCATAGAGTGTTCTTGTTCTTAGCTGCTGTTGAGTCAGTTCCAACTCATAACAACCCTATATACAACAGAACGAAACACCGTCCGGTCCTGTCCTGCACCATCCTCGCAATCATTGCTATATTGGAGCCCCTTGTTACAGCCACTGTGTCAATCCATCTCGTCGAGGGTCTTCCTCTTTTTTGCTGACCCTGCACCTTACCAAGTATGATGTCTTTCTCCAGGGACTGACCCCCCTGATAACATGTCCAAAGTACATGAGACAGTGTCTCTCCATCCTTGCTTCGAAGGAGCACTCTGTCTGTACTTCTTCTAAGACAGATTTGTTCATTCTTCTCACAGTCAATGGTATCTTCTATATTCTTCACCAATGCTATAATTCCAAGGCACCAATTTTTCTTTGGTCTTCCTTATTCATCGTCCAACTTTGGCATATGAAAAAAAATATATATGAGGCAATTGAAAATACCATGGCTTGGGTCAGGCACATCTTAGTCTTCAAAGTAACAACTTCGCTTTTTAACACTTTAAAGAGGTCTTTTGCAGCAGATTTGCCCAATGCAGTATGTCATTTGATTTCTTGACTGCTGCTTGCATGGGCATTGGTTGTGGATCCAAGTAAAATGAAATCCTTGACAACTTCCATCTTTTCTCCATTTGTCATGATGATGATTATTGGTCCAGTTGTGAGGATTTGTGTTTTCTTTATGTTGAGGTGTGATCCATACTGAAGGCTGTGGTCTTTGACCTCCATCAGTATGTCCTTCAAGTCCTCTTTGCTTTCAGCAAGCAAGGTTGTGTCATCTACATATCGCAGGTTGTTAATGAGTCTTCCTCCAATCCTGTTGCTACATTCTTCTTCATATAGTCTACCTTCTCGGATTATTTGCTCAGCATACAGACCGAATAAGTATTATGAAAGGATACAACCCCGACGCACATGTTTCCTGACTTTAATCCACGCATTATCCCCTTGTTCTGTTCAAAAGACTGCCTCTTCATCTGTGTACAGGTTCCTCATGAGCACAATTAAGTGCTCTGGAATTTTTATTCTTACCAATGTTATCAATAATTTGTTATGATCCACACGGTCGAATGCCCTTGTATAGTCAATAAAACACAGGTAAACATCTTTCTGGCATTCTCTGCTTTCAGCCGAGATTCATCTGATATCAGCAATGATATCCTTCGTCCATGTCCTCTTCTGAATCTGGCTTGAATTTCTGGCAGTTCCCTGTCAACGTACTGCTGCCAACCTTTTGGTTAGCAGTCGAGCATTTTAACCACTGTGCCACCAGGGCTTCTCAACCTATAGAATAGAATGCTCTTAGCCCACTGCCTGTCACAATCTGAGTGCTTAATCAATAATGTCTCCAATGACAAATAGTAATCATGTCAATCAAATTCAAGCACAATGAGAAAGGTTAAAAAAAAAGGTGTCAACCCCTCGCCCCCCATCCATCACCTTCTCCTTCAAATGTATTTCAAGGCAGCTCTAAAAAATGAACATATACTGGTACTTTGGCTTGCTGTGAGATTACATAGACCCATTCTTACTCATATGCAAAGACCCTCCCTCCCAGTGAGCGGAGGTCATTGAAGCCTGGGGTCTCCTTTGTGCCAGAAGGAACTGCTAAGGACTGTGGCAGCTGACAGTAGGGCAAGACAGCCCCCCATATGGGGGTCAGGGAAGGCTCTCGGGGCAGCAGGGAGGAGGGAGAGCCGAGGAGCAGCACGGCCCAGCCCCCGCCTGTGTGGAACGTGGTTCTGTGCAAAGCGGCCCCCAGTCTGCTGTCTCTGTATCTGCACCAGCCTGTTTCCAACGTGGCTGTTTCCAGAGGCCTCCGGTGAAGATCAAAATACAAGTGTGGCTGTAATTTCACACCTATAACGTCTTGCTATATGGTGGGAAAGACATTTGGGAGCCCTGTGGGTGACACCGAGGGTGTGTGCTGCACACAGTCATTAAAATGTTTTTATCCGCGCTGCAGATAAATTGTAAGCCAATTTGAAAGTTGTGTGCTGGGCCCCAGGAACGCATTATACACAGTCACGGAAGGATTGCAGAGGAAATTCTTGGGGGTACAGGTTATCTGGGCGCAGGAGAGCATGTTAAGGGTGCGACGTTACAATCAATTAAATGTTATGAGGGCCAAACACCCCCACTCCTGCCCCCACTGCAACCAAAAGGTGCTGCTCTTCCATTTCTCCCGGAATGCCAGGGGCAGCATTTCAGATGGTAGCCCTGCCACCCAATGGGGCCCTTACAGCCCAGTAGCTAATGATCAAGGCCAAATTCCATCAGGCTCCTGCTGAATGCCAGGCACTGTGCTGAGTGTTCAATCCACAGCTAGTCATGAGAGCCTCACAGAGCCCTTGGACGTAGGAGTTGTCATACCCATTTTACAGATGAGGAAATTGAGATTCTGCGAGGCTAAAGGACTTACCCATGTGAGTGACAGAGCTGGGATTCCCACCCAGCAATGCCTGAGCCCAAAATTGGTGTTTCTTATGGCAACACTGGGCTTCCAAGGAAGACTTGGCACAAAGGCCGCTAGTAAGGCAAATGTCAAGTGAACACTGTCAGAGCAGAGAGTGTGAGGACCTCATTAATGCTGAGCACTAACTAGGACCCTGGATGGTGCAAATAGTTAACAAGCTTGGCTGCTAACTGGAAGATTGGAGGTTTGAGTCCACCCAGAGGCACCTTGGAAGAAAGACCTGGTAATTTACCTCTGAAAAATTAGCCACTGAAACCTGATGGAGTACAGTCCTATTTTGACACGAGTCAAAATCAACTCGATGGCAACTGGTTGGTGGGTATGAATTGCTATCCCGTTGTGGTTTTGACTTGCATTTCCATGATGGCTAATGATGCTAAGCATCTTTTCATGTACTTTTTTGGTCATTTGTGTATCTTCTTTGGAGAAATTTCTATTCACATCCTTTGCACTTTTAATTGGGTAATTTGTCTTCGTGTTACTGAGTTGTAAGGGCTCTTCATATATATTTTTAGATACATGATTTGCAAATATTTTCTCCTATTATGTGGGCTATGTTTTCACTTTCTTGATGTTATCCTTTGAAGCATAAAACTTTTAATTTTGATGAAATCCAATTTATTTATTTTCTGTTTTATCACTTGTGTCTTTGGTGGCATATCTAAGAAGGCTTCCCTAACCCAAGGTCCCAAAGATTTACTCCTGTATTTTCTTTTAAGAGTTTTATAGTTTTAGTTCTCACATTTTGGTCTATGATCCATTGAATTAATTTTCATATATGGTGTGAGGTAGGGGTCCAACTTCATTGCTTTGCATTAGGATATCCGGTTGTTCCAGAACCATTTGTTGACCAGTTTCTTCTTTCCCCATTGAGTTGTCCTGGCATCTTTGTCAAAAATCAGTTGACCAGAAATGTGAAGGTTTATTTCCGAACTCTCAGTTCTATTCCATTGATGTATGTGTCTATCCTAATATACGTCTAGTGCTTTTTTAAATCTGGCCACTGCTAGTCTGGCTTTGTTACTCCCCAGGTACAAGACCTTGGGCAATGAGTTCATACGAAGTTCTCCTGTGGTCAGTTCCTCAGCCCTTCCAATTGAAGGACACTCATGCTGGGGCTTTTGAGGGCTCCCTGAGGAAAAGAGGGTGCAGAAGATCCTGGGGGCTGATGGAGGTTGAACTTACTTCCATGAGGTCACGCAAAAACCTAGGATGTCCAGGGACCTGGATCCCTGCCTTTTAAGACCAGTTTCTTGAATCCAGTTCTTTTGACTCCCAGCCTAGTGTTCCTTTCTTAAAACAGGAGCAAATTTCTCAGAATGGATACTTAAGATATGGAGGACCTCTCTTGACTGGAGAAGGAGAAATGCCTATGGTTCCAAATGGGATGGGGAGAGCTGAGGACTGAGGATAGATCCTTCCCCCTCAACATTCTGCTGATGTTCCTACCCAAAACCAAGCCCATGGTAGTCAAATCAATTCCTGACTCATAGTGGCCCTGTAGGACAGAGTAGAACTGCCCTATAGGGTTTCCAAGGCTATAAATCTTTTTTTGTGTGTGTGTGCTTTAAGTGAAAGTTTGCAAATCAATTCAGTCTCTCATACTAAAATTTATATACACCTTGCTATGTACTCCTAATCGGTCTCCCCTAATGAGACAGCACACTCTTTCTCTCCACCATGTATTCCCCATGTCCATTCACCCGGCTTGTGTCCCCCTCTGCTTTCTCAACTCCCCTCCAGACAGAAGCTGCCCACATGGTCTCATGTGTCTTCTCAAGCCAAGAAGCTCACTTCTCACCAGTACCATTTTCTATTTTATAGTCCAGTCTAATCCCTGTCTGAAGAGTTGGCTTTGGGAATGGTTCCTGTCTTGGGCTAACAGGAGATCTGGGGACCATGACCTCCCCTTCTAGTCTCAGTCAGACCATTAAGTCTGGCCTTTTTAAGGGAATTCGAGGCCTGCATCCCACTGCTCTCCTGCTCCATCAGGGATTCTCTGTTGTGTTCCCTGTCAGGGCAGTCATCGGTTGTAGCCAGGCATCATCTAGGTTTTCTGGTCTCAGGCTGATGTAGTCTCTGATTTATGTGGCTCTTTCTGTCTCTCGGGCTCATAATTACCTTGTATCTTTGGTGTTCTTCATTCTCCTTTGCTCCAGGTGGGTTGAGACCAATTGATGCGCCTTAGATGGCTGCTTGCTAGCGTTTAAGACCCCAGACACCACTCACCAAAGTGGGATGCAGAATATTTTCTTAATAGATTTTATTATAAGGCTGCAAATCTTTACAGAAGCAGGCTGCTATATCTTTCTCTGGCAGAGCAACTGCTGGGTTTGAACTGCAAACCTTTCAGTTAGCAGCAGGGCACTAAACTACTGCACCACCAGGGATCTTTGATGCTCCTACCGAAAGCAAAAACCTGCTGCCATCAGGTCGATTCTGACTCACAGTGACCCTACAGGACAGGGTAGAACTGACCCATAGAATTTCCAAGAAGCACCTGGTGGATTTGAACTGTCGACCTGTTGATTAGCAGCCATGGCTCTTAACCACTACACCTCCAGGGTTTCCTATGTTCCTATAGGCCTGAGCAACATACGAGAAACACCGTTGTGCTTCTCAGAAAGACGCCAGTAGGAAAGCAGGGTGCAACTTGCAGAATTCCCTTTCAGGAAGACTGCTCATGCCCAGGACAGCTGTGGGGGATGGGTGTCTCCCAGGCAGAACTAGTGCATGAGTTTTGTTCAGGGCAGTCCAGGGGAAAGGCTAGGTCAGTGGATGGAGGCTGCTGGTCTGAGAATCCTTAGGGGTCCCCAGGCAGGAATGCTGGGAGTTGCAGCCCTCTCCACACTCCAGAACGCCTGCTGGGTTGAAAATGATCAGCTCATTCCTCTCTTGGAATGGATGAGCCCCCTGCTGGACTTGGGCTAATTACATTAACTGGCCACAGGCCACTGCAGTGGCTGCGGACTCCAGGAAGAATCCACTGCTCTGTGGAGGAGGCGGGGTGGGTTGGGATCCAGGCCAGAGCTGCAGAGGGTTCCTAGGGCCCTGAGGAGGAAGAGGCGTGAACCCAAATGTCCACCTCCCACCTCGGGAGTCCCCAGGGTCCTGAGAACCAGGCTTGGGCTGCTTTTACTCCCCAAGCCAACGTCTGGGCCGACCCACCTCCAAGCCCTCTCCCTGCTGCCTTTCTCCTCTCTCTTGGTGAGTGTCAAGATTGACCAAGGTCCTCCAAGTCACATACAGGAGGAGCCTGGATAATCCCCAATTGGAGAATTACCTATTAAATTAGGTTGATTGTAACCAAAGTTTACCTCCTTAGAGAGTTGAGGAGTAGTTAAGAATATAGGTTTTGGATTCAGACATGAATTTTAAACCCAGTTGTGCAACGAATAGTGATAAGAGCAGCTGATGTTTGTTGAGCATTTACTATAAGCTAGGCACTGTTCTAACTGCTTTACACCTGTTATCTCATTCAATTGTCCTCTAAGGTAGGTTCTGCTTTTACCAGAAAACCAGCTGATGTCAAATCAACTCTGACTTATGGCGTCCCTATGCATGCCAGAGTAGAGCTGTGCTCCATAGGGTTGAGGTTCTATTATTACGCCCCCATTTTACAGTTGTGAACACAGAGACGTTAAAGGATTTACCCAAGGGCATGAGTTTAGTAAAGAAAGAATTAGGGATACTAGGATACTAGGATTCAAATCCTGGCAGCCTGGCTCTAGAGCCCACAGGCCTAACCACTAGGCTACACTGCTCAAATCGAAGCATGACCTGCAGCCTGTTTTTCTGTCTGTTAAGTTGGGGTTACGGTAGCACCTCCCCCATGATTTTGCTGGGGGATGAAATATGATAGCCATGTAAGGAGCATTATCCCTAGCTCAAGGTGAGTGCTCATGAAAAGGGTTTTTGTTATTGCTAGTTACCATTGAGTTGGCCCCTGACCAGTGGTGACCAGATTGGTTGCAGTTCAGACCATTGTGATCCACTGGGTTTTCATTTTCAGACGTAGATCACCAGGACTTTCTTCCTAGTCCTAGTCTAGAAGCTCTGCTGAAACCTGTTCAGCATCATAGCAACACACAAGCCTCCACTGAGAGATGGCTGATGACTGAGCATGAGGTGCTTTGGCTGGGAATGGAACCCAGGTCCCCAGCATGGAAGGTGAGAATTCTTCCATTGTGTCACCAATGCCTCATCTGTTCTTATTTCCCAGGCTTTTGGCCCTAACCCTTACCTGTGAAGTCAACAGGGCTGGGGATGGGCTCAGAGCTGCGGAGGTGACAATGTCCCAGCAGAAGCCCTCTAAGCCAAGCAGTGGCAACAATGGACCCCTAGCCTAGATAATGGCAAAGGAAATCAGAAAAGAGAATGGGGTTGGGCAGCCCTGAGTCCAGTCCCACTCCTTCACTCTCTCGCTGTGACTTTTCCTCTCTGAGCCTCGGTTTCCTAATCTGGAAACTGGGGTAATAAGTGTTCCTGCCTCATAAGGTGATTGTGAGGCATGTACATGATGGTTCCTTGAAGCACATCATGAGTGCTCGGCCTGGGTCTGCTGGCATCACTGTTAGGGCCAGATGGGCAGTCAGAGGCAGAGAGAATGGGAGCCAGCCCAGGGCTCAGGCAGCAAGCACAGAGTCTGGACATGTGAGGCATTTCCAGGGAGAAGGCTCAGGACTTGAGGACCAATTGGAAAGATGGGAACAGATGTGAGAGACATAACAGGGCTGGCACCGGATGGAGATGGCCTTTTGAGAAGGAACCAACAGAGCCACGTGATCTCACTCAGCAGCCAGTGACCACAGCAAATGGGCCACTTGGGGTGGAGAGTCCAGGGCAGCAGGCCTGAGGACCTCTGCAGACCTCTTCCCTGCTGGCTGGAGCTTCTGGGGAGGGGGGCATCTAGCTGGGCATCTGGGGCCCTGAGACAGCTGGCTGGGCTGGGCTAGCCATAAGCTGGCCAGAGGCAGGGCTGCAGCCCGAGGGCCAAGGCAAGAGTGGCCAGGGTCCTCCAAGCTGGGCCTAAGAGGAGCTTGGAGACTGCCATCTTGAGTGCCTGGACTTGGCCAGGAACCTGGATGAAGGACGGCCACTCTGCGTGCCTGCTGCCCACGAGCCTCCCAGCTGGCAGAGGTCACTGGCTGAGAGCCATTTCAGAGAGGGGCCAGACAGATGGGCTTGGGGCTCGGAGGGGCACTTTGGAGTTGACTGGGTCATCTAGCAAGGACAGCCACTTTCCAGCTTCAGCCCCAAAGGCCTGACTGCTGACCACCTCCTGGATAGGCTTCTAGAATCCTCCCTCCTCTTTCTGATCACGGCCCTGCAGAGCAGAAGTGCCCTTGACTACAGCCCACAGTGCACCGGGCCACAGGCCTCGCACATTCCATTAGCTAGCCTTTAAATCCCTTACAAACTCAGAGGCAGGCCCTATGATGTCCCATTTACAAGTGAGGTAACTACAGACAGCTCAGAGAGGTTAGGGGACTTGCCCAAGGCCCCATGGTAAGGGGCTGGGGCTAGGATTTGAGCTAAGGTCTGCTGGAAACCAGAGCTCACGACTTTTCCGTTGCATGAGGGTGCCAGGAAGACAGATGAACATCCCTCTTTTCTGAGTGTGGGCAATATGGCCACTACTCTAGGCTCCGAATCAATGTCCTCAGCCAGGAGATAAGTTGCCAGGCCTCCTCTCAACAAGGACAACATGGAATATTTGGGCTGCACAGTCATCTGGCCCTTCTGACAATCCCGTGAAGCTAGAAGAGCAGGGATCGTTATACCCATTTTACAGAGGGGGAAACTGAGTCTGCTAATAAAGGGAAGGCTGGGATTTGAACCTGGACACTGTGATTGCCACTCTCCCTCTTTGGGGACCAGAAGCCCAGAGGTTGGAATGGAGGCAAGGCTACTGAAGTACATGCTGGGTGTGACTTGAAAGCCACTTAACCTCTCCGATCCATTGCTGTGACTAGAGGAATCAGATTTAGGCAACACACGCTTTTTGTGGATCTCGTCCCTGGGGCCACAGAGGTGACCATCACCATCCCTTCCTCAAGGGAACGTGGTGTCTAGTGAGGGGGGGAACAGACAGACCATCTGTTCACATTTATTTATAAGCACCTATTATGTGCTTGGCTACTAACCAAAAGGTTGGCAGTTCGAATCTACTAAGAGTACCTTGGAAGAAAGGCCTGGCCGTCTACTCTTGAAAGGTCACAGCCATTAAAACCCTATGAGGCACGGTTCTACTCTGAAGCACATGGGGTTGCAATCCGTAAACTGGTTTGGTTGGGTTTTGTTTTGTGTTGTTTTTAATGTGCCTGCTGTGAAGAAAGGGCTGAGAGGCTGACAGCACTCCCATTTCCCTCTAGATGGTCACAGGGGGTTGAGATTCATTAACACAGGCAGCCAGGACATCATGATAAAAGCAGTAAATTTGTACATACTGGGTGCCAGACATTGCTCCAAACACTTTAAATATATTCATTCAAGCCTCACACCCCCAAGAGGTAGGTACTTATTATTTCCATTTTAATAAATGAAGAAACTAAGGCCCAGAAGGGTTAAGTAATTTTCCCAAGGTCACACAGCTAGCGAGTGGCAGAGCTTGTTTTCAAACCTAGGTGGCCTGGGTCCAGAGCCTCCATTCAGCTTCTCACAAAATAGCCCATCACGCCCACCAGAGCCAAGCTGAAGAGACTCATCTGCTCTCTTGAATTGTCCAGGCAGGTGTCTGCAGCCCCCCCGAGGCCCTCACAACTCCCTGGACCTTCCACGTCTCACCTACCAGGGCTCGCTTCTTGTTCCAGGCTTGCCTTTCCCCACAGCCCAGCCATCCCTCTTGGCTCCAGCCTCAGAGGCCTGCAGTTGCATCGTTAAACCTTGACAAGTGGTAGGTCAGTGAGATGCTTTATCCTCTCCGCCACTGGGAGCTGGATTTAGTGGCTCCGGCAGAAGGTAAACTTTCTCTCTCTAGGACAGGCCTCTTAATTACGAGTGAAATGTGGCTGTTGAAACTGCAGCACCTCGGGCCCAGTGATTTAAGAAGCAGGCATCAAGCTGAGGTTACAGGTGTTAACAGAGCTGTATCAGAGCCCACAGAGACGGGATAAGAGGGACTATGGGGGACAGTGAGATGGCTCCCGGAAGGATGCTGCCCATAGACAGTCCTGGAAGAAGGAGTAATCCCACGGCCTTGTGCACAGAAGGGGAAACTGAGGCCAAGATCACACTGCAAGTCTCTTGGCCTGGGAGTTAGCAATCCTGTCTCTGCTGCCAGCTTGCAGTGCCTCCTGGGACTCAGTTTCCCTTTCTGTACATGAGGAGGCCTGACTACTTCACTTACCCCCTGGCAGCAATAATCACAATAACCTTACCAATAAAAGCTAGCACTGATTGAGTGCTTATTACATGTCAGGTCAGGCATTATACTAAGCTGTTTATGAGCGTTTACTTGATTAATTTTCACAACAGCCAGTGAGGTCATTATTACTATTTTTCCCATTTTACAGAAATGGAAACCGAGGCTCAGAGAGATGAAGCAACTTGCCCACGACCACATGGCTAGTGAGTAGTCCAATGAAGAGGCCAAGTCTCTCTCTCTGAAGCCAGAGCCTGAACTCTAGGCTCTGGGAGTGACAAGAGGGATATAAGATCCTGTTTCTGCCCTGAAGGAATCACCAAAAGATGGGGGAGACAGAGAAGGGCACAGATTTCCAGAATTCTAGCAGAAGGAAAATAAGGACTCTGGGGAGGATGAGGGTACAAGCTGAGGGTTGTGGGAATTCCCAGGAGAGCCTCCTCCAGTTGGAGGTACTCAGAGGGCTTCATGAAGGAAGTGGCACAGAGCTGGGTCCAGCAGGTTGGGGGCAAATAGGACAAGTGGCATTTCAGACAGGAGAAACTGTGTAGGCAAAGGTATAGGGCAGGAACCCATGGCAGGCAGGAAGCAATCCTGAGTGGCGGGTACCCAAGACACAGGTAAGGGAGTCGGCAGTAAGATATGACAGTAATAACAACAATAATGACAGCAGCTGACATTTACTGAGTGCTGGCCAGGTCCAGGCAAGGGTCTGAAGACTTCACATAACGCTCACAATCACCCTGTCAAGTACATATTATCATGATCCCCATTTTACAGATGAGAGAACTGAGACAAAAAGAGGATAAGTGACTGCCAAGATCCCTCAGCTAGTAGGTGGCAGAGCCAGGATTTGAATGTGGCAGCCTGGCTCCCATGCTGGCACAAGGCCAGCTGCTCGTGCTATGCCTAGTCCCTGAGGGGGCGAGGGGAAGTGAGGAAAGGTCCTCACCGGGTAGGCTCTCCTCTCATGCCAGGCTTCTGCAGGCCCCACCAACCTTCTCTCCACAAGGCCTGGCCACAGGCAGAGAGGAAACGAGAGGCCAGAGCAGGCCTCTGCATCCTGGCGAGCTCTGTCTATTGGGCATGGAAAGCCAAGGGGAGCCTATGGCCAGGGATGCCAAGGGACATCCTGGAGAAGCTTCCAGCACAGCCCAGGGATTTGGGAGCAGGGGAGGATAGTTTCTGGGGAGCCATGGTGCCAGCCACACCCTCTCAGCTGATTCTCCCTATGGACCATGGGGAGAAGGATTCAGAGGAGGGAGAAGATGCAGGCTGAGAAAAGCTCCAGGCTGCCAATACAGATGGGCGATGAATTCCTGCCTGGACCCCAGGCCCATCAGAGGAAAGACCCTAACTCCTGAGACTTCCGAGAAGGAGAGCCTGGGCCCTTGTCTGCAGACCGGCCCTGCTATCTGACCGCTGCTGTTACACCGTAAGCCTTCCCGCTGTAGCTCCCTCTGGGGTCCCACACGCAGAGCCACAGACTTTGAGAACTGGGGGGGAGGGATTTTAGGAATCACCTAGTCCAACCGCATGACTAGATCAAGGCAAGCCAAGGCCCCAAGAGAGATCCCATAGCAGGTGAGTGGCAGAGGTGGACACTGAGCTCAGGGAGAGTGTATAGAGGCTACAGGCCCGGGCTCAGGGGTTAAGCCAGACACGGGTTCAAGTCCTAGCCTTGATCCTCACTGATCGAGTGGCTTTGGACCTATTCCTTTGAAAACTTCAGTTTCTGCCTCTTTAACATGAAGATAATCCCCTACGTCCTGGGCTATTGTGGGGTTCTGATGCACCATCACCTGCCTGTCAGTTCATTGTACTGCGGTGGCTTGCATATTGCTATGATGCTGGAAGCTTTGCCATCATTTCAAATGCCAGCAGGTTCACCCATGGTGGACAAGCTTCAGCAGAGCTTCCAGAGCAGGAAGGACTAGGAAAAAGAGCCTGGTGGCCTAATTCCAAAACCTCTGTGGAACACAGCAGAATATTGTCTGATATAGTGTGCAAAGATGCAAACATACGAACAATCATGAAGATGGCACAGAGCTGGGTAATATTTCATTCTGTTATACACAAGGTCTCCATGAGTTGGTGTCAACTCACCAGCGGCTAACGACAATGACAAAAATATATGTGAAGCATTTAGCTTGGAGCCTGCCAGAGGGTGACTACAGGGAGTAGAGGTGATGGTTATGGTCCGCCACAGTGTGCCCAGGAACCCACAGGCCCTCGACTTGGGGCAAAAGAGGAGGGTGCCCCTTGAACAAGTCCAGCCACACTGATTCACCCCTGCAGACATCAACTCTTGAAGACCTCCTGTACCAGCCCTGTGCTGGGTTCCCGTCAGTGGAATGAACCATTCCCCACCCTGAGGAGCTCCAGACCAGCAGTGAGCAAGTGATATGGGCAAAAGCCAGCCAGAATCAGAGGTTACTGATCACAGACATGACGTCCAATGCTTACATGGCACCCGTGCCAGGGGCCAAGCGCATCACAAACATTGGCTCATTTAATCCTCACAACCACCCTATGAGGTAGGCACTGTTATGATCCCCGTTTTACAGATGAGGGAACTGAGGGCAGGATGGGTCTATTGAGGGATGAGGTTAAAGAGGTCGGTGTTCCTGGGACGTCTCTAGACAGAGATGAAATAGGTGGCTGAGGTCCTCAGCACATGGGGTCCGAGGGTAAGGCCAGGGGAGAGAGACCACATAAACTGGATCTCTGACGTCCCCACCACCCCGGCACAAGCCCCTCTATCTGCCCTGACTGGCAGTTAGGTCCCTTTGGGAATGAAGTCTCAGCTCTTTAAAGACACAATCTAATTTTTTAAGCAAGTAGAGTTACATGTTAATCGTGTAACCCAGAGGATGGGAACATAAGTGTTCATTGTGCAATTGTTTGAACTTTTCAGCATGTTTGAAAATTTCCATAATAAAATGTCAGGGAGAAAGAAATGCTCAACTCCCCATCCCACAAAATAGCCCTTCTCCTCGGTGCCTCCCCTCCCCTTCCCCTCGCCTCCCACCCTGGCTCTGGAAATTGCTTTATGAGAAGCAAGCAACAAGAATGATTTACTTGCCCTCTGACTGAAGAAATCAATCCTAAAAATGCTGATAGGACAGGAAAAACTGCCGGCCGCAAGGGCCCCTGGGAAATCTCCCGCTGAGCTGCGCAGGGGGAGGGGCAGATTTTAGGGCTCTGCGGGGGGGGGGGTTCAGAAGTTGGGGGTGGTACAAGGGGCTGGGCCTGTGGAATCACACGAGGACTTCTTGCCACTCAAATGTTGGAGAATGAGGGGATAATGGGAGATCGGCAACTGAGGCCCAGGGAGGGGAAGGGACTCAAGTCACACAGAAAGTCAGTGGCCAGTCAGTCACCTCACTTGAGCCCCCTGACTCCCAGTTGATGCCTTTTCCCAAGACGCAGTGGTAAACTAAAAACCGGTAACAACTAGAATTGATTTTGTGTTCGCTAAGCGCTGAGTCCTGGTGGCATAGCCGTTAAGAGCTCAGGTTCTAACCAAAAGGCTGGCAGTTTGAATCCACCAGGCACTCTCTGAGGAAACTCTAGGAGGCAGCTCTGCTCTGTCCTATAGGGTTGCTATGAGTCGGAATCAGCTTGACAGCATCGGGTCAGGAAGTGCCAAATACTTCATTCTCCACAAGCACCTTACAAGAGGCAAGCACCATTGTCAGCCTCATTTTATAGGGGAGGCAACAGGGAGACTCAGCAATTACAGGGACACACTGCTTCTAAAGCGAAGGGCGGCGACCTTGGAGCCAGGTTTCTCCAGGCAAGTCAGCCCCCGACCCATGGAGACTTCATGCACAGATGAGGGGATCAGACCATTGTGATCCACAGGGTTTTCACTGGCTAGTTTTTGGGAAGTCGATCACCAGGCCTTTCTTCCTAGTCCATCTTAGTCTGGAAGCTCCCCTGAAACCTGTTCAGCATCACAGCAACACACAAGCCTCCGCTGATAGATGGGAGGTGGCTGCACATGAGGTGGAGGGACTGGGAATCGAACCCCAGTCTCCCACATGGAAGGCGAGAATTCTACCACTGGACCGCTACAGTCCCCTATCCAAGCCATGAGGCAGAGGTATTCCGGGCTGGAGGAGGAGCAGGGAGGGCCCTCCACCCCAGAGCCTCAATCTGCAGCCCCCTGCTCTCTAGGAGGACAGAGGGACAGAGAGTAGAGACTTCTCAAGGAGGAACCCAGCTGATGCCACTGCCACCCGGCCAATCTCAAACATGCTTTCCCATTTGCCAGGGCCTCCCAAGATTCCGTGGGCTCCAGGAGGGGAGGCTTCTCTCGTAAAGCTACAAATATGGTACCTGGTGAAATTGCCCATGTGTGTAATATATACCTCTGGGATATATGGAAAACATCCCCCAAATTGGCCAGCTTTGCTGCTATTTAAAACAGATTCATGTCACACCCCATAGATTTCATCTCTGCAGAAACGGCACCTATTGCAGGGCTTACAGCCATCCTCTATATTGCCACATAAACGACAATGGCATGGAAGAGTTGAGGCTGCCACGTGCAGTGGGGGCCAGACAGGCAGCTGGACAGCAACCCCCACGGATGGGCGGGCCCTCAAGGGACTGAGCCAAGGAAGGCAATTAGAAAATGTAAAATACTGAAAAGCAGCCAACCAGGGCACAAGCAGAATGTTGCACTGGTTGTGAGGGGTGAGGCTTAGGAGACTTGGGTTCCTTTGACCCATTCAGTGCACAGAGCCAGAGAGGCCCCAGAAAGTTCCACCTCTCCCCTGTGTGCTGAAGCCTAGAGAAGGCCAGCTGACATCCTCTGTTGCCCTGAGCCTTCTCCCCCAGTCAGTTATAATGTTCACGCCCTTGACGAGTACATCAACTCTGAGGGGTGGTGCTTGTTGTATCTAGTTTAGAGACAGCAGCTTACATAGGTCGAGGCAAAAGTTCACACACTTAAGCTTGTGTTAGAATCACCTGAACCCAAAACCCAAAACCAAATCTATTGTCATCAAGTCGAATCCATCTTAGAGCAACCCTATTGGACAGAGTAGAACTGCCCCAAAGAGTTTCCAAGGAGCAGCTAGCTGGTGGATCAAACTGCCAACCTTTTTGTTAGCAGCTGAGCTCTTAACCACTGTGCCCCCGGGGCCCCAGAATCACCTGAAAGGCTTGTTAAAATGCAGGTGCTAGACCCCACCTGGGGAATTTATGATTTAGCAGGTCTGGAATGGAATCCCTAAGTGTGCAACGGATTAACAAGCTCAGCTGCTAACTTGAAGTTTGGAGGCACCTTGAAAGAATGGCCTGGCAATCTTCTTCTGAAAAATCGACCACTGTTTACTCTGACACACATGGGATCGCCATGAGTCGGGCTTGGCTTGAGGGCAACTGGTTAGTTTAGGTCTTGAGTCTGGCTCAAGAATTTGTGCTTCTAACAAGTTCCCTAGGTGATACTGTTGTTGCTAGCCCTGGTAACAGACTTTGAGAACCACTATGTTAAATTTTATGTTAAATGAGTCGAAATTGACTTGATGGCAATGGGTTTGGTTTGGTTTTTTAGGGTTAAAGGCTTAGCCTGGAAACTAGCACTAGAATACAAATCCAGACCCAACACCCAAACCTGTGGCCTGGCCTCTCCATGACCCCTTTAAGCATGTGTGGCATTTTCTGTCTCCATCAGCAGTACCCTAAGCAGAATGCTGCTCTGCCTATCCTCAGTGATTCACTGCCTTGCCTTGCCTGCCTCGACTCCCCCCTACTTCCCCAGAGCAGTCAGCCAGCGCCTCCAGTTGGGGTTGTTAATTTTATCTTCCAGCACCGCACACAACAGCTGGCAGGGGAGGGGCCAGACAGGTGAGCGGGTGCTGCCAGCCAGCTACCGTGGAGAGGGGGCGGGGTGGGTGGCTATGCCTCCAGCCGCTCGGTTCCCTGGTGATCCTGCTCCACTCAAGAAGGCCTAGGGAGGACCCCGGGATGGTGGCAATGACCAGGACCCCCACCTTTCGCCCTGGAATCAGCCTGTGGGTTCCCACAGCTGCTTTCAAGCTGAGGGAGGCAGTGGGCTTGGCTCAGCAGCTGCCACATAAAAGAGCCCGTTGCAGCCCATATAAGCACAGACGCTGCGTTTATCTCTCCTGTCACCGATGGCGGCTCCATTTGGGGGCTTTTTGTCTGTTTTTTTTTTCCCTTGGCTGCTGTTACTGCTCAGTTCAATATTTAATTTTCCCATAAACCGAAGAGTTGTGCTTTTTCCTCTCTCTTTTTCTTGCCAGAGTACCCCTCCCACTGGTGGGGTCTGCCTCTTCAGGCCTCTGCTGAGAGAGAGGGGCTTGGGCAGGACTAGAGAATTCAGCCCTTCCAAAGTGGGTGGGGGCTGGAGGGCAGGATACCTGGGTCCCTGCCCCAAACTCATTTATTCATTAGTTTGACAAATATTTACTGAACAAATCTTTGTGTACTGGTCGGTGCCTGGAGTTGAGAAAACAGACAAGTCCCTACCCTCATGGTGCTTACATTCTAGTGGGAGTATTGGAGAAAAAGACAAGGACGCAAACCTGTCTATGAGATAATTATAAATTATAAACTGCCATGAGCTCTCTGAAGAAAATAAGCAAAGGGCTGTGACAGAATAAGAGGGGGACATAGCTTAGATCTGAAAACCAGTTCCTGTTCTGTCAGTTCTGATTCATGGTGACCCCACGTGTGTCAGAGTAGAAATGTGCTCCGCAGGGTTTTCAATGGTAATTTTTTGGAATTAGATTACCAGATCTTCCAAAGATCTGAGTGGACTCAAACCTCCAACATTTTGGTTAGCAGCTGAACTTATTAACTGTTTGTACTACCCAGGGGTTCCTAGCTTAGACGAGGAGGTGACATTTAAGCTGAGACCTGAAAGATGAGCAGGACCTAGATATGCAAAAAGCTGAGTGAAGGACTACAGGCAGGGGGAAAAGCAGGTGCAAAGGCCCTGAGGTTGGAAGGAGTTTAAGGTATTCAGGGACCAAAAACATCTCCGTGTGGTTGGGAGCATGGTGATGGGGCTGGGATGGAGTCGGGGAAGGAACATACAGGTCAAGAAGGGGGCAGGGTCCCCAGCATTGCAGGGTCCTGTGCTTGGAGAAACAAGGGATGGAAGGAAATGAAGATGTATTGAATTCCTCCTGTGTGAGAGGCTCTGAGATTAGGTTGATGAAAGGCAAAGCTCCCATCCTCGGGGAGCACACAGCCTAGCGGACAGACAGATACAGACCCAGGACAGTATGACAAACCCTGACAAGACAAGCATAGGATGCTCCCAGCACACAGAGGAGAGGTGGTAACCGAGTCTGGCAGGATCCAGGAAGGCTGCTTGGAGGAGGCCACACCTAAGACCAGCCCCAAAAGGTGAGATGGTGTCAAGCAGGTGAGGTGGTGAGCATGGTGAGGAAGGAACTGCAAGCAGCTCAGTGTGGCTGATGTCGAGAAGGCTTCCTGGAGAAGATGCTCTTCCGAGCAGCATCTTGAAGGAGTAGAGAGACTGGTGGAGAGGACAGGAAAGAACAAAAATGTGGAACCAAAAAAAAAAAGAAAAGAAAAGAAATTAAAATAGGAACATGGAGGGACATTTATATTCATGGACACTTATATTAACAGGCTGGTTTTCTTTTTTTGAAATATAGTGTAATGACTAGAAGCTGATTGAAAAGGAAGGCAGTCAATAGAGCAGACATGCTGAGAGGGAAGAATGGAATTTTTTTTTTTTTTGCAAATAATATAATTTTGAACTTGTCTTTCCCCTCCTCCGCCCCTCCCCAAAATCTAATTGATTACCACCCCATGATAAATGACTTCTTGGGGCAGGAGTGTGCTAAGCAGCTTCATAGAGTGGTACCCAAGGAATAGGAGAGCGATTCCTCCCTGGAGACAATGGCCGTTCCCTGGAGGGGAAGAAACCCCCCTTCCATCTTTCTCTTCGAGGAGGGGTGTGGACAGTTCTGTTTGTTCAACACTTTGCCATCCCTATAAAAGTATTATGTTTATTTTCTCATTTGCTTCTCCTCTCAAAAACTCTGAAGTTGAAAGGTTGGCAGGGTATGTTTTATCGAACCCATTTTATAGATGGGAAGACTGATGACTAGAGGAGCCAATTGACTTGCCATGGTCCCATGGGATGGTGGTAGCGGAGCCTGGGCTAGAACCTAGGTCTATTAGAGCTGGTACCCTAGGGGAAAGGTGAGAGTAAGTTTCGTGCTGGAGACAAGGATTTAACTCTGGTACGGACAGTTAGACACAGCCGTGGGGCCTGGATAACTCCAACCCACAGATAACCCTACAGGCATTTGTCACAGTGTTATTCTAGTGGCAGATTTTTCTTTCCACGAATGCCAGGGCTTCTATCAGAATAGGTTTGTGTTCCCAAATTGCAAAGGCCACGGGATGATTTACAGAGCACAGGAGAGCTGCCACACTATCTCCAAAGTGAGTTATGATGACCGAAACAAAGTTCTGCTTTCGGGATAAAGGCAGGCAATATTTCAGAGTTAATTTCATAAAACGAATCGCCCAACCATTACCTCACTGCGTTAAGGTTCACTGTCGAGTATAAGATAACTTCAACTCCTGCCTCCCTCAGTGGCGGCTGAGCAGGGGCGATAGAGGTTAGCGGTGACCTGTGGCTGTGTCAGGCAGGAATTCACTTTACCTTCCCTCGTACTAGACAAAATTAGCCAAAGAAACTTCTAGCAGCAATTCTCTCCACTTACGGCAAAGTTAAAATTAAAGCAGAAAGTCCACTGGCTTGGAGGTCAGTTGATTCAGGAGGGTTTTATGTTCGCGGCCTTCAATTCACCATGATGGTGGACTTGTAGAACAGGGGTGGTCCCTTCCTACAGCCCAAAACCAAAAGACTAGCTGCCATCTAGTCCACTCCGACTCAGGGCGCCCCCACGTGTGCACCGTAGAACTGTGCTCCCTGGGGTTTTCAATACTGTGACCTTTCCGAAGCAGATCGACAGGCCTTTCTCCCAAGATACCTCTGGGTGGGTTCAAATCACCAGTCTTATGGTTAGTAGTCAAGCACTTAACTGTTGGCACCACTCAGGGACTCCCTCCTACAACCCAGGGCTTGTGTTATACAAATGGAAGAATGTGTCCAAAAGTGGTTGTAAATTCTGAAGCTTTACCCATGTCTAAGTTGTTGCTAGGTGCCATCGAGTTGGCTCCAACTCATAACGATCCCGTGTACAACAGAACAAAATGTTGCCCAGTCTTACACCATCCTCACAGTCATTGCTGTGTTTGAGCCCATTATTGCAGCCACTGTGTCAAATAAAATATGCAGCTTGGTGTCTCTTCACCTCAGAAGGCTCATATCAGGTGAGTGGAGCAGTCATTTCTGACACACTGTCACACAACCTCTGGTGTGGAGCAGCTAGTAATGAGGGATGTGTTCCCCCATCCCCCAGGAGAGCATTGCACTAGCACAGGAACCTCTGAAAGTGCGCTCTCATGGTCCCCAGGAATGAGGCCGTAGTGGTGGGAGCACTGGGTACTGTAGCAGAAGAGTGCGGGAGAGATTGGTGAGCCAGGGGTCTTCTTGATGATTCTTTGCCATTATATGCCACCTGGCTCTCCTCTGAACACAGCTAAACACAGCTGGGTGGCCGAGATTTGCACTACTCACTCTGTAGCCTAACTTGGTACTTGGGCTTATTCTTGTCCAGGTAGTCACATAGACTATATCTGTGTCTGCAGCTGGCTGGCTGCCTTTAACTGGACACTGCTCCTGGGGCCATGAGATCCACTCCAGGCATAGGGCGCATAAGGGGGCTGCTCACTGTTGGTACTGGTCAGAGATTTCTGGGAACTATTATGATGGTGGTGTAGTGGTTAAGAGCTCGGCTGCTAACCAAAAGGCCAGCAGTTCGAATCCACCAGCCATTCCTTGGAAACCTTATGGGGCAGTTCTACTCTGTCCTATAGTGTCACTGGGAGTCAGAATCGACTCGACAGCAATGGTTAATTTTTTGTTGTTGTTATGATTGTAAGTCCCTGGGTGGTGCAGTGGTTTTCACTAGACTATTTACCTAAAAGTCAGTAGTTCAAATCCAATCAGAGATGCCACAGAAGACAGACCTAGTGATCTGTTTCTGTAAAGATTACAGCTAAGAAAACCCTGTGGAGTAGTTCTATTCTATAACATCTGGAGTCATCATGAGTCAAAATCAACTCACTGGCATCAGGTTTTTTGTTGTTGTTGTTGTTTCTTTTCCCTTTTTTATATTTTTGGTTATTATGGTTATAACCAGGATGGGGATGGAGATGAGAATGGAGATAGAGTTGGGGATAGAATGGGGACAGAAATGAGAATGGAGCTGGAGATGGGGATATAGATGAGGATGGATGAGGAAGGGTATGAAGATGGAAATGGGGATGGGAATAGAAGTTGTAATAGGAATAGAGATAAGGATGAAGGTGGGGATGGAAGTAGATGAGATAGGAATGGAGGAGGGGTGGAGGTAGGAATGGAGGAGGAGTGGAGGTAGGACTGGAGGTGGGATGGAAGTGAGGATAGAGATTGAAATGCAAGTGAGGTTGGAGATGGAAATGGAGGTGAGGATGGACATGGAAATGGAGGTGGGGATGGACATGGAAATGGAGGTGGGGATGGACATGGAAATGGAGGTGAGGATGGACATGGAAATGGAGGTGGGGATGGACATGGAAATGGAGGTGGGGATGGACATGGAAATGGAGGTGGGGATGGAGGTGAGGTTGGAGATGGAAATGGAGGTGGGGATGGACATGGAAATGGAGGTGGGGATGGAAATGGAGGTGGAAGTAGGGGTAGGGACAGAGGTGGAGGTGGAAGTGGGGGTGGGGCAGGTGTTGGGGATGGATTTGGTAAAAACTAAGAGCAAAGGAAAACTGTAGATGGTGAGCCTAAGAAGCAGTGGGTGTGGGACTGTTCCTAGTCAAGGGAAGAGAAAGAGAAGAGGAAGGGGGAGATGACTGTGAGGTCTGGGTGAAACATCCATAAGCAGCCAGGGACCCAGTCACTCTCCCAGGTGTAGACAGCTCCCTGACTGCCCACACTAGAGCCCTCCACTGTGAGACAGGAGGCAAAATGCAGAGCGACATTTTCCTGGGACACAGCGACTAGGGAATACGCTGATGGGGAGAGTGTGGGAGCCTGGTCTGTCCGTGTTGATATTAGCAGCTCCGCTGTGTCATCGTCCATACAACTAAAATCTGTTATTGTCTTATGAGCTTGATTAACTGTACATATTGCTAACACCTGCTCAGAAATATAACGAGGGACGGGAACACAGCTCCCAATCAGGGTCTGTGTGGGTGGTGCGCGTGACTGGGGTGCAAATCTCCAGAATGCGAATGTGCGTATGCACGGACGTGAGTGTGCATGTGGGAGACTGGGAAGGCCTGGGTGCTGGGCCATGCTCGGCCGCTGACTTACGGTGTGAGTCTCTTTATGCAAATCTCTGCCTCTCTCTGACCTCAGTTTGCTCACCTGTAAAATGGAAGGTCTAGACCAGTGTTGTCCAATAGAAATATAATGCAAGGTATATATGTAATTGTCAGTTTTTTAATAGTCCCATTTTAAAAAGTAAAAAAAAAGTGAAACAATTTTAATAATATATTTATTAAAACCAATATATCAAAAATATTATCATTTCAACATGCAATCAAATAAAAACATTCATGAGATATTTTACGTAGTTTTAATTAAGTCTTCAAAATTCAATGCGTGTTTTACGTTTACAGCACATATGAACTTGAACAAGTCACATTTCAAGTACTCAACAGCCATATAAGGCTGCTGTGTTGGACCGTGCAGGCCTAGGGCATATTCTGGTCTCCTCAGTAAACTGTGAAGGCCTCAGTGCAGAGACCAGGTTTTAATCTCCAAATCTTTAGCAAGAAGTCTCAAATAAAGAATGTTAGCAAATAATACTACCAATACAAGTGACTGACATGTGTTGGGTGCACTTTCTAAGCACTTTACAGGTATGACTTTATGGAATCTTCACAAATATCCTATAACTCCCATTTTGCAGATAAGGAAACTGAGCCTCAGAGAGGATAAGTAACTTGCCCAAAGTCACACAGCTGGTAAGTGGTAGAGCTTGTCTTGAACCCTGGGTAGTCTGAATCTAGAGCCCACACTCTTAACCGTTGTCCTAAACTGGGGCCCTTATTAATAGTAATACAAATAATATTAAAATAGCTAACCTGCATTGGGAAACCCTGGTGGCACAGTGGTTAAGTGCCACAGCTGCTAACCAAAAGGCTGGCAGTTTGAATCCGCCAGGTGCTCCTTGGAAACTCTATGGGGCAGTTCTACTCTGCCCTATAGGGTCGCTATGAGCCCGAATTGACTCGATGGCAATGAGTTTGGTTTGGTTTAACCTGCGTTGTGAGAGGGCATTGGTGGTTCAGCAATAGAATCCTTGCCTTACATGTAGGAGACCCAGGTTCGATTCCCAACTTATGCACCTTATGCATAGCCACCACCCATCTGTCAGCGGAGGCTTGTTTGTTGCTGTGATGCTGAACAGATTTCAGTGGAGCTCCCAGACTAAGACAGAGTAGGAAGAAAGGCCTGACAACCTAATTCCGAAAAATCAGCCAGTGGAAACCCCATGGATCACAACAGTCCTATCTGCAACCCATCATGGGAATGTGGCAGGACCAGGCAGTGTTTCGTTCCATTGTGCACAGAGTCACCTTGAGTCTGGGGCCGGCTTGACAGTAGCTAACAGCAACGACAACCTGCATTGCAAGCTAACCATGTGCCAGTCACCTTATAAGCATTTACTCTTCAAAGCAATTCTACAAGGAAGGTTTTAGGTGTCTGATGAATGCCTGTTGGTTCCGTAATGAAGATAAGAGGGAAGGAATGAGTGGTTTTAAAGGAGTTTCTGTACAGCTCTGAGACTCTGGGATTCTTGGAGAGTATGCTTATACCGGCACGTATGCCGCACTACTGGGGCCAGAGTTTTATATTAAACTCTAACTGGCCTGGTTCCTGCTCTTTGGGGCAACCAAGAAAACTAGAACCTACAGTTCTTGAGGGACCTGGGTTACCAGGCATCCATGGAAGTTGAGATGTGCCAGGTAAGTGAATGTTCCTGGCAGCTAAAGTGTGTTGCTGTTGTTAGCTGCTGTCAAGTTGGCCCCTGACTCGTGGTGGCCGACCCCATGCACAATGGAACAGAATGCTGCCTGGTCCCATGTCATCCCGATGAACACTGGCAGATCAGACTGTTGCGATCCGTAGAGTTTTCCTGGTTGATTTTTGGGAGCACAATGCCAGGCCTTTCTTCCTAGATTGTGTTCGTCTTGAAAGTCCACTGAAACCTGTTCAGCATCGTAGCCACACACAAGCCTCCACCGAGTGGTGGCTGCGCGAGAGGTGGCTTGGCCTGGGTTTTGCCCACGGAAGTCGAGAGTTCCACCACTGAACCACTGCTGCCCCCCATTTTAGGTCTAAAGGTACATGTCAGTTTCCCTTTTCTTCCTGAAGGTTGAGAGGCACAACTTCAAGTCAGAGTCTGAGCCCTGGAGCCAGACTCCCAGGGTTCAAATCCTGGCTCTACCTCTTACTTCGTCTGTGAACTTGGGCAAGTTGCTTCACCTTTTAAGTTTCCCCATCTGCAAAATGGGGACAAATAAATACACCTCATTGGCTAACAGTGAAGATCAAATGAGTTAACACACATTAAGGGCTTAGAACATCTGGCTGCGAAGCATTAGCCATTGTTTGTTCTTGCCATGGGACCCAAGTTTTCAGTTGAGTACTTGAAAAGCTTGATTGCAGGGTCTGCTACTTCTGGGTAACAGGTGTTTTGGTGTGTCTTCCCTTCTCGGAATTCCTACCCTACGTACATCTGTTTCTCCCAGTCTCACACTTAATTACCACACTCCATCTATTGTTCTCCCGTTTGCTCAGCCACTCTTGCTGTCAGCACGCGGTGGCTGCCTGGGTGAAGGAATGACGCCTACCTTCTTTATTTCACAAGGCTTTAAAATAGAGTTGCCCATGTGTCTGTCGCCCCTGCCAGACTGCGAGCTTCTCAGCACCGTACCAGATCCATCACTGGGCGCCCACAGCAAGCACCTGGCACCATGCCTGGCACCTACTAGGTGTCAGGAAATATTAAGTTGAATTTAATTAAACTTCACTGGAGTGAAAACCCCCTGTAGGAAGGAAAGGCCCACATCTCTTCCTTCTCACTGCTTCCCCACCGCATGTGGCCCAAGGCCAAGTAAACCAGGACTGACAGCTGTTCCCAAGTGAAGCTCTAAGATTCTGGCTTGTGTCCTACTGACTCTGAGGGGGCTGGGAAATCACAGTAGGAATCATAATAATATTGAATTGCCTTTTTTTTCCTTCTAGTATGTCAGTCCAGTATTATCCCCATTTAACATATTGGGAAACTGAGGCCTAAAAAGTTTTGATAAATTGCCCAAGGACATAAAGGGGGTAGTGAGCTACCTGGGATTCAGACCCAGGTGTACCCTATGTCTCAGGGCCTGCTCTTCCCAACGCCCCACAGTGCCTGGGAGCATGGGCTTTGGCCAACCAGCAAGCAGCAGCGGGTGAGGAGAGCAGAGAGGAGAGCCGTTGCGGGGAACGACCAGACAGAAGAAGCCAACTGCAGGAGAGAAAGGAGGGAGGGAAGCCTCCATGCTCTAAATGTCTCTCAGTTACCTACTTCTCTCCCTCCACTGCCCTCAGTGAATTAAAGCTACAGTTGTAGTCTAAGCTACAATCCTCTCTAGACTAAATTCACACTCTGTTTTCACTCTCTTCAAAACACAAGTCAGATTATGTCATGGCTCCTCCTTAAAACCTTCAATGGCTCCCCATTGCTCTCAGGATAAAGAAGAGAACCTCACAACCAGTGGTGTGCTGGTGTCTTAGTTACCTAGTGCTCCCATAACAGAAATACCACAAGGGGGTGGCTTTAAAGAACAGAGATTTATTTTCTCACAGTTCTGGAGGCCAGAAGTCCAAATCAGGGTCTCGGCCACGTCAATTTCTTCTGCAAGCTTCTCTCCTATTTCTGGAGTCAGAAGTGATTTAGGTTTAGGATCCATCCAAACTAGCATGACCTCATTAACATAACAAAAGAAAACCCTATTTCCAAACAGGATCACATCCACAGGTACAAGGGCCAGGAATTCAACACATATTTTAAGGGGATACAATTCAATCCATAACGCTGATAAACTGCATCTCTGGGGGTTGGAGAGAAAGCCCGGATTTGCAGTGTTTGCCCATTTCTGTGGTGTAAAGATACCTGCTATAGTCTAATTATGCTACCAACACTTCAACAACCAGCTCACAGGCTTCCTGAAAATTTCACAGTTGGCTCTCATGAGCTGGAATGAACCAGCTGTAGCACACCCCTGCAAGTCATAACCGCCTCCACACCTCCCCGGCCCCACTGGACACCGTGTCCCACCTTGCTCCTGCACTGACCCACTTTGACCCCCCCATATGCCCTGGGCCTTCCTGCCACTGGGCCTTTGCACCTGCTGGTCCCTCTGCCTGCCCCACTTGTCTTCCACACACCGCTGTTTCCTCAGATGACAACACGTATCTCTTCCTCAGGAATGTCTTCCTGAACTCACAGTGTCTGAGGCACTTAACACATCTCTTTGTGATCTCTTGATTCATATATGTCTCCCCCATTAGGCTGTATCCTCAGCAGGGAACATCATTCTCACTGAAGTCGATGTCAACAGGCCTCCCTGGATTGTGCAACACCCTCTTCCCCCCAGCACCTTGCATGGAACCTGGCCAATATTAGGTAATCAGTGAACTCTTCCAGAATCTTCCTGTTAAGCCTTTGTCTTCCTGTACTTCCCTTTTGGGCAGCTCCTCCCACCTCCATCGAAGTGGTGGCCGCTGACACCCCAGCCCCTTTCAGCCGCTACCAAGCCCAGAACTTCACACTGGTTTGCATCGTGTCCGGCGGGAAACCAGCGCCCATGGTGAGTACCCCTGGAGTGTCTAGCCCCCTCCTCACCTGCTGGACCCACCCTACTTCATGACTTGTCCAGCTGCAGGTGGCACCACTGTGCCCACTCTCTGCAGAATGAAGACAAGGGCATGGCCTGCCTATGTGGGCTCTGCCACCATCTGCCTCGGCCTGACCCCATTCCCACATCTGACCCACCCTGGCCTCTCTTATTCCCAGTCTCCTAGCACTGAAAATCCCCATTTCTCCTGGACCCCAGAATTCTAGAACTTCACGCTGGGAGGGATCCTTAGGTGAGCCCAGCGTCAAGCACACCCATACCCCAGTTATTGAACAGGATGGGTATGACCCAGGCCGAGAGAGAGGGAGGGACTTCCCAGGGTCAACCACGGAGTTCTTGACCAAGCTGTGACTCAGGATCCAGTCCTCCAGCTCCAAGTTCACTGCCCTCCCAGGCACAGAGGGAGGAAAGGAGAGGAGAGAAAGATGGGGGGGGGAGGAAGGGAAGTAGGGAAGGGGGAAGGAGGGACAGGCAGAGGGAGAGGGAAGGGGGGAGGGAGGGAGGGAGGAAGGAAGGGAGGGAGGGAGGGAGTGGGGATCCTTTTTCTGGCCAACTCCCAGAACGAGGTAGTAGGCAGATGAGCAGAGGCCCAGGATAGGGCAGTAAGCTGGTGAGCGGAGGTAAGCCCTTGGTGAGGCCTTTCTCCTTCCACCCACACCTTATAGTCCCAAGGAGACATAAAAGAAGGAGCTTTGAAGCCACCAATTGCTGAGAGCAGGACATGGCCCCACATTTTCCCCTTCCGAGTTTGTAAGGAGATCTTGCCTTCCTAAAAATCAGGGAAACTGGTCTGTCCCCCAAAGACAAACTCCTGTTCTGGAGGGCATAGAGAAAGGTCTCACAGGCTTGGGGCTGTCAGAAGACCCTCCACCGTTGCCTGCCTGCCCTGCCATTTAAAACATGATAATAAAATATTATATATATATATATATATATAAGATACATGTCTCCCCACATTCTAGACATCTTACATTTGCCTGGAACGTCAGAACTTGAAAGGAATTCTTTGATAGAAATTACAAACCTGCTTTTGAAGCACTTTTCAAAAAATAGAAAAGAAAGAAAAACCCAAAGCAAGTCATTATGTGCATAAGAGATTCTTCTCTGGAACTCTAAACTCTGACAGTTTCTCTGCTTCCCAAATTCCAAATTTCATTTACCCCACACACCTCTCTCACCTCCCCTTGCCCCCGCAGCCCCCTCTTCTCCCCTCATCGCCTTTTCCCCTCCCAGCGTCCCCAAGAGCCACTTCCTCCTCTCCTCTCTCCCTGTCTCCTATCGATTTGTTTATCTGATTTATTAAAACATACACCCAATCCTCACAGGCCTCTGGGTGCATGTACTAAAATAAAAAGACAGCAAATTAAATTAAATGCCGCCGCTCAAAACCTGAGGTCCCCATTAGCAGAGAAAGCGAGAAAATGTTTGCTTTGGCCTCATCCCCATACCTAGCTCCCTCCCACACACACACCTGTTCTCTGCCTTTAGCCTCCGGCACACACACACACACACGCACACGCACACACACACACAGATCCTTTCTTCCTGCTCTTCTCCCAACATCTCATGTCATCTCCGTGCCCACACCCTCTCTCTCTCCTCCACATGGTCTCCCCAAGTGGACATGGACCACCCCTCAGAGCCCAGGTGCTGCCTCGCTGTATCCAGCTCCCTTGTCCCCCTCCCACTGCACACTGTTTCATTTGAGCATCCAAGAGCCCCACAGAGTAGGTGTTCCTTATTTCCCGTTACAAGTGAGGACACAGGTCCACCAGATGGTAAATGATGGAGTTGGGAGTGCAGCCTCCACCCCCAGGGCCTGCGTGTATTCCCATGGGCCATGCACACTCATTGTGCCTAGGGGATGCTGGAGGGAAAGGAGCAGCTGGGGGTCCCTCTAGAAGACCACTAGGAGGAGGAGGCTTCAGAAAAACTGGCATTCCTATGCTAGTTCATCTGAAAGCCCATTGGGAGGTCAAGGTCAGCTCCACAAAACCTCTTCCACACCCTCCTTGCAATTTCAGGTTTATTTCAAAAGAGACGGGGAACCAATTGATGCAGTGCCACTGTCAGAGCCCCTGGTTGCCAGTTCCGGGCCCCTCCAAGATGGCAGGCCCTTCCGCAGCCTCCTCCACCGAGATCTGGATGACACCAAGATGCAGAAGTCACTGTCCTTGCTGGACACTGAGAACCAGGGTGGGCGTCCCTACACAGAGCACTCCTCCCGAGGCCTGACACCAGATCCCAGCATCTTCCTCCAGCCCACCACTGAGAACATCCCAGAGACGGTTGTAAGCCGCGAGTTCCCCCGCTGGGTCCACAACTCGGAGCCTATCTACTTTCTGCGCCACAGCCACACTCCAGGCAGTGATGGCACCGTGGAGGTGCGTGCCCTGCTCACCTGGACCCTCAACCCGCAAATCGACAACGAGGCCCTCTTCAGCTGTGAGGTTAAGCACCCAGCGCTGTCGATGCCCATGCAGGCAGAGGTCATGCTGGGTAAGGCTTCGGCGGGGCTACTCTGTAGGCCCCCTGCAGAGCTGGGTGGTGGGGAGCCTCAGAATAGGGTCCTGGAGCTGCTGTCAGCCATGGAGTTGGGGAGCAAATGGAGAAAACTGGAGTCAGGTTCAGGCACAGAGATCAGAGTCAGAATTCTTAAGGAGGTTTGCTGGATAAGGTCAGGAACACAAGAGGTGAGGGGAGGTCAGGTGAGTTTGCTGGGTAGGATCAGGAATACAGGAGGTCAGGGGAGGCTTCCTAGATCCTGATCAGGAACTTAGGAGGTAACAAGGAAGTTTTCTGGATAGAATAAGAAAGTTGCTAGGAAGAGTCATGAACACAGTAGCTCAGAGGCTTGCTGGATCAGGGTCCAGAATACTTACAGAAAGCTTTGCTGGGTCCTGTAGGTCAGGAACACATAGGACATGGGATGAGATCACTCTGACTTAGACTTTTAAGTGCAATGAGTCTTATCCGTATCATCTGTGGGTATGTGGCAAGTAGACATGGACAGGAAACAAGATGCCCAAGGTCAGCTCAGCCTGAGAACAAATCCTCTCCTGTTACCTGCTTTCTCTTCCCATAGAGCACCAACTCTGCACACCCCCAGAGCAGTTTCTTAAGAACTGATCCCCTCCCCTTATACTTCTCCCCCAAGATGAGTTAGGGCAGGGAGAGAAGAGATGTGGAATCTTCTCTACCAGAAATTAAGAGACTCCTAGAGCCAGTTTTTTGTGCTGCCTGGCTGAGCCAGGGAAGGGGCTGGACACAGTGACCCTGTACTGGTCCTTTGAACCTTTATCTACAGTACCCAGTCACTCTTCACTGAGCCCAAGATCCCTGGGCATGTCCACTGAGTCTTCTGTAGTGGTAAGAGGCTGCATAGAGCCATCTACAGCCTCTAACCCAAGACCAAGGACAGAGAGCAATGACTGACAAGAGTTCAGGCTGAAGCCTGCACCAGGGGGTCCAAAGGGCCTCTCTGTTTTTAGATGAACCTCCAGAAATCCCAGTACTTCATCAACAGCAAGTACCAAGAGAAAGGATGCCCTGTATATATAAAAAAAAAAAAAAAAAAAACTTTTTAATATATATACAGACCTACTAAATACCAGGAATATTTACAAGGATCATCTCATTTAATTTTTACAAATAGAGTAGAGTTTATCACATAGTCCCATTTTAGAGATGAACAAAACTGAGATTTAGGGAAGGAGAGTCCCTTGCCCTGAGTCACTAACTGGTAAGTAGCAGAGGTAGGATTTCAAGCCAATTCTACTGGTTCCTTCTCCACTATCCACAATGCCAAACACTGAACTCACGAGCCCTGGGAACCAGACACCCTTGACTGGCTGTGGGGCTGGCTCCTTGAAGACCCACTAAAATGGCCACCCTTTGATTCCCACAGGCTACCTACTCACACAGAAAATAATAATAATACCAAAAGAACCCATTGCCATTGAGTCGATTCCGACTCATAGTAACCCTATAAGACAGAGTAGAACTGCCCCATAGAGTTTCCAAGGACAGCCTGGCAGATTCGAGCTGCTGACCTTTTGGTTAGCAGCCACAGCTCTTAACCACTACACCAGCAGGGCTTCCAAATAATAGTAAGGGCTAATATTTATTGAATACCTACTATATACTATAAGGAGCCCTGCTGGTACAGTAATTAAATGCTCAGCTGCTAACCAAAAGGTTGGTGGTTCAAAGCCACCATCCACTTTGCAGGAGAAAGGTGTGGCTGTCTTCTCCCGTAAAGATTACAGCCTTGGAAATCCTATGGGGCAGTTCTACTCTGTACTGTAGGGTCTCCATGAGTCAGAATTGACACAATTGCAATGGGTTTCATGTTTTTTCTACTATATACCATGGATTATTGCAAGCACTTTTCTCATATGACCTCATTGGATCCTCACAATAACCCAGTGAGGTATGCACTATTATTATCCCATATCACAGATGAGGAAACTAAGGCCCAGAGAGGTTAAGGAAATTGCCAAAAGCACTCCCTAAGGTCAGACCTGTGCTAGACGCCAGGACTTTCTCACCCCAGATCCTGCCCAGACTCCTTCTCTCAGCCTTCCCACCTCGCCAATTCCTCACCCTCTCGTAGCACCACACCCCATCCAGCTCATTGTTCCTTCTTGCCTTGGAAGCTTCCCATCCTAATGACAAATCTGCTTCTGGAGCTGGAGGCAGATCAGGTTCGACCCCTCATTTGGCTGTTTCACCCATGAAAGTCACCCCTTGCCTCTCGCATGGGATAGCTTCCCTACCCCATCCCCACTGAAGGTGAGAGGCCAGACAAGGACTTCAAAATAACTGGCAACAGGTAAGCTGCAGCTCGCATCTCCTATCAATGGGGGGCTGGCAGTGGCCTGTTCCCTCCATCCTACCCCCCACCCCAATCCAGATTAAAGCACTTGCCTGCCCTGCCCTTGATCCCAGATGGCTCAGTTAACTGGGGGCCCCTCCCTCAACCCACCTCCATCAGAGCAAGGGAAAGAAAGACCCACTCACAAGCAGGGGCCATGGTCAGATGGGTGTGTGCCCACAGGGAACCTGAGGACACTATGGGGCACCAGTGTGAAGAGGCCAAATTGGGTGGCTGAGTAGGAAGACTCCTGGGCTGGCTTCTTATCTTACGTCTTCTGTTGTCAACTGGTGAGATCTCAGGTGTTTTACATCTCTGAGCCTCAGTATTTTGACCTGTTGAATGGGGAGAATAATAGTAACAGCACAGACGTTTTGAGCATGTGCTAGAAACCAGGCTCTGTGTGAGGTACTTTTCTCAGAAGATATCCTTGAAACCGTGCAAAGACCTATGAGGTGCCTGAGAGAGACTATCATTATTCCCATTTTATAGGTGAGGGGACTGACAATTAGAGTAACATTCCCGAGGCCACCCAGCCTGGTCTGTCTATGGAGTTCTGACTCCAGAGTTCTTAACCACTGCACTCTATAGCCCACTTGTGGGACTGTGGTGTGGATGCACTGAACTGGTGGGTATGAACAGTAGAGAGTGCTGTGAGCCAGAGGTGTCCTAAGTATATGCACCTCATGTGGTCAGGGCACCCAATCCTGGCCACATGTTATTACCCGGTACTCTGGTCATGGGTGAGGACAGTGGGATGGATGAGATGACCTTGGGGGACAGAATCCAATCGTCTGACCAGGACTTTGAAGGTTAGGCCAGTGAGGGGCAGGCATGTCTCCCTGCAATAGGCTCCAGCTGTTCCCTCTTCCTGGATGCCCTCCCCGGCTCAAATGCCACCCTCTCCAGCTCAAAAGCCTCCTCTGACCCTCCCTCAATCTTCCAGCTGAAAGTCCCTCTGCTGAACTCCCATCTTACTGGGTTTACACTTTTCCTTGTGACCCAGACCACGATGCCTGGTGGTCCTGGAACTCATGCTCCTTCTCATGTGAGTTCTAGTCCCCTACTTGTTAGCTGGAAACCCTGGTGGTCCCTGGTGGTCCCTGGTGGTATAGTGGTTAAGAGCTACGGCTGCTAACCAAAAGGTCAGCAGTTCAAATCTGCCAGGCACTTCTTGGAAACTCTATGGGGCAGTTCTGCTCTGTCCTGTAGGGTCGCTATGAATCGTAATCAACTCAGCGGCAACGGGTTACTTGTTAGCTGGGGGGCGTTGGACAAACCACTGCACCAATATGAGCCTGGGTTTTTAGATCTGTAAAATGAAGATGGTAATAGAAGAAATCAGAACATAACGTTGTTTTCCTACCCCCATATCTATCTGTACCTGCCTTCCTCCCTTTACAAAGAATGGACTGGCCCTGCTCTCATCCGAAACCAACTCTCCACACCTGTTCGTTGCGTCTGAGCCCCTCTCGCCAACTCAGTGACTCTGTCCTAAAGCTCTCCTCTCTCTTTGCATTGTCAGCTTCCACCTCTCTGCTGGATCATTCTGTCATCATACAAACATGCAGTGCTATCTCTCATCTCACTAAATCTGCCCTTGACTCTATAGCTCTATCTGGAGATGGTCCCATTTTTCTGTGCCCCAAAGTCAATAAAAGAGCTAGTTCCTCTCATTATTGCTTGAACCCATGGCAATCAGGCTTTCCTTCCCCCCCCCCCCCCCCATTTCAACTGTTTTTATCAAGTCACCAGTCGCCTCCAGGTGGCCAGATCTGTGGTCAAGTTCTTGGTCCTCATCTCATCTGACCTATTAGCAGCATTTGACACAGTTGATCATTCCCTTCTTCTTGAAACGCCTTTCTTCCCTTTGACTTCCAAGACACCACCCTCTCTTGGCTTTCCCTCTATCTCCTTTTCCATTTTCTTTGCTGCCTCTTTCTCCTCTCTGACCTCAAGCAGAACTCTGTCCTTGGGCCTTTCCTCGGCTCTCTCCACACTCACTCCTCAGTCATCTCAGCCAGTCCCATGGCTTTAAAAACCATCTGTGTGCTCATGGCTCCTGTATTTCTATCTTTAGCCAGGATTGCTCCTCTGAGCCCCAAACTCATTTATCTATTTCCTTATGACATATACAGAGTCCCTGGGTGGTACAAATGGTTAATATTCTCAGCTGCTAACTAAAAGGCTGAAGATTCAAGTCTACCCAGAGGTGTCTTGGAAGAAAGGCCTGGCAATTTACTTCCAAAAAAAATCAGTCATTAAAAACCTTACGGAGCACAGTTCTGGTCTGATACACATGGGGTTGGCTTGAGTCAGAACTGACTCAACGGCAGCTGGTTTGGTTTCTTGTTATCTACGCTTGGATGTCTCATAGGCCTCTAAGATCTAACATGTCCAAAGCCAAACTCACCACCCCACTTCCACCCCTAAACTTGCCCCTCCCCTGGCTTCCCCCTATTAATAGATGGCAACTCCATTCTTCACATTGATCAAGCCAGAAAGCTTGGAGTCGTCCACTTTCTCCACTCTTTTCAGGTTGCTATGAGTGGGAATCGACTCAACAGCAATGGGGTTTCTCATATCCCGCACTTAAGTCATCATCAAGGCCTGGTGCCTTAACCTCACAATATATCACAAATCTTCCCCTTCTCGCAATTTTCTCTCCAGCCACCCAATCCAAGCACCATCAGCTCATACCTGGACTATTATTATAGTATCCAAACTGATCTTTCTGTATCCACTTTTGCCGTATTCTATTCTCCACCCTGATTGATCTTTTTCAAGTATCAATCACATCGTGACACAGAGCCCCCACACCCATAGCCCTCCAGTGGTAGACAAATAGATTAATAAAACAGAACAGAGTCTAGAAATGGGCCCACACATACAGAGTCAATTGATTTTGACAAAGGCCCCAAGGCTATTCTCAATGTGGAAAGTGAAATATTTTCAACAAATGGTACTGAAACAACTAGTTACACATAAGGAAAAATAAACCTCGCACCACACTCAAAAATTAATTTGAGATGCATCATAGGCCTGTATGTAAAACCCAGCATCACAAAGCTTCTGGAACAAAACACGTAAAGACATTTGTAATACTGAAATGGTGAAAGTTTTCTCACAGAGGTCGCAAAAAACACTAAACGAAAAATAAGAAACTGGTAAATTGGACTTCATCCAAATTCAAACCTTCTGTTCATAGGAACACACCCTTATGAAAATGAAAAGACAAACCACAGACTGGGAGAAATATTCTCAAACATTTACCTGACACAAGACATGTATCCAGAATATGTAAAGAACCACTACAAATCAATAATAAAAAGAAAACCCAATTAAACAAAAAAGATATATGAATGACCATTAAGTATATGAATAAGTGATCAACATCATTAGCAATCAGAGAAGGGAAAATTAAAATCTCAATGAGATATCATTTCACAATCACTAGAATATGGCCGACAATACCAGATGTTGGCAGGGATGTAAGACAACCTGAACTCGTACATTGCTGGTGGGAGCATAAAAGAGTCCAGTTGTTGTTATAGCTGGGTGCCATTGAGTTAACTCTGACTCCCCGCAACCCCGTGTAATAGAGTAGAACTGCCCCCATAGGGTTTTCTTGGCTGTAATCTTTATGGAAGCAGGATCACCAGGTCTTTCTCCTGCGGACCTGCTGAGTGGGTCTGAACTGCCAACCTTTTGGTTAGCAGCCAAGCACTTAACCATTGTGCTACCAGGGCTCCTTTAAAAAGAGTACTACCACTTTGGAAAACTGGCAGTTTCTTATAAAGTTAAAAAATACCCCTATCTATGACCTAGCAAATCCACTCCTAAGTATTTACCCAAGAGAAGTGAAAATATATGTCCACAAAATGGATGTCCATAGCAGTAATTATTCATAACAACTGAACACCCTTAAATAACCCATGTGCCCATCATTAGCAAAATGGATAAACAAATTCATGATAGATTCATACAGTGAAATACTTCTCATCGATATAAGTGAATGAACTGATACATGCAACAACACGGATGGAGCTAACAAACATGTTGAGTGAACAAAAGAGAACATACTGCATGATTCTATTTATATGAAATTCTAGAAAAAGCAAAACAAACCTCTGGTGATAGAAACCAGAACGGTGTTTACCTATGGGGAGTGGAGATGGACGGGAAGGAAGCAGAAGGGAACTTTCTGGAATGATAGAAATGTTCAATTTTGATTGAGATGGTGATTACACAGGTGTTTACAATTATTAAAACTCAATGAATTGCACTTAAGAACAGTACACTTCCCTGGATGTAAATTTGTTCACAACTTAAAAATATATGAAAAGTTAAAAAAAAAAGTTCAATAGACTGCCATTTAAAACCAAATCTCAGTGCCTTACCCCTCAGCTCCCACAACCCACCACATTACACAATCCACCCCAGCCCCAGTGCCCTCCTTACCCTTCCTTAAATATGTCAAGTTCAAGCCCACCTCTGGGGCTTTGCACTGGCTGTCCTTTCTTCCTAGTATAATCTTATCGCAGATATTCTTGATTCCTTCTTCATTCAGGTCTGTGCTCGAATGTCTTCTACTCAGAGGGGCCTTCCATGACCACCCTGTCTAAAACAGTTCCTTCCTCTGGCCCCCTCAATCCCTGTCTTGTTTTGTTTTCTGGCAGGGCCCTTATCTCCACCTGCAGGTATATAGCATATTTCTTTGTTGTCTGGATTCCCCCACTAGAATGTAAGCTGCACGTGAGTAAGACTTTGATTTGCCTTGTTCCCTTAGTGCAGGACTCAGAACAATCCCAGGCATATTACTTAATAAAACGTGTTTACTAATTAATTAGTACTTTTTGGGGTTGTTGTGAAGATTAAATAAAACAGTGCATACAAAGTGTTTAGCATAGTGACAGACAGATTAAATACTCAGTAGATATATGCTACTGTTATTATTCATCATTATATTTCCAGCATCGCCCTACATAGTGACTAATACTATGATTAGATTAGGTACACAATAAAGAATTAGATGGATGGAGCAGATGAGTGAATTGGTAGGTGAGTGGATTAGCAGGTCTGTGGGTGGGTATGTGAATGGATAGATGAATGGCTGGCTGGCTGGCTGGTTGGCTGGGTGAAAGACGATGGATGAATGGAATAATGAATGCTTGGGTGGGTGGGTGGGTGGGTGGGTGAGTGGGTGGATGGATAGATGAGTGATGTGATGGAATGATGGGTGACTGGAATGAAGAACATTTGGGGGATGGATGGATGGATGGATGGATGGATGGATGGATGGATGGATGGATGGATGGATGATGGATGGATGGATGGATGGATGGATGGATGGATGGATGGATGGATGGATGGGTGGGTGGGTGGGTGGATGGGTGGGTGGGTGGGTGGATGGATGGACGGGTGGGTGGATGGACGGATGGATGGATGGACAGATGGACGGATGGACGGATGGATGGATGCGTGGGTGGGTGGATGGGTGGATGGGTGGGTGGATGCATGGGTGGGTGGGTGGATGGACGGGTTGGTGAATGGGTGGGTGGATGGACGGACGGACAGATGGATGAATGGATGGATGGATGGATGCGTGGGTGGGTGGATGGGTGGACAGACGGACGGATAGATGGAGGGGTGGGTGGGGGAATAAGTAGGCAGATGGGTGAGTGGTTCTCATAGTGAACACCCAACACCCATAATTCTTTGGGGAAGCATAGAGGAGCTTTGCTTCTACGTTTCTTAAGGCTATCCCTGCAGCAGGATGTTCAGGAAAGGTAAGGAGGGCAGTTTATATAATCAGGATCTTTTGCATCTCCCAGAGCAGGTGCACAGCACTTTACAGTTTATATTGGGTCTCACAGCTCTACCCCCACTGTCATTTCCATAGCATCTACTCTAGTAGGGTGGTAACCTGTTGTCTTCATTTGACAGATGAGGAAGCTGAGACAGATGAAGTCATGCAGCCAGAGAGTAGAAGGCTAGGCCTCCATCCTTGGTCTCTGGACTCTGCTCTTTCTATAAGCCCAGGGTTTAGGAGGCTGAGAAGAGTGAAAGCTTGGGGCTGAGAACATTCCTCCCAGGTGCTCTCAGCAGTATGTTCAAGGAGCAGGTGAGGGAGGCCAGGATTTGGCTGTTAGGAGTTGCTGGTGGGTTTTCTGTTGCTGGGGGAGGTGTAGAGGGCAATAGCAGCTGGCCTGGCTTTGGAAAGTGGCATCCTGATGCAGCAGAGAGGGAGGGGGCCAGGGGGCCATCTTCTGCAAAGGTGCTTGTCTGGAGGCAGCTGCCAGGACAGAGCTCGGAGGAGTGAGGGCAGAGGAGACCCCTCACCTACCCACCCTCTGGGCCCCTCCAGGTCAGCTCAGGAGCCACCAGGAACCAGCAGCTCGTTGAGGCAGGGGAATTTTTTTCTGGGACTGCCCAGGTGGAAGAAGGCATCCAGCAGTCCCTCTCTTCCGCCCCTGGGCCATGAGCTTCCCTCTGAAGACCTTGTTGTTGTTGTTGTTAATCACTGTTGAGTAGATTCCGACTCATGGCGACCCCAAGTGTGCAGAGTAGAACTGCTCCGTAGGGTTTTCAAGGCTGTGACCTTTTGGAAATAGATTGCCAGGCCTGTCTTCCAAGGCACCTCTGGGTGGGTTTGAACTACCTACCTTTCAGCTAGTCGAGTGCTTAACCACTGCATGCCATCAAATACTGCTTCTGCCACTTGCTGGTTGTGTGACCTTGGGAAAGCCACTTCCCTCCCAGAGTGACAGCTTTGTGGCACGCAGAATGGGTTTCATGACCACCTGCCTCTCAAGCACCAGCCTAGGCATGGCACTCCTCACGTGGGGTCTAACGCAAGCTACCAGTACTAGTTGTGTTTGAGTCGGCTTCGACTCATGGCGACCCCGCGTGGTCAGAGTGGAACTGTGCTCCGCAGGGTTTTCAATGGCTGGTTTTTTGGCAGTAGATCACCAGGCCTCCCTTCAGAGGCACATCTGGGTGGACTTCATCCTCCAACCTTCAGTTACCAGCCAGGTGCTAACTGTTCGCACCTAGGCACCTGACAAATTTCAGCTCCCTCTCCTCTCAGGGCCAACAGGCCCAGGCTCAGGTATGAAGGAATTAGGTGAGGGCTTTAGAAGACTGGGAAGTGAGGAATCTGACCTAGAAAGGGAAGGTGTCTCTGCCCTTGTCCCCCAGGGGTCCGCGCCCCCTGCTGGCCATAGTGAGACAGTGCCATCCTGATAGGGCTTCAAGGACATAAAAACCAAAACCAAACCAAACCCATTGCCCTTGAGTCAATTCCAATTCATGGAGACCCTATGTGTTAACAGGGTAGAGCCCATCTCCACAGGGTTTTCTCGTCTGTAATCTGGAAGTAGATTGCCAGGCCTTTCTTCTGTAGCACCACTGGGTAGCTTTGAACTGCTAACCTTTTGGTTAGTAGACAAGCACAAACTGTTTGTGCCACCCAAAGAGGTTCCAAGGACGTAAAGAGCAGACAAAATAATCCAGGTTCAACCTGCCCTATGACAGTGCTTCCCAGCTGCAAATTAACCTGCATAGCACCTGAGGGCTAATAAAGAAGTAGGGAAATTACTTGACCCCTCTGAGCCTTGGTCTCCACCTGGGGACAGTCTCAAAGGATTAAAAGGTGCATAAATGCCTTACATTACACGTATTAAGTGCTCAGCAAATGTTAGCCATCAAATCCCCATCTCCTGGTATTCCTAACAACCCAGTGTGGCGGGTAGGCGAGGGTTACTATAATTGCTCCCATTTTGCACTGGGGGAATCTAGGGGGAGTGACTCACCCAAGGGCATACAGCACAGACTGGAACTTCACTCGGGGCCTCCCAGCCCAGTGCTCCTTCCACACCACCCAGCAAATCCAGCGGCGGAAGCCACCTCACATTCCCTGCCGTCCCCACCCCTCGACCCAGGCCCAGGTCTTTCTGCTGATGCTTCTCTCAGCCCCATGTGACACTTCAGCTGTCTGGCTCATGGCTTAATTAATAGTCCTTTGGTCTCGTTCTCCGGGAGTAAAATCGGCAGAGCCTGGAAGACCACCCACATCTGCCGGCTGCTGTGGTTTCTGCACAGAGAGCTGAGTGGGAAGGAGAGCCTCAGGGTGCAGGGGAAGCCAGCCCTAAGGCCTCGGGAACAAAGCTTGTCTCCTGCTGTCACCTCTCGAAGAGGTTCACAGGGAGTGGCACAGAGCATGGCTCTCAGAACAAGACCCTGACACCCTATTCACGCCCAGGAAGCCCTAGAGGGTCTGAACCCCTTTACCATCCTGATCTCCTCACCCGCGAGGTGCCTCCTCCTCAGCCAGCGCTTCCTGCCACGCTGGCCTCGCTGCCATCTGCCACCACACCTAGTGAATTCCTGCCTCCACCCCAGGCTGTTCCCTCAACCTGGGACCTTCCTCATGCTCCACATCTCAGCTTAAATGTGTCCTCCTTGGAGGAGACACTGTGACATCTAAAGGTGTCCCCACTAACTCTCTACCACTCACCCGTGGTCTAAATCTCAGCATAACTCTTGTCACTCTCTGGAATTTTCTTGTTGATATATTTGTTTGTTCATCCAGTGTGTCCCCTACTGAAGTGTAAGCTGCGTGTTGGCAGACACTCGTTCTTGGCCACCACTGTATCCCAGCCCTTCTCACATGGTTGGCTCAGTATCAATTATTGATGAGTGAATGAATGAATGGATGCATGGATGGATGGATGAATGAATCTGAAGAAAAGGGCCCTGGCATGAAAGTCAGGAAACGTGGGTAACTGGCTCTGTAGGTAGCCTTAGGTTGTGGTTGTTAACTGCTATTGAGTCATCTCTGACACACGGTGACTTTATGTATAACAGAATGAAGCGCTCCATGGTCCTGCACCAGCTTTATGATCACTGGTATGTTTGAGTCCATTGTCGCTGCTATTGTCCTTAGGTAAAGCTCTTCATTGTCCTGGGGTCTCCGTTTCCCTGAAAGGTAGGTTGCTGATCCAGTGACTCCCAGTGGCTCCCTCATCCTGAGAGTCTCAGGTTCTTGTTCTCCCAAGCACAGAGCAATAAAAGGCTTGAATAAGAAGTGACACAAGGAAGTGAGGAAGAGGCAGGGAAGACAAAGGCTGGGACCAAGGAAGGACACTGTCCCCCCCCAACACACACTTTGTCACTCTGTCCGCCCACATTGACCCCACGCACAGAGATTCCATAAAGGCCCCACTGGGTGGATTGACCTGGTACAGGAGCCCTGGGCCAGGACTCAGGAGCCCCAAATTTTGGTCCCAGGTCTTCCTCACTGTGTGACCTTTGGCAAGTCACTTCACCTCTCTGGGCCTCAGTTAACTGAGCTGTAAAATGGGATGATAATGCTAGAACCCCTGCCTCGCGAGGGTTTAGTGCAAGTGGGAGTTTTAGATGCTCTGGCAGTTGTAGCTGACAGAATAGGCTTCTCCCCATGAGTTGTCACTCAGGTAGTGCATCCCTTGGGCAAGCTTCCTTTCCTGACTCCAACGTCCACTGAGCTTCTCTGATCTTGTCACTTGTCACACTGGGTTGTACTTGTCTGCTTCCCTCTCTGATACGTGAACACCACAAGGGCAGGGATTGTGTCCTGTTGAATCCCCAGGTCCTAGACAAGGTCTGCCTCATTGCAGGGACTTGGGGGATGTGTGTGAATGAATCCAGGCATGAATGAATACCCTAAGGATGCTGGCTGCTAGACTGGAACTTTCTTTTCCATTTCCCCTGCCCCTTCTCTCCTTGGACAGCATACCCCATCTCCCCGCGCCACCGCCCCCACACACACACGCTTCTCTGACCTTACCCTCCTCTCTCCACAGTTGCCCCTAAAGGACCCCAAATCGTGATGACACCCCGCAGAGCCCGGGTTGGGGACACAGTGAGGATTCTGGTCCACGGGTTTCAGGTCAGCCTCTCTCTGATCATCTGGGAAGGTGGTGGGAGGGGGGAGGGACCCCAACCAGGTACCGGCAACCCTGGCAGCACTCCCCAAGGCCCTTTCCTTGATCTCCAAGCATAGCTAGCAGGCCTCAGTCTCCAAATCTGTATAATGGAAGAACTGGCTTCCAGGAGGAATGGCAAAGGGGTTTGTGTGTGCGTTTCCGCCCCCTCCTAGAGCTCAGGGCTGTTGTTAGTTGCCATCGAGTTGATTCTGACTCATGGTGACCCCGTGTGTGCAGAGTAAAACTGCTCCATAGGGTTTTCAAGGCTGTGACCTTTCAGAAGCAGATCGCCAGGCCTGTCTTCCTGTGTACCTCTGGGTTCAAACCACCAATACAGCTAATCCATTCTAGACTCCTAGGCTTTCAGCCTGAGACTCCCCTATCTAGGACTCTGGCAGCCACTCCCAGCACATCAGATGAGAACGTTTTACCAGCCCTTGTGGGTCATGCCTCTGGCCCCTCGTGCCCTGGCAGCCTGGCTCCTCCTGTGACCTGCCTCTCCCCTGCTCTGGCCAACAGAACGAAGTCTTCCCGGAGCCCATGTTCACGTGGACGAGGGTCGGGAGCCACCTCCTGGACGGCAGCACCGAGTTCGATGGGAAGGAGCTGGTGCTGGAGAGGGTCCCTGCTGAGCTCAACGGCTCCATGTACCGCTGCACAGCCCAGAACCCGCTGGGCTCCACGGACACGCACACTCGGCTCATCGTGTTTGGTATGGGCCAGTGTCTCTGGGAGGAGGGAGCAGCAAGGGCCAAGCCCCCTCAACTCCCCTTGTGAGAAAAAGTGAATAAAACTCAGTGAATAAAACCATTATAGCTTTGGAGCCAGAGACGTCTGGGCTCAGATCCCAACTCTGCCACTTACTTAGCAGTTGGGCAACCTTGGGCAAATTGCTTAATCTCCGTTAGCTTCTCCCACATTCGGGTAGTGTGGATGCCCTGAGATGCCACCTAGCAGATGCTGGACAAAGGTTAGCTTCTCAATGCCCTCCACTCTCTAGCTCTCTTCTTGTTTCTTTCCAACAGAAAACCCAAACATCCCAAGAGGAACGGAGGACTCCAATGGTAAGTCTCCACCTGCAGGGCTTCTTGCCAGAAACTGAACGCTTTCCAAGGCTCTGGGAAGCCTAGTCCCCCAGACAGCACATTTGCATACTCTTGCCCCTCCTCCATGCCTTGAGCAGCCAATTACCCTCTAGTTGGGCAGAGTCTGACCCTTTAAGAGGGCACAAAGGCCCAGAGATGGACACAAAGGCAATAAAGAAGGACTCAGCACCCCATCTCTCAAAGCAGCTGGTGGCACTTCCAGGGACTGAGTGTACCCCCATCCATGATGACACCAGCTGTCTTAGCTCAGAGAGCTCGGCTGCCTTCACCCCAAAAGGACACCCCTTGTCCTGGGGCCCTGGACCACTCACTCAACAGTACCTTTGGGAGCACAGATGCCTCGGCTGGGACCCTGTATACCACCCTCCCACACACATATGGGCAGTACCTTGAGGGACCCAGATGCTGCTCTCCTACTCAGCACCCACTCCCCTCCCTACATTGAGCCCCTCTCAAAGTCCACAGTAGAGGCCTACTCCATTTCCCCCTGGTGGGTCGGCCACTAGGAAGCCTGACTTCAGTCTAGCAGGCCTGGTGCAGGGAAGGGGTCACGGGCACTTAGATGGGACAGGTAAGGTCTAGACAAGGCCTTGGCTACCAGGGGACCTGCCTGGGGTATGTGAAGAGAAGCTATAGCCTGGGGTCTAGGAGAACTAGAGCTCCTAAGACTGTCCTTGTGTAAAACTGTGGAAGAATATTCTGCCATTGTGGCAGAAAGGAATCAACTAATTGACAGGTGGGGTGAATCAACAAATGAAAATGAAGCACCTTGAATCCAGAAGGATTTTGCAAAAAGTATTTCTAATCCTCACAACCCCCCTGAGAAGGAATCACTACTGTCCCTGTTTCACAGATGAGGAAAGTGAGGCTCACAGAGGTTTAACAAGGTGGTAAAAGTAGAGACCCCGGAGACAGGCCCTTGCACTCAGTCCTGGCTGTGCCACCTTACCTGCCCTGTGTAAGTCACTGGGTAAATCACTTAACTTCTCTGTACCTCAGTTGCCTCATCTGCAAAGTGGGAGTAATAATAATACCTACTGAGAGGGCTGTTGTGAGGAGTACCGTATTTTTATGTAAATAACACATGCCTTCTACGTTTGTTTGCCAACTGTACCCTCCCCCCAAGAGGTATTTTCATAAGGGCTGCTATGCCAATTTATTTTTACATGCTCCGTTGTAAAAAGAATTAGTATAACAGTGCTTATGAAAATGCCTCATGGAGGAAGGGCACGGTTGGCAAACAAACGTAGAAGGTGCACGTTATTTGCGTAAAAATACGGTAAATGAACACTTAGAACAGCCCTGGCCCATAATACACTCCAATGAGGTAGGCTGCTACTGCAATAAGGGTCTTCTCCAAGGTCACCAGGTGGTAACCCACTTCAGCCTAACGCTGAATTCCAAGCTCTCGGTTGTGGACCCTTGAAGCTCTGCCATCCCAGGCTCCACCCCTCACCACACCCCTATAAAGCGTACAGGGTGGGTCTCAGGCTCTGATGCTGCCTCCCTGTGCCCGGCACAGGTTCCGCATCTGGCCCTGCTGGCATCCGGCTCACCTTGGTGCTCGCCCTAACAGTGGTCCTGGAGCTGACGTGAAGTTTGGGCCCCCTCACCACTCCATCCGGCACTGACATCTCCACGATCAGTTTTCATTTTTTTCTAAAGGATTTCCAAATCTTGTTCTTAGCCTCTTTCTGTCTGTGTCTTGGCTTCTTCAGTTGGTTTAATTAAAACAAACAGAACAATTTTCCCCACCTCGGTTTGTGGCTCTGTGTTCTTCATTTGTTAGGGATCGACAACTAGGCACCTCCTGCCATCTGGGACTGGGCGGATGGCAGGGGGGTGGCGGCGGGGGGGGGTGGCAGAGGAGGTGGAAGACATGGCTCTTTCCTGGATGGGGGGTGGAGGTGGGGCTTATTATCTCACTCAAATCCTAGCAAACAGGTGTGGGGCATGGCCAGAGACCCTCAGGAAATCCAAGTTTCCTCCGATCGGGGTGTAATAGTCAGCTGTTGCCACAATAGTGCTGCATAACAAACCAACCCAAATCTCGGTAGCATCCAGTAAGCATTTATAATTATGTTTATGGGCAGTGTTGTGGATTGTATTGTACCCCCCTGCAAAATATGTGTTGAAATCCTAACCCCTATACCTGCGGATGTAATCCCATTTGGGAACAGAATTTCCTTTATGTTTGTGAGGCCATATCAGTGTAGAGTATGTCTTAAGCCTAATCACTTTCGAGATATAAAAAGAGCAGATTAGGTACAGAAGCACCCAAGCATAAACCAGGGAAAAATAAAAGCCACGTAGAGATCGCCAAGGATCCGAAGAGCAGAAGCTGAAAGAGACAAAGATTTTCCCTCAGGGCAGACAAAGTCTTCCCCTAGAGCCAGTGCCCTGAATTAGGACTTCTAGCCTCCTAAACCGTGAGAAAATAAGTTTGTGTTTGCTAAAGCCACCCACTTGTGGTATTTCTGTTACAGCAGCATTAAGAAACTAAGACAGTCAGGTGGACTGTGGTTCGGTTGCTCTAGTCTGGCCTGGCCGGCCAGCTCTGCTTCAGACTGCAGGTCCGCTGGGCTGGACTCTAGGGGTGGGTTGGGCTCAGGTGTGTTTCCCCAGGTAAAGGGACAGTGGCTACTTGACATTGAGCCTCTCACGGTGGATCATCAGAGCGTGAGAAGAAAAGCCAAATCATGCACCCGCATGTAAGGCCTCTGCTTGTGTCATGCCCATGAACACTCCTTCCACCAAAGGAAACCACATGGCCAAGGCCAACGTCAATCAAGGTCACACCTAAGTCAGGGGTTGAGGTTTCCCAGGACTTTCTACTCAAACACCAGAAGATTCTCCATGGCACTCAGCTATAATTTCAGAGGGAAGGGCTGAGAGTATCCCTGGGGAGAGCTGGGATTGGCCTTTCTGAGCTGTGAAGACTAGAAAGTTGCCAAGGAGATGCCACAGAAGATTATATGCGTCTGGATAGGATAGGGTATGCTGTGGTAACATATAACCCCAGAGTTTATTTCAGGTTCATGAAAAGCCCAGGGCAGATTGGGTGGTCCTCTTCCCTCGTAGCAACCCCAGCTGGAACATGTGGCCTCCAGGGGAAGAGAGGGCTGACAGATCACTGTGGTAGACAGAATAATGGCTCCCCATAGACACCCAATTCTTAAGCCCCAGAACTTGTGAATATGTTACCTTACATGGCAAAAGGAACATTAATGATGTGAGTAAATTAAAGATTTTGAGATGGGAAGATTAACCTGGATTATCCAAGTGGCCCTATGTAATCATGAAAAATAAAATAACTTGTTGCCGTTGGATTGACTCTGATTCATAGGAACCCCGTATATTATAAAGTAGAACTTCTCCATAGACTTTTCTCGACTATAATCTTTACTGAAGTAGATTGCCAGCTCTTTCTTCCATGGTACCACTGGGTGGATTTGAATTGCGAACAGTTTGTGTCACCCAGGGACCTAATATAATCACAAGGGTCCTTATAAGAGGAAGGCATGGGCCAAAGGAGGACGTAGGAGATGTGACAACAGAAACAAGAAGCAAGTGATGTGAGGAAGGCACCACAAGCCGAGGAATGCAGGCGATTCCTAGCAGACAGGAAACAGGTTCTCCCCTCAGAGCCTCCAGAAGGAACTAGCTCTGCTGACAACTTGGCTTTAACTCTGTAAGACTCTTTTTGGGCTTCTGATCTCCAGAAGTGCAAGAGAATAAATTTATTTTGTTTTAAGCCACTGAGTTTGTGGCTCTTTGTTACAGCAGGAGTAGTAAACGAATATAATCACAGAGGATGTTTTTAAGGGCCAGGCTTAGTAGTGGCATAGATCACCTCTGCCCGTATCCCACTGGCCAGAAGTTGTCACGTGGCCCAAACCTAACTGCAAGGGAGGCTGGGAAATACAGTCATCCTGTGTACCCTGGAAGAGGCAATGGAGTGGTGAGCGCAGAGTACTGTGTTTGCCACAGAGAAGTTGGGGCTCACACAATGATTCATTTCTGTGTAACTCCACCCAGGCCAGAGTGGCCAGAGGAGGGCTGGGAGGCTCCATCACCAGGAACGGCCCTCACTCAGTTCTGCTGCTTCAGAGTGCCATGGGTTTCTCCACCCTCCCTAGCCAGGAGGGACATGGGCGTTACTGAGTCCCTGTGTCTCTCCTGGAACCCCTAGGTGGCACAAATGTTAAGCGCTTGATTACTAACCAAAAGGTTGGTAGTTCGAACCCACCAGAGGCACGTTGGAAGAAAGGCCAGGCAATATACTTCTGAAAGACCACAGCTTTGAAAACCCTATGGAGCACAGTTCTACTCTGCACAGTGGGGTTGTCATGAGTCAGAATTTACTCGACGGCAACTGGTTTGTCTCTCCCAGGCCACGAAGATGTCCTGGAGAATAAGGGCCCATCCCCATAACAACTTCAGGCCCCCAGACACACCAGGCTGCGGATTAAGTAATGGCTCTGTCCCCTCTGCTGCTATCAAACCTCTCAGCTCTGGCCAAGTTAGGACCTAGGTGGCCAATTCAATTAATTTCTACTTTGACTCCCAAATCTCTGACTCCTTAACTCTTCCTTGGAATTCTAAGCTATCTCCCCCTCCCTTTCTGGATGTCTAATATGCATTTCCAACTTCATGGGGCCAAAACCCAACTTTTGACTTTCCCTTTCCTTGTCCCTTTCAAACTATGTTCCTCGCAGCCTTCCCCTCTCAGGAAGCAGCACCACCACCAACCCAGGTGCTCAGGTCACACATTTAGCTGTTCTCTTTAGTCCCTCCCTTCCCCTCATCCCTCCTCAACCAATAGAACCGAAAATCCTGTAGGTCTGATTCTGAAAACTCATCCTGAATTCACCCACTTCTCTCCTTCTCCTGTGGCCACCACTCTGGACAAAGCTGCCTCTTGCCTGGAAAACTGCCTCGGCCTCCTATCTGGACTTCAGAGTCCCCTCATGGCCTCCCTGCTGTCCAGCCTTCCCAGTGCAACCAAGAGTGAACCTTTTAAACAAAAATCATCTCATGGCATTCCTCAGCTCAGAACTCTCCAATGGTTTCCCATCACCAAAGGAATAAACTAAGCCTTTATAAGCTGCACAGGATGTAACCCTGCTTGCCCGTGGCTTTGTCTCAAACCTCGTCTCCCTCTCATCCCCTTTGCTTCACTCACACTCGTTGCCTTTCCATCCCTGCAACTGTGTAAGCTTATTCCTATCTCAGGGTCTTTGCTCTAGCCGTTCTCTCTGCTTAGAATCGGCTTTGCCTTGACCTTTGCAGGACTGATGCCCCCCTGCTGTTTAGATGGCAGCTTACCTACCTGCACTAACGCCACCTTCATTGCTAACTGCATTGCAAGGATCAGCATGAATCCAATCCCTAAAATGTGGGGATGGATCCAGCTCTTACCCTCCCACTTCTCCACCTCCATCACCAGCTACCCACTCCAACCTTCACCACTCAGAGCTGGGTCAGAGCTCACAAGTTAGAGGGACACCATCTTTCAGACCAGCTGCCCATGCAGCCTTTCTCAGACCTTAGCCACCCAGAGCAAGGTCAGAGCTCATGTGTTAGAAGGACACCTTCTTTCAGACTGCCAAATAGGCAGACACCAGCCCCTGCTGGCTCTGTGGGTTCATTAATTTGGTGAAAGGATTCACAGAATCTCACAGAGTATACCATAATTTTGGCTACAACTTTTTTATGACCAGAAAGGACACAAACAAAGAGATTTGTAGGGTGAAGCCTGGGAGGGGTCATAGCACAGAGCTTCCATTTCCCAAGGAGGGATGCACTACCCTCCCTGTGCATGGTCACCAACCAGGAAGCCCCTCTGAGACTCCATGTTCAGGGCTCTTATCAGCCTCACCACATGGTCATGATACATTACATCATGCCTCATGAGCTTAGTCAGCATCAGACCCTCAGGTGGTCCCTCTTGGTATGGTCAGCCCCCATTCATTAGCCTTGGGTGTTAGTCTGGCTTGAAAGCACCAAGAATAAAAGCCATACATCCCCAAAATACAGTGGCATAAAAGATCAGTCATTTATTATTTCTCATCAGGCTATGGATCAGCTAGGTGGCCCTGCTGGTCTGGGCCAGGTTTGGTTGATCTAGGCTGGGCTCACTTTTGCGTCTACAGTCAGTTAATGACTCAGCTGGGGGCTAGCTGGTCTAGGATGTCCTCACCTGGGATGACTCAACTTTGCTCCATATGTTTCCCATCACCCAGAATGCTAACCCAGTGGAGGCAGAGGAGCAAGAGAGAGACCTGGAGCACTCCTGGCCTCCTGAGCTTAGGGGAACTCACACATTGTCGCTCCCACTGCATTCTATTGGTCAGCGCAAGTCACAGCCCAGCCCAGATCCAATGCGTGTGGAAATAGATTCCACCTCTTCACGGGAGGAGCTGCAAAGCCACATTACATAAGGTGTGGATACACGGAAGAATGCGGAAGTAGAATCATTCTTTCAATCTACAACAGCCCTACAATCTGAACTTAATGTTCTAGAATCCTGGTTTCCCAACCACCATGTCACATACTCTCATTTGAGCTGGGAAGACCAAATGTTTCCTTACAGCAAGTTTGCTTTTAAAAATATAATAAATAAATGATCCATTCATTCCATAAATGGAGTCTCTAGGTTGTGCAAACAGTTAATGCACTCAGCTGCTAACTAAAAAGTTGGCAGTTCAGGTCTACCCAAATGGGCCTGGGAAGAAAGGCCTGGAGATCTACTTCCAAATATTCAGCCACTGGGAACTCTGTGAAGCACAGTTCTTCTCTGACACACGTGGAGGTCACCATGAGTCCTAATCGACTCGACAGCAACTGGGTTTATTCAATAAATACGTTTATACCCACATTTTGCCAGACACGGCATTGTTGTTAGCAATACCAAAGCAGATGTTCTTTAAATGCTGAATGCTCTTAGATAGTTATCAATACATAAACATCCAGACCAGGCCAGGCCAGCAGACAACAACCACACACACCTCTCTTCCTCCTTAACCTACTTCCTTCTTCCCCAAAGCCCTGCTGTCTCACCTGAGCCACCGGACCACTCTGCTGCCTGTCAGCAATTCTGCATTACCTTCTGTTGCACAATGCCTTTGCCTATTTTCTGGAAGGAATGAAAAAAAAAAAGATTTGTTCCCTCTCTTTGCCTTAATAGAGGGAAGCCCACGTAGGCATGAAATTGGAATTGCTTTGCCCTATTAAAACTGCGGTCGTTGGGCTCTGCTGACCCCTAAGGTGCCTTGATATCTCAGCAGCAAGTGGGTGAACTGCATAATGCAGCAGGGGACATGCCTGGAGAGAGCCAGCTGGGAGCCTGGGGGTGGGGAGGGACAGGGGATGGAGCGGCCATTAGTTTTGAACTGTGAATTTGAGGGTGTTGAGTCCTGAACAGGCCGGAGTGGGTGGTTTATTCAACCTGGGATTGAGGGCTGGGGAGAAAAGGATGAGTAAAACAGGGCTTGGCCTAAAGAAACCACTTGCTCATTCACTCATTTGACAAACTCTGAGCATCTCTCCCTTGCAGTGGAAACAAATATAAGTTGGGCAGGCCCAACTCCTGAGGAGCCCTCAATCCATTCAGAAAGACAGACTCAGGAAAAGAGAACTGCAATCCCATGTAATATGTACTAGAATGAAAATAGGAAGAGCATGCAATAGGAGCACAGCAGGGGTGAAAATGTGTTCTGCCCAAGGGAGATCAGGGGAGGCTTCCTGGAGGTGGTGACATTAAAACCAAACCTTGAAGGATAAGAGGGGGCATCAAAGCCAATTTCAGCCTTCACAATTTGGCCCCAGATTAGTCCAGGTGCCTCAGCTCTCTCTCAGATACCAGTTGAAAAGCTGCAGATCCTGCAAGGGAGGAGGGCCTGAGTTCTGGCCCAGAATGCATTGTCCCCCAAGGCACATCTTTAAAAGGTTAGACCACTATTCATAATAGCCAAAGGGGAGAAGCAACCCAGATATCCAAAGGACTGGTGAATGGATAAACAAATCATAGTATCTCCATACAAAGGAATATTATTTAGCCATAAAAAGGAATAAAGTACCGAGACATGCTACGACATGGATGAAACTGGACAACATTATGTGAAGTGAAAGAAGCCAAAAACAAAAGGTCACATAGCGTATGATCCCATTTATATGAAATGTCTGGAATAGGCAAACCCACACCACCAGAAAACAGACTAGTGGTTGCTGGGGAAGGGGAGGGGGAAACGGGGAGTAACTGCTAACGGGTGCAGAGTTTCCTCTCGGGGTGATGGAAGTGTTCCGGAACTAGGTAGTGGTGATGACTGCACAGCATTATGAAGGTACAAAAAGCCAATGAATTGTGCACTTTAAAATTTTGTGTTATGCAAATTTTACCTCAATTTTTTAAAAAAGAAAATGTTTAGACAGTCCAGGTGCATGGCTGCTGGTTCCGGGCCAAGCCACGAGTAGCTCCTGATTCCCTGGAAGCACTATCTCTGTCCATTGCGTGTCCCGAGGATGAGTCCTAAACAACAACAAAAAAAATTGCCATCGAGTCAATTCTGACTCATAGCAACCCAGTAGAACTGCCCCATAGAGTTTCCGAGGAGCCGCTGGTGGATTTAAACTGCCAATCTTTTTGGTTAGCAGCCATAGAACTTAACCACTATACCACCAGGGTTTCCAGCATGAGTCCTAGTGCCTGTCCATCATCCACAGATCCTCCACGGTGCCCTGGCTTTGCATAGGCCTCTCTCGGGCTGGGTGGCTGCCCCTTGGGCCACTGTATGCATGATGCCCACTGATCCTTGCTGGCCTCCACTGTGCCTGCTGGCCAGGAAGCTAGAGAGAGCACTGCTGGGCCAAACCCTGAGGCCTACGGCCTCTGCCAGGTGTCAGTCCACCTCCTCCCAGGGGCTGAGCCCTTAAAATCAGGCTCTCCAACAAGAAGTGTCCACAGCTGCCACTTAACATTCTCCATGTGGCAGCTCCAAGGTCAGACCAGCCTTCCTCTGGCCTGGGCTCTGCAGATGTGAATATCCGGGGTCTTCCCCATCACCCAGGTCACAGGAGGTCGGGGAGGCACTAGACACTCATCCCATGGCTGCTGCTTCCAGGGCATAGGGCCTGCATCTGCTCTTCTGGCAGTCTGTCTGTCCCTGAGCCTGCCGAGCAAGGTCACACTCTGCCGTCATCTTCTCCTTGACTGTGGTGCAGCGTGCCACTGGGGTGCCACAGCTCCCTCCGCTGCCTTTACAGATTGAAGCCATTCACTCAGGCCAGGGCTACTGGCCCAACAGGAGTGGGTCTGGAGGATCCAGCTGCCGCAGAGTTAACTGTGATTCCAGCAGCTAAATGCTATAGATAGAACTGCAGCCAGAGCTGCCCTGAGTCACAGGCGCTTGGTCCATGGGGAGACGCAGAGCGGTGACCTACCCAAGAGGCACTGGGCGTCCCAACAAGGACAAAAGATCTTCAGAGTCACCATTCAAATCACAGTAGGTTTTATTAAATGCACAAGTGTGCCTAAAGCTGGAAAACAAAACAAAACAAAAATCAAGACCCCTGGGCTCTGCCCCTGCCCAGGTGAGTTGACAGCCCCAGGCAGGCCCCCAAACAAGGACACCTGTCTACTGCCCTGGGCACAGGCCAGAGGGGCCCCTCCCCGAGGAGCCCTGAGGTGCTGATGGAGATTAAAGGGAGAGGCAGGGAGGGGGCGGCCATCAGAGTGAGGAGATGGTAGTGGGTGGGGGTGAGTTTGGAAAGAGATGAGGAGAGGCTGCATGCGAGCGGGCAGGGAGGGGAGAGGGAGGGGTAAGGGGACACAGAAAAGGCAGACACTTGGGAGAGGAATTCTGAGAGAACTCAGCAGTCTGGGTCGTGGGAGAGAGAAAGAGGCAATCAGGATTGAGTATGGAGAGCAGAAGCAGGGAGTGGATAGAAAGCAGACAAACAGGGAGAGAGCCCGAGAGGGAGAAAGGGAGGAATAAGAGAGAGGAAAAGGGAGAGAGAGGGAGAAGAGGACGAGGAGGAAGAGAAAGAAAAGGAAGCCAGGGGAAGGAGGGAGAGAGGGAAAGAGTGGACTGTTAACCAAAAGGTAGGAGGTTCAAGTCCACCCAGAGGCACCTCAGAAGACAGAGACCAGAAGAAAAGAGAGAGAGAAGGCGGGGAGGGAGACAAATACAGAAAGAAAATGAGCCGGGGCAAGTCTGGACACAGAGATAGTGACGGTGAGACAGAGACCAGAAGAAGAAAGACAGAGGCAGGGAAGGGGACAACAGAGAACAGAGGTGGGCAACTGCCCAGCCTAGGAGGTGGAGCCACGGACCAAATTGGAGAGTTTTCCAAAAAGCACTTAAGCTGTCCTGTCAGGCGGAACAACAGCCCTGAGTGATGGGTGGAAGGAAATGTGCAAAATGCATGCGTTTTCCCAAACGGGCCCATCACCTGCGACGGGCCTAAATGTCAACACACACAGCACAGCCCTGCTGCCAGCTGCCTCGCCTCACCTCCCCCCTGCCGCTTTCTGCTCGTCCCGCTCCTGGTGTCCCAGGCCCTGCTGCCTTAACTAGGGCCAAAGCCCGGGGGTCTTGACGTTCCCTGCCCCACTTATCCCATTGGGCCTGGAGGTCCCAGAGACACTGAAACCTTACTTGTCCCACCCCAAAGAGCCAACCGGTTGCCATCCAAACGACCCTTACTCATGATGATCCCATGTGTGTCAGAGTAGAACTCTGCTCCATAGGGTTTTCAATGGCTGCCTTTTCAGAAGTAGATTGCCAGACCTTTCTTCCGAGGCACCTCTGAGTAGACTCGAACCACCAACCTTTTGGTTAATAGCCGAGTGTGTAACTGTTTGTGCCATCCAGGGACGCTTGACCACAAGGAGAGCCCCCCTTCAATACCTAAATCCCAGCTGAGGGGATCAGAATTTCTCCTGTTAAGACAAGCATGGCAGATGGGATAAGGACACAGGCCTGTCACTCACTGGCTCTGTGACATGGGCAATTTACTTAACCTCTCTGTGCTTCCATTTCCTCTTCCATAAAATTGGGACGCTGGTGTCATGGCACGCATCTCAGAGGATTCAACGAATTAAGGTATAGAAAGCTCTCAGAACAGTACCTGCACATAGTAGGTGCTCAGTAAGTGTTAGCTATTGTTATCATTATCATGTAGTAGGGAACATCAATAGCTGGGGGTGAGGGCACCAGAGCCACAAAAGATGGCTGGAAGCAGAGCAGAGGGTGCAGTACTGGAAGGAGAGAGTTCTAGATCCTTGTGGACTCAATGTGTGGCCCCAGCAGCATCAGCCTCCCCTGGGAACTTGCTAGAAAGGCAAAATCTCAGGCCCCACCCCAGACCTGCTGACTCAGAATCTGTATTTGTGTGCCCAGCCCATCTGAGAAACCCGGTCCTGGCATAGGAAGACCAGTTAGGTGGCTACTTAAGTATTTCCTTTGACAGATTCCATGAAGGTCAATGCCACTGACTGAGTGAAGGGCCCTGATGTGTGCCAAGTCCTGACTACGCACCATGCATTGTGCTGGACACTTTCGCCCTCAAAACAGCCCTGCCACCTACTTTCCAAGTGATACTGGACAGGCCGAGCTTGCAGGCAAGGTGGGTGGTGCCAGGGCAGTGTCCAGCAGGCCTGCAGCTCAAGAGAGATGATGATTTGGGACCATTTGTCTTGAGAGCAACAAGCATTCATTAAGCACCAATGGTTTGCACTCGATCTCACTGGCTCTGTGGATAGATGTTTCCTGTATAGATGAGCAAGAGGAAGCTCAGAGAGGTGAGCCATTTGCTTAAGGTCACACAGCTTCCAAGCAGTAGCGCTGAGGTCTGAGCCTACATCTGCCTATTAAAGAGCTCACTCGCTCTCCACCGCACCAAATCACAGATAATCCGATACTTGAAGTGAAGGAGGGTCTTAGTTTGGGTTCTCCCAAAGGCAGACCCTGAGACAAGGATTTGCGTGCAAGCAGTTTATTCGGAGATTCCCTAGGTGGTGCAAACCATACACGCACTTGGTTGCTAACTGAAAGGTTGGTGGTTCAAACCCACCCAGCAGCTCTGCACGCAGGAGAAACTCCTGGCAATTTGCTTCTGTAGCCTAGGAAACCCTATGGGGAGGTTCTACTCTGTAACACATGTGGTGGCTATGAGTGGCAAATGACTAGCTGGCTCCTAACAACAACAAGTTATCCTCATTGGAGGATCAGGTCCACCCAGAGGTGCTCAAGAAGAAAGGTCTGGCAATCTACTTCCAAAAATCAGCCATTGAAAACCCTATGGAGCACAGTTCTACTCTGATACACATGGGGTCAGAGTAGAATCGACCCCACAGCACCTGTAAAGTTTATTTGAAAGGGGATTTCAGGGGCACAGTGACAGCTAGGGAAGTGGGTCAGGGAAGGGAGGAAAGCCCATAGTGGGTATATTGATGAGCGTGTTACTGCCCTGGGCAACTGGGACTTTATCCCTCTGGCACTCCGGAGCTTCTGCACTGAACCTATCTCAGAATGGCCCCACCAAGGGGCAGGGAAGCTGGACCAGCCATCCACCAATGCTGGGGTGTTAACGCCCAGCGCTTTCAGCCCCACCCATTGGTAGCCGAGAGCACTCCTTTGGCCAGAAAAAAGCCCTCAGCCAGGAAACGTGGGTGCTAATAAGAGGAAGCCATAGGCTTTTAAACTGTAGCTGACCCCCAGGTGTGCCAAGGCAGGTGGAGGAAAGGTAGAGAGGAACAAGGACAAAATCTATCTGCCAGACTGGATCTTTGGCTCCCCGGGGTCCGTGGCCCACTCTGAGGTCTTGTGGTAGGGAGAGAGGGCCCTTGGGGCCAAGGGGAGGTGCTGTTGTCAGACTAGGGTGCAGGGACCGGGGTAAAGAAAGAAATGTCCTCCTAGCTCTCACCGAAAGGTCCAGTTTACCAGCTCCTGAACCTGGAGGTGCTCACAAGCCAAGCCCTGGGGAAGCTATAAGGAGCTCCGCTCCCAGCCCAGGCAGGAATATGAATTTCATGTCTGAGAAATGGGCTTCATTACAATGCAAATGTCATCAGGGCTGAAAGGCAGGCACCAAGCAGCAGGAATGGCTCTCAAACCCACAACCTTAATAAGGAAAACTAGGGTTTTGAAAAACTTGGGGTTGAAAAGCTTTGGGGGCTCGAATTATAGCTTTGCCACATTCCTGGTGGGGTCATGGGCAGCCTGCTTAACCTCCCGGAACCTCAGTTTCCCCATCTATAAAATGAGGATAAAAACACTCAACAGGATGTTTGTGACAAATTAAATACCAACATTTTCATATACAGGTGCCTGTATAAATACCAACATTTCTATATATAGTTTCCCATTTACTGAGCGTTCTCTGGTACTGCGCTAGGCACTTTGCATGCATCGTCTCATCTGATCTTCATAACAACTTTTCAGTAGAGGAATCATGGTCTGCATTTTATAAATAAGAAAACAGAGGCCCAGAGAGGTTGTGTAACTTCCTCCAGGTCACACAGCAAGTAAGTCCTGGAGCTGGAACCCGTGCCTAGGATTGATGAACTTAAAGCTCATGTACTTAACCACCAGGTGATTTAGCCTCCATGGGTGAGAATCCCTGCATAGGTGAGAATCAGCACCAGGTGCAGATCAAACCCACTGCCCTTGAGTTGATTCCAACTCATGGTGACCCTACGTGGTTCAGAGTAGAACTGCACTCCATAGAGCTTTCAACAGCTGAGATCTTAGGAAGTAGCTCGACAGGCTTTTCTTCCCCGGTGCCACCAGGCAGATTCAAACACACCAACTTTTCAGTTAGTAGTGGAACGCAAGCTGTGTGTACCACCCAGGGTCCTAGGTCCAGGCACTTAGTAAATGCTGACTCCCCTTCCTCCCTTCTCCCTGGATCCTCTGCCAACACAGATTCATTCTCCTAAGTGCTAACAGGCAGTACAATGCAGTGGCTAAGAGAGTGAGCTCTAGAGCTGACTTTCTGGGTTCAAACCCTGCCTTGGCCATTGACAAGCTGTGTGACCTCAGGTCATTTACTTAACCTCTCTGTGCTTGAGTAACCCATCTGTCTGTATAATAATTACACCTCCCTCATAAGACTGTTATGAGAGCTAAATGAGATAATGCAAAAAAAGCACTTAGGAAAATGTCTGGCATTAGTATGTGCTCAATAAATGTGACCTGTTATTATCATTCAGGTATTCGCTTAGCACCAGGTGCTAACATTAATCTCATCCTTTATTACTAGACAAAAGAGATCACATGGGGCTCCTTACCTTCCCCCCAAGGTCATTCTGTGTCCTCAAATCATTTCGTTTTAAGGGGAGGGGGAGAGAGGAGAAAGAAAAGAACAAACGGGAGAGAAACTTACACTTACAAGCTCGGATTCTTTACGAAGGTTATTATTATTTCACTTGGTCCACAAAACAACAATACAAGGTAGGCATTATTGTACCCGTTTAATAAATGAAAAGGAGCCCTAGGGGTGCAGTGACTAAGTGCTCAGCTGTAACCCAAAGCTCAGCAGTTCGAACCCACCAGCTGCCCGGAAGGAGAAAGATGTGGCAGTCTGCTTCCGTAAAGATATACAGCCTTGGAAACCCTATGGGGCAGTTCTACTCTGTGCTGTAGGGTCACTGTGAGTCAGAATCAACTCCACGACAATGGGTTAATAAATGAAACAAGCAGTGAGCCTTGTGGGTATAAGGGGCATGCCTAGAATAACACAACCAATGAGCAGCTCGCCCAGGAGGAAATCCCACGCTCTTTACAGATGTCTCCCACTTCTTGCCTTCAACTAGTGATGCCCCGTGCCTGTCAGCAGCTAACTCACCACGGGCTGACCCTCTGGGGGCACAAGTGTTAAACAGCTACCAGCAGAGGCATGAGAGCAGGAAACAGCCACACTGACTTATGGCCCCTGGCAGCCCTTGTATAAGAGAATGCCCGACGGAAAAAGAGAGAACGTTCTCTGTGGATGCCCAAGGCAGGCCTGCCAGGTACCCCTGCTGAACCTCTGTTTGCGATGGAAGCTCCCCCCACAACCCAATGCTACACCGAAGGCCTCTTACTTCCAGATGAAGCACAAAGGCACTTTGAGTCTCAGCCCACGTCACAGCTGGGGAAACAGAGGCCCAGAGGAACAAGCGGCTTGTCCAAGATCACACAGCAGGTTAATGGCAACAAGAACTGGAAGCCTGGTTGGCTGACCTCCATACCTTTTCTCCAGAATTTCTCCGAGTTGTCTACCTGGTAAGAAAATATTAACTCAGCCAGTGTCTGGGGCCTTGGGGTGTGTACCAGGGAAGAACTCCAGGGGTCCATCGGTCTCACGGGGAGGGGAAGGAGATACTGGGGCCAGGAATGGGGATCTTGTCCCCAACAGGGGCTGAGGCTTGAGCCTGGTGGCCCCACATGCTGCCCTCTCCTCGGAACGGGGACCATTCTAGGAGAGGGGCACTCCACACTCAGAGAATAGCCTTGACCTTGATTCACACTAACCCCTGTGCCCAAGCTTTCAGCATTCTGAACCCTTTTCTGGGCTCTCACAACCATAGGGCTTTTGTTTGAGGCTCCGATTGAGGCCCTGAAGGAGTCCAGGATTTAAATACCAACTTTGCCTTCCTATGAGCCTGCTTCAACCTTATTCTTTTTTCTCGATTTGCCCTAAAACATATATGTATGTGAATGTGTGTGTGTGTGCGTGTGCGTGTGTGTTGAGGTTGTTCCTGGGGGACTATTAACTAAGAATAATTTATCCAAGAAATTTGTTATGTTAGAATTACCAATTAGATATGATTGTAACTTACCATGGCTAACACTGCACTACTGCTGGAAATCTGAATCCCATTAAAATCTAATTAGCATATATTAAGTCAAAGGCGGTTTTACTGCAGTGCGCCAGCAGGTTTGAGCCGCGCTGGGCTGGGCACACAGCTCCACTGCCCACTTCAGCATGCGGGCCACGCTGCCCACGGTGCCCAGGTGTGTGCCGGGCTGCCTCTGGGCAGCTTTTCTCCAAAGCAGAGAACAGATGGTCCATGCCCACAGAGAGGGGCAGTTCCAGAAGTGGACACAGCATTCAAGGCTCTACTGCTGGATGGGTGGCCAGAATTCACAGAAAGCTCCTGTGACCTGTGGCTAACAGAGTCGGGGGCCCTGGGACCAGTGCTCTCGACCAAAAGATGAGAAAGGAACTTGGCAGCCCCTGGGAGCCAGTTAGCTTGGTGGCTGAATGCTAGGGTCACCGAATTTATCCTTTCCTGGGCTTAGGGGCGTGGCAAGTCCTTATGTGAGGGTATAGCTGCTCCGTCCCCATACCTAGCACAGCCTCTGGCATGATAGCAGCACTTACTGAGTTCTTATAATGGGTGAAGGGTTTTACCTTCATATTCTTACTTAGTCCTCACAAGAACTCCAAGAGATGAGTACTAGTATGCTTATGCCCATGTTACACACTGTGCAGCTGAGACTTAGAGTAGTTAAATAACCTACCCAAGGCCACATAGCCACCAAGTGACAGAGTTAGCATTTGAACCCAGGCACTCTTTTTTAAAAAGCTGGCTCAATGGTTAAGCATGAACCCACCACCCATTCCACAGGAGAAAGAGGTGGCAATCTGCTTTTGTAAAGATTTACAGCCTTGGAAACCCTATGGGGCAGCTCTACTCTGCCCTATAGGGTTGCTATGAGTTGGAATCAACAGCAACAGGTTTTGGTTTGGTCTCTCTTAATGCCTTGTTGCTGGAATGAAGAGGTCTACCATCCAGGCCCATGTCAGGCCTTGTCAATGCCTTCCTGTACCGGCAAGGGGAGGCAGTGAGACAGTAGGGAAGCCAGGGTGAGGCAGGCTGCATTATTGGGTGTCAGCTACAAGGTTGTATGTTCTGGCTGGGGGATCTTTGAGGTGCAGAATAGGACCCCAAGATGATGCATCTTATGTTTTGAATTGTCCCCCAGAAATAGGTATGGAATTTCTGGCCCCTGTACCTGTGGATGTGATCCTGCTTGGAAATAAGATTTTTCATTTGTTATGCAAATGCGGTCATACCAGTGTAGGGTGGATTGCAAACCTAATCACTTCTGAATTATAAGAAGACTAGAACAGACACAGAGACACACAGGGAGGAAGATAGATGCCACGTGAGGAACGTCGTGGAACCAAGGAACATCCAGGGCTCCCAACAAGGAAGGAATGGACACAGCTGAGGCCCTGATTTGGACTTCTAGCCTCCAGAACTATGAGAAAATAAATTTCTGCTCTTTAAAGCCACCCACTTGTGGCATTTCTGCTATAGCAGCACTGGGTACTAAAACAATGCTCCAGAGAGACCGGCTCAATGCAGCCATCCCAACCAGTGGTTTTAGAATATTTCTAAGAACTAAATCCTTCTTTCAGTATCCTGAGTGTAGTAGATTAGATTATTGTTCAGCAAATATTCACTCCCTCCCCACCACCGCCAAGATGGCGAGTATTCCCCCTTCCTCATTCTATTGATGCTGGGCATGGTCACGTGGCTTCCTTTGGCCAATGGGGTGTTAGCGAGCTCACCGTGAGCAGGGGCGCCAAATGTGCTAGCCCTTTGGGCTTCCTTCCGCACACTCCTGCCATCCCATGAGAATATGCCTGGGGTAGTCAAAGCCCAAAGAGGATGAGAGACGTATGAATGAGAAACAAACACTCGTTGTTGAATCACTGAGTGTTAGGGTGTATATTGCACAGCAATAGCTGACCATATACACGGAACACCCCTATGTGAAGAGATGAGAACAAGCATTCGACCCTATGAGGTGCTGAAAAGGGGGCAAAGTCCCATGCCCTCGCCACACATGCCACCTTCTTCTCTGTCATCACCAGCGTTATTTCTAATTCACAACTTCAGCAAATGCTTTGCTTTAGCTAAATCAGCCCCCACACCGTACATCTCTGGAGCCCTGGTGGCATAGTGGTTAAGAGCTCAACTGCTAACCAAAAGGTCAGCAGTTTGAATTGACCAGCTACTTCTTGGAAACCCTATGGGGCAGTTCTTTTCTGTCTTATAGGGTCGCTGAGTCGGAATCATCTCGACAGCAACGGGTTTGGTTTCTGGTCCTACATCTCTTCCGGCTTCCTCCCAGCCTCTGTTCAGATTCCCTCTTCCACCCACTCCTCATTCCACAACACCCACACGCTAACTCTGACATCTTTTCTCCCCAGCCAGGGATCCACCATGCTCCTAAGTCACCTCCTCCTGGCAGCCTTTGGCTTTCCACCCCACCCAATTTTGTGGCTCCTTTTCACCCTCTGAAGGTCCTTGGGCAGCACAAATGATCTGCGACTGACTACAGATCGAAGTGTTGGGGGTTTGCACCCAGCCAGCAGGGCTGCAGTAGGGCCTGCTGGTCTGCTTCCATAAAGATTAAAGCCAAGAAACCCTACGGAGCTCAGTTCTACTCTGTCAACACATGGAGCCGCCATGAGTCAGAAGTGATTTGATACTAACTGGTTGGGTTTCTTTGGGTTCTTTACCCTGAGCCCGAACTGCTGACAAGGGGGCAATACATGTAGGGACAGCCTCCAGAAGAGCTATTTGTACCATTCTGCAAAGGTTTTCTTCTCACCCACCACAGCCCACATTCATACCCCTGCCCCATGTTAACTTCATACCTGTGTCCCCTACCAAGTCTTTCTTCACCCTGATCCCCAATTCTGCAGGAGGAAGTAGAAACCCAGACAAGTACAATGGCCTGACTGAATCACACAGGAAGTCAGAGGCAGAGCGTTCTTCCTGGTGTCCTGGGAAGTTCTGGCACCGGGATGGATTCATGCTGAAGGGAGAGGTATGTGTCCTGAGGGTCGGGGCCAGCCCTGCACAGGAGCAGGTGTCAAGAGAAGACAGAGGGAGGAACATGATGGGGAGGGGAAAGCCAGAAAGAGTGAGGAAACAAGGGACCTACCCCAGGGGCACCTTCCAGGGGCCTAAGCAGGAGACCTTGCCCCACTGTGTGGTTCGAGGAACATCTGTGCGAATAAAGTTGCAATTCCCAATCCTCCAGCCACTGGGCTGACCTGAAATTTGCAGTGAAAGAACTGCTTAAAGCTCCACTGGGTTCAGCTTGCATGAGGCCTACGTGCAGAAGGGGTGGAAATACTCAGGGAGGAGGCAGGCCCTGTATCCCAGTCACCTGTGGGCATCAGCCCAGGTAATTGTGAGTTACTAAATATAGACAGATGACCAGATTGAGAGACTATAAGGTCAATTCTTCTGGCTCCCCCAAAATAGGGCAGCTAAGGACCTCCCTGGTGGCAGAGGGAGGCGACTCTGTCCTGTAGTCACCTATGGTGGTTCTCTTTATAACCAAAAAACCAAACCAGTGACCATCAAGTTGCTGTCAACTCACAGCGACCCCATATGTGTCAGAGTAGAACTGTGCACCATAGGGTTTTCTGTGGCCAATTTTTCACAGGTAGATTGCCAGGCCTTTCTTTCAAGGTGCTTCTGAGTGTACTCGAGCCTCTAACCTTTCAGTTAGCAGCCAATCACATTAACTGTTTGTACCATTCAGGGACTCCCTGCTCTCTGCTTATATAGCAATGGAGTGGATGGGCTACAACAATACAAACTACGTGGATGAATCTCACGGACGTGACGGTGTGTGGAAGAAGCTGGACACAGAAGAACACATACCAGGTGATTCCACTTCCTATTGGAATCCACAACCATGGTTACCTGAGGGGAGGAGAAATGCATTAGTTTCCTAGCGCTGCCATAACAAAGCACCACAAATAGAATGCGTTATAGGCACAGAACTTTGTCATCTCACAGTTTTGGGCCCCAGAAGTCCAAATTCAGGGTATTGGCAGGACCGTGTTCTCCCCAAAGGCTCTAGGGGAGGATCCTTTCTTGTCTCTCCCAACTTCGGGCAGCTCCAGGCGTTCCTTGGCTTTATAGATGCATCTTCACATGGCCGTCCTTCCCCAGTCGGTCTCTCCATGTCTCTTCTCCTCTTTTATTGGGACACCACTCCAGTGTGACCTACTGTGAACTGATAACATCTCCAAAGGCCCTATTTCCAAACAAGGTCCTGTTCATAGATACAGGAGTTAGGGCTTCAGTATAAATTTGGAGGACATGATTGAATCCATAACAGGAAGCGACAGAGGGAACTTGAGGAGGGCTCCTGGGGTACTGGTGAAGTGCTTTCTTAACCTGGTGCTGGTTACCGGTTGTGAAAATCCACTGAGCTATACATTTAAGACTTAGGCACTTTTTAGCTGAGTTAATAGTATTGTATCAATGTCAGTTTCCTAGTTCTGATAGTGTTCTATGGTTATGTAAGATGTTGTCATTGGGAAAAGTGGGTAAAGGGTACATGAGAACTCTAATTACGCAACTTCTTGTGAGTCTTAAATTATTTTAAAATAAAAATTTAAATTCTATTAAAAAAAATAAAAGCCGGACATTTTAGGTTTAAGGTTTTGTAACATTTCCAGCCCCCAAAGAGTTGAAATAAATTTTAGATTAAAAAACAAAGACTTATGCTCTTCTCAGTGTGTATGTTATTCTTCAATTAAAAGTTAAAATATAACCTCTTGCCTGTCTCTGAGCATATCCAAAGGAAAGGAAAGAGGTGGCATTCACAGAACACTTATTCTAAAATAAATAAAACAAGCCTTTTGCCACTTCGAGTGGATTCAGACTCGTAGTGACCCTATAGGACAAAGTAAAACTGCCCCATAGGATTTTCAAGGAGCGGCTGGTGGATTTGAACTGCCAACCTTTCAGTTAGCAGCGATAGCTCCTAACCACTACGCCACCAGGGTTTCTAAGCACCTATTATGTGCCAGGTATTTCTAGGTACTTAGCCCAAGTTATCCCATTCGTTACTGAGAACCAGAAAGAGAGAGATTATTGCCTCTATTTGCAGATGAGGAAAGTGAAGCTCAGAGAGGCAAAGGACCTGCCCAGTGTTGCACAGCTCATTCAAGACACAGAAGAGATTTAAACCCAACACTGTCTGCCTCAAAAACCCCACCCTTGTCCCCACCCTGCCATTGGTGGTCCAACCAGTTAAGCACTTCACTACTAATGAAAAGGTTAGGGGTCTGAACCCATGCAGAGGCAACAGGAGGAAAGGCCTGGCAAACCGCTTCTGAAAGGTCACACAGTCTTGAAAACCCTATGGAGCAGTTCTACTCTGCACCCATGAGTCAGAATCGACCTGGTGGCAACTGGCTTGGTTTGTGTGTTTTTTTCTCCCTGCTCACAGTTGCCTCGCTCAGAACAATAGCTCTTCCCCCTCCTCCGCCCTCCACTGCCCTGGACTGCCTGGGCTCCATCTGTGGTTGAGGCACTGAGGTTCCAGATCACCGGCCACTCCTGCTGCTGCTGTGGACTTTCCCAATGCCTGCCCCACCTGCCAAGCTCCCTCCCAGGGATTGACCGCTTGGATCATTATTAGTGCCATTAATAGCCATGCGGAGTATGCAGCCCTCCTTCCTCAGGTCCCTGCAGACCCCAAAGCACTTTCTATGCTGGCACCCCCCAACACACACGTACACCCTCAGCACCAAAGTCCCCAAGACACTCAGCACTTGGACAAAATTAACTCATTTATCCAAGCAGCCCACTGGGAAGGACTCCCACTCAGACTCACAGGCCCTGAAATTAACCTGGTTTATCATGTCCTCGGAATTTTGGCTCAAGCAGCATTTTCAAGGACTTTCAGGTACCCAGGAACAGCTGGAAGGCTGTAATTCCAGCCTCCAAGGCCGTCTCAAAGGCCCACTGAGGCCAGGGATAAAGGCGGGATGCAGTTGATCTGAGGAGCCAACGGACCAGTGTTTGTTGGGTAAAGCTGGGACTCAGCTTGCCTGGGTTCTCCTCGCCTGATGGCCACCAAGAGTGTGCCATGGGCCATTCTGCAGAAGGCTGACAGGGGTTCTTCACAAAGGCACTCCTTGAGCAAACACTCTTGGGGAACATTTCTTTACGGCAGGACTTCTCAGAGCTATGAGTCTCCAAGAAGGGTCCATCCAAGGCAATGTCTTCCACTCTCCTCAGAGAAATGCCTGTTCGAGTCCTTCAGCACCGATGTATCTTGGGGGTGGTTCTGGAACAAGATGAAAATGGAAAGCATCTGCAGTGATGGGGAGGTAATAGGGAAGAGCATTACTGCTCCCATTTTGCAGATGGGGAAAACTGAGGCCCAGAAAGGGAGAAGGACTTGCCAAGCCAGCAGGCAAATTAGTGACAGAAAAAAAAAAAAAAAAGAAAGAAAGTGACAGAGCAAGCCTTAATTCTCAACCAACCATTTTTCCTCTGTGGAGGTCAGGCAGGTAGAAATCTTGCATAGAAGGTTTCCAGGGTTTCTGTGGTGGGGAAGATGTAGCCTCCTGGAAATAGAACACAGTCTAACTTTCCCAGAAGGAGGAAACCAAGAAAGATACATAATTTAATAACTCACCTGTAACATTACAAAGCGCCTTCAAAACTATTCATTATCTTTTTTGTTCTTCACCATCTTTCTCTAAACCTTAGGCATTAGAACCCCATTTTAAAGAGGAGACAACGGAGCTTCAACAAGGAGATGTGATTTGCCCAAGGTCACAGGTCCTATCAATGGCAAAGCGGGGACTTCCCTCCTGTTATCCTGAGATCCTCATCCCTGGTCAGTTTTCCGTCCATAACTCCAGCCCTTGTCCTTGAGGGCAGGACCTGGCTCTTGCTCAGTTTGGTGTCCTCACTACTCCCACCCCTAGTGCCCAAGCTGTGCCGAGGGAAGCCTGGGCTCTGAGTGCAGGGTCCTCCAAAGGAGGGGCTCCAGAAAAGACTGAAGGTGCAATTTGGGATCTAGAGCACAAGGCCTCCCAGCTCCCCTCTGGCTGCTTCTCTCCCTTCCCTTGCTATATCCCTGCCAAGGCCAACTTCTGTCCCTGCACCTTATGCCGGAAACAGGTCCCTACAAGAGAAGGAAGTTGCCCAGGATTTTGGAGTTAACCTTCTTGGAAGGGAACACTGTTGCAAATCAGGAAGTCAGGTCCAGAGTGATCAAGGAACTTAGCATAAGTCACACATAACCAGAGGCAGAGTTGATTTACCCTGACTTTATCCACCAGACCCATGAGTCTCAAATTTTAAAGGGCATAAGAATTACCTTGACTGGTGTCTGGGAACTTGGACTGCAGAAGGGTTCCCACAATTCACCCATAAGAATGGCTCACAGTGCATAAAATGTACCAATGATCTGGTTTACGCTGAACACCTGCTCTCCTTCTGGGAGTCTGGAATTCTGCTGTGTGTTGGGCAGAGGGTGCCTACATGACCAGCTCCTAGTAAAAACCCTGGGCTCTGGGTCTGTAATGAGCTTTCTCGGTGGACAATAATTTGCATGTGTTGTCACAAAGCATGTCCCATGTGATTCTGCTGGGAGAAGACTCCTGGAAACTTGTGCCTGGTTCCCTCCGGACTTTGCCCCCTGCACATTTTCCTTTTGCTTCTTTTGCTCTGCATCCTTTCTCCGGGTAGTACAAACAGTTAGGGTGCTAACTGAAAGATTGGAAGCCTGAGTCCACCCAGAGGCACCTCAGAAGAAGGGCCTGGCAATTTACTCTTTTGAAAAATCAGCCATTGTACCCTCTGGAGCACAGCCTACTCTGACACACATGGGGTCACCAGGCATATGAATCAAAAGCAACCCGTTTTATCCTTGATTTAGCCATGACTTATGCTGAGTCCTCTAAGTTTTCCTAGCCCCACCCCCCAGAAAAACATTGCTAGTCGATTTCAACTCATAGCGACGTTATAGGACGGAGTAGAACTGCCCATAGGGTTTCCCAGGCTGTAAATCTTGATGGAAGCAGACTGCCACATCTTTCTCCTGCAAAGCACTTGGTGGGTTCGAGCTGCCTACCTTTTGGTTAGCAGGTGAGTGCTTAACCACTGAGCCACCAGGGCTCCTTCAAGCTCTCGCTAGCAAATTATCAAACCTGAAGGTGGTCTTGGGGACCTCCAACGTGGGGAGCTGTTACAATGCAGATTCCCGGGCATCCACTCCATGAATTCTGATCCAGTGGGTCTGGGGAGGGACCCAGGGGTCTGGAGCTCACAGGCACTCTGGGTGGTTCTAAGACCACTAGTATGTGGACCTCACTTTGAGAAACACTTTTATCTAGTTCTGTGGGGGGCAGCATTTCATTGAGGAGTGGGTTGCCCGGGGAGCCTCCTTCTCTGAAAACCTCTGTAGCCCTCAGCCATCTGTGCAGGACGGAGGGGCTGAGGAATGGGTGAGAAAGTGTGGAGGTACCTCTGCAACACTGCGCCACCCATTTTCCACTCTGTTCCTCCCCCTAATAAGACCCCAGGGCCTGGGCCCAAAGCAATTTTCCTGCAGCAGCCTCTGTGTCCCCGCTCTACTTCATCGTGGCTCGAGGGAGGGTTGCCATCCCTAATCACACACTGGAAGCTGTCAGATGAAGAGGCTCGCAGGAGAGTGGGAAGAGGGAGAGGAGAGGCCTAATTGGCTGCCAAGGAAACGGGGGCTGATGAGAAGGAAATTGGGGTATCAGATGGCACGTGCTCTTCAAGCCTCTTGATCCGGCAGGCAGAGGCAGGCCCACGGGTGAATGGATGGCAAGGGGCGATGCCCCCTTCCTCCCCTCCACACCTGAGATGGAGGAAGGGTCAAGGTCAAAGGCCATCTCTGGCAAAGTGAGGATCATTCTCAAGGTGCTGATGGCAGCAGATCGGAACGTACAACTTCCCGAGATGGCCATGTCACTGTCAATTCTGCATCCGTAAGGGATGGCTGGTTGACCTTTATGTATACCCAGTCTCCTTCCAGCCTCTTACCTAATGTACCTGAGTCTTCTCGGCATATTTTAGGTTGGTGAGCACCAGCACAGACTCCTTCTTCTTTTTCAGAGCCACATTCATTCATTCATTCAACAAATATTGAGTGCCTACTAATGTGCCAGGCACTGTTTTAGACTCCGAGGAGCAAAACAAACAAAAATCTCCACCCTTGTGAAACTGACATTTTAGTGCAGGAGAGGCAATCAGCGAAGGAACTAAGGAAAGCGTGTTAGAAAGTAAATTATTAGGAGAAAGGTAAAGCCAGGAAGGAGGATATGGAGTCAGGGCAGTCACCATTGTAAATGGGGTGCTAGGAGATGGCCCCACCACTGCCTCTGACTCTGACTGTGAATGGGAGACATGAGCATCTTACATCCCAGGCTCACCCTGAGGACCAAGCCAGGGAAGACAAGGAACCTGAGCCCAGCTGCCCACAAAAAGCAAAGGTAATCACACCAAGAGATAAGGTGAGTCAACGCCTGCAAAGGAGCTAGGCAAACAGAGAAGGTGACAGCAGCAACAAATCGATGACATCCTGCCCCAGCCTTTGCAGAGAGAGCCCAGACACCCTGTGTCTGCACGGTCCACCCAGAGGTTACTGACAGAGCAAAGCTAAGTGACTGCCCATCCACCTATAAGCTTTAGCCCCTTGTCATTCAAAAGGTTTTCAGCGGTACCTTGATGCAATTCAACGTTCGCTGAACGCCTGTGTTGGAATCCTAAACCCTATAGCTGGGGATGAAGCCCTGGTGGTGCAGTGGTTAAGAGCTTGACTGCTACCCGAAAGGGCACGAGTTCAAATCCACCAGCCACTGCTTGGAAACCCTATGGGGCGGTTCTACTCTGTCCCGTAGGGTCACGATGAGTCGGAATCGGAATCGACTCACCGCCAACGAGTTTTAAAAGCTGGGGATATAATCCCATTAGGGAATAGGGTTTTCTTTGTTACATTAATGAGGCCACATCCGTGTAGGATGTGTCTCAAACCTAATGACTTTTGTCATATAAAAAGAACAGATTAGACACAGAGAGAGAAGCCAGCAAGCACAAATCGGGGAACAGTAGATGCCACGTGGAGATCACCAAGGAACTCGGGGGTTACAGAAGCTGAAATAAGGATTTTCCCCCAGAGCATACAGAGAGAGAGCCTTCCCCTAGAGCTGGTGTCCTGAATTTGGACTTCTAGCCTGTGGGAAAATAAATTTCTGTTCATTAAAGCCACCCATCGGGTGGTATTTCTGTTACAGCAGCACAAAGAAATGAAGACAATAATTGTAATAGCAACAATGACATCTCCTGGCACGCATATCCTCTCTAGGCTGGAGATCTTCAGGGAACTGTATTACATCTCTTTATACTCCCAGCTTCTAGCACACAGCTTGACATAGAGTAGGCATCTGGTGAATGAATGAATGAATGAACCAACTCATGAGTGTAAGCAGGCTAGGGAGGCCAGGGAAGGATTCCAAGAAGAGGTAAATACTGAACCAGGCCAGAGGAGACCTGCAGGATTTGGATGGTATATTGGTTAACTATGGTCTCAACTGTGCTGTGTAACAACCAACCACCAAACCTCAGTGATATGGAAGAGTGAGCATTGGTCTGCAGGTTGGCTGCTCTGGGCTGGGCTCAGGTGGGCAGCTCAGCGGAGCCAGCTCTGCTTCACGTGTCTCTCACCGTCCTCCTGAACAGTATTTGTGGAGCACTTGCTGTGTGCCAGGCCTTGTTCTCAGTGCTGTGGATACAACATGCACAAAACAAGAGAAGGTCCTGACCCTTAGGATCAAGAGGAGGCTTGGCTTCTTTTTCTGGCTCCTCCACCAGCTTGCTCTGTGACCTTGGGAAAATCACCTTCCCTCTCTGGGGCATCTGTGGCCACTTTTAATAATACCTTACATTTGTAGAACGCTTTTAACTTTATCAAAACGTCCTCACATTAACGTTCTCTGTGAAGCATCGAAGACCGGTTTTATTATATCCCTGATTTGACAAGTGAAACTCTAATGGATATAAAATGCACTGAGCTCCTTGGAAGGGCTCTCCAGAGAGGACTTCACGGGGCAAACCCCCTTACAACAAACCCTAGGATTCTCGCTACAACAAAGAGAGTCCCTGGATAACAGCTGACAGTTGTCATTTCAAACCATGTTTGGGGACACACAATTCCTGTATGACCCAGGACTGAAGCAGCTTCCTTCATCTTCCTTTTTACTTCAAAAAGCCACCATTCTGAACATTTCAAAGATTCCCAGAGAACTTACCCAATTTACTTTTTTTTTTTTTTTTTTAAGATTGCCTCTCCCTAACTGGCTTCACAAATGAAAGGGGTTGAAAACGGGACATAAGCCAGGCTGTGGAGAGCAGCCTAATCACCCAAGCTCCTCATTTAATAAGGAGATGCTCCACGACCTCAAAAAACCAGGCTGCACATTTATGAAGAGAAAGGAGAGCGAAGCCCCGCTTCTTCCCAGCCCCATCAAAACTGACACTCTGCCTGGGGGATTGGGGTCAAGTCTAAGGCAGGCTTCTTTTGCTGAGGACCCACTATGTGCTACATATTTACATAATTACTTCTCCTTATACAGCCTATACATATATAAATTATAATATAATTATATATATATTATAAAGAGCATTACGCACATTGGACCGCTGGTGGCATAGTGGTTAAGAGCTACAGCTGCTAACCGAAAGGTTGACAGTTTGAATCCACCAGCCACTCCTTGGAAACCCTGTAGGGCAGGTCTACTCTGTCTTACAGGGTCCCTATGAGTCAGAATTGACTTGACAGCAGTGGGTTGGGTTTTTATTTTTATTATTATTGCATATATTATATACACATGGGGTCACCATGAGTTGAAATCAACAAGATGGCAACTATCAACATTACATATCACAGATTATATGCATTATAATAACATATTATTGCCACTTTATAGGTGAAGAAAGTGAGGGTCAGTGAGACAGAAGTTCACATAGTTCGTAAGTGGCTGAGGTGGATCAAACTCCGACCCTTCTAAATCCAAATACCATGTTCTTTCTCCTTTTCCCACACTGCCTCTTTGCACTGGTGGGAGGTTTAATATTACAGGCAACCTGGGTGCCAGGTTCAGTAAATATAAGAGGAAATAAGGAAGGAAGGGGGGAGGGAGGGAGAATGGAGGGAGAAAAAAGGAAGGGAGAAAGGGAGTGTCTTGGTCATCTAGTGCTGCTGTAATAGAGATACCACAAGTGGATGGCTTTAACAAAGAGAAAGTTATTCTCTCACACTCTAGTAGACTACAAGTCCAAATTCAGGGTGTCAGCTCTAAGTGAAGGCTTTCTCTGATGGCTCTGGAGAAAGGTCCTTGTCATCCATCTTCCCTTGGTCTCTTGAGAGATAAAAGGTGGTGCAGGCCATACCCCAGGGAAACTCCCTTTACATTGGATCAGGTATGTGACCTGGTAAGAGTGTTACAATCCTACCGTAATCCTCTTTAACAAAAAATTACAATCACAAAATGGAGGACAATCACAGAAGACTGGGAATCATGGCCTAACCAAGTTGACACACACATGTCTGGGGGGACATAATTCAGAGGAAAGAAGAAAGAAGAGAAGAAACAATGCAGGACAATTTTGCCTGAGCAGCCCCCATGAGCACAGCACTATTAAAAGCTGACCACATAGTGTGATGCGTAGTAATTAAAGTAACAGAAGAGTACCCCAGAACACAGAGGAGGGACCTCCAGTGTTGCCTGGGCATGGGGGGATAATAAGAAAGGCTTCCCAGTGAAGATGCACTTTGAGGATGAACCAAGCAGGAGGACTTCACAAGCAGAAGGGAAGACATGAGCAAAGGTGGGGCTGGAGGGTCACAAGGCAGGCCCCCTTCTTGAGCTTCTACTACTGTCACTAAGACCTGTTGATTTTGCCCCTTAGATATCTCTTGGACCTGTCTACTTTCCTCCATGTCCATGCCCACCCAAGTCCAGGCACCATCCTCTCTCATCTGGAACTTGTGATGGACCCCTCACCATATTCTGCTCCATCTCAGCTCCTCGGGGCTTTTCTCCAGAAGGCAGCCAGAGCGAGCTTTCCTAAAGCAAATTTGAACATGTCATCCCACAGCCTAAACCCTTCATGTTGGCATCTCCAAGGTCCTGCCTGACCTTCCCCAGGTCTCACCCCTGACCACATTCTTCCTCATCTCTCGACTCTAGCCACACTGGCCTGCGTCTGTACTGTTCTTTCTCTTGCTTCTTCTCTTCTTGTGGTTAATTTATACCCATTCCTCAGTTTTAACTTAAATGACACTTTATCATCATTCATAGATCCAACAAATATTTATAGAAGACCTACTGTGGTGCCAGGCACTGCTCTAGGTGGTGGGAGGGCAAGCCCCTCCCTTGGTGGTACTTAGTTCTAAAGGGAAGCTTCTCTGGTCATTTTCAGAGCCAGGTGGTTGTAGTAGATGCTATCAGTGCTCTACCCTATCACCTGGTCCACCTGGAAGTCACCTGAATCACTGGTGGGCAGTTCCCATACACCAAGATAATGTTCTGCTTCAAACAGGACATCTCTCTGCCTGAGGTTTCCTCTGGCCACAAGAGTCTGAGTGAAGGGCAAGTCAGAAGCGTCCAGAGGTTAACTCCTCCAGGAGCAACCCACTACAATGAAGGACAGGAGTTGGTGGACTTATCAGTTATTGATTGCTGCATTAAAAAAAAAAAAAAAAAAAAACAGTTATCGTCAAATCAGTTTTGGAATATAACAATCTCATGTGTGTCAGAGTACAGCTGTGCTCCCCAGGGTTTTCTTTATTTTTTTGTGGGGTTTTTAATGGCTGATTTTTTGGAAGCAGATCGCCAAGCCTTTCTTCCAAGGCACCTCGGGGTAGACTTGAACCACCAACCTTTCAGTTAGCAGCTGAGTGCTTAACTGTTTGAACCACCCAGGGACTCCATTGCTACATAATAAACAACCTCAAACTTAGTGGCTTGACAGAGGAATCATTTATTTGCCTGTGGTTCTGCAACTGGGCTGGGCTCAGCTGGAAGCTTCTTCTGCTGGTATTACCTGTGGCCACACATGCACTTGCAGTCACTTGGGACTGAATGGTCTACAGTGGTCTCATTCCTATGTCTGGCAGTCAGGTACAGTTGTAGCAGGGGTGCCTCAGTTCTCTGTCTGACCTTTTTGATGAGATAACCCAGGCTCCTTATATGGGGGTGGCAGCATTCCCAAGGTCCAGCCCTAATGTGTGAGTACTTGTTGAGTCTCTGCTTGCATTGTGTTTGCTGACTTCCCATTGCCCAAAGTAAGTCACATGGCCCAGTCCAGAGTCAAGGCTGGAGGGATCTCCTCAAGGGCAGTGATAGAGGGAGGTAAGGTTCACTTGAGGCTATATATGTAGCCCACCACCCATCTGTCATTTTGTCATACTGTGGTGTCTTGTGTGTTGCTATGATGCTGGAAGTTCTGCCAGCAGGACCACCCCTTATGGACAGGTTTTGGCAGAGCTTCTAGACTAAAACAGACTAGGAAGAAAGGCCTGGCCACCTACTTCTAAAAATTAGCCAATGAAAACCCTATGGATCACTATAGAATATTGTCTGATCAATAGATAAGCAGTAACTTTGGTGAAGGATAAGACAGTACACAATACTGGGAAGTCAGCACAACTTGACCAAGGCAAGGTCATGGAAGCTTCACAGACACATCCAGACTCCCTGAGGGACTGAATCAGTGAGCTGAGGACTATGGTCTTGGGGGACATCTAGGTCAATTGGCATAATGTAGTTTATAAAGAAAATGTTCTACATCCTACTTTGGTGAGTAGCATCCAAAGTCTTTAAATCTTGTGAGTAGCCATCTAAGATACTCCACTGGTCCCACCCCATCTAGAACAAGGGAGAATGAAGAAAATCAAAGACACAAGGGAAAGATTAGTCTGAAGAACTAATGGACCACAACTACACAGCCTCCACCAGACTGAGTCCAGCACAACTAGATGGTGCCCGGCTACCACCAGTGACTGCTCTGACAGGAATCACAATAAAGGGTCCTGGACAGAGCTGGAGAAAAATGTAGAACAAAATTCTAATGCACGAAAAAAAGACCAGACTTACTTGTCTGACAGAGACTGGAGAAACTCTGAAAGTGTGGCGCCCGACACCCTTTTAATTCAGTACTGAAATCTTGAGATTCACCATTCAGCTAAAGATTAGACAGGCCCATAAAACAAACAGTAATACACATAGCTCAACCAGGTATACGAGACTAAATGGGTACACCAGACCAGGGGCAAGGACAAGAAGCCAGGAGGGGACAGGAACCTGGACGAAAGGAAATGGGGACCCCAAGGTCAAGAAAGGGAGGGTGCTGACGCGTCATGGGCTTGGCAACCAATGTCACAAAACGGTATGTGTATGATTTGTTTAATGAAAAACTAGTTTGCTCCGTAAACCTTCATCTAAAGCACAATTAAAAAAAAAAAAGAATATTCTCTGACATAGTGCTGGAAGATGAACACCCAACTTACAACAGTGACTCAAACATAACAACAACCACGAAGATGGCTTAGAACCAGGCGATGTTTCCTTTCATTATGCATAAAGTTGCCATGAGTCGGAGCAGATTCAAAAGTAACTAACAGCAGCAATTAATGCAAGAATCTATCACAGTGGATAAATACACCAGTTTCCTTACCCTCAGTGGGATGATGCTGGGTGTGTTCTACTCAGTCTCCCAGGGAGCCCCAGGAGGGTTGAGCCAGGCCGCCCACAGTCATAGCCCACTCCCCAACACAGCATCTGTTGGCTTTTCGGTCTTCCCTCACTACCTCGTTGTGCTTCCCAAAATCCCATCCCAAATACCATATTTTTACCCAAATAAGGGCACCCTCTTTTTATTTGTTTACCAGCTGCACCCTCCTCCCACCCCGAGGTATTTTCGTAAGGGCACTATGCTAACTTTTTTACAGCAACTACCTGCACCCAAGTGCTTACCTCAGGGCTGGCTTTGGGGAAACCTAAATGCAGACAGTAGCATAGCCAGGAGTTGTCCCTGGAAGAACGTGTTTGATTCTGCCTTACTGGCTCCTTGGAGGGACAGAGGAGAGGAGACAGGATGAGATGGGAAATGTGGTGGCTGAGGGACTGGGGAGCCACTGCAGGCTTTGTTCAGGGAACGGCACCATCAGCAGCCAACTCTGGCCCCTCAGAGCCTTGGCCTGCCCTCTAGGGATGGACCTGACTTGGTCAGGGAAGGTGATTGACCCAACAGGGACAGGGAGGAACAGACCCTCAGGAGTCCTCCAAGTGAGGGAACACCACCCCCTCCAGCTCCACTAGGTTCATCTGGGTCCCTAGAGCTGTGATCACAATTTGGTGGCCTGCAACCAACCCTGCTCCCCTTTCTAGGTTCCATTTTTAGTGATTATGCAAATCTCCAGGCCCAGCCTAAGCAAAGCAGGCAGGATGCGGAGCAGCTTGACGGGATAAGATGGGCAAACGGCAGATTACAGCCGCCCACTCCGGTAAACACACGTTTAATTGCTTTTTCGGAGGGGAGAGAGAGGGGCAGGCACAGAAATAAAACAAATTCCCAATTGGCTGTCAGGGCCACCAAGCTGAGCTGGCTGGCGGAAGCACTGAGCTGAGAGAAGTGGACTTGGACCTGGGGGAGGGAGGAACAGGTGACGGAGAGACGGTGCTGGGGACTTGGAGGTATTGCCCTGGAGAGACGCCAGCCAGTCTGTCAGGGTCAAGGGCAGGGTTCTCTGTACCTCCCGGGGCAGAAGGTGGGGAGAGCTGTGTGCCAAACTTCTCACTCTGGATCTTTAACAACGATGACGACGACTATAATAATAGCTAACATTTACTGAGGGCTTATTATGTGCCAGGCATTGAACTAAGCGCTTTACACAAATTAGTCATTTAACCCTCACACCAAGCCTATGATGTTATTATCTCAATTTTACAGACGAGAAAAACGAAAGTGCATATTAAATTTGCTGAAGCCACTGGAGAAGATACTCATTCGTCCACTCAGAGCTCAAACCAAACCCATTGCCATGGAGTCAATTCGGACTCATGGTGACCCTGAAGGACAGAGTAGAACAGCCCCATAGGGTTTCCAAGGCTGCAATCTTTATGGAAGCAGACCACCACATCTTTCTCCCACAGAGCGGCTGATGGGTTTGAACCGCTGACCTTTCGATTAGCAGACAAACACTTTAACCACTGTGCCACCAGGGCTCCTCACCCAGAGCCCAACGGCCCATTTATTCAACAAGCCCACATTTATCCACCCCTGGCTCTGGGTCAGCTGCTTCACATACAATGTATCAGAGTGAGCCCATGTAGGAGGCAGGGCTCCTTCCCTCATTTCACAGATGATGGAATTGAGGATTAGAGGAGCTAAATGAATATCTCGAGTTCATTTAATTAATCACTGGCAAGGCTGGGATTCAAACCCAGATCTGTCCGATGCCAAAGACTGCACCATTAACCGCTAAGCTATACCACCTCCCTGAGTGCTACTGCACACGTCCAAGTAACAACTTTTATTTATTGGACAATTTATTCTGTGCCAGCCCCTGGACCTACATGCCAGACTAGGAATGAGATATGGTCCCTGCTCTTAAGATTCCAATCTAATAAGCAGGGGATATATCTAAGGGTCTAAGGAGGAACATTTCATTTGGAAACCCTGGTGGTGTAGTGTTAAGTGCTACAGCTGCTAACCAAAGGGTCGGCAGTTCGAATCCACCAGGTGCTCCTTGGAAACTCTATGGGGCAGTTCTACTCTGTCCTATAGGGTCACTATGAGTCGGAATTGACTCGAGAGCACTGGGTTTGGTTTGGTTTTTTGTTTCATATCTTAGGATCTAAGGAGGAAGAGAGATAAGTCATAGAAGGTTGTAGTGATAAGGGCTTGAATAGAACAGATCAGGTGGGGGCATAGGCAGCTCCTAATTCGCCTGCAGAGGTTAAGACAGGCTTCTCAGAGGAGGCCAAGTTTGGGTTGAGATGCAAAGGATGAGTAGAATTCACTGGGCAGGAAGGAAAAGGGATGGGAGAGAAGCATGTTGAAGGTCTCTGGGGGAGGCAGTGCCCGGCATATTCTAGATCAGCCAAGCAGTCCTCTGTGCCTGGCACATCGAGCGCATGTCATGGAGAAGGCAGGCAGGAGCCACATCACGATGGGCCTAACTGCCAGACTGAGGCCTGAACCTAGTCCCCAGTGCCAGTCTTCCCCAGAGTGTCTTCCACTGGATGGCGAGAGGTTCCATGGCCAGGGAGCTTGGGAATCGTTGCGCACTCACGCCCCTTTTGGATGCTGGACAAAGTGCAGCAAAGAAACCTGCTTAGCTCTGCTGAGCCTAGTCTTTCCCTCTAGCTCATCTGACCCCTGAAGGCTCCTCTGACCTTTGAACACTCCCTGGGATCAGCGTTGCAGGCACAGACCCTCCGGGGTTTGTCTAAGTTTTCTGTAAGCGCTGAAGCGAGAACAGTGGTGAAGAAAAGCCATTGTGCCCACCCTTGGCACTGTCCTTCATGTGTTGTCAATCTCTGAGAGACCTTAAACCAGAGGGTGCCAATAATAACCATAACAATAATGATAATAATAATAAAATTATTATTTTAGCTGACATTTATTGAGTTATTTATTGAATAATAATGATTATGAGTTAAAAAAAAAAAAAAAGTTGCCATGAAGTCGACTCTAACTCCTCGCTCTGTGTCAGCTGCTTCACACACAACGGTAGGAGGCAGGGCTCCTTTCCTCATTTCACAGATGATGAAACTGAGGATTAGAGGAGTTAAATGAATATCTCAAGTTCATTTAATTAATCACGGGCAAGGCTGGGATTCAAACCCAGATCTGTCCGATGCCAAAGACTGCGCCATTAACCGCTAAGCTATACCGCCTCCCTGAGTGCTACTGCGCACGTCCATGTGTGTCACAGTAGAACTGTGCCCCACAGGCTTTCTGATGGCTGATTTTTTGGAAGTAGATCACCAGGCTTTTCTTCTGAGGAACCTCTGTGTAGATTCAAACCACCAACCTTTCGGTTAGTAGCCGAGCACATAATCCTTTGTACCAGCCAGGGGCTCCTAATAATAATAATTATTATTATTATTATGAGATGATTCTGATTCATAGTGACCCTATAGGACAGAGTACAACTGCCCTGTAGGGTTTTTAAGGAGTGGCTGGTGGACTCGAACTGCCAACCTCTTGGTTAGCAGACAAGCTCTGTAACCACTAAAAAGAAAAAAATTTTTTTTTTTTTTACCACTAGGGCTCCAGTAATAATAATAGCTGATATTTATTGAGCCATTTATTGAATAATCATAATTATATTGAATAATAATATTAATTACCGACATTCAGCTAACATTTATTAATATCAGGACTTACCATAAGCCAGGCTGTATGCTAAGTGCTTACGTGAATCATCTCAGTGATCCCTCATACTGCTGTTATTCCCATTTTACAGATGGGGAACCTGAGGCACAGAGAAGCAGTAACTTGCCTAAGAGCTCTCTAGTTTAGTGAGTGGAGGAACCAGGATTCCAACCCTGGTCTCTAAGATCCTGAGGTCCAAGGGCTCCCTCTGCACTGTAGCTCTAGTCTGTGCAGAAAGAGACAGAAGAGTATTGGCGTCTCTGTTCAGCAAAATGTCTCCAGAGGCCAGCTCCTTTAGGTGGCGGGTTCTGTCCTCCAGAAGGTCTGCATCATTTCTGAAATAACCGAATCAAGTCAATTCAGCTCAGCAAACACTTCCAGGTCCTGGCTGGGTACAAGGGTCCCTGGCTGCCGGGAATCACTCACATCTGGAGCCCGGGCCCACCTCCAATCCCAGAATTCCCGAGTGGAGGAGTACTTTAGAGATCACACTGTGAGTCCCCAACACTGGATTTAAACAAAAGGTGACACGTCCCTTGGGAGGCACAAATGGTTAAGCACTTGACTACTAGCAGAAAGGTTGGTGGTTCGAACCCACTCGGAGGTGCCTAGAAAGAGAGCCCTGCCAGTCTGCTTCTGAAAAGTCCCAGCCTTGAAAATCCAATGGAGCGGTTCTCTTCTGCACACACGGAGTCACCATGAGTCAGAATCAACTTGACAGCAACTAACAACATTTTTTTTTACATTTCTTTTTTTATTGTGCTTTAAATGAAAGTTTACAAACCAAGTCAGTCTCTCATACAAAAACTTATATACATCTTGCTACATACTTCTAGTTGCTCTCCCACTGAGACAGCACATTCCTTCCCTCCACTCTCTGTTTTCGTGTCCATTTGGCCAGCTTCTGTCCCCCTCTGCCCTCTCATCTCCCCTCCAGACAAGAGCTGCCCGCATAGTCTCACGTGTCTACTTGATCCAAGATGCTCACTTATCACCAGTATCATTCTCTATCCCATAGTTCAGTCCAATCCCTGTCTGAAGGGTTGGCTTTGGGAATGGTTCCTGTCCTAGGCTAACAGAAGGTCTGGGGACACAACAACAACATTTACGATAAAATGTTATCTTAAGTAAAGAAAAGCTGAGGCAGAATCCCCGAGTTTAGAACAGACAAAAGTAGAGCTGCTGTGGTTGAATTGGGGGCAGGAGCTTGACCTTCCCTCCTGAGGGCTCCAGGGAACACTCAACTGGCCAGACCTGTCCAGGTCGCATGTCGAAGTGGCAGAGACAGGAACAAATAGCTCGCTACCGAGTCATGGGAAAATAAAGTTAATTTCGACTGGGAAGGCTTCTTTAAAGGAGCGGGATGTGATCTGACCTGGAAAATGGGGATGGGGGGATTCCAGGCCAGGGAGCATCTGGGACAAAGGTTGGCACGTCACTAACTAGTTCTGTGGAGATGGGGCAGGTGGAGGGAGGAAGATGGTAAAGGATGTGTGTTCACTCACACCCCCACCCCATCTCCAGCAGGTTCCCCAGTCCTTCCTGCCTGCAACTGTGCAGGGCAGAGTGGTGGGGTGATCAGGGAACCAGAGCCCCCAGCCTTGCTGCCTGCTCTGGCCAGCATTTGAATAACTCCCTGAAATTGGAGACTTTCCTTCCCCAGGCTCCAGGCTGACCTGGTTATTCCTGGCAAGCCCAGCCTGGAGTTTGAGGGAACAAAGGAAGGCTAGAAATGCCACCTGAAAGGTCACCTTCCCCACCCTAAAGGCTGGGATCCAGCCAGGTCGACAGTGCACCTTGCTCCTGTCACGCCAACTAGATGGAGAAATGCCAGGGCTGCCGAGGCCCCTCTGAAGGCTCCCGGAGGCAGCTCAGGGAGTGGACAGTGACTGAGCACACTTAGACCAGGGAACACCGTCCCTGCAGCTGCCCTGCCTGAGCTTTCAGGGGGCCCAGGAACCACCACTACCAGAGACAGAAATGATCAGGGGACAAAGCTCCCTATTTCCTCCTCAAAATTGGAAGAATGGAGGTGTAGTTCTGTCTTGGTTACTTAGTGCTGCCATAACAGAAATACCACAAGTGAGTGGCTTATAAGAACAGAAATTTATTGTCTCAGTTCTGAAGGCTAAAGTCCAGAGTGGGGTCTCAGCCATGTTGATTCCTTCTGTGGGCCTCTCTTCTCATTTCTGAAGTGTGCTGGCAACACTTGGTGTTCCTTGCTGTTCCTTGGTATCTGCCTTCCCTTGTATGTGTGTGTGTGTGTCTATTCTGGTCTTTTTATAACTCAGAAGTGATTAGGTTTAGGATCTACCCTGCACTGCTATGATCTCATTGACATGACAAAAGAAAAACTCTATTTCTAAATGGGATCACATCCACAGGTATAAGGGCCAGGAATTCAACATATATTTTGGGAGGACACAATTCAATCCATAACAAAAGGGATGGAGGCAAAGGGAATATTTAAAATCCGGACAACCCAGAGAGTGCCTTTCCCAGTGAATGCTGTATAAGGCTGCCCCAGGAGCCAGCAACAGCCCTAGACTGGGGTAAACCAATCAGGGTTTGAGCACCACTCCCAGCTGTGTGACCTCAAGAAAGCTGCTCCCCCTCTCTGAGCCTTTCTCCTCATTCGCAAAGAGGGGGTAATTATATGGATATCATGGGGTTCTTGTGAGATCGCACAAGATTATGGGTGTAAAATTATAGTTTTAACACGCAGGGCTTTATAAATCGTCCAAATCCCAGAAAACCAAATCCATTGCCATTGAGTCGATTCCAATTCATAGCGATGCTACAGAACAGAGTAGAACTGCCCTACAGGGTTTCCAAGGCTGTGGTCTTTACAGAAGTAGATAGCCACATCTTTCTCCCACGGATCGACTGCTGGGTTCAAACTGCTGATCTTTTGGCTAGTTGCTGAGCACTTAACCACTGCACTACCAGGCTCCTTATACATCGTGCAGGACCACAGAAATGTCAGCACGGTTGTGAGGATCACACAGGTCACAGCTCCTCTCAGTGTGCCACAGGGTGTCACCTCAATTCAAGCACACAGAGCCAAGCAAGTCATCGCACACTGGTGCTGGCTTAAGACATGCTCAGTGGCAAAGACAGGTAAGTAGAGGATAAGTAGAGCCTACTGATATGGACAGAGGAGTGTCATTTACTCTTACTGCCACCGTCATCTGTCAGCTTGTCATACTGTGGTGGCTTGCAAGTTACTATGATGCTGGAAATTATATCACTGGTATTTCAAATACCAACAAGGTCGCCCATGATAGACAGGTTTCAGCAGGGCTTCTAGACTAGGACAGAGTAGGAAGAAAGGCCTGGAGATCTACTTCCAAATATTAGCCAGTGAAAACCCTATGGATCACAACAGACTATTGCCCAATATAGTGCTAGAAGACGAGCTCCTCAAGTTAGGAGTTACTCAAACTACACAGTGGTTGCAACAAAGGACTGGAGCACACCAACAATTGTGAAATGACACAGGACTGGGCAACGTTTCCTTCTGTTGTACATGGGGTCACCATGAGTTAGAGCTAACTCAATGTCAATTAATAACAATAACAACAATAACTCTTACTGAGTCTGCAGCTGCATTTCTCAAAAACTTCTAGGACTTGAGTCAGAATGGGGCGGAGGCGGGGGGAGGCTGTATTGTAAACCAGCTCCCTCAATTATTCACCTTGAAGTTTTAGAATCACAGCCTTAAAGCAGCCCCCAAATGCCAATACCTCTCAGATTAAAGAGCAATCTAGGCTAAGCAGCCATGGGTTTTACTGACTACTGTTGAAAAAGCACCTACTGTGCACCAGGTACCTTGCATACATTATTTGGAATTTTACCCTCCTCGTGTGTAAAATAAAAAATAAAAAATAATTCTCTTTTTTTACACATGTTACAGAAAGGAGCCCTGGACTAATGGACCATATCTACCACGGCCTCCACCAGGCTGAGTCCAGTACAACTAGATAGTGCCTGACTACCACCACTGACTGCTCTGACAGGGATCACAATAGAGAGTCCCAGACAGAGCTGGAGAAAAATGTAGAACAAAATTCTTAGTCAAAAAGAAAGACCAGACTTGCTGGCCTGACAGAGACTGGAGAAACCCTGAGAGTATGGCCCCTGGACACCCTTTCAGCTCAGTAATGAGGTCACTCCTGAGGTTCAACCTTCAGCCAAAAACTGAACAGGCCCATGGAAGAAAACAAGACTAGAGGGGTGCACCAGCCCTGGGGCAGGGACTGGAATGCAGGAGGGAACAGGAAAGCTGGTAATAGGGAACCCAGGGTTGAGAAGGGAGAGTGTTGCCATGTCGTAGAGTTGTTAACCAATGTCATATAATGTGTGTACTGTTCGATGAGAAACTAGTTTGTTCTGTAAACTTTCATCTAAAGTTCAATTTAAAAAAAAAAAAACACTCACACCAAAAAAAAAAAAAAAGACAGAAAGGAGCCCTGGTGGTGTGTAACAATTCACCACTCAACTGTTAACCAAAAGGTTGGTGGTTTGAACCTACCCAGTGGCTTCAAGGGAGAAAGACCTGGCAATCTGCTCCTGTAAAGATTACAGCCTGGGAAACCCTACAGGGACAGTTCTACTCTGTCACATGGAATCTCTATGAGTCAAAAATAGACTCGATGGCACATAACAACAACAGATTATAGATACGAAAGGGAAGGCCCAGAAAAGTTGACCAACCTGTCAAAGGCCACACACTTAATCCAGGGCTCTGTGAAGCCACATCCCAGCTTCTAGCTATGATCGGCTGCCCCTTCTCATTGAAGCGTTAAGGGAAGGCCATGGGAGTTTGAAGTAACAGCCACTTCTGAGCAATCCCAGAAGCCTTCCTGGAAGAGCGTGAGGAGGAAGGGCAAGGGGCCCAGCCGGGACCTTGGAGAGCACCGCCTGCCGGCCTGCCTCCCAAGCAGCACTGCTCCAGCAGCCAGGCCAGTACAGAAGAATCCTCTGCCTGCACACCCCTCGTCTGATCTTTGTCTCTGCCACATGGATTTAAGATGCACCAACTCTTAGTGCTCTGGGGGGTTCATCTAAACATGATTAAACAACCATTAGGCCTCTGCAGTTGGGAAATGGAGATTTACAGACTTCCGAACCTCCATTTAAATGCAAATGTAGCCTTGTCGCCTGGAACCATGGATCTGAGCAGCATTAAAGGCACTGTTGCCGCCATGCCATCGCTCTCATTCGCTGGGCCACCTTAAGCGTTTAATCCTGCTGGAACCAGGCCGGGTGAGGGCAGGTTCCAGGGCCTATGGTAGTGGGCTGCGAGCGGGTGCCCCACTTTTCTTCATCCACCCACTGCCCCCCCAGGCCTGGGTGGGTGTGCAGATGGTAACCTCTGGCTGTGGGCAGCACAACCTTGCCAAGGTCACACAAATGGTTGTTGTCAGGTGCCATTGAGTCGATTTTCGACTCATAGCAACTCCACGTGACAGAGTAGAACCGCCCCCATAGGGTTTCCTAGGCTGTAATCCTTATGGGAGCAGATTGCCAGGTCTTTTCTCCTGAGGAGTGGCTGGTGGGTTCAAACTGCTGATCTTTCACTTAGCAGCCATCGGCCTAACCTTTGCACCGCCAGGGCTCCTTAAAGTCACGCATACAAATGGGAAATCCCAGAGCCAGGACAAAAACCCTGGCCTTCCTGGCTCTGCAGCCTTAGTTACACCAGGGTCTGTTGCAAGTGGTACCACCTGGGACCTCCACACAAAGGGGCTGGAAATATTTATTGAGTTGGAAGCAAATAAGAAACTGACACTCGAGCTAATAACAACAGGAGCCATTTTATTGCGCACCTACTATGTGCCAGGAGTCTCTGGGTGGCACAAACAGTTAAGTGCTCAACTACTAACTGAAAGGTGTCTCAGAAGAAAGGCCTAGAGATCTGCTTCCGGAAGGTCACAGCCTTGAAAGCCCTGTGGAGTAGAGTTCTACTCTGCACACGAGGGGTTAACATGAGCAGAAATCAACTCAACAACAACTATGTGCCAGGCATAGAATGTACCATTCCATTTCCTCAAGACCCTCTGAAGTGGGTTTTATAATCCCCATTTTTTAAAAGGGGAAACTGAGACACATGGAGGTGAAGAGCCTGCTGGGGCCCCTCACAGGAAAGGTACCTGAGCCCAGATTTGAACCCAGGCCTGCCTAACTCCCAAATCCATGCTTCTATCCACTTCAAACTTTGCCAGTTAGCTACTGCGTGACCTTTGGCAAATGACCTCTCTGGCCTTCCGCTTCTAGATGTAAAATGGGTATAATAATAGTATCCACTTCACTGGATTATCTGGGGATGAATGGAATTAATCAAAGTGAAGCACTTGGAACAGTGTCTGGTGCTTAGAAAGCACTCAACAAATGTTAGTAGTAATCATTGTGATTAACTATTCTATACTCAGAAAGAGCCCAGTGCTCTAAGAGAGTTACAAACCACACACTGTGGGGCTCAAGGGGTCACAGATTTCATGCCCCTGGGGGTGAAACCAGGGGCAGCTTCTTGGAAGAAGCAGCACTTGTAATGGACATTGAGGGGTGGGCAGGGAAGGGAGGCAGGAGGGGAATAGCTGGACAGTTTGATGGGGAAGAGGCAGCTGTCCTTGGAGGCCGATGCTGGTGGCACCTACAAGAGAAGGGCAGGGAAGCCATGAAGGCCACTGGGCTGGACTCTGAAGACCTTGAATTCCAAGCTGAGAATCAGGCCTGCATTTTGCCAAGCCCTGATGGTGGGGCATCAAGGACCATTGTCCTGAGAGTGACCGGTGACCAAGCACTTGCTGGGTGCCAGGCTCTGTGCTGAGCCAGTTTCATGCACGATTTCATACCCTCCTCGAAGCAGTCCTGCCAAGTTGGTTTTTATTAGGATTACTCATGTTTCAGATGAGTCAACTGTGACTCAGATGACTTAGAGGTCATGCCCAAGGTCACCCAGCTCAAGGGAGGTGGAGCCAGCTGCAAGTCAAGAGAGGCTGCTCCTCCCTGCAGCTCTGCTTCTCTCTGACACTGACCGGTATGACTGCCTGGGAAAAAGAGGACCTGAGGGTGATGTGCTTGGGACTTTCTCGGTTTCAAAACAGAGTCCCATGTGCCAAGCATGACTCAGAAATGGGCCAAAGGGACAAGGAAGTGGGGAGCTGCTAGAGGGGTGAATAAAGTTTTATGACACAATGAGTAGGGGTTGGCCACTGCTTTGGCAGAAGGTCAGGCCAGAGACCCAGATTTGAGGCTCGCCCATAGAGAATAGAGAAGCCCCTGGGAATCGCCCAGTTGCCTGAGCCAGGCCTAGAGAGAGGGATCTACCCCAAGACAGAGGTGACAGGGACAGAACGAGCCTGGACTCAAGTCCTGCCTCCCAGCTGCCTGCTGAATGTGAGTTCTGGGGAGACCTTCTCTTCCCTGGACCACATCCTAGCTCCTAGACCCCAGGGGAGTTTGCTCACGGCTTGTTGTTGCTGTTGAACTGCCATAGAGTCAGCCACGATGTCTTGCAAAATGGAGCAAAGTGCTGCCCGGTCTTGCATCACCTTTATGACTGGTTTCGAATCATCATGATCCATAGGGTTTCCATTGACTGATTTTTGGAAGTAGGTCACCAGGCCTTTCTTCCTAGTCCGTCTTAGTCTGGAAGGGCCACTGAAACCTGTTCAGCATCATATCAACATGCAAGCCTCCACTGACAGACGGGTGATGGCTAAGCATGAGGTACATTGGCTGGGAATTGAACCTGAGTCTCTTACATGAGAGATGAGAATTTTACCACTGAACCACTGTGGCCTTTTGTACAGGACTTAGATGCAAGAAATCACAGTCCGGTGGGAAGACGGCAGACATCAGGTCTTGTTTCTGGAATCTGGTTGTCAGCCAGTGGGTGAGGTCCTGTTCAATGACACCACAGAGGAGAAAGGGCAAATTGAGATTTCTGCTTCTCTTTTTGCCATCTCTTTACCTCCTTCCAGCTCACTCTATTGCTGGCCATTGTTTGCTTCTGGCCTTTGGCCTCAGAGACTTAACCACAAGGGGTGACAGAGTCGGGACAGATCTGCATAGGGGACAGTAAGCCCTCCAGGAAAAGGCCGGCACTGGGGTTGGTGAGGAAGAGAATGCCAGATCCCCCTCAGCATTGAAGTGTAGGCATAGTGTTAGGTCAGGGATGGGGGAGGCCCGTCTGCTTACTTGGCCTGAGGTTTGGGGGGAAAGAGCACAGGCCAGGGAGACACAGAACTGTAGGTATGATCTCAACTGCCACTGACTTGCTCTGTGACCTTGAGCAAGTCACTTCTCCTCTTTAGGCCTCAGTTTACTCTTCTGTCAGATGGGGACCATGCCACCTGCTCTGCCTCATGGGATTCTGTGGGGCCAAAGGGCAGAGCCTTGCCAAAAGACAACTGACATGAAGTAGTGTCAGAGCAAGGAAGGACAGGGGACAGTGAAGGGCAGGGAACAAGCGAGAGGGGTACAAATGAGGCCGCTGGAGGAGGGGGCAGGCTGACCTGGATGATAGACAGCGAAGGCGGGGGACAGCATGTTAAAAAGGGGAGCCAGATGTGGGCTCATCAATCAGTTTTTATATCCCCTGCCTTTCCCTCCCACCCCCTCGGCCCCTCCCCACCCCTCCCACCCCTCCCAGCCCCCGCGGATAATTTCAAAGGACACCGATTAAGAAGACTGGCCCTCTCCCTCCTTTGTGTGAAGCCCTCCTGGTGAATTATGCAGGAAGCTTCAGGGGGCAACTGGAGCAGGATCGCTTCATTATTGATGAGAGATGACGGGCCCTCCGCTGACAGCCTGCCTGAGAGATATGATTAGCTTGTAAAAAATTAATCACCGTTCTCGGGGAGGACACAGATTAAAACCCCGAGGAGTGGTGTTATCGATGTTCCCTAATTTCAGGGGACTTTGAAAAGGTTTTAGCCCAACTTGGAGGAGACAATTAAATTCAACTAGAATCACAAGCGCTGAAATGTCACTCCCTCCCAGGAGGGGGACCCAGGGAGGTGGGAGTGCAGGGGAGAGGGCTGCAGGTAGACGTGGGATGGGGGTGGCTGGAGGCCTGGGAGTCTACCCTGGCTCTGTGGCTCTGGTGCAAGAGTCTCCCTTCTTCCACAGCGCCTCCCGCTCTGCTCTATCCAGGTGATCTCATGCTCACCTACCGCTTCAGTTATAACCTAGCCTCCGATGACTCACACATTTATGGCTCCAGCCTGGACCTCTCCCCAAAGCTCCTGATCCACATATTCACCTTTTCTGGGATGTCTCAAGGGCACCTCCAACTCAACAGGTGCGACCCTGAACTCCCAGCAATTTCCCTGCCCCCTCCGTACCTGGTCCTCCACCAGCATCCTCTTTCTTAGTGAAGGGCACTACTGTCCACCAAATCCATCATCAAAACCTGTGGATGTAACTCCTGTACCACCCACATCCCTACCACCAACATCATGGTCACCATGCACGTCATGGTCAGCACCCACATCCCTACCACCCACATCATGGTCACCACCCACGTCATGGACACCATGCACATCATGGTCACCACCCACATCCCTACCACCAACATCATGGTCACCACCCACATCCCTACCACCCACATCCCTACCATGCACATCATGGTCACCACCACATCATAATCACCACCCACGTGCCCACCACCCACATCATGGTCATCACTTGCACCCCCACTACCCACATCATGGTCACAGCTGCAGTGCTACCACCCACCATTTTCCTTAGCCACCACCCTAATCCATACCAATTTAATCTCTTGGCCATGAGACACCAAAAGTTTCCTCATAGTCTCCCCATATACCAGTACATCCAGTGTCCCAGCTTTCATCCTCTGGCCTTTCTTCTGACTTCATTCACAGCTGGAGTGGACAGTCCCCTGCAGGAGTTGACCCACACTGTACCCCGATAGGATCTGGCATCAAGTGTGCGCCATATTTGTCTCCTTTTGGCCCTGGGGCATCTCTGCGGTTGGCAGGACTTCGATTCATGACCAGCTCAGAGGCTTGGGAATGCAAGCACCCCCAGAATCAACCCTTAAGCAATGAAGACAGGACTGATGGGTACTGCCCCAGCCTCCCATCTTGGGGTGGACATTCCTGGGAGCCTTCGGGAAGCTTCTCAGGAGGTCTCAGCAGAATGGAGCCCCTGTTGCCTAGAGCAGCATCCCCACGTTACAATCTGATATTGGCTTTCCTCCTTCTGGGTCTCACTCCCCCTGGTTCTTCATCTTGCACCCAGGGACGATTCTCAGATAAACCACCTGCACCCAAGTCCTTGCCTCGGACTCTGCTTTTGCATTCTCCCAAGTACAAATACAAATACAAGAAAAAGAAGCTAAGACATCCTGCTTCTACTCTGTCCTCCCCACGGCACTAATGATCACAGAGGCACATCTGATCTTGTCATCCTTCTTAAATCCTCCCAAGATTCCCTGTTACTCTCAGGACAAAAGCAAAATCCAAACATGGCCTCCAAGAGCCTGAGTTATCTGATCCCAGCTGACTCCTCCCACCTCATCTCCCACCACGCACCAACCCTCCCAGCTGACTCCTCCCACCTCATCTCCCACCACGCACCCACCCTCTCTGCTCCAGCCACTCTGCCTCCCGTCATGCTCCTTCCTGCCACAGGGCCTTTGCCCATGCTATACCCTCTGCCTGCAATTTTGTACCCTTCCTTCTTTACTCTATAGTTCATGTTCATCCTTCAGATCTTGCCAAGTTGTCATTTTGGCTGAAAATTTCTCTTGACCCCCTTGACAAGATCAGAGTCTCCTCTCATGAATTCTTATAGCACCAGACCCCTCTCCTTTTATTGCTAATCATAGCTGCAGTATCACATTTCTTCGTGTGGTATTTGATTAATGCCAGTCTCCTCCATTAGGAATGAACAACATGGAGGCAGGGGCTGTGTTTGGTAACCCCTGGGGGCCAGCACTAGAACATTTCATGCAGGAATGAATGAGTCTACCTTGAGCTGTTCACAAATCTTCCTCTACTCCTAACTCTTCCCTGCTTCCCCACTGCATGCGGACAGAAACCAAAGCTGCGCAGCAAAGCCGTTAAAACCCTCCACCAGCAAATCCCAACTTCTCCCCAGCATTATTCCTCTTTCTTCCCCCAATGTCCCCCTGGGCTCCAGTCAGTCAGAGCTGCTGGTAGCCACTAGGCCCTCTCAGTGAACGCCCACTAGAATGTAACCTCCATGAGTGCAGGGTGGCCTGTGCACACAGCAAGGGTCCTGAGAACGTTTGTTGACTGAATGGAGAAGCTTCTACGTGGGCCTTCCTCGCTCTGCTTACCCTGCTCCTGAAAAACCAGTGCTTTTGTGTCAGGTGCTCTGTGGTGCTGGCCTAAAAAAAAAACCTGTTGCCATCAAGTCAATTCTGACTCACAGTGAGCCTCTAGGACAAAGTAGAGCTGCCCCATAGGGTTTCCTAGGAGCAGCTGATGGATTCAAACTTCCAACCTTTTGGTTAACAGCCATAGATCTTAACCACTATGCCACCAGGGTTTCCCCTTTCTATAGACTCTATGGAGTAGGCCTTGTCCCCATTTTGCAGATGATAAAAATTGGGGCTCAGAGATGTAAAGTCACTTACTAAAAGTCACACAGCTTGAGAGTGTTAGAAAGTGGATATCAACCCAGGCTGATGTCTTGCACTGTTTTTCCCATGTGGCCCATTGCTGGTGCCCCCACCTCCCATCATTCCAGCATCCAAATCCTTCCCATTCTTTGAGGTGCAGTTCAAATGTCACCTCTTCCCAGGAGACTTCCCTGATCATCACCTCCCTGGCCATAACAAGTGTTTCCTATTGTGAAAAGCCACCAGAGCCTTTGTTTTTTGGTTTTATTTCAAGAGTTTTGTTGAAGTATAATTTACATGCCATAAACATCACCCGTTCTAAGTGTACAATTCAATGATCAAGTCTTTGTTTTTATACCCTGCCCTGACATGTATTGATTTCTAGCTATGGTCATTATCTACACACAGCTCCCAGCTCCCTGCTGAGGGTAGGGCCGGGGCATTCTCATCTCTGCTTTGTCCACTAGTGGGGCCCAGGACCGAGGACCCAGGGGGTGCTGGACAAGGCGAGTGAGTCCACGCTGGCACCGTCTCACCCTGGGAAGTGGGGGCTTGGGAAATATAATAGCTGACATTTTATAGCAGCTACTGGGTGCTGTGAGTCAGAATCGACTTAATGGTGGTGGGTAACGGGTACTGGCTGCCAGGCCTGTGCTTAGTGCTCTACAGGTCTGATCTCTGCAAGACTCGCAGGATCTCCTTGTTGTTGTGGTTACTTGCTGTGGAATTGGCTCTGACTCAGGGCAACTTTATGTATAACAAAATGAAATGTCGCCCCGTCCTGGCTATCTCCATGATCTTTTATATGTTTAAGCGCGCTCAGTCCATCTCGTTAAGGGTTTCCCTCCTTTCCCCAACCCTCTATTTTACCAACTGTGATGCTCTTTACTAGCAACTGGTCTGTCCTAATGATGTATCCAAAGTTAGAACGCCTTCCAACGTAGGGGGTTCATCTCCCAGCACCACATGGGACAGTGTTCTGTTGTGATCCATGAGGTTTTCATTGGCTAATTTTTGGAAATAGATCTGTAGGCCTTTCTTCCTAGTCTGTCTTAGTCTGGAAGCTCCACTGAAACACTGTCCATCAAGGGCGTCCCTGCTGATATTTGGACTACCTGTGGCATAGCTTCCAGTGTCATAACAATATTCAAGCCACCACAGTATGACAGGTTGACATGAGGTGGTGTGTATTACCCCCATCTGGCAGGTGAGGACATTGAAGCACAGAAAGAGTAAATAACTTGCCCAAAGGTACACAGCAAGTATCAGAGTCAGGATTCAAGCCCAGGGAGTCTAGCTCCAGAGCCTCACTTTTAACCCAAAGGCCATGATGTAGGAGGACCAACTGTCCCAATTTTCCTGGGACTCTGGACTTTCAGTTTTAAAACTGGGACAGTCCTGGGCAAATCAGGATGAGTTGGTCACCCTATATAATGTTCATATCTCAGTGGGAGACTCACTGGGAAGGAGGTGCTCCTGGGCATCGCTAGGGCTGCTCTGAGGTCATGTGGGGACTCTTTAGATAGCTATCTGCCTTGCTCCTTAGCCTCTGTGGTCACTGTCAAGGTGTCTCTCCTGCCTCCTTTCCTCTGCTTCAGGTTCTTGCCAGATCACTTTATACCTCACCTGGACCCCACCTGCTAAGTAATGACTCTGGGTGTGCTGTAGGTTGAGAGTCTGAGGGGTGGGGGGTTGGGGGATGGAAGCCAAAAGAACCAGCTGTGGATGTCAAGCCCAACCCCACTGTTGCACTTCCACTTGGTCCGTCAAAGGCGGGTACCAACTGGGGAGAAATCTGAAAGCCAATCATTGGGCACTAACCTTCATGCTAAGGGAAGCAGGACATCAGAAGGTCACACGCTCCAATCCCTCAGCCCACCACTTGACCTTGAACCCTTGATTCCTTTGTGAGGAATAGGGGTGTGCATTGGAGCTCAAACAAGGGAGGCAGGAAGAGAAGATGGGAGAGAAAGAACTGACCCTTCCACTTCCTGTCAGCTTGCTGAGTTGACTCTGCTACTTGATGCCTCACTTTGCCCATCTGCTAAATGGGTCCCTGGTACATGACACCTCACCCTAAGGGGTTTGATAGCTTGCAAAGCAAGTTCACATCCATTGTTCTGAGGAGTGCTCACAACAGTCTGGGGAGCTGGGCAGCCCAGGAATGACTATTCCCATTTTATTACCTAGGGGACAGAGGCTCAGAGAGGGGAGGGGATTTGCCTCAGGTCACATAGCTAAGAGATGGAAGAGCAGCAGTTCAGACCAAATCCCTGCAACTCCACACTCTTCACTACTCCAGTCTCCCTGAAGGGAAGGGGTGCACGGGTGGGGAGGGGCTGCTGGGGACGGATTAGTCTTGCTTAGGATTCAAGACGGTTGCAGATACATTGAGATTAGCCATGTCGCTGTACAAATGAGGAGAGGCCCCAAGAGAAGAAGGAACCTACACCTGGTCACACAGCCAACCAATGGCCCATATTCAAATTCCCAAAGTAACTAAGCCTGGGTTCACCTTCCTCATGGAGGCTCCCGTTCTCAGGTTTCTAGCCTTTCTCCAGGCTCATCATTTCTTGGGTCTAGATCCCTGCTGTCCCTGCTCCCCCTCCCCCCCCCCCACACCAGAAAGTTTCCTTCCTAGAACTCACCCCTGGTAATACCAGCCAGGATGCCTCCTAATGAGAACCATAAGCACAGCTATCATGGATGGAGCATTTACTATGTGCCTGGGGGCCTGGGCTGTGAACTTCCTTGTATTTTCTCACAATTATTACAACAACCCCAGGGGTAGGTACTGTTATACACCCTCCTGCCAGCACACAGATAATGACTGAGACTTAGACGCTAAATAATTTGCCCACCCCAATCCCCACTGAGCACTTCCTTTGCGCCCTGGGCCTCATCCCCAAGACAACTGCCACAATTCAGCACTACAATTTGGGAACCAAAGAATCTGCATTTTTAATGAGCTCATCAGGCAGTCATGGTTCTCTCCCTTTCAGAACAGGGAAACTGAGGCTTAGAGGGGTAACAGCTTTCCCAAGGTCACCCAGCTGGTAAACTTCAGGGCTGAGACTCAGAGGCCACAGTCCAGGCCATCGCCTCCCACCCACTGAGCAACAGGGGCGCACGGTGACCAGTGCCGGCTGCAGTCAGGAGCTGGGTGGCCCCAGGCTGGGAGGACCGAGGCAGGAATCAGTGTAGCCCAGGCCCCAGTGGCAGGCTCAGGCTGGTCAGAGTGCTCCACCTTCCCAGGGGCCAAGGTAGTCGAGAAGAATGACTGAGGTCCACTTCCAAGCACAGTAAGTGAGGACGAAGTTTCATTCCCTGCAATCGGAGCGGCACCATCCACCTGCTTGAGGACTCGCTAATAATGGCTGGGTTTTAATGATGCCAAATTAGTAACAACAATGTTGCAGATCTGAGGGCCCTTTTGGGTGGGGCACATTAGCCAGGAATGATTTTCCGAGCATCTTTGCCTTGGGGCTGGAGAAGGGGAGGTGAAGGCAGGGAGGGAGGAAAGACATCAACAGTGGATTCCAATTGGGGAGAGATCTGGAAGCCAATCATTGGGCACTAACCTTCAGGCTAAGGGGAGCAGGACAGCAGAGGGTCAAATGCTTAGATTCTCCACCTCACCACTTGACCTTGAGCCTCAGTTTCCTCTGTGAAGAATAGGGGTCTGCCGCAAGGTTTTTAAAAGCAAAGATATCATTTTGGTGACTAAGGTACATCTGCCCCAAGCCATGGTCTTTTCAATCGTCTCATATGCACGCAAAAGCTGGACAATGAAAAGGGAAAACAGAAGAATTAATGTGTTCAAACTGTGGTGTTTGTGGAGAGTATTGAACATACCGTGGACTGCCAGAAGAACGAACAGATCAGTCTTAGAAGAAATACAACTAGAATGTTTCTTAGAAGCAAGGATGGTTAGAGTTCAACTAACTTATTTTGGACACGTCACCAAGAAAGACCACTCACTAGAAAAGGACATCATGGTTGGCAAAGTAGAGGGTCAGCAAAAATATGGAAACCCTCCATGAGATGGATTGACACAATAGCTCCAACGATGGACTCAAACATATCAATGATCATGAAGATGGCACAGGACTGGGCAACGTTGTCTTCTGTTATTCATAACAACAACAATAATAATGACAATTATAATAATGGCTGGCATATACTGAGCATTTATTTTAGGTGCCAGGCTCTATTCTCAATGTTTTCCATATATTAACTGGTTTATTTAATCCTCAACACAATTGTATGAGACAAGTATTTGCTGCTGTTTTACAACATGGTTGCAAACTCTTTGATATTTCTCCCACTGAGAAATTCTCTATGTCCATGCATACATTACAAGTTGGGTGAGTTTGTAACTGCTTCAACCAATAAAACACAGTGGAAAGTGATGTCATTGACTTTCAAAGCTAGATCAGCAAAGGTGACGCAGCTTCCGCCTTGTTGGTGAGCACACTTGCTCTTGGAATCCTAAGTCTCCATGTAAGAAGTCTAACTACCCTGAGGCCACCATACTGTGAGGAAGCTCAAGCTACATGAAGAAGCCAGCTGTAGGTGCTCCAGTCAGGGGTCCCAGATGATTCCAACTCCCAGCCGTTCAAGTCTTCCCCACTGAGACTCAAATAACATGGAGCACAGACAAGCCATCCCCTCTCCAAATCCCTGACCTAAAGAATTCATAATCATACTAAAACCGTGGCTGCTTTATGCCACAACGTTTTGAGTGATTTGTTACAAAGCCACAGACAATCAAAATAGCATTATTATCACCCTCATGCCTGCAGGTAAGTGATATAGGTGGAACTAGGTCCAGGCAGTCTGGCTCCAGAGTCCATAAGTTTAAAAACTCTCAATAAATGGTAGCGATTATAGTGACTACAACCCTACCATCATTGTTATTATTTCTGTGGCCTAATCTCAAAGTCCTGTTGACTCCAAAGGCCCACTTGAGCTGCCGGAGATAATTAAACGTAATTGCATTCTTTACTGAAGTCTTTCAAAGTATACTCAAGGTGATCCACAAATGTAGTCCCCATGCCTCATTAACGACTGTTTTCTTCCGCTATCTCCCTCCCTCTCCTGTCTCCCTCACTCTTGCTATGGCACACTCCTCCTCAAATCTACCCCTCCATGAGACCCCTCCTCCTCCACTCCACCCTCAACACCTATTTCCCATCGAGAAAGAATTCTTCTTTAGGAGAGGGGCCCAGGGGCTGTCAGTTTGGGGGTTCTCTTAAGAGATGGGGCAGTGTAGACAATCTGGGAAGGCACCCACCTTTCACTTGAGTTCTTTTTGTCCTGCCCCCATTGCTGAAAGCTCTCAGCCCTTTCTGGTCATTTCAGAAGCTATGATTAATATCAATAATTTATAGAACCAGTCAGTGGGTTAAAGAAGCCCCAATATTCCAGGAAGGCCGTGGCTTTCAAGAGTTGACACCTTCATTGGGATGTTCCCATAGGCACTTCTAAGTCGAATGTCCCAAACTGAAGTCCCTCCTGTCTCTTACCTCCCCCACCTCTCCCTCATCCTGTCTCAGTAAAGATGGTGCCCGCTCCATCCAGTCAGTAACTGCAGCAGCAGCATTCCAGGGGCCTCTCTCGTCTTCATCGCCCACATCCAAGCAACGGCTGTATGGGTTCTCCCATCTACACATCTCTCATACCCTTCCCCAGCGCTCTATCACCTCTGCCCTATCATCAGCTCACCTTCCCCCTGGCTGCCCAGACCAAGAACTGGGTATCTTCCTTTTCTCCTTCTCCATCACAACTCCAGTTAATTCTAAATCAGTTGCCATGAAGTCAATTCTGACTCATGGCAATGCCATGTGTGCCAGAATAGAACTGTGCTCCATAGGGTTTTCAAAGGCTGATTTTTTGGGAAGTAAATCACCAGGCCTTTCTTCCAAGGCACCTCTGGGTGGTCTTGAACCTCCAACCTTTTGGTTAGCAACAGAGTACATTAACTATTTACACCACCCAGGGATTTCTCAGCTGATTCTACATCCTTAAAATCCTCAAACCAGCCTGTTCCCTCCACCCCTATTGCCCCTGCAGTCCAGACCTCACCTTCTCTGGCTGGTCCCTTGGCCCCCAGACTCTGCCCTCTCCAACCCGCCCTCCATAGGCTGATAGCATCTTCCTGCAGGCCTCTCAAAAATAAGCACCGGAGGCCAGGGACCCGTCTATCCGTTTTCTGTTGGCTTCACTGTGCCTGGAACAGTCCGTAAGTGATTGAGGTGGTACTGTACTCAGCTCTTGTCCAGATCCTGAGCCCATTAGTTCAGTGGCTCTGTACCAGGGAGGCCACAGTCCTTATCCCTGGAGTGACCATCTCTTTCCAGCCATTCATAGGGTATGGAGGCACTTCAGCCTCAATGGCACCCTGATTCCTGGATCTTGGAAGCTGGGATCCTCTCCCAGAGCCCACTCCAGCTGCCTGGCCAGAGGCCTTTGCTTCCTGTAAGCCTGACACCCACTGGGCTGGTCCACCCCCATTCCAGCAGTACTTCCTGAGCCCCTTCCCCCACCCAGCTCAGCCTGGTTCCGGCTCACTGGGCAGAGACCCAGAGGCCAAGCGTCCTGGGCTAGGGTGACAGTCCACGCCTCCCTAGGAAGGACTCCAAGTCCTTTTCTGCACTTGCTTAATAATAACCCCCTCTGTTGGCAGATGGACTACTATTTACAGAGTTCTTTTGATGCATTCTTTTTTTTTTTTTTTTTTTCCTGAAGGACATTTGTTGAGGCTCTTAAGTGCCAAGTGCCAGGCTGGCTATTTTCTCGGTCATTTTCCTTACGTCTCCACCACTCCCCAGTGAGGCGGACATTCTCATCCCCACTTATTGATAAGAACATGGAGGACCCAGAAGATTCTATATTAATAAGAAAGTGAGGAGCATGAACAGGCTATCGACTAAAGAAGCGATAAAAATGGCCAGTCAACAGATGGGTTGTTGTTGGATGCCATCATGTCGATTCTGACTTATAGCAACCCCACGTGCCAGAGTAGAACTGCCCCACAGGGTGTTCTAGTCTGGAATCTACAGAAACAGATCCCCAAGTCTTTCTCCCACAGAGCCACTGGGTGAGTTCGAATCTCCAACCTTTTGGTTAACAGCCCAGCACTTAACCTTGTGCCCCTAGGGCTCCTTAATCAACATATGAAAAGGTAAATCCCTATGGGGCAGTTCTATTCTGTCCTATAGGGTCACTATGAGTCAGAATCAACGCGAGGGCAGCTATGGGTTTGAGGTTTTTTTTTTTTTTAAGTACAGCCTGGTGACAAGTACTTTATGAAATGGTTTAGTCTTTTAACTCTGGAGGCAGAGAGCCCTTGTTTCCAATCCCTGTTTCCACACTGTCTGTCCATATAACCTTGATCAATGTGATTAACCCTCTGTGCCTCAGTTTCCACATCTGTAAAATAGGTCTAACAGTCCTTACTGCACATGACACAGTGCCTTCTACCTGGTCAGTTGCTGTTGTTAGCTTCTGCTGAGTTGACCCTGGCTAATGGTGACCCATGTACAGCAAAAACAAAATATTGCCCAGCCTTTCGCCATCCGCGTGGTCATTGGTATGCTCAAGTCCATTACTGCAATCACTGTGTGGTCTGAGACCCTTCCTAGCTAAGGAGCTCATCTTCCAGGTCTATATCGGACGATATTCTGTTGTGATCCATAGAATTTTCACTGGCTGATTTGGAGAAGTATATCACCAGGCATTTCTTCCTAGTCTGTTTAGTCTGGAAGCACCACCATGGGTGATCCTGCTTGTATTTGAAATATCAATGCTCCCGGATCATAAGAACACACAAGCCACCACAGTAGGACAGACTGACAGGCAGGTGGTCAGCACCCAGTAAATGTTAATTATAAAAAATACACCTAATGGAAAGCATTTAGACCATGCCTGACACATAGGTCAAACCTTTGCCCTGGAGTCGATGCCAACTCAGAATGACCCTATAGGACACAGTAGAACTGTCCCATAGGGTTTCCAAGGCTGTAATCTTTACAGAAGCAGACTGCTACATCTTTCTCCCATGGAGTGGCTGGTGGGTTCGAACTGCCGACCTTTCAGTTAGCAGCCAAGGGCTTAACCACTGTGCCACCAGGGCTCCCTACCATATAGGTAAGTGCTCAGTAACTGTTAGTCTTCAAACAATATCTGCAATGATATCTTGATTTTTTAGTTATCGGATTGATGGAGCAGAAATTAACATCATCCAGCTTTGGTAAGGGCGCAGGGGAAGGGGCATCCCCTCCCACGGTTGATAGATACATAAATTGGCGCCAACTTTCTGGAGGACAAATTTGGCAATTTATGTCAAGTACTATGTTCTATATTATTTGTTTTATTTATTTTTCTGCTACCTACGGTGCCTTCAGGAGCCCTGGTTAAGTGTTCAGTTGCTAACCAAAAGGTTGGCGATTTGAACCCACTCAGCCACTCTAGGGGAGAAAAGATCTGACGATCTAGTTCCATACCTAGGAAACCCTATGGGGCAGTGCTACTCTGTTACATGGGGTCGCTGTGAGTCAGAATCAACTCAGTGGCACCCAACAACAACCGTGGCGCTTTGACCTGTCTTCATGGTTTTGACCGCAGTGCCTGGACAGTGTGTGGCACGTAACAGGTGCTCAAAATGCCTTGTTGAATGAATGAATATGCCACATTGACTCAGCAGGTCTACTCCTAAGACCCAATTCCAAACCAGGGGCAAAGTTGTATGTGCAACATAAGGTCACATATTGTATGATTACTTTTACAGGATCTATCCAGAATAGGCAAATTCATAGAGACAGACAATTGACTACCAGGGGATGCGGGCGAGGGGGATGGAGAGTGACTACGTAGTGGCTATGGGTGTTTTTATGGAGTGAAGAAAAAGTTTTGAAACTAGAGAGCTGGTGGTTGCACAAAATTGTGACTATACTAAATACCACTATATTGTGCACTTTAAAGTGGTTAATTGTATGTTAGGTGAATTTCACCTCAGTAAAAAAAAAAAAAAGGTTGTTTGTGCAAAATATTTAATGAGCATTGTTTCTAGTAGTGGAGTCCCTTGGTGGCACAAATGCTTAAGCAAAAGTTTGGCAGTTAGAACCTACCTAGAGGCACCTCAGAAGAAAGGCCTGGCAATCTGCTTTCAAAAGATCTTGAAAACTCTATGGAGTGCAGTTCTACTCTGCACATGGGGGGTCTCCATGAGCCAGAATCAACTTAACAGCAACGGATTTTATTTTTTATCTTTTTGTTTCTAATAGTAAAAAATGGGAGGACAGCCTACGGTCTGCCAACAAAAGATGAGTGGAATAAACAGTGGTGCAGCCAGAAGACCTGCACCCCCTTAAAAAGGATGTGTGTCTGATGCTTGAACGCTGAACGCTCCCCACTACATATCACTGGGTGGAAAAAGCAAATGGCGAAACGGAGCATTGAACCTGATCCAGTTTGTGTAAATGTGCGTATGTGGGTGTGTGAGTGTGTATGTGTGTGTGTGCAGCAGGCACAAAGGACAAGTCTGGAATGGTGATCACTTGTTTCTGCCTGAAGGGACTCTTGGGTATTGTTTTTCTTTCTTGTGCCATTCTGAATTGTTTGAGTTTTTAAAATTGAGACTATATAAGCTTTGCAAACAGAAAAATGATAAAACAACATAAAAAGAAGGAAAATAAAGAAGAAAGGGAAGAGAACGGAGAGGAGAGAGGATAGGTGCCAAGGCCAGGGTCTCCCAGCCCCGTTGGTGTGCAGCATGGCCTGCGCCTGGGCCCCTTTTCCGGGCCTCACCCTCTCTGATTCTCCGACCACCTTTTTCTCCCTCCTCAGGGAGGAGCACTGGGGGAGAGGGGTGGTGAGTATCGTCCCTGCTGCAGGACAAGGTGGGAGAGACACAGGCATCGCCCACTGAGCCTTTCCCCATCCTATGCTCTGCTTTTGCCACCAGCCACCAGCCACCACCATCATGGACACCTGAGAGAGGGCGAGGACCACTTGTCATTATTGCTGCAGTGGCAATCACTATGAAGTGCCCATTATCCATTGAAGTCGAGTCGATTTTGACTCATAATGACTTTATAGGACAGAGTAGAATTGCCCCATAGGGTTTCCAAGTCTGTAAACCTTTACAGAAGCAGACTGCCTGCCACACCTTTCTCCTGCAAAGCCACTGGTGGTTTTGAACTGCTGACCCTTTGGTTAGCGGTTGAGGGCTTTAACCACTGCACCACCAGGCAAGGCTCTTATTATATACCATATATACATAAAACGTTTCATATGTATTAACTTATGTAATCATTACAACTACCTACAATGTGAACACTATCATTATCCCCATTTTATAGATGAAGAAACTGAGGCACAGAGGTTTAGTAACTTGCCCAAGGTCACCAACCTAATAAGTGAGGGACCTAAAAATCAAACCCAAGCATTTCTGGCTCTAGACTCCAAGATGGTGACCCAGAAGCTATACTGAACCTAAGGTTCTGGAGGAGTAAGCTGATAGCCAGGGTCACACCGTGAAGGACAGGGGCAAAGCTTCCACCAACCAGAACCACCAGCCTTAGGGCTTCTTTGTGCCTCTATTGACCTGGCTGCTTCTGCTGGTGCCAATTACCATCCTCCCCTCCTGGTAGTGTTCCGCCTAACCAGTGTGGGGGAGAAGTGCTAGGCGTTTTGTTTGGCAGGTGTTCCCTGAGCAAACATATCCCTTCTCTCCTCCTCAAACTCCCCAGACAAGCAAGCATTTTCCAGCTCAGAGATGTCTCAGCCCATTTTGGGGAAGAGGTGGCACCTGTAATGCCATGGATCTCCAGCTAGGGGTCCTCTCCCTTTACAACCTGCAAAGACCCCTTCTACCTGGCATAGTACACAGGCTGCCTCCCAAGCCTTCGGGCTCAGCTCCCCTTATCTCTGCCTTAATGAGAGAGAACACTCACACCACAGTGGCTGAGAGTGTGGGCTTAAGGCCCAGCTGTGCCATATTCTGGCCTGCAGCCCTGGGTAAGTTACTTTACTGTTCTGTGCCTCAGTTTCTCCATCTGTAAAATAGGAAAAATAATTCCAACCTCAACTTTTTCTTAATTGTTGCTTGGGGAAGGGAGGGAAAGGGTAAGGAAGGGAAGGTGAGGAAAAGGTAAGGAAGGTAAAGGGAGGGGAGGAGGGAGGGGAGGGGAGGAGAAGGGGGAGGAAGAACAGAATGGGGAGATGTGGGAGAGGAGGGGAGGGAAGGGGAAAGGAGAGGGGAGGGGGAGGGGAGGGAAGGGAAGAAGGAGGCCAACGTCATTAGTTAGCTCCTGTTACAAGGACGCTGTGAGATAGACATCATCACTCCCATCCTGCAGATGAAAAGACCAAAGTTCTGAGAGCTGTGTAATGTGCCCCAGGTCAGGTGGGGAGAAACAAATAAGACCACAACACAAGTCATTTCATTGCATCTCTTCTCTCATTAGTGGAATCAGGACTCGGGTGAAGCAAACAAGACACCCAGAGCATGAAATTTAAGGAAGCGCTCACGCTTAGGTTTGGGTATTAGCACGGTCTTGACAGTAGATGCCCAACTAAATTGACACCCCTATTTGCCTCATCTTCCTCACTCTAGTCCCAGCCCCACTCATCAAATACACACACCAAGGCTGCCTGCCTCTCCCAACCCCACCCTCAATATTGACTTGGTGTCTACATTGCACTCAACCTACAGGGGAAAGACTGGCCTCGGGCAGCAGCTCCTTCAAACACGCTGAAGGCCAAGGCTAGGCTCAGGGTGTGGTGGAAACAGTGTCAGCATGTCCTGGACTTGAACTTAATGTGGACCCAGGAAAGAGAAGTTAGGGTGTTGCAGAAAAGTGTGGAACACCACCCTCCCACCTCACAGCTGTCAGCCCAGAGCTCCACCTACCACCAAGGATAAGGAGGTGCCAACCCAAAGGGACTTTGTTCTGTGCTTTTCCCATTTCAGGGTGGGGAAGAGTCCCTAATAATAGCTGTCACCACTGGTAGCTGGCTTACCTATGTAACCCTACTGACATGGTGTTCCACATGGTCCAGTCTCAAAGTCATGGCCTCCAAGCCTCGCCCCACTGGACTCCTCTGCCCCCTTTTTTCTCCTCCCATTTGACATCTCAAAATCCCAAAGAATTGCTCTGGCCACTGCAGAACCTGAACAGCAGAGGCAGAATCCTCTGAGAGACTGAAGACTCGCAGAGGTTAATCATTTCTGTCTTGTCGCACAAACATGACCTCCTTATATCTTCACAACAGACAAGCTCCTGCTGTCGCTTCCCCATCTCTGGAAAGAGCGCACCCAGCTGCTCGACCAAAAACCCCAGGAGTTTGATTTGTCTCTTTCCTTACATCCTACATTCAATACATCAGGTAAACGTGTTGCTCCTGCCTCCAGATAGATTCTGACTTTTTTCGGGGGGGTCCTCCTCTGGTCTTCTTTACTGATGCTCTCACCAGTTACCTCAATAGCCTCCTCACTGGACTCCCTGTGTTCGCTATTTCCCGCAGTCTATTCTTCCCAAAGCAGCCATGAGATCTTTTAAAATTGCAAATCAGAGCTTATCGTTCCCGTTTAGAACTTTCCGTTAGCTTCCCATTTCCCCAGGATAAAATGTAAACCCCTCGCCATGCCTGCAAGGCTCTCCACGATGGGTCACCTGCCAGCTCCTTTTCATTCAGGTTGCAGCTCAAGATGCTTTTCTGATGATTCTTTTTGATAGCGACAGTCTCTCTGCCACAAATGCCCCCACGCATTCTCTTGCTTATCACCCCTGTTTTATGCTTCACGGCCCTCAGTGCCACTACCTTCCTGTTTCATTATTTGTTTTCCATCTGTCTCCCAAAACTAGAGTGTTAAGTTCCACGTGGGAGCCCTTTCCTCCTTTAACACTGCCTCCCCAATGCGTGGTGTGTTGTCTGACCTATAACAGACGCTCAATAAGTATTTGTTGTTGTAGTTAGGTGAAATCAAGTTGGTTCCAGCTTATACCGACCCCATGTATAACAGAACAAAATGCTGCCCGGTTGTGTGCCATCCTCACAATCATTACTATGTCTGAGCCCATCATTGTAGTCACTGTGTCAATCCTTCTCGTTGTGAAAAACACATTAGCCCCAATTTGGCTGCAATAACAGGAAACTGCAACTCAACTTGGCTTAAACAATAGGACTTTATTATTATTATTATTATTATTCACGTAATGGGGATCCAGAGGTTGGGTGGACTCCATGTATAGCATGATCAAGGTTCTGGATCAATTTTTTTGTGATTGTCTCAGTTCTATCCTTCTCGAAGTACTGGATTTATCCTCAGACTGGTTTCTGTCATGGGCAAGTGATGGCTGACAGCCGCAACTGGAGCAAGAGCCTTCCCAGTTTCAACCCAATGTGAGAGAGAGAGAGAGAAGCTCCCACCCCCCTTCCACACACTGGCGACGAGATTTTTACTTCTCTGTGACTGGGCCACCCACATAGAATGCCATGTGCTGATTGGCTTAAGGCTGAACTTCTAACCAATCACTGGCAACCATGCCATGCCTGAGGACTCTTACTAGGATCACCCATCCCTAGCCCAAGGGATAGGGTCTGCTTTCCCAGTATAAAGGGACTTCATGGGGGAAGGCTAAATACTTGAACAAAATAGAAGTGTCCTTGGGAAGGAGGAGTGGGGAATAGGAGTTAGGGAGGCAGCCTAGAGTATATATAAAAAAAAAAAAAAAAGCTACGGCATTATTATCCGCATTTTGCAGATGAGCCGGAAACCCTGGTGGTGTAATGGTTAAGAGCTCCAGCTGCTAACCACAGGGTCGCCAGTTTGAAACCACCAGGCACTCCCTGGAAACTGTATGGGGCAGTTCTACTCTATCCTACAGGGTCACTGTGAGTTGGAATTGACTCAACGGCAAAGGGTTTGGTTTTGGTTTATATCCCAAAGTTCACACAGCTCCTATATGAGGAAACTTGGATTTGAATCCAGATCTCTCTGACTCCAGGGCCCTCAATGACCAGGCTCTAAGACTGCCCCCCCCAGCCTGTTTAGGTCCCCAGATTCCAGCCCACTCAACTGCTGTCACATCAATTCTGACTCACGGCGACTCCATACGTTTCAGAGTAGAACTATGCCCATAGGGTTTTCAATGGGTGATTTTTCAGAAGTAGATCACCAGGCCTTTCTGCCAAGTGCCTTTGCGTGAACTTGAATCCAATCTTTCGTTTAGCAGCTGGCCACTTTAACCACTCATGCCACCCAGAGACACCAGGTCCCAGGATAGGGAATGTTAATACTTTATGCTCTCCAAGACACAGAGCATTTGGCAGGATCCTTCTACAGCAGCACTGGGATCCCTGACTCAGCCACTCCCTTGCTTGGGAGAGAGGTTCGCCTTCATCATTCCAGGGACTCTAAGGACCCCTCTTCCTTGGAGGTCTGGTCTAGGTCCCCAGTCTCCAGGAAGTCTTCACAGTCAGCCCAGGCTTGGGAAAATTCCTTCCTCTGCATTCCTAGGCTGCAGTCCTCCCTAAGTGGCAATTCATCTCTGGAAATTAGTGTGCCCACTGTAGCCGCCTAGGCTGTCATCCCCTGGCAGGAATTCCCAGAGTCGGCCTGGCCTCTCTGTGCACCACTCTCCTCCTCACACCTTCCATTCCAGTCCTGCTTCCTCTTGCCTCCATGACTTTGCACAAGCTGCTCCTTCTGCTTGAAGCACATCTCCCTGCTCCTCCTCCGTCTCTCCCCAGTGCTCACCTCTCCTTCAGCCTCCCTTACTCCTTAGTTGGTGACCTGGGCAAGTTATCTCCCTCTGCTTCAGTTTTCCCATCTAAGAAGTGGAGGTAACAACAGAATTGTGAAAATGACATGATAAAATGCATGTAAAGTGTTTAGAACACTGACAAATAAATGGTTTGCACTCAACTGCTAACCTAAAGGTTGACGGTTCAAACCAACCAGCAGTACCAGGGAAGAAAAGGCCTAGAGATCTGCTTCTGTTATGATTAGAGCCAAGAAAACCCTATGGAGCAGTTCTACTCTGTAACACAGAGAGCCGCCATGAGTTGGAATCAACTCGACGGTAACTAACAAGTGCTCATGAAAAGTATGTTATTGTGATTATTATTATCCAATCGTCCTTTAGGTCTGAGTTGAAACATCACTTCCTTCAGGAAGCCCTCTCTGAACATCTCTCCCAGGTCAGAGTCCCTTGCCCTGCCCTGTGTCCCTGTGCTTCCTGTATAGGGTAAAAACTCTTGTAGCATGGAAATAACTGCTTGTTTACTCTACTCTCTCCCCACTATAGGCTACAGCGTCATCTCCCTGAGAACAGAGATGGCAGCATCCAGCTGGTATATCCTTGTATCCTCAGTGCCTTCCTAGCACATTGCCTGCCATATTGTCGTGAATAAATAGACACTTGAGAGTAAGACATTGCATAAACAAACAAGCAAGCGATAACTCCATTTACTCAGCCTGGGTCACTGGGCCACCAGCGGGTTTTGGACTTTGGTAGGGAGGGTTTTCTTCTGCTCTGAGAACTTGTCGCTTCCTTCTCTGATTCTCCCCTCCCCGCCGTGTTCCGTTGTGAACACCAGCCCTGAGTTTAGCATTCACGGCCTGATTAGCACTTTCTTGTCTCCCCAGCCTGCCTTTCAGAACATATGCTTGCTCCCTCCCACCCAATCAATGCCCTCTACTGCCACACCTGGAGCTTCATCAAAGGACCCTGATTTCTCTCCCGCAGCCCAAACCTGTCAGGCGCATTCTGGCTGCCAGGCAGAGGCTGCCCCCTCCCCACCTAGGCTGGACCCTGCCCTGGCAAAAAAGCCAAGCCTGGGCTTCACAGTCTATCACCTCAGTCCTTCCAGGAGCTGTGCACGCTGTTCACATGGATATAGATAACCAGGGAGGCAGATGGGAATCCAGGCAAAGATCATCCAAAAAAGTGGAGGATCCAGAAGTCATTTCTATTTGGCTTTGAAGTGTACTCGACGAGTTTATTTGTGTTTCCCCCATCACAGATTTAATTTCTTAATCCTCTTTTACTTCTGCTAATATTGCCTGCCCTGGGGGGATGACCTCAGGATGCATCTAACAGTCACAGGAGGCAGCTTCAGACTTGAAACTGGCTAATGCAAACAGTCAGGCCCTGTTGGGATCCAAGGGTCCGGGGTACAGTGGCCCCATATTCAGACCCTAAAACGGCTCACGATGGCCCTTGGTCAGCTAGGACCCTGCCAGGCTGTCTGCCATCCAAACCCCTCAGGCTGAGTGGCCCTGCCTTCAGAGAAACAAAGAAGAGTTTCTCATGCCCCCCAACATACACGTACACACATGCACACATGTGCACACATGCACACGGGTACATACATGTGCTCACACATGCACACGTGTGTACACAGACACACATGTACACATGCACACGTACATATGTGTGCAAAAATACACACTCTTGCACACTGAACCAGCTTTTCCCAGAATAAAAAAAAAAGTAATGCTTTCTCAGAAAAAAGAATCCAAATTACTTATTTACCTGGAAGAACTTCTCAGAACCCAGACAACAGCAGAATCCCTAGCACTCCTGAGAGGAATGGAAGCTCCCAGTCCCACCTCCATGTGCCCCTTTCTTGGCCACTGGGAACATTTCTTCCTGGGTAAAAGAAGCAGTAGATTTGGAGACAAATGACCTCCCTTATTAGCTGGCTCACCAGGGGCATGGAACTTAACCTCGCTGAGCCTCAAGGTTCTCTGGAAAGTGGGTAGGAATAGCTGGTCCGCTTACCTCACCAGGTAGTTGTGGGAAAATATGGACGAGAGTGGTAGAAATGGAGTTACCCGCAGGTATCATCTTAATCGCTCTACCATCGTAATGGTGGAAGCCCAGGTGGGGTAAATGGTTAAGCACTTGACTACTAACCAAAAGGTTGGTAGTTTGAACCCACCCAGATGCACCTTTGAAGAAAGGCCTGGCAATCTGCTTCCAAAAGGTCACATCCTTCGGAAAACCCTATGGAGTATAAGCCTACTCTGCACACCTGGGGTAGCCATGAGTCGGAATCAACTCAACAGCAGCTGGAAAAAAAAAAAACAGGAGTGTCTGAGTGGTGCAAACATTTAAAGGCTCAGCTACTAGCCAAAAGGTTGGCAGTTCAAACCCACCCACAGACACCTCAGAAGATGGACCTGGTGATCTGCTTCCAAAAAGTCACAGCCTTGAAAACCCTATGGAGCAGTTCTGCTCTGCACATGAGGTCACCGTGAGTCAATTTCAACGAACAATAAAGAAAGCAGCCATAACGGTGGCTAGCAATAGTTGAGCACTTACTATATTCCAGGCCCTGTTTGAAGAGCTTTACATGTATTAACTCACTCAATCCTTAAATAACCTCATAAAACCAGTACTATTATTCTCACCCTCTTTCTGGGGATGGAGACGCTAAGGTTCAGAATGTTTAGCGAGTGACCCCAGGTCCCACAGAGCCAGGGTTCCAACCCAGGCAGCCTAGTTCTAGCACATCAACACTCCAGCATTCCTGCTCCATCAGGGCCTGGGCTATGGTGAGGTTCGGTCACTCCCACAGACCCACAGTATAGCAGGACATAGGAACAGAGAGATGGAAAAGGAACCACCCGCTAGGAAAGAAACCAATCCTGTGTTTTGAAAATGATAAGAGCCAGGCTGTTTAGGCCAGCTGGCTGAGGGAAAGAATGACCACAGTGACCCTGATGGCCCAGGCCTTGACAGGAAGGAGAAACCATCCCAACTCTATTCCCATCTCTACCTGCCCTGGATATTCTTTAAGTCATTCAACAAACCTTTGTCGAAGCCCTACTGTGTGCCAGGCCCTACAGTGCTGTCAGCTCCACTAACAATCACCTACCCCTTCCGCATCATTACAGCCAAGAAAGCCCCCGCTTAGGCAATCAATGCTCCCAGAACAGGCCTTTGGGCTCCCTAACCCCAGTTCTCAGCCCTGGGCAAAGCAGAAGATGTATGAGGGGTGTGGCCATTGTGACCCTCAGTGAGGGAGCCGAGCCTCTCACCACCACTCTTCAATGTTCTCATCAGGAGTGAACCTGCAGCAGATCCAGCCACAAGACTAGGCTGCAGAACGCAGAGGTGAGGGCCTCCTGGGAGTTTGGAAGGCTTAGTGCGTGGACGCATGAGGGGTAAATTGTGTCTCCGCAGGAGCTCTTCCCATAAAATGCATTACCATCAAGTCAGTTCTGACATAGCACAGGGTAGAACTGCCCCAGAGTGTTTCCAAGGCTGTAAACCTTTATGGAAGCTGACTGTCACATCTTTCTCCCACAGAGTGGCTGGTGGGTTCAAACCACTGACCTTTTGGTTAGCCTCTGAGCACTTAACCACTGCACCACCAAGGTTCCTTAGGAACACATAGCCCTTGGGATTTTTCAGAAGACTCAGTCTTAGGGCAAAAGGTGAAATGGGTGAAATCTTTCTCCACTGTACCTTCCATTTCTATACTGGCATGTGATTTATGCCTATCTGAGCCACTAAGGGAGGGGACAGGGAAAAGCATGAGCAACTGCCATGGGCCAGGCCCTGTGTGAGGGACTTGCATTAGCTAGGAATAGTCTATGTTCTGCTGCAGTAACACATCAACCCTGAAATCTCAGGGATTTGGCACAACAAAGGCTTATTTCTCTCTCATGTCACATGTTTGATGCAGGTTGGCAGACGGCTCTGCTCTAGAGTCACTCAGGGACCCAACTTGATGGAGGTGCTATGATTTTGTATTGCTGTTCTCCCAGTGTTGACATTCAGAGTCCCCCTGGCAGGGTAAGAGAGATCTCACATATGCTTTTAAATGCCTCGAGCTAGAAATGGTGCACATCACATCTGCTTGCGTTCCATTGGCTAGAACCAGTCACATGGCCACATGTACCTGCAAGGAGGCTGGGAAACGTAGTCACAAGCGTGCCCAGGAGGGAGAGGAGAGCCGGATCCACTGAGCACCGTTCCTCTCTATCGTCATGCTTTTTTGTTTTGTTTTGTTTTGTTTTGTTTTGTTTGTTTTAACCTATTGTTATTGCCTATTATCATATTTCTTCCTCACAGCAATACTCAGCAAGAGATATTATGCCTATTTTACAGATGAGATAACTGAGGACCTCTCCTATGATTCAGATGCAGTTACTGTAGTTTAAAGATTTTCAAAGGCTGTTTTCGACAGCTCAGGGATCTTTTGTAACCCAACAGGAAGGCTCCCAGGCTATTGCCATCAACAAAAGATAGGTTACAGCAGGGAGCAGTGATTGTTCAGTGGTGGAATTCTCGCCTTCCATGTGGGAGACCCAGGTTCGATTCCTGGCCAGTGCACCTCATGTGCAGTCACCACCCACCTGTCTGTGGAGGCTTGTGTGTTGCTATGATGCTGAACAGGTTTCAGCAGAGCTTTCAGACTAAGAGAGACTAAGAAGAAAGGCCTGGTGACCTACTTCCCCCCCAAAAAGTCAGCCAATGAAAACCCTATGGATCACAGTGGTCATATCCCGGTATGCGTGAGGTCACCATGGGTCAGAGGCCCACTCAGTGACAGCTATCCTCAACAGCAACGGGGTACAAGAATTGGCAAATGCTTGCGTTGTTAAAAAATGTGTATGAGCTAGTGTCAAATCAAGACCAATGAGCAACATGATGATAAATGGAGAAAGGATTGAAGTTGTCAAGGATTTCATTTTACTTGGATCCACAACCAACAGCCATGGAAGCAGCAGTCAAGAAATCAAAAGACATATTGTATTGCATTGGGTAAATCTGCTACAAATCTCCTTAAAGTGTCGAAGAGCAAGGATGTCACCTTGAAGACTAAGGTGCACCTGACCCAAGCCATGGTATTTTCAATCACATCATATGCATGTGAAAGCTGGACAATGAATAAGGAAGACCGAAGAAGAACTGATGCCTTTGAATTGTGGTGTTGGCGAAGAATATTGACTATACCATGGACTGCCAGAAGAACAAACAAATCTGTCTTGGAAGAAGTACAACCAGAATGCTCCTTAGAAGCAAGAATGACGAGACTGGGTCTTACATACTTTGGACACGTTGTCAGGAGTGATCAGTCCCTGGAGAGTGATATCATGCTTGGCATAGTACAGGGTCAGTGGAAAAGAGGAAGACCCTCAACTAGGTGGATTGACACAGTGGCTGCAACAATGGGCTCAAGCATAATAACGATTGTAAGGATGGTGCAGGACCGGGCAGTGTTTCGTTCTGTTGTGCATAGGGTCGCTATGAGTCGGAACCAACTCGATGGCACCTAACAACAACAACAAAAAGGTTATCTCTAGAATGGCAACATTCTCTGGGAGGGTGCAAATGGGGTGAGGCATTAAAATAGGAGCAAACACACCTGGGAGTATTTTTCCCTTGAGAACCACTGCTTGTGGCAGCTGAGCTTGCAGCCAAATTACCCTAGGGAACAGAGTTTTTACATGACCATTGGAGGAGAGATGGCAACAGTTGTACCATTGGATAGAACTGTGGTTCTCTCACCTCACCCAGGAAGGAGCAATGTGGGGTAGGGAAAGGAGCACGGACCCTGGGATTCAAGATGATCCTAGTCAGAATCCTGGTTCTGCCATGTTTGCTGGACCTATGACCATTATTTAGTCGCTTAATCTCTGGAGCGTTGGTTTATCCATCTGTAAAAAGACGGGAATTTACCCGTATTTCAGTTCGTCATACTGTGGCAGCTTGTGTGTTGCTGTGATGCTGGAAGCTATGCCACCAATATTGCAAAATACCAGCAGGTTCACCCATAGTAGACAGTTTTCAGTAGAGCTTCCAGACTAAAATAGACTAGGAAGAAAGGCCTGGCAATCTACTTCTGAATATTAGCCATTGAAAACCTGATGGATCACAGAATATCGTCCAAGACTTCTACTGGCTTTCTTTGGATACACCCTCAGAAGGGATGGATTTCTGAAGAAAGGTATCATGTTTGATAAAGCGAAGGCACAATGAAGGTAAGGGAAACCCTCCATGAGTTAGATTGACACAATGACTGCAGCAATGAACTCAAACATGCCAAGTATTGTGAAGATGGCACAGGACCAGGCAACGTTTTATTCTGTTGTACATTGCGTTGCCATGAGTCAAAGCCAACTAGACGGCAACTAAGAATGAAATGGGGAGCACAACACCTACCTCTCAGGGTCATTTGAGAGAACTAAACAGGAAAATACATGGGAAGTTCCTGGCTGTCCCTTTCACCTTTTCCCTTCTCTGTCCATGGGTGTTTGTTGTGACAGTGTGTCGTCATAAGCCCAGAGAGAGCTACAGCATCCACCTTCACGTGTCAGGAGATGTTAAAAATGGTGTATTATAAAAGAAAACAAAGTAAATAGCCCCAGTACAGGAGATTGGTTAAATAAAGTCATTCTCAAATTGATGGAGATTGTGTTGCCAAATGTTTTCAAGGAACTTCAAACAGCAGTTGGAATGTTTATGATACAATTTCAAGAGGAAAAGGGTAGGACACAATATGGCATATGCAGAATGGTATCAACTATGCAAAAAAAAGAAAAAAAGTTCTGTGGCCTACGACAAAGTCTAGAAAGATATATCCCAAAACGTGGTCTGGGTCTTTGAATGAGTCATTATCCTTTCTGGACAAATTGCATTTGATTTCATGTTTATTTTATGTTGCAATTGCAATTTCTCTTGTATTTCTTTTTATATTTAAAAAAACATAACATCTATATAACGAGAAAAATTTCCCTTTTTGGAAAATGTGAGCGTGGATTTTTTAAAGGAACAGTTGCAGCAATATTTCAAAGACCTGGCTGTTAGATGTTGGCTGTGATGGAGACAGACACGGAAGCATGGAATGGGAAGGAGCACTGAATTTGGGAGGCAGGGCTGAGTTTAAGTCCCACTCTACTCCTTCCTAGCTGTGTGAGCTTGGGCAAGTCATTGGAATTCTCAGAGCTCCGGTGTCCTCACAGTTCTGACAGGGATGACAACACTCACCTCACTGAAGACCTACGTAAGGCACCTGGCAAAGTACTTGGCACGTAATAGATAGGGATAGATAGCTGCTGTCAAGACGACTCGACTCCGACTCATGATGACCTTATGTACAACAGAACAAAACCTTGCCTGGCCCTGCGTCATCCTCATCATTGCCCGCATGTTCAAGTCCATCGTTGCAGCTATCGGGCCATTCCACCTTACCCTCGCCGGCCCTCTACTTCACCAGATACGATGTCCTTCTCCAGTGATTGAGCCGTCCTTTTTTTTTTTAATGACGTGTCCAAAGCAAGTGAGTCAGACACTGTTCTGTTGTGATCCATAAGGTTTTCACTGGCTAATTTTCAGAAGTAGATTGCCAGGCCTGTCTTTCTAGTAAAAAAAAAAGAAAAGAAAAATCAAAAAACAGTTGTCATCGAATCGATGCCAACTCGTGGTGACTCCCTGCATTGCAGAGTAGAACTGCGTGCTCCGCAGGGTTTTCGTGGCTGTGACCTTTCAGAAGCGGATCATCAGGTCTTTCTTCTGAGATACCTCTGGGTGGGTTAGAACTACTACCCTTTCAGTTAGTAGCTAAGGGCTTAATCATTTGCGCCACCCAGGAACCTCTGCTCTTCCTAGTAGGGATACAAGTCCTAGCCCCTGCTCCACTCCTGTACCTGTGCATGTGACCTTATTTTGAAGAAGGGTCTTTGCAGATGTAATTCCTTTTTTTGCTATGCCCCATGGGCATTTCTGGGGTGGGTGGCTGCCGTCCACCCAGATCAAGACACCAGCGACTGCTGTGCAGGCCCCTTGCCCGGATCTGACAGGCAGGATTTCCTCAAAGGATTCTGCACTTCTCCCCACCCTCCCTCCCCACCAACACAGGCAAGCCCTGCATCCTTGAATCATTCCCCAAGACTCTTGGGATCCTGCAACTTGACTGCAACTCTCTGTGCAAGTCACGAAGGGTTGATGCCGACAGCTTCATCACCTTCAAAGGGACGCTGGGTTAGGAGCAGCTGCTCTTCGCTTCCTTTGCTGAAAGCCTTTGAAGTCCAGGCCCCACTAAGCAGAGTGATGGGATGAAATGACCTTGAAGGGTCTCTTCCCACCTGAAGGTCTGAGATTCCCTTCTGTTCTTTCACCACATTCTCAGAGAAGTAAAGTGGATGGGATTGGGCTGGTGCAAGGTATTGTACAAACCTCCCTCCTTTGCCTTTCCAGCTTCTGTGTGTCCTCCATGCAAGTATCTCCCCTTCTGGAAGGCTTCCCTAACCTTATCATTCTCCTTCTGGACTGGGCAGGAGCCCCCTCCTTCAAGTTCATTCTATATCCTTCTCAGTATTATAACTTCCCTGCAAATGACTGTCACCCACTCCTCTAGACCCTGAGCTCCTTAAGACACGAACTGAGTCTTGTTCATCTTCACATTCCTGTACCTAACTGCTATGGGTTGCGTTGGGTCCCCATAATGAAATGTTGAAGTCCTTGCTCCCCGGTTCCTGTGGATGTGACCTTACTTGGAAATAGGGTCTTTGCAGATGTAATCAAGGTAAGATGAGATCGGTAGGGTGGGCCCTAATGCAATATAATGGATATCCTTATAAGACGAGAAGAGGTATGGAGGGAAGATGGTCATGTGAAGGCAGAGTCAGAGACTGGAGTGAGGCTGCCACAAGCCAGGGAACACCTGAGGCCACCAGAAGCTGGAAGAGACAAGGAAGGACCCCCTCTGGAGACTTCGGAGAGAGTCTGGCCCTGCTGACACTTTGAATGGGGACCCTGCACTTGAATCCTTGTGGAAACCATCCATTAAGGGTTGAATTGTGTCCCCCACCAAAAGATATATTGAAGCCCTAAATCTAGGCACCTGTGAGTGTGATCTTGTTTGGAAATAGAGTCTGAAGATGTTATTAAGTTTATATAAGGTCATATTGGAAACCCGAAAACCCTGGTGGCGTAGTGGTTAAGAGCTACAGCTGTTTACCAAAAGGTCAGCAGTTCGAATCCACGAGGTGTTCCTTGGAGACCCTATGGGGCAGGTCTATTCTGACCTATAGGGTCGATATGAGTCAGAATTGGTGGGCCCTAATCCAATATGACTGATATCCTTATAAAAAGAGGGGAAGAGACACAGAGAGAAGACAGACATTAAAAGACGAAGGCAGAGACCAGAGTGATGCATCTACAAGCCAATAAAGAGCAAGGAATGCCAGACACCACCACGAGTGAGGAAGAGGCAAGAAAGGATCTTCCCTTACAGCCTTCAGAGGGAACATGACCCTGCTGACACCTTGATTTTGGACTTCTGACCTCCAGAAGTATGAGAGAGTGAATCTCTGTTGTTTTCGGTTTGTGGTAATTTGTTACAGCAATTCTAGGAAATTAATACACCGATGCAGAGTCTGGCACATAGCAGGCACTCAAGAGATGTTTCACAAAGTATTCAACTCACTTTTCCCCAAGAGATAATATCTCACCAGTAAGCCCAAGTCTTAGTCGTGCTTCCCTGAGAAAGGACTAAGGCGCATAGTGTGCCAGGCATTATGCTAAACCTTTTATCTGTATTACCCTTTTAATCCTTACAAGTATTCTAGGAGATAAGTGTTATTATTCCCATTTTACAGACGATGAAACTGAGCCTCAGAAAAAAAACAAACCCATTGCCACCAAGTTGATTCCGACTCACAGCAACCCTGTAGGACAGAGTAGAACTGCCCCCCAGGGTTTCCAAAGATCGGTTGGTGGATTCAAACTGCCAACCTTTTGGTTAGCAGCCAGGGTCTTAACAACTGAGCCACCAGGGCTCCAAAATTGAGGCTAGGAGAGTTTAAGTGACTTGCCAAGAAAGTGACTGGATGAGGACTCAACCCAGGGGCCGTGGCCCCAAGCCTGGGCTCTTCCTCATTCCTCTCTGTCGTCTCCCTGTCAGGGGGTTAGAGGTTGTTGTTGTAGTTTGTTGCCATAGAGTCAGTCCTGACTCATGGCAATGCCATGTGTGCAGATAGAACTGTTCCATAGGGTTTTCAAGGCTATGACCTTTCAGAAGCAGATCGCCAGGCCTTCCTTCCGAGGTGCCTCGTGGTGGGTTCAAACAGCCAACCTTTTGACTAGTTGAGCACTTAACCATTTGTGCCGCTCAGAGACAGCCACCCAAGAATTTCTAACTGCTTCCCTTTGAAGACACACTGCAGACTAAAAATATCTCTATTTTTTAAACAGCTTTATTGAAGTATAATTTACATACCATAAAATTCACCCATTTTGAATGTACAATGCAATGATTTTCAGTAAATTTACAGAATTGTTCAACAATCACACAATCTAATTTTGGAACATTTACATCACCCTTAAAAAAAGAGAAACCTCATGCCCACTCTTAGTCACTCTCCATTCCCATCCCCACCCCAGAAACCACTCATCTACTTTCTGTCTCTGTAGGTGTTGCCTTTTCTGTGCATTTCATATAAAAGAACCATATAATAGGTGGTCTTTCGTGGCTGGCTTCTTTCACTTAGATAATGTTTTAGAGGTTGTAGCATGTGTCAGCACTTTGTTCCTTTTTATTGCCAAAGAGCATTTATTCTAGTTGCCATTGCGTTAATTCAAACTCTGGGTGGTGCCTGGTAGCCCAGCTGGTTAAGCACTTGGTTGCTAACCGAAAGGCTGGCAGTTCAAACCCACTAGCCACTCCTTGAGAGAAGGATGTGACAGTCTGCTTCTGTAAAAGATTACAGCCTTGGAAACCCGATGGGGCAGTTCTACTCTGTCCTATAGGGTCACTATGAGTCAGAATTGACTTGACGACAAAGAGTTTGGTGGATTTTCTGGGTGGTGTGAATGGCTAATGTGTTCAGCTGCTAACCAAAAGGTTGAAGGTTCAAGTCCCCTCACAGGTACCTCAGAAGAAAGGCCTGATAATCCGCTTCCAAAAAATTAGTCATTGAAAACCCTATAGAGATTCTGCCTTCATGGAGCTCACATTCCATCAAATAACAGAATAAACAACAAAATAAAGCAACATAAATGTATAATATAATGTCAGAGAATGACAAATGGTAAGAGAAAAATAAAGTAAGATGAGGGACAAAGTATGGCCAGGGGTGACATGGAGCCTTCCTGGGTGAGGTGGTGATTAGTTAGAAGATAAGTTTGTCTGAAGGCCACTATGATCCTAAAGAACGGTGGCTTAACACACATTTCTTCTCTTTCACTCACCACCAAGGCTGGTTTGAGGGCTCTGCTCCTCAAGGTCGGCCAGGCACCCAGACTCTTTCCATGTCATGGCTCTGCCTTCTCTAGAGCAAAGTACTTCTCTACCCTGTCCACAGTGGCTTCCCATGCCAGGGGAGGGAGGAAGCCAGGAAGAGGGACACAATCTCTCCCTTCGGGAAATGCTTGGAAGTTGTCTGCTTACCTTACCCTCATATTCCGTTGGCCAATACTTGGTCACGTGGCCACACCCAGCTGCAAAGGATATAGTCTTTATTCTACTGCCCAGTCAGGTGTCCAGCTAAAAATCAGAGGTTTCATCATCCCAAGTTAAAAAGTGAGTAGATGTTGGGGGATACCTACAGTCTTTGTCATAGATAGTCAAGAAAGACTCCTCTGAGAAGGAAAAATCCAAATGAAGTAAAGGAGGGAGCCATGCAAGATTTTGGGGGGAAGCATTCCATGACAGAGGCAACAGTGGTTCCAACATTCTTGAGTCAGGAACAAGTTTGGGGTGTTGGAATGAAAGAAGAAAGGCCACAGTGGCCAAAATGAAAGAAGCATGGAGTAGCTTGGTAGAAAACTAAGTCAGGAGAAGCAGAAGAACCAGGTTATGGAGATCATGGTAGAGTGTACATTTTACTCCAAGTGAAAGGGGATCCCTTGGAGTGATGCGAATTGGGACATGACATGATCTGCATGATTTCATTTTAGCTCAGGTGAGAGATGTTGGTAGCTTAGACTAGGGTGGAAGGTGAAAAGTGGTCAGCATGGGTTCTGTCTTGGAGCAAGTGCCAACAGAACTGGCTGATGTAGATTGACTGTGGAATATGTATAAACAAGAGGAATCAAGGGTGTCCTAGTTAACTAGTGCTGCTGTAATACAAATACCAGAAGTGGATGGCTTTAAAGAACAGAAATCTATTTTTTCACTGTTCTAGAGGCTAAAAAGTCCAAATCAAGGTCTTGGCCATGCTGATTCGTTCCTTGTCAGTACCCCCAGTCTTTCCTTGGTTCCTTGGTGTTCCTTGGCTTGTAGACAATCTTCACATGGCATCTCCCTTCCCCCCATGTGTCTCTCTGTGTCTATTCTTATCTTTTTATAACTCAGAGGTGATTAGGTTTAGGACCCACCCTTCATCCATGCGGCCTCATTAAAGTAAAAAAAGAAAATCTATATCTATTTCGCATCCACAAGTAGAAGGGTTAGGATTTCAAGATGTATTTGTGGGGGGACTCAATTCAATCCCTAACAAAGGGTGACCCCTATATTTGGGACCAAGCATTTGCCCTTAGAGTCTGACTCTGACCGATTACAATAACAGGAAGAGCTAACATAGCCAAAGTCAGGCCCTCCTGCTTGAACTACCAAAGCATTCTCATTTTGCAGAATAAAATCCATGTCTTGCATGATGTGCCAGGTTCTACCGCTGGACTCCCCAAAACCATTTCAGGGGGCAGATGCTGCTCCCCCATTTTTCAGATGAAAAGGCAAGCTAGGAGAGGAGAGGTGATGCCCAAGGCTGCACACCTAGAGGGGGTGGCTCCAGTATTCGGGTCTGACTCTAAGCTCACTGAGCCATACTAAGTGGAGTCCACATCTCAAGTGAACCGGAGGGGTGTTGATTGAGTCCCTATACTTCTCCCTATTCTGTCTCATGGGGACCATGGTAGGTCAGTGGTAGAATTCTCACCTCTCATATGGGAGACCGGGGTTCCATTCCCGGCCAATGCACCTCACATACAGCCACCACCCGTTCCTCAGTGGAGGCTTGCATGTTGCTATGATGTTGAACAGGTTTCAGTGGAGCTCTCAGACTAAGATGGACTAGGAAGAAAGGCCTGGCGATGTACTTCTGAAAATCAACTAATGAAAACTCTGTGGGTCACAACAGTCTGGATCCACAATCGACCATGGGGATGGTACAGGACCAGGCAGCATTTTGTTCCATTGTGCATAAATGGGGTCACCATGAGTCAGGGACTGACACCATGGCAGCTAAAAGCAACACCACCACCACTCTGCCCGGGTCTTCCAGTGCCCCTCTGCAAATACACACACACACACACACCTCTTTCCTCTGCTTTCTTCGGCTCACACTAGAAACCCAGCAGGGGGTCTGCATGTCAGGCTAATATAGCCACAATTCCATCATCTTCAAAGGCACCGTGTACTGTTCCGTTAGCGGTACGAGGAGATCCAGACCCACTTTTTGCACAGCTGGAGATTTTCACCGAACCCTCGGTTTAGCCTGCAGCTCGTGCCCCTGTCAACACTGATACCCAGCAGGGGCAGCAGTGTCCCCCAAGACTCCTGGGGCTCCTAGAGGGCCCTTTCTAAGGTGCCTGGCCTGGTGCCTTGACACTGGAGAGGCACAGTAAACATGGTTAGGGTGGGGTGAGCCTTTCTGTGGCTGCACCTCTCCCTGGCGGTGTCCTTTCTGCCTGGAGGTCCCTCTTTTCCTGTTGTTGTTGTTATGCGCTGTCAAGTCAGTTCCAACTCATAGCAACCCTATGTATGACACAGCAGAACACTGCCCAATCCTGCACCATTCTCACAATTGTTGCTATGCTTGAGTTAATTGTTGCACCCACTGTGTCAATCCATCTTGTTGAGGGTCTTCCTCTCCTTCACTGACCCTGTACTTTACCAAGCATAATATCCTTCTCCAAGAATGATCCCTCCTCATAACATGTTCAAAGTATGTGAGACGTAGTCTCGCCATCCTTGCTTCTAAGGAGCGTCCTGGTTGTACTTCTTCCAAGACAGATTTGTTTCTTCTTTTAGCCTCCTTCCCTAAAACTAGGGGATTATTTATTGTCCCCAGATGGTGCAAACAGTTGGTGGTTTGGCCCACCCAGAGGCACCTTATAAGAAAGGCCTGGCAAACTACTTCTGAAAGGTCATAGTCATAAAAGCTCTATGGAACTCAGCTCTACTCTGACACGCATGGGATCACCAGAAGTAGGAATCAAGTCTATGGCAACTAAAACAAAAACCATTGCCATGGAGTCGATTCTGACTCATAGCGACCCTACAGGACAGAGTAGAACTGCCCCATAGAGTTTCCAAGGGGCTCTTAGTGGATTTGAACTGCTGACCTTTTCGTTCGCAGCCGTAGCTCTTTACTATGCCACCAGGGTTTCCGTATGCAACTAGTTTATTTTTATTTGTTTGTGTTTTTCTTGTTTTGTTTTTGGTGGTAGTTAAAAGTGAGGGCCCTAGAGCCAGGCTGCCCCAGCCCAAAACCTATTCTGACCACTTCCTAAATTTGTACCATTGGGCAAGAAGCTTAATTTTCAAAAACCTCAATTTCTTCATCTGTAGACTGTTGACCAAAAGAATCCCTTCCTACGACAAGGGATTCTTATGAGAATTAAGCGCTTGAATTGGTGACTGGACCACATATTAAGTGTTAGATGACACTATTATTATACTGATGAACTCTCTTTCTGAGGCTGATCCCGACAAACCTCTCTTTGCCTCTGTACAAACCAGAAAGAACCATTCTCAGTGTGTTAATGTCACCCTTTATCCACTGTTCTTCTTTAGGGCTTATCCGGACCTGAGAAAGTGTGATTTGCCTCCCAGCCTCAGCTTTTATGGTACTCCCTCTCTCTACCCTCCAGCTACTCTGGTTTTCCTTTCTGCACAAATTATACTTCGACCTCAGGGCCTTTGCACATGCCTCTAGGTAGGAAACTCTGTTCGAGAATAAGATAGCCCATGTATAAAAAGTGCTGATATTTGCTCAGCATTGACTAATGTACTGGGTGCTAAGTTAACCATTTATGTGTATTAGTTTGTGATTTCCTTACAACAACCCTATGAGATAGAAATTGTGCTTACTGACTGTAGCGGACACTGAGGTACATCAACCAGGTCACCCCCTTTGAGACCAAGGCACTCATTTCCCTGGCTGTTAGGAATGTTGTCACCTCCCAGCTCACAGCTGAGTCTCTCCCAAGGACTCAAACTCAGCTGAAGAGGGCTCCCTTACCCAAGGTTACACACCTTCCTCTGGAGAAGCCCATAACCAATGCCTGGTCCATGTAGGGGCACAAACACCCAGCTCCCTTGCCTCATTTTAGGGTAACTCTGCAGGGCCAGCCCAGCATCAGAGCCCCCTATGGGACGGGCCAAGGCACCTACCGAGGCAGCATCACAATTCAGCTCCTCCCTGTGCCCAGTCCTGCTTCTTTCACTCCCCACCAGGCTTGATCCTAAGTGTATTCCCTAATACACTCAGTGAGATGACCAATGGAAATTAAATAGTTTGCCCAATAGCACAAATTTCTAAAATGGCAAAGGCAGGATTTGAACCCAGGCCATCTGTACCAGAGACTGAACCCTAATCCACTGTACCAGTGGTCTCCTCTCTTCTCCCTTCTCATATTATCTGTAAGTCCCTTCAGGGCACTTACCTCCAAACCAGTTGTCATGGAGTCAACTCAGACACATGGTGACCCATATGTGTCAGAGTAGAACTGCAGTCCATAGGGTTTTTAAATGGCTGATTTTTTCAGAAATAGATTGCCAAGCCTTTCTTCCAAGGCACCTCTGGCTGAACTTGAACCTCCAACCTTTCAGTTAGCAGCTGAGTGCATTAACCATTTACACCTCCCAGGGACTCCTGGGTACTGTTAGTAGTCCCCTTTTACAGAGAGGAAACAGGGCATGGAGAGATCAAGTAAGCTGTCCATGAATGAAAGAAAAATTTCCAAACCTCGAGGGCCTGCTGGTAGATGTAGGTGTGACCACCCTGATGAGAGAGGAGTTGGGAGACACCTACTTATTATTTTGCCTTCTCTGCTACAGAGCTGTCAGCAGTTCTGCTTCCCCGAAGCCAGATGCAGGAACAGGAATCCCCTGCCAATCCAGACCACCCCCACCCCCATCCCGTAAGCAGAAAGCAAAGTTGCCCAGATGTTCACCTTTCTACTTCCTTGGGCTAAAACTCCGGGTGGCCCCTGTAGCCTCTAGACCAAAGACTGCCTTTGTTTTTAGCAATAAGTAAATTCCAGAGTGCAGGGGGAGCAGCCTGCTCTTGGGCGGGGGTCTGGAGCAGGAGAAACCGATTCGGTGAAGGACCTCAGGGAGCATGGCCTTCCCAGAAAGGGCCAGGAACGTTGCCTCCGTGCGTGTCTGGCCTCAAGGAGGCATGAATCTGGCCAGGCTCACGGAGCATCCATCTCGGGTTTACTTACTGGCCCAAGTGGGGAGGCTGGGGGTGCAGGCTTGGTTTTCAGATTCTAAGTAGTTTCAGGGGAATCTGTATTTTCTATTGAATGAGACAGCGTGTATATGTGTGGACCAGGGCACGGGGAGAGATTATGGAAACAGAATTCAGGAGTTGGGATTGCCAAATTGAGTTTCTGCTTCCCTGGAAAAAATGAGCCTGGGACCAAGAGAGGGAACCAGGAGAAACAAAACCTGAGCAGCTTTGCCTGAGACCTCCCTTGGCCCTCAGCTCTACCGACTCCCTTCCCCTTCCCAGTACGCCTGGAAGGGGCTCCTCCCCAAAAGGGTGCCAAGTGAGGGAGGGCTTACCTTTTGCAAGGTGGAAGCCAGTCTTAGAGACGCTGGGGCCTCAGCAAGGGTCAAAGTCGCTCTATAGTTGCTTTTCCTCAACACCCCTGTATTAGATTCCTATTGTGGCTGTAACAACGACTATAGGCTTAGTGGCTTAAGACAACACATATTTATTATCTTACAGTTCTAGAGGCCAGAAGTCCAACATGGGTCTCACTAGGCTAAAATCAAGGTGTAGGCACGGCTGTATTTCTCTCTGGAGGCTCTAGGAGAGAACCCATTCCCCTGCCTTTTGCAGCTACTAGGGGCTGCCCACATTCCTTGCCTCTTGGCCTCTTCCCTCATCTTCAGAGCCAGCAAAGGCTGCTGGAGTCTTTCTCACATCACAGCCCTTTGACTCTGACTCTTCTGCCTCCCTCATTTCACTTTTAAGGACTCTTGTGATTACATTGGACCCGCCTGGAATGGCCTTAGCACTAAGGATAATGAGACTTGACTTTGCTTACTTTGGACATGTCATCAGAAAAGACCAGTGCTTAGAAAAGGACATCTTATCTGGTAAAATCGCCCAAAAAACCAAACCCATTGCTGTCCAGTGGATTCCGACTCATAGTGACCACCATAGGACAGAGTGGAACCGCTCCATACGGTTTCCAAGGGTTTACTCTTTATGGAAGCAAGCTGCCACGTCTATCTCCCGTGGCTGGTGGGTTTCAACCACCAGGAAACAGAACCATCCAGGAAACTGACAGCAGCTTCCTCAACCAGCAAGCCTGAAATCTCATTGTCACAATCTTCTGTGGCCTCGTGTGTCTCTCGTCCATCTAGAACACGTGGACAAGAGATGAAGGCAACACATTGGCTCTTCACTGCCTCGACCCCAGAGTTAGTCGGGTTACTGCTGCTGACCCTTCCTAGGCCATAACTCAACTGCATGCCCACCCCTACCCCAACCTCAGAGACATCTGGAAAATGTGGTTCATTGGGTGCCCAGGAAGAGGATATAGAACTGGGATTTGGAGACGACACATCCTTGTCTCTGCCACAGGGTCATCACGAGGAGTAATGCTTGGCACATAGTAGATGCTCAGCGAAGCTGCATGTTTTCCGTATGTTTCTCCTTTCCTAGAGCCAGACCCCAAATACGGCCCCTAACAGAGACTATGTGAATGCTCATCCCCTCCAGCTCCAGGCTCAGACTCCCCTCCCCTCCCATCCCCCCTCCGCACAACTCCCCTGCCCCTGCTCTCCCTGCAGCTTCCACCCTGATCTGGTCTCCCTAGCTGGGGCTGGGGCTGGCTCCCTCCCCCTGGTCCACCTGGGTGGCTGTCTCTTTTCAGAACATTGATTTGCAATCGGCCAGAGCAGCTCTAATGGGCCAGCGAGGCCCCTGACTGCGCTGAGTTAGCTCCATTTAGAGGCTCGGGCTGTGGAACGCAAACCTGCCCAGCCTCTCTGGGGCTACACCAGCTCTCCAGTTCCTGGAAAGACAGAAGTCAAGCCTGAATCTGGGCTTGGGCTGTGGCAGCTGCTCACCCCGCAAAGCCCACCTTCCCGCTGTCCCACAGCCCCTCCCTACTGGTTTAAGGAGAGGCACTGGGAGCCACGCCCAAGCTCAACCAGGCTCCCAGCCTACTCTGGGCTCCACTCACCAGTAGGGGTGAGCAGGAAAGGGCCTCTGCTTCTCTCCCACCTGGTGGTCTCAAGAAAAGAGCACAGGATGTGGGGGCCAGAGGGGCAGGGTGGTCTTTGATGCACCTTGACTCTTTAAATCATCACAACAGCTTATAGAGAAGCAGGTTTTATTGGCTCCATTCTACAGACGAAGAAAATGAGACTCAGAGGTCACAAAGCAGTGCGTCCTAAACGTAATTGTTTTGGAAACCCTTTTTTGCATGGAGTAAATCCAAGGCACACACTTCAAAACACGCCACCCTCAGCCCACCTGTTTCTTACTTCCAAAGCTGATCAAGCACATACCTCCTGAAAGCTCAGAACGGACCTTCTCCTCATACAGGAGCTCTTAACTGGAGCTTCACCGGCCTGGAGCCTTCCATAATTTGCATGGGAAATATTATGTATATGTGCATTTTTTCCAGCAAGAGTCCATAACTTCCCTGGACCCTCAGAGGGGCCAGAATGGGTGAGGAACTGCAGCTCTGGCTGGAGTCCCGATAGACAAGGCCCAGTTTTGATCTGGTGTTTTGCGAAAGCAAACAGAACAGCAGAGCTGCAGGAAAGAGCTCCGTGAGTGGGAGAAATGGCCCATGCGGCAGCAGGGACGCGGGAACAGTAAACGGATGAGCTTGGCTGGAGCAGAACGGGTGTTTGGGAACACTGACAGATGAGGCTGGGGGTTGAGGGGACCTTGGAGAACAGGCTGAAATGTTTATATTTGATAGGAGGGGCCATGGGGAGCCATAGGATGTCCTGGAGTCGGGGAGTGGCAGCTCAGAATGAAGTTTGCTGGAGAGGCAGGCAAGAGAAGAGGGGAGAGATGAGCCACTGCAAGGGGCTCCAGGGACAGCCAGGGACCAGTCAGCCCCCCGCCCATGGAAGGGCACAAGCAGGGCTGGCAACTGCCGGGAATGTGGTAGAAGGAGGAGAGAGCAATGACCGAGACTGGGGGGAGACATTCTGGATAGGAGCAAGGTCTTCAGATCTGAAAACACCTGGGAGCTTGAATCCCAGGTTTGCCATCTCCCACCCGGGTGGCCTTGAATTTAACCCTTCTGTGTCTGGGTTTCTTCCTCTTAAAATGGGGATAACAATAATGCCTGCCTCAGAAGATTGTAAAAATCCACTTACATGAGAACATATGTCTGAAGCCCTTAGAGCAAGGCAAGGCAACCCATCAACAATCTGGTAATGGTGGGTCCTATTGCAATCCATCAATTCATTCTATGAACACTTATCGAATCCCTGCTATGTATCAGGTGCCATCCTAGGCAGTTTATTCTGTTACCTCCTGTGTTCTGACAATAACCCCATGAGGCGGGTGCACCACACCTATTTGAGAGTTAAGGAGATTGAGGCACAGAGATTTTCAGATTGAGGATCAGTCTCGACTCTACTACAGTTGATGTGAAAGTCAAATGACAAGGGTGGATGACAAAGGCGACCTCTCTCTCTCACTCAAGCTGGGAGAAAGTATGTGCTCTTGATAATGTCCAAGGTCATACACTTGGTTACTTCCTGGGGTTGTGGGTGGGTGGGGTGCTAATCCAGGTGTGGTGGGAACAAGTCGTTTACACGGCTTTCCAAACTTTAATAAGCACAGCGAACACCTGGGATCTTGTTAACATTCAGATTCAGATTTTTTGAGACCAGGGAGGGACCAAAATTCTGCATGTCTAACAGGCTCCTGGGTGGCGCAAACCGTTCATGCATTAGGCTGCTGAATGAAAGGTTAGAGGGTCAAGTCCACCCAGAGGTGCATTGGAAAAAAAGTCTGGCGCTCTACTTCTGAAAAATCCACCATTGAAAACCCTGTGGAGCACAGTTCAACTCTGAAACACGCAGGGTCGCCATAAGCCGGGTCAACTTAACAACAGTTGGTTGGTTAACAAGCTCCTCCTAGGTCCTACTTTGAGTAGCAAGGGTTTCTAGAGAATGACTTTGGGGTAAAACAGACTTGGCCTTGGACGACTCACTTAACCTGTTTCCTCATCTGTAGAAAGGGTGAACCCTACTTACCCTGCTGTGAGGATTAAAGGAGATGGTGTATACAGACTTGGCAGCGCATAGAGTGGGCATCCAGCAAATACTGGAGCCCTGGTGGTGCACTGGTTATAAAAAAAAAAAAAAAAAAAATTGTAGCACTAGGCTATTAACCAAAAGGTCAGCAGTTCAAACCTACCAGCCGCTCTATGGCAGAAAGATGTGGCAGTCTACTTCCATAAAGACTTACAGCCTTGGAAACCCTATGGAAGCAGGTCTATTCTGTCCTGTAGGGTCACTGAGTCAGAATCCACTCTAAGGCAGTGAGTTTGGGTTATTATTATTCTGACTATAGGCTATGAGCCCTCTGTGAACTCTCTAAGGTACTGTACAGAGGCAGGGAACTATTGTCACATACTCAAACCTCAGGATGTTTCCTTTGCTTCAACTGCTTCCACCCAGGAGCAAAAAATCAGGATGCACTCTGCCATCTCAAACGGCACCCACGAATCGTTTCACATTCAATTTCCCCATCAAATTCGCAGGCACGTATCTCATGCTGTTATTCCATTTCCTAATGGTCTGTGTGGTGGAAATTCTAAGTAGGACATTTCTTCATGCCCTTGGCATTCCCAACTCTTTGAAACTCCCTTCCCAAGCCAGATGCCCTTTCTGAGAACTGCAGCACACCCGCTCCAAAATCCTGGCATCACCCTCCCCGGCCTCTGCTCATCCCAGAACATAAAGGAACAAAAGGAATGTACCTCTTTGGAGAACAGTGGTGCTCCTCCACTGGCTTTCTGTGAAGGTGAATTTTGGCAGCGGAGCAACTGGGCTGGATGGGTGCAGGGCCCAAGGTCAAAGAGATTATTTTAGGCCCCACCTGCATACCACTCATGAGCTGTGGGACCTTGGGCAAGGTCACCTCACCTCCTGGGAGCCCCAGCATCCTCAACTATAAAATGGGGTTGATTAGGCCAACCACAGTGTGGTAGAATCAGAAATGCCTGGTCCAGGGCTGTGCCATGATAATTACGGCAGTTATTTGTCAAGGTCATGTGACTGGATGGCTGTATGGAATGCCCTGGAATGGGTGAGCTGGCATGCAACCCACAGCAGGTGGCACACATTGGGAGGATCCACCACGATCCCAATTTGGCCCTCGCCTTTGCAGGCTCAGAGTCCTGAGTTGGCATCCTCAGTCTTGTTATTCCTGCTCAGCCTCACGGTAACTGGAGCAGAACAGAGACCTCGAAAGAGGTGGAGTTGGGGCGTGATTCAATAAATTTACCACCTGGTAAGGCAAGGACACTGCCCTGAGTGGGTGCCCGGGCAGTGGAGTGGTGCAGGGTTTGAAGGACGCCTGCAATGCCAAGCTTCGACTTCTAGTCCATGAATGATGGGGAGGTCCTGGGCTCCTGGGGAGGGGCAGCAGCGTGGTAGAGGTGGGCCAGTGGCTATTTACCAACCAGAATGGAAATATTTCATTATGTTAATAGCCAGTGTAGGCATGGCAGGGCATCCCTGCTGGGGATTCCAGCCTGAGATGCTGATCATGATATAGCAATGGTTATTGTGGAGAGATTATCCAAGAAAGGGCCCCTGGGTAAGTGTAAAGAGCTGCTGTCACCCCCACCAATCCTTACTGAGCACATTTTAGATGACTAGGAATGTATCCTTGGCCCCAGCTCCAAGCCAATCAGATGCCCTGTGTTCCAGCCAAGGCTACAAGAGGGGTCCGCTTATCTTTGACCTTCTGGACTCAAAAGGTTCACACTCTCATATGTGCGTGTGTGTGCATACATGTGCGTGTGTGTGTGTGTATGTGCGTGCGTGTGTGTACAAGTTCACACACTTCCCCTGTCTCCTTTCTCCAACATCTCCACACCCTCTCTGAACACACACCTCACCTCTCAAGGTGCCCACATCCACCTCCTCCCAGGCCTCCACTCACAGCCTCACCTACCCACCTACCTGGTATCCGCCTCCACCTTGGAAAACATGGACTGAGCAGACCAGGCCGAGGCAGAATGCAAAGCTCATCGCAGGAAGATGGACCTGTTTATTTGCATGGCACGCATTCATCTCTGACTGCTTTATCCACCCCCTGAGCCAACTGAAGGGTTCTCAATTTACCCTGCCGGTGTGGAGACACCAGATTGGCGGCTCACACGCACATTCACGGAAGCCCAATATAGACTTCCAATTATCTTTTAATTTCGTTTCTGTCTTCATTTGTTCATTTCACTTTTTCCAAACAGGCACTGGGAAAAAAAAAAAAGGCTATAATTTATGGAGTTTGAAATCAGCCAGTGCGAGCGTGGTGTTCACCTGCTAGATGGTAAGACCTCAGGGTAGAGCTGAAAGCTTACTTCCAAACACCGCTGCAAGAGATGGGTGCTTCTCAAGGACCTGCAGTCCCTGTCCTTCCATCTGCTGTTTTCTGTTCTTCTGTCTCTCTTAGGCTGCTGCATTCGTTGAGATGCTGGGCGGGCAGGAAGCCTCGTTTCCTGAAGGCCTCCTAAGGGCTGAGCAGTTTCACATATGTTAGCTTCTCCAGCAAGGGGAGGTCCCCAGAAGTGCCCTGCCAGGACTCATACCAGTGCTATCTAACCCTGACACATGCCTGGACCCAGCTCCAAGTTCCAGTCTGGAGGACTCCATGGTTGTCTAGATCTTCACTGGGAGACCCGTTCACCCCAGCCCTTATTCCTTATACCTTCCTATTCCCCCTTCTTGGCCTGCCCTGTCCATGTCAAATGCCACCACGTCAAATGCCCTCTCCACTCCCTCTGGTCCTGGCCTGGTGCAGGGACTCCTGTAACACTCTCCCCTGGAAACTCTCACCGAGGCACACCCTCGCACTCCATCTTCTTACCCAGCGTCTCAGCGCCCCACTAGGCTGCATAAGTAAATTCATTTAACCCTCCCGGTCTGTCACTGCACCCAAGCTCAAGGTCTGGTACTTGGTGAACATCCAGTAAATAAATATCTATTGAATTCATTAATCAATCAATCAATCAGTCTATGCCCCCCTCCTTCCTTTATCAATTGAAAAAAAGGAAGCAAAACAGTTGCTGCCAAGTCGATTCTGACTCATGGTGACCCCACGTGGCCAGAGTAGAACTGGGCTCCAAAGGGTTTTCAATGGCTGATTGCTTTGGAAGTAGATTGCCAGGCCTTTCTTCTGAGGCACCTCTGGGTGTACTGGAACCTTCAATCTTTCAGTTAGCAGCCGAAACCATCAACAATCTGTACCATCTGTGACCTCTATGAATGCTCAATTCTAAATGCCTCTTTCTGGAAACCTTTCCCAACATTTATTCTGATCCCCCTTGCGCTGGGCTCCCCTAGCTGCCCTGTAGCTGAGATGTACTGTGTCAATAAGCACTTGTTGATAAATCGCGTCATTAATGCTTCCTTTGTGGTGCATTGTAGCTTGATCATATGCCTGTCTTCTGGATCGGATCATAAATTCCCCCGGGGCTGGGATTGTGTTTTCCATGTCTAGTGGTGCTCCCACCTTCACTCACCCTCCTGGGGACTGGGGTGAGTACACTCAGCACCCAGGAGCATCCTTTCAAGGTGCTGACTATTGAGGAACTTGACGGGTTTCAGAAGGAGGCCCTGGGCGATCGTCCTGGGCACAGTGGAACCTATATGGGGTGGGAAGCAGCACACCAAAGGAACCAAGACTGCTCTTTTGGCAGCATCTCAGAGGGCAGGTCACAGGAAGAGGGACATGCCACATGCCCCCCCCCCCAAGGATATAGTAACCCCAGAGTTGTCCCTTTCACTGGGACGGTAGCCTGGCCACTGGAGGACCCCACCCCAGCCCCAACAGCCCTGTTTTCCCCATTAGATAAATCCTTTTATATTACCCTTAGTATCTTATTCTCACCTTCTCAGAGGAAGACAAATGGGCAGCGGGGTCAAAGAGGCCTCCTGCCACCTACATGACATTGGGCAAGTCCCTCTAAGGCTTGGTTTCCTCACCTATAAAATGGAGGCAATGATAATACCCACCTCTCCTGATTACTGGGAGGATTTAATGAATTTACTTATGCAAACCATCATGGACTTCATGCCCCACTCCCTGTTACTCACCTTGTTGACAAAGGAAGCCCTCACTCACCTCCACCCCAACGGGAAGAGAAGTTTCCGTAGACAAGTAGAAAAGCTAACTTAGTTTTCACTCCTGTTGTGTGCTGTCAAGTCATTTATGACTCGTAGTTATCCTGTAGAATAGAGTGGAACTGCCCCTTAGGGTTTCCTAGGCTGTAAATCTTTAAGGGAGCAGATTGCCAGAGCTTTTCTCAAGCAAAGTGGTTGGAGGATTTGAACTGCCAACCTTTTGGTTAGCAGCTGAGAGCTTAACCATTGCTCCTTCTAAACCAAAAATCAAACTCTTTGCCGTCTAGTTGATTTTGACTCACAGCAACCCTGCAGGACAGAGTAGAATTGCCCCATATGTTTTCCAGGAGCAGCTGGTGGATTTGAATTGGCGATGGCAACAAGTTTGCACCTTCTAGACCCACTGAAATTTCCTGAGGTGCCTGTTTAAAATAAACATTCCTGTCATACACCCAAACCCACTGAATCAGAACCTCTGGGGTGGAGCTTGGAAATCTGTATTTCTAACTAGCACTCCCATCTGTTAGCTTGCCATATTGTGGTGGCTTTTGTGTTGCTAAGATGCTGGAAGCTATGCCAATGGTATTCAAATACCAGCAAGGTTACCCATGGTAAACGAGTTTCAGCAGAGCTTCCAGACAAAGACAGGCTAGGAAGAAAGGCCTGGCAGTCTACTTCTGAAAATTAGCCAGCAAAAACCCTATGGATCACACGGAATATTATCTGATATAGTGCTGGAAGATGAGTCCCCTAGGTTAGAAGGCACTCCAAATACACAGTGGCTGCAACAATGGATTCGCCCATGCCAACAATCCTGAAGACGGTGCAGGACTGGGCAACATTTCATCCTGTTGTACACGGGGTGGCCATGAGTCAGAGCCGAATCCATGGCAACAGACAGCAAACGAGCACCCCCCAGTGATTCTTGTGCTTGTTAGGTTGGGAATCACTATTTTGGCTAGGATGAAAAGAAAAGGAACCCAGGAATGTCCACCTCTTGGTCACAGCTGGAGCAGGCTGAGGTGGTCCGATCACCTGCAGGATAAATTCAGGTCTTCAGAACTTTGGAGTCTGGCAGCCAGGGGTTGAATTCCCCACTTACAAGCAAGCTGACATAATTTTGGAGCTCCAGTTCCCTCCACAGTCAGACGGGAATAACCATCATATCTCTCTCTAGGGGCGCAGCGGGTATTCGATGAGATGCATCTAGAGGCCAGTGCAAAGGCGCGGTCCACACTGGCTGTTGTCCCAATCACAAAGGCCCACAGTGGACCCTGCGGTCCAAAGTGGAGCAAGGGACACTCTCTGTCCTCAAGGGACTTGTCTACAGGACAAGAAGAGACACTGCACACAATGGACTTTATGATGCAGCAGAGGTGAATGAGGCTAAGAAAGCATAGAACAACAGAGGCCAAAAAACCAAACCCACGGCATCTAGTCAATTGCTACTCATAGTGACCCTACAGGACAGAGTAGAACTGCCCCATAGGGTTTCCAAGGCTGTAAATCTTTACAGAAACAGACTGCCACACCTTTCTCCCACAGAGTAGCTGGTGGATTTGAACCACTGACTTTTTTTTTTGGTTAGCAGCCAAACGCTCTAACCGCTGCACCATCAGGGCTCCTTAACAGAGACCCAGAGAAGAAAAAGAGCTCCAGGCCAGAGGGGGCCACCAGGGAAAGCTGAATGGGAGACACAGCCTTTGACCCACCTGACTCTGAAGGGCTAGGGAGATGTCAACCAGCCAAGACGAGGGAGGCTTTGGTAGCCGAGAATTGTGCAAAGCCAGGGTAAATCAAGGCTGAAACATAGAGGGCTGTGAACACCAGGAAAAGGAGTCAAGGTTTTTGCTCAGAGTCAAAGGCTTCAGAGCCAAATTCCTCCTGTGCGTGTGTTGCATTTAGGCCCTAAAGTGGTTTTTATTTTTATTCTTTAATTAGATTACAACCTTCAGAAAATTGAGAGTGATCAGCACTACCTGGCATCTAAGCTTCTCTGGAACGATAGTCGGGGCCGGAACCATTGGCTGGGTGTGGCCCATCTTGTCAGCATTGCCTGCCTAGCCTTGGCAGGCAGTGTGAGTTTGAGACCCCTATGCTGGCCTTTGGGGACCCTTAGCGGACCTTAAAGACAGACCACCCATCTGTCACTTTGTCGTGCTGTGAAGACTTTCATGTTGCTATGATGCTATGAAGCTATGCCACCAGTATCTCAAATGCCAGCAAGGTCACCCATAGTGGACAGGTTTCCGTGGAGCTTCCTGACTAAGACAGACTAGGAAGAGAGGCCTGGAGATCTACTTCTGAAAATTACCCAATGAAAACCCTATGGATCACAATAGAATATTATCCGATATAGTGCTAGGAGATGAGCCCCTTAGGTTGGAAGGCACTCAATATGCACAGTGACTGCAACAATGGACACAAGCATACCAACCATCACGGAGATGGTGCAGGACCCAGTGATGGCACATTCTGTTGTACGTGGGGTCACCATGATTGGGGCTGGACTCAATGGCAACTAACAACACCATGATTGGGGTTGACTCAGGGGAGGGTCAGAATTAGGTCTGTGCTTCAGAAGGTCCTGCTGGTGATGATTAATGTTAATGATGATGACGCTGACATTGAGAAGGGGGAAGAGGATGGGAAAAAAGGAAGAAGAACAGCTAATATTTACTGAGCTTTTACCACACGGAGGCTCTGGTTTATGTGCTTTACCCACATGAACCCATTTTGTTCTCACCATAACTCTATGGGAGCCTTGGTGGCGCAGTTGTCAAGAGCTCAGCTGCTAAGCAAAAGGTCAGCAGTTCAAATATACCAGCTGCTCCTTGGAAACCCTAAGGGGCAGCTCCACTCTCTCCTATAGGGTCACTACTAGTCAGAATCGGCTTGAAAGCAATGGGTTTGGTTTGGTTTGGCATAACCGTATGAGGCAAGTTTGCTGTCATTCCCTTCTTTTCAGATGAGAAAACTGAGGCACAGAGAGGTGAGGTCATTTATCTGAGGTTACACAGCTGGTAAGTGGTACAGCCAGGTAATTTGGCTTCAAAATTCATAGAGCTCACCACAGGAGGTTGTCTGGTTTTGAAGGAGAGGAGAACCCCAATCTGGGTACTAGCACAATGTGCCTTCCCAAATCCCTCCTCAGGAAGTTGGGGTTTCTCTGAGTAAACTCATCAGGCAGGGAGGAGGGTAGAGGCATTTAAGAGCTCTGTCCGGTGGTTTGGCTACAGTCCCCACTCCAGTCTCCCCTGCTGTGCCCCCTGCCTGACCAGTGAAATGCCAACCCCATTGTGGGGACCAGCAGACCCCAGCAGGGAAGATCCTGGGCCATCCCCACTGTGGCTTCACCTGCTCTGTGACTGACCACGCCCAATTCTTCCTAGTCCAGTGAATTTGCAAAAAGAAAAAAAAAAAAGCACACACACAAACAATAACCAACCATGTGTGTTTCCTGGCATCGAATGACTGTTTGTTTAAGAGCTTCCTCCCTCTTTGTGTACCCACTGGACACTCCTAATGTCCCCAGCTGCTGGCGGCCAAGTGGGTTCAGGTGGTTGATCACATGCTTGACCCCTGGGAGAAACCCTCATCACCCAGGGGAAGCAACGAAGGATCCAGGAGAGAGGCTACCCCCTGAGGACCACCAGCCCTGGCCCAGTAGCCACCCTCTGCAGCTCAAAGTCACCTTTGCTCCAACTCCTCAGCCAGCCCAGAAACGCCTCCCACCTCGGCAGGAACCAGGAGGCAAGAACCAGGAACCAGGACTGAGCAATCATTAATCGGATTCTTCACATTCCTGGGCCCCAGGCGCCCTGAGAAGCATGCTCCCTCTCGGAGCAGAGGCCCAGGACTGGCTCTTGGGCATGCAACTGACAGGCAAGGTTGTGCTGTCCGCTGCCGTGCTACTCCTGGTGACTGCTGCCTACCGACTGTACAAGTCCAGGCCTGCCCAGGACCCCCTTGGAAGTGGATACACCGAGGCTGAAGGCAGAGAGGAAGCAGATGGCTCAGGGCCACCTGCCATCCAGGGGGGCTCTCCCATGGTACTGCAGATGAGGCCAAGACGTCGGAGGGCCAACGAGGGGGCTAGAGCCCCACTGGACTGTAGTGGGGAGATTCCTGGGGACTCCCGTGTCCCAGCAACGGCAGTGACAGCCAGAGATGGGGAGCCCAAGAGGAGAGACACCAGTGAAGAGGGGGCTGGGCAGTGCCCAGACTCTGGGCAGTTTCCTCCTCCCTGCGGGGCCCAGGAAGCCGGAGCAGCTCTTGGTGGTAAGCCCTATCCTCCCCGCCACCGCCAATTGGGCAGTGAACCCAAAAGCTCCCCACCTGGACTCGCTGCAGGGAACAGGAGCCTTGCAGGTGGTGAGCCTGCCCCATGGCGGGACTGTGGCCCCCCGGAGCAGCCTGTGGTGGGGGAGCTGGGCTCTCCCCATCAGCGCTGGCTGGCCCACACGGAAGGCGGCAGTGACATGAACAGGAGTTGGGTCTTGACCTGCGTGTCAGGGGTTCACAGGGAAGAGGCTGGTGCCCTCCAGGCTGCCTCGGACATGGGCCTGGCCCTGCATCAGCAGGAGGGGGCCACCAACACTTGCTACACCTTCTCATCCATGGCCCGGATTCGAGTGGAGGAGAACTTCATACAGGAGAAGGTGGCTGAGTGCAGGCCCAGGCTGAAGGGTAAGGTGTACGAGTACTATGTCCAGTCCACCTCTCAGGCCATCTCTAGAGTCAAGCTGGCCACTAGGCCTGCTGTCCTGACTGAGGCTTCGTCCCCTGTGCCAGGCCCCCTGGGGATCAGGGCAGTGTCCAGGGGCCACAACGATGACGCAGAAAGTGGAATGGAAACAGCTGCCCCCTCCCAGCCCCTGCCACCCACCACCATACCTGGCTTCAGCAGGAAGGAGAGCCTCCTCCAAATTGTAGAGAACCCAGAGCTTCAGCTGCAGTTCAGTGGCTTTGGGACCCCGGTTTCCCCTGGCCCAGACCAGGGTGCTCCGCCTGACTGCCCCTCATCCCTGGATTCCAGCTCAGCCAGAGGCAGCTTGGAGCCCCGAGTGCAGCTCGTAGCTGGGACCAATTTCTTCCAGCTCCCGCTCAGCCCCAGCTCAGCTCCGGATGTCCACCTGGACCTGGGTAATTGCTACGAGGTACTGACCTTGGCCAAGAGGCAGAACCTGGAGGTGCTGAAGGAGGCAGCTTACAAGGTGATGAGCGACAACTACCTGCAGGTCCTGCGCAGCCCAGACATCTACGGCTGCTTGAGCGGGGCGGAGCGGGAGCTGATCCTTCAGCGCAGACTCCAGGGCCGCCAGTACCTGGTGGTGGCTGATGTCTGCCCGCAGGAAGACTCTGGCCACCTCTGTCGCTATGATGATGAGCAGGACACCTGGCACCCATTGGCCTGCCTGCCCACCGAGGCCGTGTCCTGGGGCTGTGCCATCTGCACTCTCTTCAATTATCTCTTTGTGGTGTCTGGTTGCCAAGGACCGGGGCGCCAGCCCTCCAACCGTGTCTTCTGCTACAACCCACTGACGGGGATCTGGAGTGAGGTGTGCCCATTGAGCCAGGCCCGGCCCAACTGCCGGCTGGTGGCCCTGGATGGGCACCTGTACGCCATTGGGGGTGAGTGCCTGAACACAGTGGAGCGCTACAACCCCCGCCTGGACCGCTGGGACTTTGCGCCACCGCTCCCCAATGACACATTTGCCCTGGCGCACACGGCCACGGCCTGCGCTAGGGAGATCTTTGTCACGGGCGGTACACTGCGCTATCTGCTGCTCCGCTTCTCTGCCCAGGAACAGCGGTGGTGGGCCGGCCCCACAGGGGGTGGCAGGGACCGCACCGTCGAGATGGTGGCCGTTAACGGCTTCCTCTACCGCTTCGATCTCAACCGCAGCCTGGGCATTGGCGTGTACCGCTGCAGCGCCAGCACTCGGCTCTGGTATGAGTGCGCCACGTACCAGAAACCTTACCCAGAGGCCTTCCAGTGCACCGTGGTGGACAACCTCATCTACTGTGTGGGGCGCCAGCGCACTCTTGGCTTCCTGGCCGACCATGTCTCTCCCAGGTTTTTGCCCAAGGAGCTGCAGAGCTTTCCCTCCCCAAGGGGCACCCTCCTGCCAATGGTCCTGACCCTACCCACTCCCAATGTGCCCCAGACCAGGGTCTAGTGGCCTATCTGCTGTGCTTCTCATGCAAAACTGGAAGGCCAAGAGCACCACCCTGCCCGTCACTCCACAGGCCATTTCTGGGAGATGGGGCAGCCCAGGAATTGGTCAGCAAAACATGCGTTCTAATTCTACCTCCTCCATAGCTGTGGAGTTTTAGATGAGTCTGACCCTCAGTGAGCTGCAGAGGCCCAGTGAGAAAATAGAGCTGGTGATTGACATTCCTTGGCAGAGGGCACCACGTCTGCAGGGGTGAGCACCACATTGTTTCTAATCTAAATTCATGGGAGGAGGGGTACACCAGGACCCTCAAAGTTTATGGGCACAGCCTGATGGCAATCATGGTTTCAAATGCCAGCTGACCCCCGATGATCCCACACGCCGACCCCTCTGAAGGTGGGCGAGCTCTCTATAAGCCACCAGGGCCTCTTCCTAAACATTGGCTGCTAGGCCCATACCTCCACAATTCCCGGAAGCACCTGGGACACGCAGGTAGGGAAAATGGAGGGATGTGGTTCTGCAGGGCCAGGCAGGAAGGCAGGGGAGCCCTGGAGGCCAGCCTGAAGGGGAGGTGGCTTGAGAAGTAGAGCAGCTAAAGGTAGAATTGCCCATGGGGCTCCTCTTACTTTCTTGCAGAGTAAACTTAACCAAACCCACTTTACTTTTTCACATTATCTGGAATTCTAGTAGTGCAGTGGGAAGAAACATGTATTTTTACCAGTGATTTGAAATGGGACATCTTCTCATACTAAGAATATGGTTGATTCTATATACAAGGTCTCAGGACAGGAAGGGCAAATATGTGATCCAAGGGCCACCCCCCTCTGAGGCCCCTGCTCATGGTGGCCATTGCTAATTGACCACTGCACTCTTCTTCTGACCTCAGAATCCTTCTCAACACAGGCCTCCTTTCTGGGAGCTGGAGGCAGCCCAGTCAGTCCTTTAGGGCTAGCATGGAGGTGATGACATAGTTCTCCCTCCCTGTGCCATGTGGTCACCTGGTTTGTCTCATCAGACAGGAGAGGACCAGAAAGGAGTTGGTCCATGATGGAGCTAAGGAGCTAGAAGATTCTAGTGGAGCATCTAAATGCCAGGGTCTCATTTCACACCAGGTTTGGTGAATTCTGAAATGGAAGAGACCCTCCAACTTCAGGAAGGTACTGTTCTTCCTCGAGGGAAGGGAAAGAGACTGGTCCAGTCTATTACCATGGCCCTGGTTCCATCCCCAAGGGAGGTACACACAGACAGGAAAGCAGCGAATGCTCCAGAAGCCAGGGGAGCTGGGACTGATTCTAAAGTGACAAGAGCCTGGAGGGAAGAAGTAGAGGTGGGGCAGGGCCCGACTAGTGAGAAGAGGACACTTTGGACTTCATTGTTCCTATCTCAAAAATGGGGAGAACAACTCAAGTCCTTCTCTGCCTCAGGGGTAAATGAGAACGCATGAAGAAAGTCCCAGGGTGGTCTCAGCAGAAGCCTGTGTTCACTGAAGTTGCTGGGTCTGAGGCCAGGGGGGTTCTTTCTGGAAGATGCAGGATTGGAACAAAGGACGAGAAGGAGATTGGCGAGACGATGAGAAAAGACCTTTATAGGACCACACGAGGTCATCTTCTCTGGCCTAGAGCCTGTGGAGATGGGGCAGTTAAGTTTATTCATAAGTTGCAGACTGGGAGGAGAAAGTCAACAGGTCTCTGGGGGGAGTGGTCCCCACCCAAGGCCATGCTCAAGCTCAGTGTCAGGCATAGGCCAGTGCTTCCAGTAGACACGATTTGGAGGAGCAATCTCTGTCCAGGACGAGGTATGAGAGCCCCTCCTGCTCATTCTGCCTGAAGCCTGTTGGTCTCCATGTTGTTGGGAGTGAGTGTGGGGACACCCTGCAGCCCCTTCTCTCTGCTGGGAAAGCAGCTCCAAGCCAGGCAGACAATGGAGTCAAGTGTCCGGGCCCCAGAATTCCCTGGTACCTCCGTAGGAGATGAAACAGCAGCAGGCTATGGGCACCAGGACCAAGGCGGTGGATGACACTCAGGCACCAGCCTCCAAAGGGCCCACAGGGTGGTGGCATGGCTTCAGGGACATGACTCCCAGGCAGTCATTGGCATTATGATGCCAGGCTGGGGGAAGGGTTTGCTTGGGAGGACAACCCAATCTGGGAGCTGGGAGTAAGTGGGGCCAGATGCAGCCCCCAACGGCAGGCCTCTGGTGAGGATCCAGCATAGGATAAGATCAGACCAAGCTGAATAGAGCCCAGAGAAGGGTTCCAGGCCCAGAGGGGTGAAGAGATTACAGAAGCCCATTGTATCCATATAGTAGGGACCAGGGAAATGATTCCAGGGATGAGGTAGCAAAGTTTGTTTCAGACCCCCAGCTGCTGGTGGGTGTGGCCTTCCTAATGAGAGGGGGAGCTGAGATTTGGGCATGGGCTCAGATGGGAAGTACCCAGCACATCTAATCTACCTCCCTTATGTTCCCATGCAGGCATCACTAGTGGATTGCCACATCTTTTCCCACTGAGTCCTTATAATGGCCCCAGAACTGTTTCAACACAGAGTCCCAGGCAGACATTACTAATAGATTAGAGTCCCAGTGTATTTATCATCCCTGGCCCTGGTGTCAGGAGCTGGTTTAGGGATGACATTGGTCAGGGCCAGCATGGTACAGCAAGGTGGCTCAGGGGGCCTGAAAAGACCCCCTGAGGCCATGGTGGTAAAGATTCATCCATTCTTTCACGAAACAAACATTTCTAGGACTTCCTATGGGCCAGGCGCTGAATGCATAAACGAGTAAATAGAACTTGGATAAATGCAATGGAGAAAGATAGGGCAGGGAAGTGGGATAGTGAAGGCTGGGAGAAGGGAGAGGGTTGCTCTTTTAAATAGTGTGATCAGGCCTCTCTCATAACATTCAAGCAGAAACCTAAACGGAGATCTGGGACATGCACAGAGGAGAACTGGCTCGGGGACAAGAAGGCTGGCCCTGTCTCCAGGAAGACCTCACCATGCTAACCAGGGAGGGCAGGGCTGCCTGCAGCCAGCACCACACTGGTGCATGAAGGAGAGCAGGTGCCCTTGTGTAGAGGAGAAGCTCTTGGACTAGAGAAGCCACATAACCTATCACAGCAGCGGAGCCTGCACACCTAGGGGTGGGAGTAAAAGCAAGCACCAGCACAGCATAGATGCCAGACCGCAACAGGTCAGCTGGGTATCAGCCTGCAGATGTCACTTCACGCAATCAGAGTCTAGGATTTCCACTTGACCTTGTTTAATCGCCTGGGTCTGTGGACCTTCTGCCCTTAGCCTCAGGGTAGCCTCTGTGTCACTTGGCTGCGCTGTAAGTCATCTGTCCTGTTTTCCAGCAAGAGTTCTTTCTTCTTTAGAAAAAAATAATAAATTTGGGTTGCTTTCTACTTTAAGCCAGTCATCCCCATTATAGAAAAAAAAAGGTTGGAAAATAGAGAAAAGTATAACAAATCTCTCCAATTTTGCCACCAAAAGACAACCCCCACCATGGGGTGAGTCCCTCCAGTCTTTTCGTCTGCGCATGGTTTTTGTTTGGCTTGAGTTTTGCCTAGGTGTGATTATGCTGAATATATAATTCAGCAGCTTCCTTGTTCACTTAGCATTTTAGAATAAGCATTTTCCCGTGTTATTACAAACTCGGGGTAAACATCATTTCAGTACTTGCACAATACTCCAGTGAGTGGATGTACTGGTTTATTTAAACATACCCCGCCTCCTGTTGGGCCTGTAGATTTTTTTTTTTTTCCTGTTGTTTTTTTTTTTCTATCATAAATAAAACGCCCTTTGTGTTCTCCTTCTTCTCTGTCTGGGGCCTCTATCAATATTTAACAAGAGAAGTCCTGTCTAGATCCTGTCTGGAACAGCAGTGTTGTTGAAACAACCATACAGGCCACAGCATTTGCCTCGGGCTAGGGTCTGAGCCCCTGCCTGGAGGACAAAGTGCTGCCCAGAGAGACGGGCGAGGCTAGCTGGAGGACGTCAGCCCAGGTGCCCTTCACTATGGGATTCCTGGCACCAGGATGTGGGGCAGGGAGCCACATTTATTGGCTCTACTCTGCATATGGAGCCCTGGTGGTACAGTGGTTAAGAGCTTGGCTGTTAACTAAAAGGTCAGCAGTTCAAATCCACCGGCCACTCCTTGGAAACTCTATGGGACAGTTCTATGAGTTGCTATGAGTGGGAATTGACTATGGCAATGCGTTTGTGTTGGTTTTTTTGTTTGTTTGTTTGTTTACTCTGCAAGTACCAGGCACTGAACTAGATTGCTTATACTCATTGCCTCATTGATCCTCACAACAACCCCCGGAGGTTAGCCATGGCACCCCCACTTTATAGGTGAGGCTTAGATAACTTAAGCAAACTTGTCTTAATATCAAAGTCCAAGGAACCTCAGTTTCCTCAAAAGTGTACTTGCACCCAGGCTCCCCCACTCCCAGTTCGGCGCTCTGTCCACTCCCCTATGATCGGGTCAGGAGCCCTGGAGGCACAGTGGTTAAGAGCTATGGCAATTCAAATCCACCAGGTGCTCCTTGGAAACTCTACGGCGCAGTTCTACTCCGTGCTACAGGGTTGCTATGAGTCAGAATTGACTCGATGGCACAGGTTTCGTTTGGTTTATGATGGGGTCAGGATCCCTGATGGTGTAGTGGTTAAGAGCTATGGCTGCTAACCAAAAGGTGGCCAGTTCAAATCCACCAGCCTCTCCTTGGAAACCCTGTGGAGCAGTTTGGTGGCTATGGGTCAGAATCAACTTGATGGTAACCAGTTTGGCTTGGTTTTGGTTTATGATGAGGTACTGACTTGCCATCATTGCTGCTAGGCTGTCCCCAACCTCATCGATTATGCTCCATCCTTGAACTTTGAATGCAAAACAAATTTTCTTAAATTCTTGACCCTCAATATCCACATCTGTAAAATGGGTTCACCACTGCTAGCCTCCTGGGGATGTGGTGAGGACTAACAAGAGAATGTGTTCGAAGCACCTAAGCCACGGTCTGGTCCGAACTTGGTCTCAGAAGAACCACCGTCTTCTGCAGTAGTGTCCTGAGCCAGCTCAGAGGAGGCTCTTCTCATATGCCCACTCCTTGTTCTCAGCACCCTGGTCCAGAGGAGGAACACTGAATGACGTTTAAGCTATGGGGAATCCCTCTTGTCTGACAAAGTCTGGGGAGTGCTCAAAATAGACCAGTTGCCTACTCCATAGGGTTTTCAATGGCTGGTTTTGCAGAGTAGTCTCCAGGCCTTTCTTCTGAAGTACCTCTGGGTGGACTAGGCTTTCCAAGTTGGTTAGCAGCCAAGTGCCTTAACGGTTTGTACCACCCAAGTGTTCCACGCAAGATAAAAGTTATCATTATTTTGGACCATCCCGGTTTTGAGCTTCTGAACCTCTGCTCTTCGCTTCCAGAGTGGACAGTTAAGAGTTAACTGACTTGCTGATTTGAGTGGTATGAGTTTCCCCAGTCTCAAACCAGTAGGCATTTTCCCAGGGTGTCAGATGGTGCTGAGAAGCCATTAGAAGCTGCTCGGAGCCTCCCAGAAACCATGAGAAGCTGCGAGGTGTAGGGGGGCTCCTTCCTTTTACAGATTAGGAGTAAGAGCCTCTCAGAGGGACTGAGGTTCTGAGCACATCCCAGCTGTGTCCGGGTTGCAGATATTCAGAGTCACAGACAGAAGTACCCAGCACCTCCTGCCTGGCACCTCCTACCTTTGCAATCCTCCCCTGGAAGATGCCTCGTGGTCCCAGAGTCCCCTCTGGAGCCACCTGAAGGTTGTGGCTCTAGCTGGAAGCAGCCCCTTAGGCAGGTGTAAGGTGGAGGCAGAGGAAGGGGAGATGAAACACACGGGGAGAAGGTTCCGTCAAGGAGCGCAGATTAGCCGAGAGGCAGTGGGAGAGGAGAAGAAAGGACAGGCCGGAGGAAGAGCTCTACAAACAGCTCTGAGCTTCGGGGTTTTTTTTTAAAAGTGGGGTGGGGGTCAAAATAAAACAAAAAATGAAAAAACGATTAAGTCTGGGTTGCCATTTTGTATGCAGGAGACACAGATCTTCTACCAATAATAACAGCTTTCTCTGCACCAGCCTCTGTGCAAATATTTCACAATCATTCCCTCGTTGAATCCTTATGGCATCTCTGTTTGACACAGTGATTATCCCTACAATATGGATGAAAAAACGGAGACATGACACTTCATAACAAAAATGACTATTTAATATTTATTTGTTAAATGGTCATTGTTAGTAATAAGACATGCTTTTTTATTATTTAGAAACTTGAAATGAAAAATTTAATCATCGGCAATAAATTTATTAAGCATTCACAATGCATCTGGACCTGTAATTGACTCTTTACTCATATTATCTCATTTTATCCTCAAAAAACAGGGGTAGATTGCAAAACTGGCCAAATTCTTCCCATCTACCCCTTGAATCTAGTCATGTGACTCATTTTTTTGGTCCATGGAACATTAGTGAGCTTGACATCAGCAGAGGCTTGAAAAGTGCTGTGTTTTGGGTTTGTTCTCTCATTGCTCTTGGAAACCTTACAACTGCCACTGTGTGAACAAGACCAGGGTAGCATGCTGGATGATGAGACATGTAAGCCTGGTTACCTCAGCCACCCAACACGTAAGTGAGGCCATTCACTGTCAGCTGGCCATAGATGCCTGAGTCCAATCAAACCTAGCAGAAGAACCTCCTAGCTGAACCCAGCCAAAATTGCCAATTCACACTCATGAGCTAAATGAATGGTTGTGGTTTTAACCCACTAAATTTTGGGCTAGCTTGCAACACAGCAATAGATAAATGATACAATAATCCTGTGAGGCACATATTACTGTCACCATTTTATAATTGGGGAAACTAGAGTTCAAGAAAGTAAAATAACTTCCCCAAGGATAGTTACAAGTTGGGGAATGTGGGGTGCCACCCAGGTCTGTCTGACTCCAAATCCCACATTCTTCATCATTGAGCCATATGGCTCCAGGTTCTGTTCTAGCCAGAACCAGGTCACTGGTATCCCACCCAGGGGCCTGACCGTGGGGTAATGGGTTTAGTTCTCAGCCCCCTGCCATTCCCAGAAGGCCTAGGTCTTCACCAGGGCCCAGAAACCATTGTCTGCAAGAGGACTACTCTGAGCCAGCTCAGAAAGATCAAGAGATCAGCTGCCCAAAAAATAACTACAAACACCTCATGTGTGCCAGATGCTGTTATAATTATTTTACTTGCATTAATTAACTTAATCTTAAAACAAGCCTGTGTATTAGGTTCATTACTGTGTTTTACAAATGAGGAAACTAAGACACAGAAAGCTTAAATAACTAGCCCAAGGTTGCATGTCCAATAAGTTTAAAAAAAAAAAAAAGTGATAGAGCCCATTAATCCGTAGGGTTGTTCCACAGTGTCAGGGGAGATGAATCAGTTATGAGAACAGGGAGGACTTTGCTTCCTGCCCTCCCACCCCCTGGGTCAGCAGATGTTCAGGCTGAATGCCAGCTCCCATAAGTAGAGGTCATTACGTCTGCCTTGCTCACTGGGTCTTGTTCATCTTGGGTCTCTGATGTCTGGCCCAGGACCTAGCTCAGGGCAGGAGGTTGGTAACACTTTACTGAAAGATTAAAAGTGGCAAGGGCTGCTCCATGAGATGCCTGGCTTCCAGGTTGCTTGAACCCTATCTTGATCATTAGGTACCTAACTTTGTTGGTGTGTTTTTTTTTTTTTTTTTTGAACGCTTAAACCATCCAGGATGTCTTTGGTCCTAGGAATGAGGGCTGGAAATACAAAACTACTAGCTACAAGCCACAGCCCTTGTGATTATAGTATCCAACACTTGGATTCACATAAAAGTTTATACAGAGATTTGAAATCTACCTGTCATCCCACTTCACAGATGAAATAAGTGAGGCTCAGAGAGGTCAGGCAGCTGTGATATGAATACTCATCCTTCAAACCTTGAAAGTGTGGCCTCTCTCAGCTTTCCTCTGACATTCCAGATCCCTCAGTCAGGAGGCCCTAGCACTGAACTCATAACTCAGTCACTCCTTGCACCACCACCTCTGCCTGGAGGTCTCAGCCCCAGTGAGTCCCTACAGGTAGCGGTGATGTCTTATCTTTGTCTGTACTCAGCGCACAGCACTGCGTCAGGCACACAGTGTGACTCAGAGGAAGCTACAACTGAGCATGTCATTGTCTGAAATGCAACATCACGTACTTCAGTTGAAGGAGCCCTGATGACACAAATAGTTAAGTGCTCGATGGTTCAAACCCATCCAGGTGCTCTGAAAGAGAAAGACCTGGTGATTTGCTTCCATAAAGATAACAGCCAAGAAAACCCCATGAGGCAGTACTACTCTGTCACATGAGGTTGTCATGAGTTGGAATCAACTCGAGGGCACCTAACAAGAACAACACATTCAGTTGAGTGTTCAGCACCACCCACGATCCCATCACAATGCCTAGCTGTCTTGCTTTCCTGTATCTGGGAGGACTGTCTCATATCTTCTGCCCTTTCCTCAGACACCCCTGTACTGGGTTTAATTTTGCCCCCCTCCCCCCCAAAATTCATGTCCACCTGGAACCTTAGGATGTGACTTATTTGGAAATAGGGTCTCTGAAGAAGTAGTTAGATTATGGTGGGCCCTAAATGGAGTGACTGATATCCTTATAAGAAGGCCATGTAAACACACAGAGAAACAGAGACCCAGAGGGAAGAAGGCTTGGAAGGAAGAAGGAAGAAAACAGAGGCAGAGATTGGAGCAATACAGCTACAAGCCAAGGAAAGCCAAAGATTTGCCAGCAACAACCAGAAGCTGAAACACTCAAGGAAGGATCCTTCCCTTGAGCCTTCGAAGGGAGCATGGCTCTGGCCTTGATTTCAGACTTCCAGAACTGTGAGAGAATACATGTCTGTCGTTTTAATTAAACACCCTAGTTGGTGGTACTTTGTTACAAAGACCTAGGAAACTAATACAACCCCACATGGCACAGAATGTGGGCGTGGTAACGAGACCCTCGGTTCTTATGCTGCTAAACACAATTGGTCGACTCCAGCAGTCATCACCTGCACACTGCCTGGAGAGCCCACCTGGCCACTGGAAGGTGCTCTGCCCACAAGAGAGGCAGGCTGGAACTTCTGAGGATTTAGGATCCCCTGGAGACCAGGCGCTCCTTGGAAACTCTGTGGGGAAGTTCTACTCTGTCCTACAGGGTCGCTTTGAGTCGGAATCGACTCAACGGCAATGGTTTTGGGTTTCTCTTTTTGTTTTTGGAGGAGCCCTGGTAACACAGTGGTTAAGAGTTCGGCTGCTAATAAAAAGGTCAGCAGTGCAAATCCACCAGCTGCTTCTTGGAAACCCTATGGGAATTCTATGCTGTCTTATAGGGTTGCCATGAACAGGAATCAGCTCAACTACAAGGGGTTTGGGTTGGTTTGGGAGAAGTCCTCAAGCGATGATTGACAGGAGTTGGTGTATAAATACCCCAGCTCCCTCTCTCCTCACTCGCTGGCTGGATAACTCTAAGGCTTGTGTCCTATACCATCTTTCAGGTTCCCCTGGAGGACTGAGCCCCAGTTACCCACACTGGTAACCAGCTTGGTAAACCAGTTGCCGTCAAGTCAATTCTGACTCGTGGTGACCCCAGGTGTGTCACAGTAGAACTACGCTTTATAGAGTTTTCAGTGGTTGATTTTTAGGAAGTAGATCTCCAAGCCTTTCTTCTGAGGTTCCTCTGGGTGGACCTGAACTTCCAACCTTTTAGTTAGCAGCTGAGCACGTTAGCCAGGCCCTCCAGTCCTCTTGGCTGGTGCTCTTACCTGCTCCTCCTTTCTTTGAGGCCAGGGATGAGATTCACCCTCCTTCCCTCTTGGACCCATCCCCTCTTATCTTCTTTAAGACTTCACACCGTAGACCACCCCTCTCTGACACCACCAATTTCCCCCTAACTTCTGGATGGTTCTAGAATCTTCCATCTTAAAAGAAAAGTCACTTTTACTCAATTTGCCTCACAGAACAATGAAAAACCAAAATCTGATTATACTTTAAAGGGTTAATAACACTACATAAGTAAAATATATCTTATTTGTAATGAGTGTCAAAGTGATACGGCTTCTTTTTGTTTTAAAAAACTGTTTGTCCTCTAGCGATGTTTGATTATTTTTTCTGCAATCATGTTTATACTGTCACATTTTGCGATCTTTACTTTGTAGACAAGGATTAGCTCTAACCTGGCCTTAATTTGAATTATAATGAATTCTGAGTGAATTCTTAAAAAAATTTTTTTCAAAATTGCCTCCTGTTATAGGATGTTTCCCACCTGATCTGTTGTTGTCCTTAGCTGCCGTTGAGTCAATTTCAACTCATGGCGACCCCATGTGTGCAGAGCAGAACGGCTCCATAGGGTTTCCAAGGCTGTGGTCTTTCAGAGCCAGAACCCCTGGGACTGCCTTCTGAGGTGCCTCTGGGTGGGTTCAAACCACTAAACTTTTGGCTAGTAGTTGAGCGTTTGACCATTTATGCTACCCAAGGTCCACCTGAGCTGAAGGAGCCAAAAACAGTCACCAACCACACCTGGGGCCAAGCTTTTAACGTCCTGGATGGTATCTAAAAACATTTAAACCTGTATCTGGTGTTTTTTACTGACTCACATTCACCTCTCAATCCCCACCTCTCTCCTCTGGGCCATGCAGTGGGGTGGGTGGTGGAGGAGGATGACAAATTTGGGCAATACCAACCTAAAGAAAACTCAGGCAGGTAATATTTTCAGTGAAAGCTGTCTTTGACTTTGGAAAGTGTCCCTCATAAGGATAAGGAACTTCTCTGCTCCGTCAACAGAGGTAATTGGGAATGTGCCTTAAGCACAAAAATATACTGGTTTTCATTCATTCTGGAAAGTTCCACACAGCACCCAGCTCAGTGGATGCTTTGGGGCAAGAGAATCCAGCAGCCTGCTGAGAGTCTGATGAATAGCTTCTTTCTCAAAGATAAGACTCCCTCCTCCTTACCACGGGGAAAGACAAAGGGAAAAACACTCTCTGTTCTCTATGTACTTCCTCCATCCTCATGCTAAATTAATTGCTTTTGGTGCTTTGACAAGAATATAGTTTGGAAACAGCCGAGGTATAAAACATGTTAATGATTGTGGGTCCTAATTATGCAATTACGAGCACTCGTGGTAATGTGGACCCAGGAACTGTAATTACATAGTAATAATCTCTGCCAAGTTGTTCGACACCCAGGTCAGACACTGTATTTAAAAAGAACCAAATTGCAGTTAAGGAGCCTTGGTGGTGCAATGGTTAAGCACTCAGCTGCTAACCAAAACATCAGTAGTTTGAACCCACCCAGCAGCTCCACCAGAGAAAAGAGCTGGCGATCTGCTCCCATAAGATTACAGCCTTAGAATCCCTATGGGGCAGTTCTACTCTGTCACATTGGGTTGCTATGAGTCAGAATTGCCTCAATGAAGCCTAACAACAAGTTACAGTTACACAAGGGGATGAAGAGGATTATGGAGGTTGGAAGACCAGGGTTTGGGGTGTAAAGTGGGCACCAGGGAAGGCAACTGACGGTTCCCCTGTCAGGAGGCAGCCAGGGTCAGAGTGGAAGTAACATAGCTAACGAGTCAGCACAGCTTGACAAACACGTGCCCTTCATTCTTCGGATGTTTATTAAACCCTTATTCTCTGCAAGGTTCTAGGACTATGTTGTGAGTAAGCTGGACACGTTCTATTGGGGGAGGCGGGGAATAGACAGGGGAACAGCTACATATAACAACGGCAGACCGGTATGAGTGCTGGAAATAAACGTGGTGCCGTGATGGAGGGACATGCTTAGGATAGTTCTCATGGAGGCTTCTCTGAACAGGTGGTATTTGAGATATGAGAAGGGACTTGGCCTAACAAGAGAGGAAGAGGCAGAGGCAAAAAGAGAGATGAGAAAGACAGCAAGAGACAAAACAATCTGGTGAAAGGAGACTCCCAAGAACAAAGGCAGTGTGACCGGAGAAGGAATGGGACAGGGGGCAGGGGCCAGATCATGCAAGGCATTATGGGTCAGGGTAAAAAGTTTGGATTTTATTCTCAATCTGATGAGAAACCTGAGTTTTTGCTTGCTTGTTTTTGTTTTTGCTTTGTTGTTTTTTTATTAATCTTTTTATTTTAGATGTACAAAAAAGTTTTAGACTTACAAAAAGTTATAAGGATAGTACAAAGAGTCACCATCTACCCCACACCACATTAATATTGTACATTTGTCACAACTATTGAACCAATACTTACACGTTATTGTTAAAGTCCATACTTTATTCGATTTCCTTAGTTTTCACTTAATGTCCTTTTTCTGTTCCAGGATCCCATCCAGGAGATCACATTATACTTAGTCATCATGTCTCCTGACACACCTTTTGGTTGTGACAGTTTCTCAGTCTTTCCTTGTTTTTGACGACTGTGACAGTTTTGAGGAGTACTGGTCGGGTGTTTTGTAGACTGTCCTTCACTTTGTGTTTGTCTGATGTTTTTCTCATGGCTAAAGTGGGGTTATGGATTTTGGGGAAGAAGACCGCAGAGGTAAAATGGCCATTCTCATCACATCACATCAAGGATGCACGCTATCAATATGACTTGTCACTGTTAATGTTGACCTTGATCTCAGAGTTGAGGGAGTGTTTGTCAGGTTTCTCCACTGCAAAGTTATCCTTCCTTCCTTCCTTAGCATACTGTGCCCGTTAGCAGGAAGTTGCGTAAAGTGTGGGGAGTTATGTTCCACCTCCTAGAGGGGGGAGTATCTCTATAAATTATGTGGCATTCTTCTGTATGGGATATTTATCTATTCTTCCCCCATGTATTTGCTTACTCAATCCTTTATTTATGTTATACTTTATATTCCAACACGACCTTTATGTTATTGCTCAAATTATTCTAGCTTTAGCCATTGAAAAAAAAAATTTTTTTTTTTAGCCATTGGGGGCTCTGTGAGTTAGCTGTTACGTCCCTCTGGTGTGCCCCCATCATTCCGTTTGTTGACTCCTTCCCTACTTCGTTTCTCCAAGGTCACCTTGTGTATTCTCTGCCCAGTCCTGCTGTTGTTGCCGTTAGGTGCTGTGGAGTCAATTCTGACTCATGGCAACCCCACACGTGCAAAGTAGAACTTCTCCATAGGGTTTCTGAGCCTTTCAGAAGCAAATCACCAAGCCTATCTTCCGAGGTGCCTCTGAGTGGGTTCAAACTGCCAACCTTTTGGCTAGTAGTCAAGCACTTAACCCTCTGTGCCACTGTATTAGTTATCTAAAAAAAAAAAAAGTTATCTAGTGCTGCTGTAATACCACAAGTCGGTGGCTTTAACAAAGAGAAATTTATTTTCTCACACTCTAGCAGGCTAGAAGTTCAAATTCAGGGCATCAGCTCCAGAGAAGGCTTTCTCTCTCTGTTGGCTCTGGAGGAAGGTCCTTGTCATCAATCTTCCCCTGGACTAGGAGCTTTTCTATGCAGGAACCCTGGGTCCAAAGGACACACTCTTCTCCCGGCGCTGCTTTCTTGGTGTGAGGTCCCCCACTCTCTGCTCACTTCTCTTTCCTTTATCTCTTTTAAGATAAAATGTGATGCAGGCCACACCCCAGGGTCCCACCCTAATCCTCTTTAACAGAACCCAATCCTGCCTCATTAACCACAGGCACAGACTGGTGTTTACAATACATAGGAAAATCACATCGATCACGAAATGGAGAACAACCACACAGCACTAGGAATCATGGCCTAACCAAGTTGACACATATTTTTGGAGGACACAATTCAATCCATACCAGCCACCCAAGGACTTCCTGCCTATTACAGATTGAATTGTGTCCCCCAAAAATGTGTGTCAATTTGGCTAAGCTATGATTCCCAGTATTGTGTGATTGTCTACCGTTTTGTCATCTGATGTGATCTGAAATCCCACCTCTATGATGTTAATGAGGTGGGATTAGTGGCGGTTATGTTAATGAGGCAGGATTCAATCTACAAGATTAGGTTATATCCTAAGCCAAACTCTTTTGAGATACAAAAGAGAGAAGTGAGCAGAGAGACAGTGGGACCTCATTACCACCAAGCAAGAAGAACCAGGAGTGTACAGCCTTTGGACCCAGGGTCCCTGAATTGAGAGGCTCCTAGTCCAGGGGGAAGATTGATGACAAGGACCTTCCTCCAGAGCTGACAGAGAAAGAAAGTCTTCCCCTGGAGCATACACCCTGAATTTAGACTTCTCGCCTACTAGACTGTGAGAGAATAAATTTCTCTTTGTTGTAGCCATCCACTTGTGGTATTTCTGTTACTGCAGCTGTAGATAACTAAGACTCTGCTCAACCCTAGAATCAGCTATTTTTCAAAAGGGCCCTGGTTCCTTTTATTAAAGAATGATGTTAGAGACCAAGATCAAGGCACTGGGTCTTCAGAGGTTTTTTAACACAAGGGTGCATATCTAATTTCAGTTTTAAATGCATCCTTCTGGCTCTATGAGAAGGAATTGGTGGGTGACCAGACAGGAACCATGGTACAAGCTGGAAGGATATCATGGTCATTCAGGTGACAGGTGACGGACGGCCTAGACTACACAAGGACAGAGGGGCCGCTGGAGATGAGTCCTTACAGTGCCAATGCACCCACCAGATTGTTCCTGTTACCCAACCCTCTTCAGCCTGCCTTTACCCCCATCCCTCCAATACATTCAGTTTCTCTTCAATTATCCCAAATTGGTTTCTGTTGCTTACAAACAGGAATCCTAACAAATAGAGTTTAGCAACTTTCACCCTTGACTTCTACAAAGGGAAGGCAAGGGCTGGGCCTTGTTGATTTCACCATCCCCCAGCTTGCACAGAACTGGACACTCTGGGCATGTGCAGGAAGTACTTGTTGGGCTGGATTTGCACTACTCAGTGAACAAAACAGTTGGCTATGCAATGGAGCACTATCAACACGGCTACAGTAGGCAACATGGTAACCCACTTAAGAAAATAAACTGCAAGTTCTTTCTCCACCTTCATTTGCATGGAAACAATTAGTGTGCTAATTAAAATTGAGTCTTATCTGTTCATTAAAGTGGGCCCAGCAGGACCTCCAGTTGGCAAGATTTTGTTGGCAGAAAGTTTGAGTCTCTGTTAGTAGAAAAGAAGCCATTTTCATTTCTTTCCAATGTTTAATAATTCAGGTGGCTGCTGAATTTGGCTGGCCCTCAGATTGGTGGGTTCCATTAGTGAGGTTGGCAGGCATATGTCAATCAAAACTCATCTCCAAACTCAAATGAGTAAGAATTTGTAATCCTTCTGCTTCTCCTGGCTTAGCCTGGCTGGAGTTCTCCTTGCTCCGTAAAGAAAGAGTTTGTTGCTCAAATTAATAGTATAAACAAGATTTCAGAAGGGAATGTTTAACCTACTTAAGAGAGCACACTGTTTTCAAGCAATTAGCACCATTTGCACACAATGAATGAGCTAATTGCAGATAAGCCTTATTTCTACATTCCAGACTAAAGTTAGCAGTTCAAACCCACCAGCAGGGATCCAGCAGGACCAGTACCTGGCAACACTTTGCCAATGGTTAGTTTGTATTACATGTTCTTGAAAGGAATAATGTTGCAATTCGCTACAAACAATCCCTATATTCAGATTTCTAAATAATTCTCAGTAATTCTCTCTAGGCCTTCATTTCAGCCTCTATAAGATGGGGGTAATACCTATCTCACTGGGTTGTTGTGAGAGTTAATGAGTGAGTTTATATCCATAAATGGGAGCTAGATTCACTCTGGTGTCACGCCAAATTTGGTCAAATGAGGAGACTGGTCTCATCTGCAGATGGGGGACTACCTGGCACCAAATTCACAGAACGAGAACAGCATTGGCTTTCACTTTGGGCTCTGCTTCCAACTGACTGTTGGGACAGTGGTGTTTCAGTGGCAGAATTCTCTCCTTCCGTGGAGACCGAGGTTCAGTTCCCAGCCAATATACCTCATGCATGGACACCGCCTGTCTGTCAGTGGAGGCTTGCGTGTTGCTATGAAACTGAACAGGTTTCAGTGAAGCTTCCAGACTAAGAAGGACTAGGAAGAAAAGCCTGGCAATCCACTTCCAAAAATCAGCCAGTGAAAACCATATGGATCACAACAGCCCAATCTGCAAGCAATCATGGGAATGACACAGAATTGAACAGCATTTATTTCCATTGTGCATAGGGTCTCCATGAGTTGAGGGCTGACTCAACATGACTCAATGCCGCCTAACAACAACCACCAACTGGCTGGGCAACTTGGGGAAAAACCTCTCTGAATTTCAAATGTATTCTGTAAAATGAGCTGCATGAATTAGCCTTGTGGTTGTCTTAGGCTGGGATCTCTAGCAGAGCAAAACTAGTGAAACGTAGATATAAATAGAGAGAGAGAGTGAGATTTCAAGGAAATAGCCCATGCAATTGTGGAGGCTGGCAAGTCCCAAATCCATGGGTCAAGCAGCAGGTTGGAGGCTTCTCCTGACTCATGGGGTTGTGGGAGCTGATGAACCCAAAATCTGCAGGTCAGGTAGGAGGGTGAAGGCTTCTCGTGTCCCAAGAACCAGAGATCAGATGACAACGAGACGAAGACAGGATCGAAAGAGAGCTTTGCCAAAACATCTGCTTATATCATGGATGCAGGCCACATCCCCAAGGAAACACCTCTTCCAACTGAATGGCGGCTCACATCAGATCACAAAATGGAAGGTGATTACAAAGTATCCACCAAACCACTGGGAATCATAGGCTAGCCAAGTTGATACACAACATCAACCATCACAGTTGTTTAAAAACAAGTTTGTTTGTTTTGATCAGTAAATTGCTTGCATATACTCCAAGTGGACCACTAAAGTATGGCCCAGAGTCTCACTGAGTTGAAGGAGTTGAGCCCAGAGAGTTCTCCTGGCTGAGCTTCTCCCTTGACAATGGTGGGACCTTGAAGCAAAGCCACAGAACTCTGGAAACTCATATAGAAAAGCATTCCTTTCCTTCTTTGTTCATTCCACATATACTCATTGAGCACCTGACATATACCAAGCTCTGTTTTAGGCGCTGCAGAAAAGTAAATAAATGAATGAAGATGATGGTTTCTGATGGTGAGAAATACTATGAAGCACATAAAATAGAGTGATATCAGAGAGAGGGTCTTCAGAGAAAAGGACCTGAGTGCGAATAGTTCACTAAGGAGATGATTCCAGGAAACATGGGTAGGGGGGCACGGAAATGAGACAAGGAAAGGAAGAAAGTCAGTAAAGGTGCATAATCAAGCAGTGGTTCTCAGAATGCTCCTTGGAAGCAAGGATGGCGAGACTGCGTCTCACATGCTTTGGACATGTTGTCAGGAAGGATCAGTCACTAGTGAAGGACATCATGCTTGGTAAGGTAGAGGGTCAGTGAAAAAGAGGAAGATCCTCAACGAGATGGATTGACACAGTGGCTGCAACGTTGGGCTCAAATATAGCAACAATTTGTGAGGATGGTGCAGGACCAGCAGGTTTTGCTCTGTTGTACACAGGGTAGCTATGAGTAGGAACCAATTCGACGGTACCTAACAACAACAATAACAATCAAGCAGATAAGGAGCCCTGATGGCACAATGGTTAAAACACCTGGCTGCTAACTAAAAGGTTAGCAGTTCAAACCCACCAGCAGCTTCGTGGGAGAAAAGACCTGGCAATCTACCCCCATAAAGATTACAGCCTAGGATACCCTATGGGGCAGTTCTACTCTGTCCTATAGGGTTGTTATGAGTATGAATTGACTTGAAGGCTCACAACAACAGCAAGAACAACAACAATCAAGCAGAATACTGCTGTGAGCAACTGAGGCTCAACCCTGTTGGGAAACTTAGGGAACTGATATACAGAACACCTTGGAGTCATCCCACATGGAAAGCCAATTGCCTTCAAGTCAATTTCGATTTGTGGTGGTCCCATGGGTGTCAGAACAGAACTGTGCTCCTTAGGGTTTTCAATGGCTTATTTTTCAGAAGTAAATCTCCAGGTCTTTCTTCTGAGGTGCCTCTGGGCAGACACGAACTCCCAACCTTTCAGTTAGCAACTGAGCACGTAAACCATTTTCACCACCCAGGGACACTCCATCCCACCTGAAGGGTGAGGGAATTGCGTATTATTCACCAGCTCCCATCAGTCATTGTTTGAGGACTGCTCCTAGGCAAGGAGGGAGCTGACACTTCTGGCTACAAGCAGAGATGAAGGAGCTGGCAGTTGGAAGTCAGGCCAGCACACAGTGAAATGGCTAAGGCAGAGGGGCTCTACACAGAAGAGTCATGATGTCCCTGCAGAGAGTGCATGGGGAGGGTGCACCAGGCTAAGTGGTTCTCAGCTTGACTGCTAATGTTTCTCCCACCTGGAATTCTTTTTCTTAGGGGATGAGCCATTAGATTATGGCTATTTCCCTTTTTTCTTTCAAAAGCAATTTTAAATTTACAGAAGAGTTGCAATAATAGTACAACAGTATTTTTTCCAAACATTTTCTGAACTTCTCTTTTTCTGAGACTAGATTGGTGATGAGATGCTTCATTACCCCCAAATTCTTTAGTGTTTTTTTTCCGTGCAAATAAGGACATTCTCCTGCATAACCACAATGCAGCCACCAAAATCAGGAAATTAACACTGATACATTAAAATCACCCAATCCACAGACCCCTAATTGTCTCAGTAATGTCCTTTGTGGTAAAACAATCCAATCAGGATCAAACATTGCATTTGGTTGCAGAGTATATTCATTTTCTATTCCTGCTATAACAAAATACCACAAATTTGTGACTGAAAACAACACAGATTTATTACCTTGCAGCTCTGTAGTTCAGAAGTCTGACATACCTCTCACTAGGCTAAAATCAAGGTGTCAGCAGTACTGCATTCCTTCTGGAGGCTCTGGGGAAGAATCTGTTTCCTGGCCTTTTCCAGCTTCTGGAGGCTGCCCACATCCCTTGGCACGTAGCCCCCTCCATCTTAAAAACCAGCAAAATTGCATCTCTCTGATGCTATATTGTGTCTGGTGCATCTTCCATCCTCAGATCTCTTTCTCTGATTCTCCTCTTTTATCTCCCTCTTCTACTTTTGGAGCTTGGCTGCTAACCAAAAGGCCAGCTGTTCGAATCCACCAGTGGCTCCTTGGAAACTCTATGGGACAGTTCTACTCTGTCCCGTAGGGTTGTTATGAGTTGGAATCGACTCAATGGCAATAGGTTTGTTTTGTTTTTGTTTTTGGGGTGGGGGGATGCAAACAATTAATGCACTCAGTTGCTAACCAAAAGGTTGGAGGTTCAGATCCACCCAGAGGTGCCTTGGAAGAAGGGCCTGGTGATATATTTCAAAAAGTCAGCCTTTGAAAACCCTGTGGAGCACAATTCTACTCTGACACTTAAGGGGTCCCCATGAGTCGGAGACAACTCAGTAGCAACTGGTTACTGGTGATAACATTTGCCCATCCAGAAAATTCAGGATAATCTCCCTATCTTAATGTCAACTGATTAACAATCTTTCTTCCATCTGCAACCTTAATATCCCTTTGCCATATAGGGCAACATGTTCACAGCCACCAGGGATGAGGATGTGGACGTATTTGGGGGGCCATTATTCTGCCTACCACACTGGCTCTCTTTAGTCTCCTTCAATCTGGAATCTTTCTTCTATCTTTTACTTTCATGACCTTGACCCTTTTGACAATTTCATGCCTGTCATTTTGTAGAATGTCCCTCAATTTGGGCTTATCCGATGTGTCCTCGTGATTACATTCAAGTTAAATACTTGGCAGGAATATTACAAAAGTGCTGTGTTCTTTTCATTGCATTCTGTCAGGTGGCAGGCACATGATCTTGATTTTGTCCCATTACTGGTGATGTTAATCACTTGATTAAGGTGATATCTGCCAGGTTTCTCTGTGTAAAGTTACTCTTTTTCCCTTTGTAATTAGTGTGTATTTTGTGGTGAGGCACTTACAGACTATGTAAATATCCCGTTCCTCATCAAACTTTCACCCACTAATTTTAGCACCCATTGATATTTCTTGGCAGAATTAATCATTACTCTAATGGTTGCCAAATCGTGCTTTTCTAAATCCATCATCACTTCTATATTTATTTACTGGATTTCTACTGTAGAGCTTTCTCTTCTCCCCAGTTATTTCTTCATTTATTTATTTATATCAGTATAAACTCATGGATTCCTGTTTTATTCAATGGATTATAATTTATTATCAGCGTAATTTATTTTGATACTTAAATTGTCCCAGGCCTGACCAATGGGAGCACTTTCAAATGATCTCCTATGTCCTTTCAACATGTTCTCCTCACACTTTGAGCATTTCCTTATTTTCTAGAACAAGATGTTCTAAGTTCATCTTGTACTTTCTCTGCCCCAGCCCTCGCTGGAATCAGCCATTTCCTTAAGGAGCCCTGGCTCCTTCTAGTGGAGAATGGTAGTTAGAAGCCAAGATCTCGTTGTTCAGAGTACTCATTACTACTGGAATGTTAGTGCTTCTGGGCCCTCTCAATGAGCACATGTATTTACTTCTATGTTTCTTTCTTTCTTTCTTTACATATATTGAAAACATGAGTTCACACAGATACCTTCAATTCCACAGGGTTTATTCCAGTTTTTCTCTTTTCATATTTATAACTCTGTCTCTAATGATGAGAAATCTGGCTCCCGTTATTCTCAACAGATTTACTTACTGGATCAATTTCCATACGTAACTAATCTCTCCTCACCACTACTGCCCACATGTGTAGTCACCCTTGTCACCCTGCCAGGACACCATCACCATGCCACGTCTCCACTACCACTACCTCCCCCATGCAATCACCCTCTTCTCTCTGCTCAGGCTCCAGCAGCTCCCACCAGGCTTCCAGGCTACAAACCCTTGCCCCCTTTCAGGCATCTACCTTGCTTGCCCCAACCTGATGGCTTTTGGGCTATGTTATTAAAGAGAGAAGGCAGAAAGAGGAAAGTGCCAACTAGAATTCTAATCTGTCAAGAAAGTATATGTATGTGATTTACTGAGGAAATGCTCACAGGGGAACTTAGTAAGGGGATAAAGGAAGCAGGAAAGAGAAAGAGGCATACAAGAATGTGGTTTCAGGTAAAGCCCAGCTCCAGCCTGATCCCACAGGGTACCTGTCAGTCATGGGGAGGGGCTATAACTCCAGGCAAGGTGGCTTCAATCATCCAAAGGTGATTATGGAGGACCGCCCACCTCCTCCTCCTTCTCCTCTCTTTCTCCTCATTCTTCTTTTTCTCCTTCTCCTCCTTGTCCTCTGTCCTAGTCATCTAGTGCTGCTTTAACAGAAATACCACAAGTGGGTGGCTTTATCAGACGGAAACTTATTTCCTCACAGTTTAGGAGGCTAGAAGTCCAAATTCAGAGCACCAATTCTAGGGGAGGGCTTTCTCTCTCAGTCGGATCTAGGGGAAGGTCCTCGTCTCTTTTCAACTTCTATTACTTGGCTCCTTGGTGATCTTCATGTGGCATGGCATTTATCTTCCATTTCTCTGCTTGCTTCTCTGTGCCTAATCTGCTCTTTTTATATCTCAGAGGTGATTGGCTTAAAACACACCCTACACTGACATGGCTTCTTAACACAACAAAGAAAAACCATTTCCAAATGGGATTATAACTACAGGCATAAAAACCCATTGCCAATGGAGTCAATTTCAACTCATAGTGACCTATAGGACAGAGCAGAACTGCCCCATAGGGTTTCCAAGGCTGTAACCCTGGTGGCATAGTGTTTAAGTTCTATGACTGCTAAGCAAAAGGCTGGCAGTTCGCATCCACCAGCTGCTCCTTGGAAACCCTATGAGGCAGTTCTACTCTGTCCTATGGGGTCGCTATGAGTAGGAATCGACTTGATGTCAACAGACTTGGTTTTTGGGGGGGTTTAATCTTTCCAGAAGCAGACTGCCACATCTTTCTCCCAGGAAACGGCTGGTGGGTTTGAACCACTGACCTTTCAGTTAGCAGCAGAGAGGTTAACCACTGCACTACCAGAGTTCCTTTGTAAGTGGTTAGATAGTATTTCAGGATTTGAGGCCCATACAGTCTCAATCACAACTACTTACCTCTGTCCTTGTAGCACACAAGCAGTTATAGACAATATGTAAACAAATGGGTGCAGCTTTGTTCCTATAAAACTTTATTTACAAAAAAAGGTAGAAAGCCAGATTTAGCCCAAGGGCCACAGTTTGCTGATTCTTGCACCAAACTAAAGGCAGCCTTTCCTGCCAGTTTTTGAGTCCAAGCAAACCTAGACATTTTGTGGTTGTCAGCTTCTGAATGTTCCTTCTAAAACAAGTTTGACCTGTTCCTGTCGCTTAGTTATTTTCCAAGGCATAAGCAGGGTCATCAAACAGAGACAGCTTCAAGGAGATAAGATCAGTAACTCTAAATTTTCTTCAGTTTCAGACTTGAAACTGGATTAAGGGGCAAATTGATCAGTCGAGGGCCCAGAACCCTCTAAGGGCCGAAACACAACACTGGAATCATAAGGAGATGAAGAAAATTAAACACACAAATCCCTTCTCAGGAAAGGACTATATTTGTCCAGTCATTCATCCCACATATGTTTACTGAGTTCTGCTGTGGACCAGGTCCTGTGCTAGGTGCTAAAGATCAATCCGCTCATGATCCTAACAGATATAAACCATAAAAAAGAAAAACCAAACCCATTGCCGTTGAGTTGATTCCAAGTCACTGCAACCCTGTAGGACAGAGTAGAACTGCCCCATAGGGTTTCCAAGGAGCACCTGGTGGATTTGAACTGCTGACTTTTTGGTTAGCAGCCATAGCACTTAACCACTACACCACCAGGGTTTCCCTAACAGATATAGTCCCTCCCTTACAGAGCTTAACATTGAGTGGCAGGGCAGTTGTCAACCACACAAAACCATAAACAAACATGAAGTTGTAACTGCGAGCTCAGATCCAAAAGATCAGTAGGAATTAACTAGGTAGAAAATAGGGGGAACAGTGTTACAGGCAAAAGGAACAGCATCTGAAAAATTCCTATGGCTAGAGTATGATAGAATGGAAGATCATTGTGTCTGGAGCAGAACCGTTGAATGTGTCAAGGTGAGGCTTAGGAGCTGGCAGAGTAGGCCAGTCAGGTAAGATAACGGACCACCTTAGGGAGTTTTGTCTTCATTTTAACAGTGAGTGAAGTTATTATATGTTTTTAGGTGGGAGGATGACATCATCTGATACGTTTTTTTAAAAGATCACTTAGTAGCAATGTGGAAAATTGATTGGAAGGGAGCTAAAGTACATAGGTAGAACAGGTAGATATGTTTAAAAGGAATAATTTTTGATGTGTTCTGGTTATCTAGGTTGATTAACCAACTTCTACAAAAAAGAGTTGCTTAAAAGGATGACAACATTTATTTTGCTCACACTTCTGTAATTTGGGCAAGGATTGGCAGACAGAGCAGTCTCTTCTCTCATCAGCATTACCTGGGATTTCTAGAAGGCTGAGGCTAGAATCAGCTCAGGGTTTGTTCAGTCACAAGTCTGACAGTGGATACTGGCTGTCACCTGGGATCTTAGCTGGGGCTGTTGCACAGAACACCTAAATGTAGCCTCTCCACGTGGCCTGGACTTCCTCACGACATGGTGGCTGAGTTCTAAAGCCATAGATCCCAAGAGCCCCAGACAGAAGCTGCATCATCTTTTTTGACCTAGCCTCAGATTTTTTTTTTTTCAGAAGTTACACATTTCCACGGCATTCTATTCTTTAAATACAAATCACTAGGTCAAGTTGGTTGATAGTGTTGTTCAAATATTCTATATTCTATGCTGATTTTTTTGTCTACTTGTTTTATCAATTACCAAGATAGGAATTCTATTAGTTTTCTATTGCTGCTATAACAAGGTACCACAAATTTAATAGCTTAAAACAATACAAACCCATTTTCTTACAGTTCTGTAGGTCAGAAATCTGACACATGTCTCACTGGATTAAATTAGGATGTCGGCAGGGCTGCATTCCTTTCCGGTGGCTCTAAGGGAGAATCCATTCCCTTGCCTTTTCCATATTCTAGAGGCTGCCTGCACCCCTTGGTTTGTGGCCGCTTTTCTCTGTCTTCAAAGCCAACAGTAGCAAGTTGAGTCCATCTCATATCACATCACTGTGACCTCCTCTTCTGCTTTCCTCTTCTACTTTTAAGGACCCTTGTAATTACATTTGCTCATTTTTTTTTCAGCCTTTTACTTTTAACTTATGTTTTTATAAAAAAAATCGGTTTCTTATAGAAACCATTTAATTGGGTCTTGCATTTTTTTAATCAGTCTGACAATTCCTGATCTTTAATTGGCATCTTTAGACTATTTACATGTAATGTAATTATCAATATGATTGGGTTTGAATATGCTATCTTGCTATTTATTTCTCATTGGGTTCATCTGTTATTTGTTCTTCCTCTTTCCCTGCATTCTTCTGGATCATGGTTTATTATTGCATTTTATCTCCACATTGCCTTATTAGCTATAGTTCTTTGTTTAATTCTTTTAATGGTTGCTCTAGAGTTTACAATATGCATATTTACCTAAACTACCATCAAAGAAGAAGGTTTGGTAATTGGAAAATATGGCCTTGGTGATAGAAATGATGCTGGATAGTACATGATAGAATTTTGCAAGTCCAATGACTTATTCATTGCAAATATCTTTTTTCAACAACATAAATGGTGATTATAGATGTTGACCTCACCAGACGGAATATGCAGGAATCAAATCAACTACATCTGTGGAAAGAGATGATGGAGAAGCTCAATATTGTCAGTCAGAACAATGCCAGGGGCCAACTGTGAAACAGACCATCAATTGCTTATATGGAAGCTGAAGTTGAAGCTGAAGAAAATTAAAACAAGTTCACAGGAGCCAAAGTACAACCTTGAGTATATCCTACCTGAATTCAGAATGGACATCAGAAGAGATATCAAAAGAGACTCTGAAACTTGCTCTTGAACTAGAGTAGCTAAAGCAAATGGAAGAAATGATGATGTAAAAGAGCTGAACAGAAGTTTTCAAAGGGCAGCTCACGAGAACAAGTAAAGTATTATAACGAAAGGTGCAAATACCTGGATTTAGAAAACCAAAAGGGAAGAACACACTCAGCATTTCTCAAGCTGAAAAAACTGAAGAAAAAATTCAAGCCTCGAGTTGCAATATTGAAGGATTCTCTGCTGGCACATCGGTTAAAGCACTTGACTGTTAACCAAAAGGTTGGTGGTTCCAAATTACCAGTGGCTTTCCAAGGGAGAAAGATGTGGCAGTGTGCCTCCATAGAGATTTACAGCCTTGGAAACCCTATGGGGTAGTTCTGAGTCAGAACTGACTCAATGGCGGTGTGTTTTTTTGTTTATGGAAAGCATCAAGGGAAGATGGAAGGAATACATGGACTCACTGTACCAGAAAGGATTGGTCAACATTCAACCATTTCAGGAGGTAGCATATATTCAAGAACTGATGGTATTGAAGGAAGAAGTTCAAGCTGCACTAAAGGCATTGGCGAAAAACAAGGCTCCAGGAATTGACGGAATACCAACTGAGATGTTTCAACAAATGGATGCAGCTCTGGAGGTGCTCATTCATCCATGCCAAGAAATTTGGAAGAGAGCTACCTGGCCAACTGACAGGAAGAGATCCATATTTGTGCCCACTCCAAAGGAAGGTGATTCAGTGGAATGCAGAAATTATGGAACAGTATCATTAATATCACATGCAAGTAATATTTTGCTGAAGATCATTCAAGAACAGTTGTAGCAGTACATTGACAGGGAACTGCCAAAAGTTCAAGCTAGATTCAGAAGAAGATATGGAACTAGGGATATCATTGCTGATGTCAGATGGATCCTGGCTGAAAGCAAAGAATACCAGAAAGATGTTTTTTTATTGATTATGCAAAGGCATTCAACTCTGTGGATCATAATAAATTATGGATATTATTGTGAAGAATGGGAACTCCAGAACACTTAATTGTGCTCATGCAGAACCTGTACATAGACCAAGAGGCAGTCGTTCAAATAGAACAAGGGGATACTGTGTGGTTTCAGAGCAAGAAAGGTGTGCATCAGGGTTGTACCCTCTTACCATACTTACTCAATCTGTTTGCTGAGCAAATAATCTGAGATGCTGGACTATATGAAGAATGCAGCATCAGGATTAGAGGAAGACTCACGAACAACCTGCGTTATGCAGATGACACAACCTTCCTTGCTGAAAGTGAAGAGGACTTCAAAGCACTTATTGATGAAAATCAAGACCATAGTCTGCAGTACGGATTATACCTCAACATAAAGGAAACAAAATCCGCACAACTTGGCCAATAAGCAACATCATGATAATGGAGAAAAGATTGAAGTTGTCAAGGATTTCATTTTATTTGGATCCACAATCAATGCCCATGGAAGCAGCAGTCAAGAAATCAAATGATGTATTGCATTGGGCAAATCTTCAAAAGACCTCTTTCAAATGTTACTAAGCAAAGATGTCACTTTGAGGACTAAGGTGTATCTGACCCAAGCCATGGTATTTTCAATCCCTTCATACGCACGCAAAAGCTGGACAACGAATAAGGAAGACAGAAGAAGAATTGATACCTTTGAATTATGGCGTTGGCAAAGCATATTGAATATACTATCGATTGTTTTGGAAGAAATATAACCAGAGTGCTCCTTGGAAGGGAGGATGGCGAGAGTTCGTCTCACGTACCTTGGACACGTTATCAGAAGGGACCAGTCCCTAGAGAAGGACATCATGTTTGGTAAAGTAGAGCGTCAGTGAAAAAAACGAAGACCCTTAACGAAATGGATTGACACAGTGGATGCAACAATGGGCTAAAACACAGCAATGATTGAAAGAACAGTTCAGGACCAGACGACGTTTTGTTCTGTTGTACATAGGGTCACTATGAGTCAGAACCGACTCGATGGTACCTGACAACAGCAACAACAACCATTAATGAATATTCCACACACTTCACATATGGTATAAGAACCATGCAATAGTATACATTCATTCCACCATCCTGCCTTTTGTCTTTTACGGCCATACGTTTTACTTCTACAGATGTTATAAACCTCACAGTACATGATTATTTTCTTTCAACCATCAGTTGTATTTTTAAAAGATTTTAAAATCATACAAATGTGTTTCATATAATTGTGCACATATGCATCATTTCTGGCACTTTTCATTCCTTTGTATTGATCCAAATTTCTATCAGTATCATTTTCCTTCTACCTGACAAACTTTATTTAACATGTCTTGCAGTTCAACCCTCTTCTTGAACTGGGAGAAAAAAAAAAAATGCTTGAAGAAAAACCTTTAGTCTGCCCTCATTTTTTGAAAAATATTTTCAGTAGGTACCTGCGGTGTGATTAATTACTTTTGTGTGTGGCCTTTCTACCCATGGTCTTGTAACTCCCACCCAAGTGATCGTGTGATAGGGTAATCGCAGTTCACCAAGGGGACTGTTCAGCTTTGCCTTAAAAGGGAGCCAATTCCAGAGCAGAGGAGGAGGATCCTACCACCACCAAGGAAGAACATCCAGGAGCTGAGAGCACATCCTTTGGACCTGGGGTCCCTGTGCTGAGAAGCTCCTGGAAGCAGACCAACATAGAGAGAGAGCAAGCTTTAACTCTGAAGATGGTGAGAAGCAGTGGCAAGAGAGACCCAGTAACAGGAGAGGCGTGGTAGGCTGCCCGGCCCACGGAGAGAGAAAGCTGAGTACACCGATCTTTTCTTCCGTAGCATCTAATCTGCTACTAATCTTATCTAGTGTAAAAGTCATCTTATTTCAGATATTGTAAGTCCTGTGCTAGCTGTTATCTAAGGTCCAGAAACCATTTTTTCATACATTTGGTCCGATTTTCTAGTTGTTAAAAGTGGTAAGGGTAGCTCCAATTCCTGTTTCTCCGTTATGGCAGAAGCAGAATTCAGACATGTTTTCCCACCATGACAGTAGGCTATTAAGGTGGCAGATGAGAACTCAGGAAATACATTCTGGTTAAAACAGACTTCTAGGGAAATAGGTTCTGTTAACTGTAGGGCTTTTGCTTTGCTCATTGTGGCTTCCAGTTTGAGGCCAGAGGCAAATGTTCAGAAAGAAAGCTGCGTTCTACCACCCAGAACCTTCCTCCTGCCTACCTCCAGACTTTGGCTTCTTTTTGGAAGAAAGTTAACAAACACTGAAATAATTTCATTTAAAGGAGCAGCAAACTATGATCCTGCCCGAGACACACCCATATCCCTCTCTGCCCTCTTAAGAACAAAAAGATCTGATTTCTATGTAATCAGAAATAAGAATTCTCATTTAGTAGTGATTTTTTTTACATGCATATCTGATCATATCACTGGTAACTCTGTCCCTTGTTACTTCTCTGCCTTTGGGGTACACTCCAGGCCTCCGTGTGGCCTACAGTAAATGCCCCCTGGGGATGTGGCAACCTCTTGCCCCCTCGCATCTGTATCTTTAGCCACACCAAACCTCCCATGCCCTCTCCAATGCCACTGTTCCTGTTTGAGCAGTGTCTGTTTACATGACTCTTTCCCCACTTCAGTGTAAGTTACCTCCTCCTTTTTATAGCTGCCCAAAATGAAAATGACAGCCTCAACTTCCTTGTCATTAAGACAGGGAGGGGTGGAGAGAAGGGAGGAAGATCAGACATAATAACAAGGATGCTGTCACAAGAGGCACTGTTTGCACTCACTGACGACCATTCTGATCAGCTCACCTGGCCTTGCTGGGCTTGTCTGCCTGCCACTGCCTTGCGTTGGGCCAGGCTGCTTTGATTGCTGCCCCTCAAACACTACAAGGATATAGATCAGAAGCTAAGTCTTCGTTATATGAGGATAACAGGGACCTTGATCTTCCAGTAACTCCTAAAATAATCAGTATAGTACATGCTCTGGCTCAGAGAAAACCTGGATTCAAATCTCAGCCTTCTGAAGGCAGGAACGCAAACAGAAACCTGTGCGTGAATGGCCACTGCGGCACTTTGTACAATAGCCAAAGGGTGGAAAGGACTAAAATGGCCATCAACAGATGAATGGATAAACAAAACGCAGTTGGTTTAGTATATACACACAATGGAGTACCACTCAGCCTTAAGAGAGATGGAGTCTGAGACATACCACAACATGGAGTGAACTTTGAGAACATGCTGAGCGAAATAAATCAGTCACTTACATGAAATAAGCAAATATATAGAAACCACAGACTGTTAGTGGTTACCAGGGGAGGGAGGGAGAGGGAAAGGGGGAGTCTCTGCTTAGGGGGCACTGAGGTTATACTAATGGTGGTGGAATAAGTTGGAAAAGAATAGAAGAATGGTGGTGCAACTTGAAGAATGTAATCGATGTTACCGAATCGTACCTGTAGAAATCGTTGAATTGGTGTACGTTTTGTTAGGCATTTTTTCACCACCTACCCACTGCCATCAAGTTGATTCTGACTCTTAGAGATCCCATATAGGGTTTCCAAGACTGTAAATCTCAACGGAAGCAGACTGCCACATCCTTCTCCCGCAGAGCTGCTGGCGGTTTCAAACCTCCCACCTTTTGGTTAGCAGTCAAGCGCCTTAACCACTGTGCCACCATGTCTCCTTTTTCACCACAATACGGTTAAAAAAAAAAAAAAAAAAAACTGGCTTCCCCACTCACTAGTTGGTGACTGTGGGTAAGTTCTCTCTCTCTCTCTGAGTCTGAGAGATTTGCCTTGGACATAAATGGAGAGGACCTTTGGCCCACTTGATGGTCTCATGAGATTAAACAAGATAGTGCATGAAAAGCACTTAGCACAGCGCCTGGCACATAAATAGCACTGAATCAATATTACTGTTGTAGGAACAGGGATGGCCGGTCCCGCCTCATCACCAGGCTGCAAGCCTTATTGCTGGTGTGCATGAGAGAGACCTTCTTCGGGTTAGACCTCAGCAGGGCCTTCTACCTTCAGCCTGTCTCAGTACCCTTTATATAATCAGACAGATGAATGCAGGTTTCTTGTTGGCACCTAGCACTTGAATTAGCTTCTGCATGGACTCTGCCACGTAGAACACTTTCTCTGACTGGATCAAGGAAAGGAAACTCATCCAGCTGACTAGTTTGTTGGCTGTTCTTGGCAAGTAACTCACAAACAAGGAGGGGAAAAAAATCTATATCTAAACTGACTTCTATACAGTGTAGCCAGCTGGGATGCCGGCCAAATTTTCTGGGCTAGAAATGAAAAAGGAATTTTTTTTTTTCTCTTGTCTTCAGGAACTAGTCTTGTAAAAATGGCATGGGGGGCAGAGTTTGACCTTCTCTAACTTCACAAGGAGGAAGGAAAATCAAGATCAACAGCCCAAGGCTGATTTCTACGAGGTGTATGTCAGACTTGCCTCCTCTCTCTGCCACCTTTACCAATTCTAACACCAACCACCCCTCCCACGGCACTCTCTACTTCCCTGCTGGTTTCAATAATTCATTGCAGTGGCCACACAGAACTCACAGACCATACTCACGATGGTGGGTTGATGAGGGAAGTAATGGGTTACAATTCAGGCTTGGGGAACACTCAGGATACACAGTTCGTCCATCAGGACAGGCTCTTCCCAGTGGTGCTTGCAAGCATGCCTCTTCCTGGCCCTCGGCCTCTGCCCAAAGGCACTCAGCTTTCTCTCTCCGTGGGCTGTGTCCTGCTGCCAGGTCTCTGCTGCCGGCTCTCTCCTGCCAGCGCTTCTCACTGTCTTCACTCTCTCTCTAGGTTTCCTGCTTCCAGGAGCTTCTCAGCACAGCAACCCCAGGCCCAAAGGACGTGCTAGCTGTTCTTCCTTGGTGGTGGTGGGAGTCTTATTCCTTGGTGGCAGTGGGAGTCTTCTCTTTTCCACCTCTGGAATGGCTCACCTCAAGCCCAGGAGGATGGCAAAACAGACCAATCCCTATGGTGGGCTACAATTACCGTACCTGCACAGTCTCACCCATTCGCCTGGATGGGAATTATAAGACCATGGCTAGAAAGGCCACACAAAAGCAATCCATAGCACTGCAAGTCTGCCATCAACCCTGCGTACCTCATAAGGGTCACTGTTGAATCCCACTTTGGGGGAGTTTAGGTCATAATTCCAAGCCTGGTTCTCAACATTGTCAACATTTACTTTCCGTGTAAATGAAGGTTTACGTTATAGTTCCCGCTGAGATGACAACTGTCCCTCATCAATGGCTGGTCTGGGTCTGTGATCCGCCTGCACCAAAGGCTGGTGAACAAGAAGAAGACAGATGCTGCTGGTTACTGGTGGTCCCACAATTCCTGGTAAAAATGCAGTATGCTTGAAATTGGTCTATCCTTATGACCTTGGTCACATCAAGAGTGAGAAAGATTTTTTTTTTATAATTTTTATTGTACTTTAGATGAAGGTTTACAGAACAAACTAGTTTCTCAGTAAACAATACACATACTGTTTTACAACATTGGTTAACCACTCCACGACATGTTAACACTCTCTCTTCCCAAACTTAGGTCCCCTATTGCCAGCTTTCCTGTCCCCTCCTGCCTTCTAGTCTTTGCCCCAGGGCTGGTGTGCCCCTTTAGTCTCGTTTTGTTTTATGGGCCTATCCAATCTTTGGCTGAAGGGTGACCCCCAGGAGTGACTACATTACTGAGCTGATAGGGTGTCTAAAGGCCATACTTTTGGGTTTCTCCAGTCTCTGTCAGGCCAGCAAGTCTGATCTTTCTTTTTGAGTTAGAATTTTATTCTACATTTTTCTCCAGCTCTGTCAGGGACCCTCTACTGTGATCCCTGTCAGAGCAGTCAGCGGTGGTAGCCAGGCACCATCTAGTTGTACTGGACTTAGTCTGGTGGAGGCCATGGTAGGTGTGGTCCATTAGCCCTTTGGACTAATCTTTCCCTTGTATCCTTAGTTTTCTTCATTCTTCCTTGTTCCCAAAGGGGTGAGGCCAGTGGAATATCCTAGATGGTCGCTCACAGGCTTTTAAGACCCCAGGTGCTACTCACCACAGTAGAATGTAGAACATTTTCTTAAAAACTATGTTATGCCAATTAAGGTAGATGTTCTCTGAGACCATGGTCCCCACAGCCCTCAGCCAAGCAATTCCATCCCTCAGAGAGTTTGGATATATCTACGGAGCTTCCATGACTTTGGCTTGTGCAAGTTGTGCTGGCTTCCCCAGTACTGTGTATTGTCTTACCCTTCACAAAAGCTACCATTTATCTCTTGTCTATTTAGTGTTTTTCCATCCTCACCCCTCCCGTCCCTTATAACCATCAAAGATTGTTTCTTTTTGTGTGTAAACCTTTTCATGAGTTTTTACAGTAGTGGTCTCATATAATATTTGTCCTTTTGTGATTGACTTATTTTACTCAGCATAATGCCCTTCAGATTCATCCACTTTATAAGATGCTTCACAGATTCATCATTGTTCTTTACAGTTGCATAACACTCCATTGTGTGTATGTACCACAGTTTGTTTACCCATTCATCCGCTGATAGGCATCTAGGTTGTTTCCACCTTTTTCCTATTGTGAACAATGCTGCAATGAACATGGAAGTGGATATGTCTGTCCATGTGATGACTCTTATTTCTCTAGAATACATTCCTAGGAGTGGGATTGCTGGATCATACAGTATTTCCATTTCTAACTTTCTAAGGAAGCGCCATATCATCTTCCAAAATGGTTGTATCATTTTGCATTCCCACCAGCAGTGCCTAAGAGTTCCTATCTCCCTGCAGCCTCTCCAACATCTATTTTCTGTCTCTCTGATTCATGCCAGTAATGCCAGGGTGAGATGGTATCTCACTGTGGTTTTGATTTGCATTTTTCAAATGGCTAGTGATGGTGAGCATTTCGTCATGAGTCTTTTGGCCACTTGAATGTCTTCTTTGGTGAAGTGTCTGTTCGTTTCCTTTGCCCATTTTTTAATTGGATTATTTGTCTTTTTATTGTAGAAGTGTTGGATTTTCTTGTAGATTTTAGAGATTAGAACTTTGTCTGATTTGTAATACCCAGATTTTTTTTCCCAGTCTGTAGGTTCTCTTTTTACTCTTTTGGTGAAGTCTTTTGATGAGCATAAGTGTTTAATTTTTAGAAGATCCCAGTTATCTAGCTTATCTTCTGGAGTTTGTGTGTTGTTGCTTGTGGTTTGTATCCTGTTAATGCTGTGTATTAGAGCCTCTAGTATTGATCCTATTTTTTCTTCTATGAACTTCATAGTTTTTGGCTTTATATTTAGGTTTTTGATCCATTTTGAATTAGTTTTTGTATATGGTGTGAGGTATGGGTCCTGTCTCATTTTTTTGCAGATGGACATCCAGTTCTGCCAGCACCATTTGTTAAGAAGACTGTCTTTTCCCCATTTGACAGACTTTGGGCCCTTGTCAAAGATCAGGTGACAGTAGGTAGATGAATTTACACCTGGGTTCTCAATTCTGTTCCATTGGTCAATGTATCTGTCATTGTACCAGTACCAGGCTGTTTTGACTACCACAGCTGAATAGTAGTTTCTGAGGTCAGGTAGTGTGAGTGCTCTTACTTTAATCTTCTTTTTCAATAGTGCTTTACTTAGCCAGGGTATCTTTCCTTTCCATATAAAGCTAATGATAATTTTTTCCATCTCTTTAAATAATGTTGTTGGTATTTGGATCAGGATCGCATTGTGTTTGTAAATTCCTTTGGGTAGAATTGTCATTTTCACAATGTTAAGTCTACCTATCCATGAGCATGGTATATTTTTCCATTTATGTAGATCTCTTTTGGTTTCTTGCAGTAGTGTTTTGTAGTTTTCATTGTATAGGTCTTTTATAACCCTGGTTAGATTTATTCCTAAGTATATTATTTTTTTAGGGGCTATTATAAATGGTATTGTTTTCCTGATTTCCTTTTCATCATTTTCTCTACTGGTGTGTAGGAATCCAACTGATTTTTGTATGTTTATCTTGTATACTGCTACTCTGCTGAAACTTTCTATTAGTTCCAGTAGTTTTCTTGCAGAGTCTTTTGGGCTTTCTATGTATAGTATCATCCACAAATAGGACAGTTTAATTTCTTCATTACCAATTTGGATGCCCTTTATTTCTTTTTCTTGCCTTATTGCTCTAGCTAGGACTAGAAAGAGTGAAAAATAATTATTATTTACTCTCCCATTGGCCAGGACATGTTATGGTTGAACAAGGGGCTGGTTTACATATAAGGTATCTCTGCCCTTTTGTTGATTGCCTGCTCACCTGGTCACTTTGGGACTGGGAATAGAACCATTATGTGAGCAAGGTGATTCCTAATACCCAAGGAGTGGTTGTGCCTAGCAAAAGGAAAAAACAAAACAAAAAAAACTCATCTGCTCAGAAGAAGTCTAGGCAATGATGTCACACATGCTTCTGTTCATAATTTGTAGAGCTTTTATCTCATAAAAGTCCATACACCTCCCCACTCTGTAGGAGAATTTAGCAAGAAAGACCCTTTTCCAAACCACAGTACTCACTTCCCATTTAGCACAACTCTTGGGCTCAGAACTCAGTTTGAACACTAGGTTAAAGAACTTGGAAACAGTTTATTCCCTTAAATAGGTCAACTATTACTCCCCTGCCATGGGTCCATGCCATTTGTGCATAAATGGTGCAAAGTATATTCCATGCACATTTCCTAAGAGCTTCCAACTCCAGCACCTTTGCTGGGGCTGGGTGAGCAGAATGTGTGTGTATGGGGTGAGGGAGTGGTATATATAGGGATAATAAATAAAACACAATGATTGCCTGCCTGTTCTCAAAACCTCTGGAGGCCAAGTAGTGCCTTTAAGATACTCAAGGCTGAGATAACCAACAAGTGGACCCCAGATCCCTCCCTGTTACCCCCAGAGGCTTACACTTCTGGCATCCCTAGAGGGCTTGGTGCCACCTCATGGGAGCACAGGGAGCACGGAGGAAAGAGGACTCATAGTTTTGGGGTCTTTTAAGATGTCATTCACACCCTCTGCCTCCTCCCGTGCCACTTTTCCACGTCACCAGCATAACTAACATATCACCCACAACCCCCACAGGTACAGCAGCCAGGCAATCGGAAGGTCAACGCTAATGAAAGATGCTATGTGGAAAACCAGGGCCAAGCCAAGCTGACATAATTAGCTGTATTTGTGATCCTCGAGGTTTGGCGAGTGAGGATGAGTTGGGAGGAGAGTTGGGGAGGGGGTCATCCTCTTCTGAAGCCTCTGGAACAAAGAGAGCAATTTGGATGGCTTCCAGTTAGTGACAGCAACTTTCTAAGTGGCTATCTAATTTTTTTATCTAATTAGTGCCTGTCTGGCTTCCAAAAGATGGCTGCACACACCAAATAAACAAAGACGCTTGGCTTCCCCATAACTCCAGCCCATGGACTTTCAGGATGTCAACAGCTTCAGATTCACCCTTCGTCGCCACTGTTCTAATGCCAGAGGGTGTTTTTCCCCTCAAAAGTGCCATTTGCATCACTAGCGTTTGGAGCACAGCTTAATAATGTTGTTGACATCCCAAACACCCCCAGAGCCACTTAAGAAGAGTCATTAGCTCTCTGATGTTGATGGGGAAAGGAGAAACATATATGCTGCAACAAAAACCATTTTTATCTAGTTTTTAATTTTCAAATGAGTCAAGTATACTTCTGTATGAACTCGAGTAAGTGGGCTAACCTGGACAAGCTTTCATCTGTAAAAGACTACTCATCTGTAAAAGAGGGTTGTTAACATACTTAACCTGAAAGGTTGTTGTCAGGACCCATGACAAGGGCGTACCTTTGTAGATGCTCAAGAAATCGTACATGATGATGATGGTGATGTTGGTGATGACAGTGGTGATGATGGTGATAAAGACAATGATGGTGATGATGAAGATGATCCAAACCCATTGCTGTCGAGTCAATTCTGACTCATAGCAAGTCTATAAGACAGGGTAGAACTGCCCCATAGGGTTTCCAAGGCTGTAAATCTTTATGGAAGCAGACTGCCATATCTTTCAATTCGAACTGCTGACCTTTTGGTTAGTAGCCAAGCTCTTAACCACTGCACCACCAGGGCTCCAATGAGGATGATAGTGGTGATATTTATTTCCCCTCAGTGATCCTGATTCCCAAACTGGGGAGAACTCAACAACATAACATAAAAAGGGGCTGTTGGTTGATGAGCTCATGCTCTTGTCCTCATTGCACAATGAAACATAATAATGATAATTACCATTTGCAAGAGTGCTGGACTGTTTTCAAAGTATTTTCACATGCATTGTCTCATTTGCACCATTCCACTGCTCTATGAGCAAGTTACTATTATTACCCTTGGTACACGAATGAAAAAAATGTGACTTAGAAAATTAAGAATCTTGCCCAAGATCCCACCAGTACTAAGGAGAGAAGCCACGTCTTGAACATGAGCCTTGAGACCCCAAATCTAACGTTTTTCCTGAGGCACAAATATTGCCATTCAAGCATTTTAGGGAGTATGGAGAGGAACTTAGAACACTGATTGAACTGGTTGCAACTCATGGACTTTGACAATAAAGGAACTCAGGAAATAGAGACCTGAGAGAGAAAAAAGTGGGCCTTAGTGACCAATGGCATCTAACGCTCTTTGCATCAGCCCATAAGAGAGATGGGAGGCTCAGTGAAAAGCCAGAATTCCAAAACACATTTTAAAGAAACTGCTTTGTTATCTATTATTGCATAATGAATCACTCCAAAACTTAGTGGCTCAAAACAACAACCATTTTATTTTCTTTCACAATTCTGGAAGTTGACAGGACACAGCTGGATGGTTCTTCCACTCTATGTGAGCTACAGTCATCTGGGAGCTCAAATGAGCAGAAATGTCCAAGATGGCTCATTCACACGGCTGGCAGTTGATGTTGGCTACTGGCTGAGATCTCAGCTGGAGAGCCTCAGTTCTCCTCTACGTGGCCTTTCCATGTGGCTTGAGCTTCTGATAGTGGGGAGGCTAGGCTATGGGAGGGAGTATCTCAAGAGTGAGCATTACAGAAGAGTGGAAAGAGAAACTGCAAGCCCCGTTCTCTTAAGAACTGGGCTCAGATGTCCCAGAATATCATGCTGTCTTAGTTTCTCAGCACTGCCATAAAAAACACCACAAAGTGGATGACTAAAGACAGAAATTTATTTTCTCACAGTTCTGGAGGCTAGACATCCAAAATTCAGGGTGTCAGCGGGGCTATGCTATCTTCAGCTCTAGGAATATTCTTCCTTTTCTCTTTCAGCTTCTGTAGCTCTCCACATTGCCTGGTGTTCCTTCTCTCATAGAGTCTTGTGTGTTATTGTGTCCCTGTGTGTGACTCTGTGTGAATTTGTTTCCACGCTTGCCTTCTTCTATAAGATACCAGTCATAGAATTAGGAACCACCCCACTCCTGTATTATCTTGTTAACTTGATGGATAACATCTGCAAAGAAACCTATTTCCCTAAACAAGGTCATACACACAGGTACAGGAGTTAGGACTTTAACATCTCTTTTGGGGCGGGGGGCACAATTTAATCCATAACACACATCTACCACATTCTATTGGTCAAAGTAGTCACAAGGCCAGCCTACATTCAAAGAGAAGGGAAACACAGGCATTAATCCTTCCTTATCAATAACTACATTAAATGTAGATACAGTAAACATTTATATCAAAAGGGTGAGGTTGAAAGAATGAATTTTTAAAATGATCTAACTATATGCTGTCTATAAGAAGCACATTTTATATCCAAAGGCACACATGAAAACAATTCCATTTATGATAGCACCAAAAATTAAACAAAAGAAGTACAAGACTTGCACCTGGAAAAATATGAAACATTCTTAAAAGAAGTTTTAAAAAGACCTAAATAAATGAAGAGACATCCCATGTTCATGGATTGGAAGACTTAATATTGTTAAGATCCAATACTCTCCAAATTGATCTACAGAGTCAATGAAATTCCTATCAAAATCCCAGCTGCTTTTTCCCCCAGAAATTGACAAACTGATTCTAATTTTCATATAGAAATGTGGGACCCGGAATAGTCAAAACAATCTTGATAAAGAGCAATATTCTAGAACTCATATTTCCTGATTTCAAAACTTAACTATAAAGTTACAGTAATCAAGACACTGTGGAACTAGTATAATGATGGACATATAAATTGATAGAATAGAATAGGCAGTCCAGAAATAAACCCATATGTTTATGGTCAATTGATTTTCAACAAGAATATCAAGACAATTCAATGGGAAATAATAATCTTTTCAACAAATAACCAGAATGCAAAAGAATGAATTTGGACTATTAGCTCACATCGTATACAAAAATTAAATCAAAATGGATCAAAGCTCTAAATCTTAGAGCTAACACTATGAAACTTTTAGAAGAAAATGGGTGTAAATGTTTGTGACTTTGGATTAGGCAACGGTTTCTTAGATAAGACAAGAATAAGAAGCCAAAGAAAAGAGATAAATTAGAGTTTATCAAAATTAAAAACTTTTGTGTATCAAAGGATACCATCAAGAAACTGAAAGGATAATCCACAGAATAGGAGAAAATACTTGCGAATCATATACCTGATAAGGAACTTGTATCAAGATTATATAAAGAGCTCTTACAACTAACATATAAAGACAAATAGCCCAATTTTTTTTTAATGGACAGGGGATTTGAGCAGATATTTCTTCAAAGAAGATAGACAAATAAATGGACAATAAACACATAAAAAGATGTTGAACATCATTAGTTATTAAAACCAAAAACTCATTGCCTTCGAATCAATTCCAACTCATAGTAATCCTATAGAACGGAATAGAACTGCCCCATGGGGTTTCTGAGGAGCAGCTGGTGGGTTCGAACTGCCAAACTTTTGGTTAGCAGCCAAACTCTTAACCACTGAGTCACCAGGGCTCCATTAGTCATTAGGGAAATGCAGATCGAAGCCATACTTCACAACTACTTGAATGGCTATAAGAAGAAACAAAAAATCAGACAGTAAGAACTGCTGGTGAGGATGTAGAGAAATTAGAAGCCTCATATATTGCTTGTCAGAATGTAAAATGGCTTAGCCACTTTGGGAAATAGTTTGGCAGTTCCTCAAAAACTTAAACATAGAGTTACCACATGGCCTAGAAATTCCACTTCTATGTCTATACTTAAAAGAATTAAAAATATATTTTCATACATGAGCTTGTACATGAATGTCCATGGCAGCATTATACATAGTAGTTAAAAAGTGGGGCAAAAACCCAAATTCCCATCAACTGATGGATAAACAAAATGTGGTTTACAATGGAATATTATTCGGCTATAAAAAGCATAAAGTATTGATACATGCTACAACATTGAAGAATCTACATAAAAGAAGCCACTCACAAAAGTCAACATATTGCATGATTACATTTATATGAAACTTTTGAATAGGCAAATCCATACAGACAGAAATCAGATCAGTGGTTGCCAGGAGTTGGGGAAAGGGGGAATGGGTGCAACTGCTAATGGAAACGGGGTTTCTTTATGGGGTGATGAAAAAGTTCTAAAATAAAATAATCATTACACACCTCTGTGAATATCATGAAACCAGTGAATTGTACACTTTGAAATGGTGAATTTTATAGTATGTGAGTTTTATCTTTATAAAGCTATTATTAAAAAAAAAAAAAGAGTAAACTAGAAATAGAGGAAAAGTCCTTAACTTGACAAAGCGCTCCTACCAAAAACCTAAAGCAAACATTATATAATGGTGAAAATGTAGAAATTTTATAATTAAAGTTAAAAAAAAAAAGCATGTCTGCTTATTTAAGCAGCATTGTACTAGAGACCCTAGCTAGCAAATAAAACAAGAAAAAAAAATCAGATAAAGGAATGAACAAGAAGAAACAAAGAAATCATTGTTGGTGGATAGTATAATCAGTTACATTGAAAATCCAAGAAAATCTGCAACTAGAACTAGAAAGATAAGACAGCAAAGTTTCTGGATACAAAAATCAACAGTGTTCCTGTTGTTGTTGTTGATAGGTGCTGATGAGTCGGTTCTGACTCACAGCCACCCTACGTACAACAGAACGAAACACTGCCTGGTACTGTGCCATCCTCACAATTGTTGTTAGGCTCGAGCCCATTGTTGCAGCCACTGTATCATTTGACCGCCTCCCAACCTGAGGAGCTCATCTTCCAGCACTGTGTCAGGGTTCCGCTGCTGTTCATAAGGTTTTCACTGGCTAACTCTTCTCAGAAGTAGACCACTGGGTCCTTCTTCCTAGTCTGTCTTAGTCTGGAAGCTCAGCTGAAACCTGTCCATTATGAGTGACCCTGGTGGTATTTGAATACTGGTGTGGCATAGCTTCCAGCATCACAGCAACACACAAGCCCCCACAGTAGGACAAACTGACAGATGCGTGGGGGATAGTGTTCCTATCTGCCAGCAATAATCGTTAGAAAATGTAACCAAAAGAAAGTTTCCAGTCGTAAAAGCAAGAGAAACTTTCAGGTACTCCGGAATAAATCTTATAAAAGATGTGCAAGACCTTTATGGAGAAAATCATAAAAAGTTACTGAAGGATATAAGAGAAGGTCTGAAAAAAATGGAGAAATATAACATGTTCATGCATGGGAAGACTCAGTATTATACAGATGTCAGTTCTTCCCCCAGATTAATCTACAAATTCATTGCAATTCCAATCCAGATCCCAATGGAGCTTTTCATAGAGCTGGACAAGCTGATTCCAGCATTAATCTCAAATGGTTAAGGGCGAAGAAGAGCCAAGATAATTCTGAGCAGAAGAACATGGAGAAGGGACTTTCTCAACTAGATAGAAAGACTCACTATAAAACTCTCTGAAATTAAGTAATGTGAGAATCAGGAGGGGATAGACAAATATATCAGTGTAACAGACCAGTGAGATCAGAAACAGTCCCAAGTATTTATGAGGACTTAGTATATGTCAGAGGTAGCTTTAGGCATCAGCGAGGAAAGGATGGTTATTCAATAAGTGCTGTCGGACAAGTGCCTGTTTATATGGGGAAATTTGTCACTGGATCCCTCTCTCATACCACATATAAAAATTAATTCCAGATGAATCAAAAATAAACCTTCAAAACTATTGCAAGGAAATAGAGCAGAATATCTTTATGCAGTGGAATTGGGGAAAGATTTCCTCAACAAATACCAAAAGCTGCAAATTATAATGGAAAAACAAAATTTAATTTGACTACATCAAATATGAAAATTTCTGTAGGATAAAATCATTACAGAGCGAAATTAAAGTACAAGCCACACACTCGGAGAATGGCGTTGCAACAGTAGTATTCGAAATACACAATCTCCCTATAATTCAAAAAGAAAAAGACAATCCAATTTAAAAAAAAAAAAACAGAATACAAGAAATACAAACAGAAAATCCAGATGGTTGGTAAATATGTATTAAAAATTCAACTTCACTATTAAACTGGGAAATAAAATTTGAAACAACAAATTGAATTCTATTTCATACAGATCACATTGGCAAAAAAATTTAGTTACACTATTTGGGTTAAGTTGGGCTCACCCATGCTTTTAGGACTGCCTTTTGGGACAATAACCCTTGAAAGTAGTTTTGTAGTATATATGAAAGTTAGTCATGCAATTATTCTGTGATCCAGCACTTTTGCTGTTGGGTATGTTGTTGTTGTTGCTGTTAGGTGCCGTTGAGTCAGTTCCAACTCATAGCGATCCTAGGTAGAACAGGACAAAGCACTGCCCTGTCCTGCACCATCCTCGTTGTTGTTATACTTGAGCCCATTGCTGCAGCCACTGTGGGTATAGATAGACATAAAGAACCCCACACACAGTATTGATTGTAAAAGAACAATAACAACCACCTCCCCAAAAGGAAGCAATTTCCTAGTGTGTTATATTCATATGATGGAATATTATACAGCTATTAAAATGAATGAACTAGATATGTGAGTATCAGCATAGACAGAGCCTGCACACGTTGTATTGGGTGAATAAAGCCAGTTAAAGTTGGGGTAAGGAGAATAACAAGCTAAACTAATAAACTAATAAAGCTAAAACTAATCAATTTTTATTACTATATATATAATTTGGGTTTTTTATATATATAATTATATGTGTGCGTGTGTGTACACAGGTATCCCCCACTTATCAAAAGTTTGCTTTACGCCACTTTGTTTTTACTAAAGACCTACATTAGTACTTGTTTTCGCTAGCCGAAGGAAATCTGAAGAGGATTTTTGCTTTTAAGAAAAAAGTGAAAATAGCATCCAGCAGGAAGACCCCCATGTGTCTGTCAGTTTGTTGTACTGTGGGGGCTTGCGTGTTGCTGTGATGCTGGAAGCTATGCCACCGGTATTCAGGTACCAGCAGGGTCACCCATGGAGGAAAGGTTTCAGCTGTGCTTCCAGACTAAGACAGACTAGGAAGAGGGACCTGGAAGTCTACTTTTGAAAAGCATTAGCCAGTGAAAACCTTATGAATAGCAGTGGAACTTTGTCTGATATAGTGCTGGAAGATGAGCCCCCCAGGTTGGAAGGCACTCAAAAGATGACTGGGGAAGAGCTGCTGCCTCAAAATAGAGTCGACCTTAGTGACATGGAAGGAGTAAAGCTTTCGGGGCCTTCATTTGCTGATGTGGTGTGACTCAAAATGAGAAGAAACAGCTGCAAACAACCATTAAAAATCAGAGCCTGGAAGGTACGAAGTATGAATCTAGGAAAATTGGAAATCGTCAAAAATGAAATGGAACACATAAACATCAATATCCTAGGCATTGGTGAGCTGAAATGGACTGGTATTGGCCATTTTGAATCAGATAATCATATAGTCTACTATGCTGGGAATGACAACTTGAAGAGGAATGGTGTTGCATTCATCGTCAAAAAGAACATTTCAAGATCTATCCTGAAGTACAATGCTGTCAGTGATAGGATGATATCCATACGCCTACAAGGAAGACCAGTTAATACAACTATTATTCAAATTTACGCACCGACCACTAGGGCCAAAGATGAAATAACAGAAGATTTTTATCAGCTGCTGCAGTCTGAAATTGATCAAACATGCAATCAAGAAGCATTGATAATTACTGGTGATTGGAATGCGAAAGTGGGAAACAAAGAAGAAGGATCAGTAGTTGGAAAATATGGCCTTGGTGATAGAAACAATGCCGGAGATCGAATGATAGAATTTTGCAAGACCAAAGACTTCTTCATTGCAAATAGCTTTTTTCACCAACATAAACGGCAACTATACACATGGACCTCGCCAGATGGAACACATAGAAATCAAATTGACTATATCTGTGGAAAAAGGCAACGGAAAAGCTCAATATCATGAGTCAGAACAAGGCCAGGGGCCGACTGTGGAACAGACCATCAATTGCTCATATGTAAGTTCAAGCTGAAACTGAAGAAAATCAGAGCAAGTCCACAAGAGCCAAAATATGACCTTGAGTATATCCCATCTGAATTTAGAGACCATCTGAAGAATAGATTTGACGCACTGAACACTAGTTACCGAAGACGAGACGAGTTGTGGAATGGCATTGAGGACATCATCCATGAAGAAACCAAGAGGTCATTGAAAAAACAGGAAAGAAAGAAAAAACCAAGATGGATGTCAGAGGAAACCTGGTAACTTGCTCTCGAACATCGAGCAGCTAAAGCAAAAGGAAGAATCCATGAAGTCAAAGAACTAAACAGAAGATTTCAAAAGGGCGGCTCCAGAAGACTAAGTATTATAATGACATATGCAAAGAGCTGGAGATGGAAAACCAAAAGGGAAGAACACACTTGGCGTTTCTCAAGCTGAAAGAACTGAAGAAAAAATTCAAGCCTCAAGTTGCAATAGTGAAGGATTCTACAGGGAAAATATTAAACGATGCATCAAAAGAAGATGGAAGGAATACACAGAGTCATTATATCAAAAAGAATTAGTCAATATTCAACCATTTCAAGAGGTAGAATATGATCAGGAACCGATGGCACTGAAGGAAGAAATCCAAGCTGCTTTGAAGGCATTGGCAAAAAACAAGGCTCCAGGAATTGATGGAAAATCAACTGAGATGTTTCAACAAACAGATGTAGCACTGGAGGTGTTCGGTTGTCTATGCCAAGAAATATGGAAGACAGCTTCCTGGCCAACTGACTGGAAGAGATCCATATTTATGCCTATTCCCAAGAAAGCTGATCCAACAGAATGTGGAAATTATAGAACACTATCATTAATATCACACGCAAGCAAAATTTTGCTGAAGATCATTCAAAAACGGCTGCACCAGTATATCAACAGGGAACTGCCAGAAATCAGGCTGGTTTCAGAAGAGGACATGGAACCAGGGATATCATTGCTGATGTCAGATGGATCCTGGCTGAAAGCAGAGAATACCAGAAGGATGTTTACCTATGTTTTACTGACTATGCAAAGGCATTCGACTGTGTGGATCATAACAAATTATGGATAACATTGTGAAGATTGGGAATTCCAGAACACTTAATTGCGCTCGTGAGGAACCTTTACATAGATCCAGAGGCAGTTGTTTGGACAGAACAAGGGGATACTGTTTGGTTTAATGTCAGGAAAGGTGTGCGTCAGGGTTGTATTCTTTCACCATACCTATTCAATCTGTATGCTGAGCAAATAATACAAGAAGCTGGACTATATGAAGAAGAACGGGGCATCAGGATTGGAGGAAGACTCATTAACAACCTGCGTTATGCAGATGACACAACCTTGCTTGCTGAAGGTGCAAAAGACTTGAAGCACTTACTAATGAAGATCAAAGGCCACAGCCTTCAGTATGGATTGCACCTCAAAATAAAGAAAACAAAAATTCTCACAACTGGACCAATGAGCAACATCATGATAAATGGAGAAAAGACTGAAGTTGTCAAGGATTTCATTTTACTTGGATCCACAATCAACAGCCATGGAAGCAGCAGTCAAGCAATCAAAAGACGCATTGCATTGGGTAAATCTGCTGCAAAGGACCTCTTTAAAGTATTGAAGAGCAAAGATGTCACCCTGAAGACTAACGTGCGCCTGACCCAAGCCATGGTATTTTCAATCACATCATATGCATGTGAAAGCGGGACAACGAATAAAGAAGACCAAAGAAGAGTTGACACCTTTGAATTGTGGTGTTGGTGAAGAATATTGAATATACCATGGACTGCCAAAAGAACGAACAAATCTGTTTTAGAAGAAGTACAACCAGAATGCTCTTTAGAAGCAAGGATGGCGAGACTGCATCTTATATACTTTGGACATGTTGTCAGGAGGGATCAGTCCCTGGAGAAGGACATCATGCTTGGCAAAGTACAGGGTCAGCGGAAAAGAGCAAGACCCTCGAAGAGGTGGATTGACACAGTGGCTGCAAAAATGAGCTCAAACATAGCAATGATTGTAAGGATGGCGCAGGACTGGGCAGTGTTTCGTTCTGTTGTGCATAGGGTGGCTATGAGTCGGAACTGACTCATGGGCACCTAAGAACAACAACAGGAGGAGCACACCCATTCTCTCCTCCCAAGCAAGCTAGATGCTAGATAAAATGTCTACGTCAGTGCCCATTTTACATAGCGGCTTGACCAAGTTTCTCCTAACTCCTCTGCCCTTATTAAACCACCCTGCCACACCCAATCAAATGTCTGATGACATATAAACGCACCGTGCATCTTGAGATCCCATCCTCAACTTGTGGTCCCCTGTGCATTTCTCTGACTGTAGGACTCATCCCTCTGCAAGCAGTTATATAAATCCCACTCTTCTGTGGGATTTGAACCCCAGCCCATCAACACAGCCTCATGTGCCATTGCCAGCTAGGCTACCAGGGCTGCCATCATCACCACCACCAACTCTCACCCCTCCAGTGTGCTTGCTGTTTTCCCAGTTCTGGAAAGTGAAACTACACGGTACATACATTATTTCTACTTTGTATAGACTGGTATATTTCTCATGTCATTCCTGGTTTTACCTTATGTTAGTGTTATTTTACCTTATGGAGTTCTACTCTGTCCTATAGGGTTGCTATGAGCCAGAATTGACTCCATGGCAATGGGTTTGGTTTTTTTTTGGTTTAGTGTTATTTTACGTTTTGTGTGTTATTTGGTATGATTTGGTAGGTTATTTTTTGAGCTTGGGAACACTCAAAAATTTTTTCCACATAAATTAATGGTAATTGCCTTTTCACTTTACATCATTTCAGCTTACAAAAGGTTTCATAGAAACACTCTACTTTCAGAGGAATGAGGTGGGGCAGGAGAAGTAGCCAGGGTGTACCATGGAGGGGCTGATGCACCAGGCTAAGGAGCTCAGACTTTACCCTCTGAGGACTCAGGGTTAGCAGCATCCCGCAAGGTGGGGCCTTTCTGGCCTCCATCCATCATGCACCAGGGTTAAAACGAAGTCCACACCTCTTGAATGGGTTAAGGAATATGCTTTATTCTGAAAGCTTCCATTCAACCAATGTCAGCAAGAGATGAGAAGGCATGGTCCCCATCCTGCAGTCACCCCACAGAGAGGCATGCCGGGGCCAGGGCCTGCTGGGCCTGCAAGATGGTGGGTGTCTTAGTTATCTCGTACTGCCAGAACAGAAATACCACTAGTGGATGGCTTTAACAAAGAGAAATTTATTTTCTCACAGTCAGGTAGGTTACAAGTCCAAATTCAAGGTGTCGACTCCAGGGGAAGGCTTTCTCTCTCTGTTGGCTCTGGAGGGAGGTCTTCATCCTCAATCTTCCCATGGTCAAGGAGCTTCTCAGGCACAGGACCCCATGTCCAAAGGATGTGCTCCGCTCCTGGTGCTGCTTTCTTGGTGGTATGAGGTCCCCAACTCTCTGCTTGCTTCCCTTTCCTTTTATCTTGAGATAAAAGGTGGTGCAGGCTGCACCCCAGGGAAACTCCCTTCACCTTGGATCAGGGAGGTGACCTGAGTGAGGGTGGTGTTTCAATCCCACCCTAATCCTCTCAACATAAAATTACAATCACAAAATGGAGGACAACCAGACAATACTGGGAATCACGGCCCAACCAAGTTGATACACACATTTTGGGAGGACATAATTCAGTCCATGGCATTGGGTCTGCCATTCCAGTGGAGGGACCCTCTCCTTGTCACTCTCCCATCTTAAAGTGCAGGTTCAGAGCAACCTTGTCAGTGGGAGATACCACAGACCACTTGGCACCAAGTAGCCAGATTTGGGGAGCTGGCAGTTTGCAGGAGTTGCTCAGGAATGCCAGTTGCCCAGTGCGTGGTGACCTTGGTGCCTGAGGGGTATTGCAGCTCCTCTATCAAGAAGGAGAAAGTCCTTGGTCCCATGGGAAGTTGAGCTTGGGTGCAGCACTCCCACTGGGAAGAGTCGGGCCAGTGAGGGCAGGTGGCAGGGAAGTCTGGAGGCTCAGTACTACCTGATTTATTATCCAGCTAGCCCAGAGTCTGCTGCCAGGGTCACTAGCTGTGGGTCATTTTGGTCATCACAGTACAAGCAGCAAAGGAACTTGGCCAGGTATGTATCTTTAAAACATGTTTTGTTAGTTGCACCTAGTTGATGCCAACTCATGGCGACCCCATGTGTGCAGAGAAGAACTGCTCCACAGGGTTTTCAAGGCTGCGATCTTTTGGAAGCAGATCACCAGGCCTGTCTTCCAAGGCACCTCTGGGTAGGTTTGAACCACCAGCCTTTTGGCTAGTAGTCAAGTGCTTAACTGTGCCACCCAGGGACCTTTATAACTTAGCATCAAGTGAAAGAGACTTATGAGGGAGAGGAAGAAGATAGGCTGGAGGAAAGGCAGGGCGACATCATGACTTTCAGGAGCCCAAGGCACTTTTCGCTTCATGGGCCTCTTCCTCCATACCCAAACACACAAAGCACATTTATACACATAGCCCTGGTGGTGTCTTCGTTAAGAGGTCGGCTGCTAACCAAAATGTCGGCAGTTCGAATCCACCAGCTACTCCTCGGAAATCCTATGGGGCAGTTCTACCCTATCCTACTGGGTCGCTATGAGTCAAAGTCGACTTGACAGCAATGGGTTTGGTTTTTGGCTTATATATATACATACCCAGTGCCATCGAGTGGATTCCAACTCATAGCGACCCTATAGGACAGAGTAGAACTGCCCCAAAGAGTTTCCAAGGAGTGCCTGGCAGATTCAAACTGCCGACCCTTTGGTTAGCAATATATATATAAAGCCACTGCATTGGTATAAAAGCAAGTATATTAATATGAGATATTAAAACATTTTCTTCAACCTAAAATTTTTTTTCTTCTGATTTTAGTAGAAATTAAAACATTGTCATGGTCCCTAGGTACTGTGCCTACCATGCCTAATGAAGAAATCAGCCCTAAGAACAAGGCACAAAGAAACCATGGAGGAGGCATCACAACAGTCACTGGGGTCAGTACTGAGGCAGTCATCATAGCAATGGAGCAGGGGCTAGAGCAGGTAAGAAAGATGCCAGGGAGCCAAGACTGAAGTGAACACAGACGTTCCCACAGAAGGACAAGGGCGGAGGGGTGTTGGGGAGGAGCAAAGGCCCAGCAACCAGAGAAGCACCTCTGCCTTCTCTCCCCACTCCTCTCTGGCTGCCTCCTGCATCTCATGCAATATAAATGAAGACAGAGAGAAGGAAGCTAATTGGAGCCTTTAGCAGCCTAAATGGAGCTACCTCCTCATTTCTCCAATGGGACAGCCCCACTTGGAGAGCCAAGCATCCAGAACAGTTAGCATTTAGGAGCTCAATTTGTTCCAAGCACATCGCTGCTAAATGAGCTCCCAAGAGAGATCCCCCTGCCAGAGTAGGGGGATACAGGCATTCTGGAACTCCAGAGCCAGGCAGGGGACAGGAAGCTGGGTCCCGAGAAGGATGTTCCTTAGAGCTTCATCCATCAGTGGGCAGGCTGTCCAGCTGGCATCCATGCCTGCATGAAGCCCGTGCCTCAGCCAGAGGGGGACGTGGCCTGGACTGTTGGCTGCTGTCAGCATGTCCCTTCACGGAGCTGAGCCAGCAGCTGCAGAGAAAGAGAAATGGATCCCAATTAGGGCCTGCCTCAAACTGCAGGAGGATGTCAACGGGTCTCTCCAGCTACCCTAGCTGTTTCCACATTCCTTTCTCCTATTCTTCTTTAGAGAGTTGGGTCAGCACTCACTGCCTAGCATTCTCTCCCAAAACTCGGAACTCAACTCCTCACATAGCAGAAAGAAAGCAGGGAGGTGGCTTTCCTATGCCCTTATTTTACAAATCTACTTAATAACACCTTCCACGAACATCTTAGTGTGACTCCTTTAAATCTCTGCTTTCTGTCCCCCCAGCAGAAGGCAGACATTTTGCCAAGGGGGGCTTTTGGGCACCTGCCTATTGTTCACAGCTCAAGTCTTAAACAATTGTAATTGTTCTCAAACTTGAATGTGCTTCAGAATCACTCAGAGGACTTGTTAAGATGCAGATTGCTGGGCCCGTCCTCAGGGATTCAGACTTGGCAGGTCTGGGATGGGGCCTGAGAACTTGCATTCCTAGCAAGTTCCCAGGTAATGTCGATGCTGCTGGTCCTGGGATCACACTTTGAGAACCACTACCTTAACCCATCTTCCCACTTTATCCTGTTCTGCTTTTGACCTTTCTGGCTCTCCTCCAAATCCTTACATTTCTGTTCTCTGTTCCTGTCATTGGGCCTTGTCTTTCCAAGGGCTCCCAGAGCCCTTGGTTCCTCTAAGCTCCAGTGCAGCCACACTGTCTGCAGCCCCCAGGTAAAGGCTAATGATTCTCCTGCCCCAGCACTGCCCCAGAAAAGTGGTCCCACCCTGGTTTCATGGGTCCCGTTTCTTTTGAGAACCCTCTGTCCATACTAGGCTTTTATCAGAGAATAACCAAAGGGCACTTCTATATCTAGCAAGAGGACATTGGGGTTAGAAATGCCCCATAGGTAACAACTCTCACCCCTATAGCCATTTATATCCATTGTCTCACTTCAGTCTCACAACAAGCCCTAGTTTACATAACAGGAAACTGAGACATGCCACAGTTAAGTGCCTAGCCCAAAGTGTCCTGTTGGTTAAGTGACAGAGATGAACATCCAGTCAGGTCTTCTGATGCCAGATTTCCTTACTCTTCCCACTTCTGTTCAGCATCTTTATCTGCTGGGAATGCTTTCAGCTACAATCCCCAACCAACGGTGGCTTAAACCCATAGAGGCTTGTTTTTCTCATGCAGTAAGTCTGGAGGTGAGACGTTTTGAGATTAGGTCATGGTTCACTGATTATCAGGGCCCAGACAACTTCTCTGTGATTCTTTCACCTTATTCTTGGGATCACAAGGTGGCTGCCACAGTCTAGGCCCACGACTCCCCCCATGACCATGTTGGACAGAGTTTTTCCACTGGCTTGTTCCTCTCTCATCAAGGAGGAAGATCCCTCTACCAGCAGATTTACTCTTACACCTCATTAGCCAGAACATGACAGACAGGGAAGTTCTGGTCTCAAAGAAGAAAGGCAGTGATAGCTTTGGGGCAGGCAACCAAGATGATGTACTGCAGCATCCTTCAAAAATAAATGCCCCACAGGATTCTGGGAGCATTTGAATGGCCAACACATTCAAACCTATTGAACTGTGAGACCATTGATCCACTTCTTATTCCCCTCTCTATTCTCCACGTCTGACACAGTAAATCCATTCTCTCAACACGTATCTATTCTTTCCCAAGTGCCTGCTATGAAGCAAACACCATAGCAGGCATCGAACCAGCATGGCATAGTGAAGAGAGCACGAGCTTTGGAATCAGACCAAATCGTCTTCCAATCTCATCACTTTTAAGCTGTGTGATCTTGAGCAATTCATTTCACCTCTCTGAGCCTCACCTTTGTCATTGCAGAGCGATCACAAAGACTAAGTGAGACAGCACACATAAAGCACACTGTTCAGTGGATGAAAGCTGATGATAATGACCCGAGAAGAATGGCAGATGACACACTGGCTCATAAAAATCCTAGGAGATGGGTACTATTAGTAACTCCTTTATTCAGTTGAAGAAACTGAGGCACAGGGAGATCAGAAGTTTGAACCCCAGCCCCTGGTCCTGGAGACTGCACGTTAAAAGCATCTTTCATGCTCACATAATCCATATGCAGATACCATTCACTAATCTGGAGGAGATCCAGGTGAAATTGGATTTCCAATATTTCTACCAAAAGGAGCAGCAGGCAAGGCACTGTCGCCCTTTGTTCCCCACTTCCCCGCCCCCCAGCCCTTTGGAGGAGGGAGAGACTCCCTCAGGCACCTCCAGATGGCTGTGCGCAGAATGGCATGGGCCCAAGTGATGCTGGTGTTTCCCTTGGCTCTTAGGAGTGTCACTGCTTCATTGCTATTGAGTCCTGCATCTCAAGTGGGATTCTCAGTGCTGTACACCTGGCTAGGCCTCCTTAGGCCACAGTGGAGATCTTCCCTTCTTTCCCACCTCCTGCAGTCCAGTCAGTGGATCCCTCCTCTAAGGCAGGCCCCAAGCTGAGCAACGGCCACACACAGAGATGTACCAGACTCAAATTCAGCCCCTGAATGGCTCAAGGTCCAGGTTCAAGGTACAAGGAGGCATACAGAAATAGACAATGGGGACAGATGTTTGCAAGGCTAGCTGCAGAAGCCCAGAGGGAAGCATCTCACCCAGCCTTGATTGGGGGTGGTCAGGGAAGACACTGAGTGTTGGCAAATAAACAGAGAACAGCCCGGGGTGGTCAGGGAAGGCTACAGGATTGCTGAGTGCTGGCAGATGAAGAGAGACCAGCCAGGTGGAGCAGTAACCCATTGTTGTGGAGTCGACTCCGACTCATAGCAACCCTATAGGACAGAGGAGAGCTGCCCCATAGACCATAGAGTTTCCAAGGAGCACCTGCTGGATTCGAACTGCCAAACCTTTGGTCAGCAGCTGTAGCTCTTAACCACTACACTACCAGCTGAAGCCTTAGGGAGGGAAAATAACAATAGCAGCAAACACTGTGGCAGGCACTTTTCTAAACACTTTACCAAAGTTAACTCATCAGGACCGAAAACAATGAGATAGGTACAACCGTCATCTCCATTTTAATAAGAGGAAACTAAGACACAGATAGGTTAATGAATGTGCCCAAGATCATAGAGATAGCAAATGACGGAGCCAGAATTCATCTCCAGACAATTGAATTCCAGCGTCTGGGCTCTCACCCTCTACATGGCAGAGAGTGTTCCCTGCTGAAGCGCAGCACATGCAAAGGCCCAGCTCAGGATGGCTGCACCCAGTGATGGAGAGCAAATGGTAGATAATGGCAGGGGCCCATTGGGTGAGACATGAGGCTGGAGAGATATGCAGAATAAGCTTTTGTTCACTGAGACAACTCAAGGGTGGGGGTGACAGCAACCCGATTATGCAGCCAGCTGAGATTGTGGTCAGCTCTCTCCACGTCCCAGCTAATTGACAGCTGGGTCCATAGATCCAATCCCCAAAGACCTAACTCTGATGCCAGCCCCAGCCTTAACCCTAGTTCCTGCCTCTGTAAAACCTTCCCTGGCTAATTAGGGGAGTGGAGACCATCAAACCCACCAGGCAAGTTTCACAGCTGCTCATCCCTCACCCTTCGACCCCTGCCTGGCCCAGTATCCATAATGCATCTGCACAACTTAGGTATGCCCTTTATGGATCTTTTAATGCATCTTTAAACCACATCTGGCAGCCTTGCTAAGCACTGGTGCAAAATCCAGGCTCGCCCAGCAGATAAATTAGGGAACACATTTCCCCTTTCAGAAGGATCAACCACAGGACTCTCCAAATAGCAAACTCTCTAGTTAACCTTTCAACACCAGTGCAACATAGAAACATTCTATTTTTAAATCAGCCCACAAATGTCTGTTCTATTGATTTTGTTGATTTGCTTATATATATACTGTCTCATTCCACCAAATATTCTGCCAGGAAAAAAAAAGCCTTGAGGCAATTTTCAAAACTACACGTAATCAGGTACAATAAATAGATGTAGAATCAGGACAAAGGAAAAGCAAGGGTAGGAAATAAAATAAACTTAAGAGTTTTATTAAGTTATAAAATGTCATGCCTTGTGCACCTTGTTGGAAGTGAGTTGCTTGTTGGACTCTGAGCTCCCTAGTGGTCAAAGCTAGAAGGACTAATGTGTTCATTTACCAGATCCCTAGGGCTCATGTTGCTCAAAAAGAAGGAGAAATAGAAGGAGGAGAAAGAAGAGGGGGGAGGAGCAACAGCAATGTAAGATTTTTTAGCCCTGAATGTGTTGTAGTGTTTGGCTGAGGTTTTCAGGGGTATAGAGGGGAGCCCCAAACTCAACCTGACTTAATCTGAGCATAAGCCTCACTCAATGTGCTTAGGTGGATACAGCCCATTCAAAGATCAGGCTTGATGCTTCCTGAACAGGTTGCTCCATACTTTGGTCCTAACCCAGGCTGCCATCCCTGAGTGTATACAAGACTAGTAGCAGGGATGTGCAGAAGCTCGCGCTCCTGGCCTCTGCAAACCCAGCCCTTGAGCTTCTCTTTCCCTTTGATCTTCAGTGGGGTCATACCTGAGCCAGGTTAAGGCTCAACAAATCCAGGTTGGCAATCTTCACCACCATCTAGTGGTTCCCCCAGCCACTCACCCCTGATAACAGGACTGCCTGTCTTTGAGCACAGATAAGCAACGGTCTCCATGGGCCCCTACGGTGCAGGCAGGCTACTTCCCCAACCAGTGATGCACCCTCCCCTGGGATCCTAGAAGCTCTTACTCTTAAGATAAGAATGAGGGGCCACCTCTTGAAGCTCTACAAAGTGGCAGGCATTGTGCAAAATACTCTACATGTGTTTTCTTGCCTAATCCTGCCACTTTAAGGTTTGCATCTCCATCCCAACTTCTCCTTGGAGCCAAGACTCTTCTAGAAGTCATTAGGTACTTAGATGTGGTGTCTCAAAGACATCTCAAATTCAGTGTGTCAAAGGTGACCCTCACAGCTCCCTCCCAGCCCTTCATCCAACCCTCTTCCTGTGTCCGCTGTATCAGAGAAAGACACCTCCTTCAAGTTGCTTAGATCAGAACCTGAGGAGTTACTCTTGTCCCTCTCCTGAATCCATCACCAAGTCTTGCCAATTTCACCTCCTAAACAGTTTTTGAAGCCCTTACTTCACTCCGTCTTCACCTGTTTTCCTCCTCTTGCCTGGACCACTCCATGGCTCCCCATCTGGGCTTCCTACATCAACTCTGGTCCCCGGTGCATTCTTCACTCTGCGGCCAGAACAATCTTGCCAAGACACAAAACACATATGATCATGTCAAGCCCACTCAAAATCCCTCATCAAAGTCCCCTTGCTCTTAGAATGGAGAACACAGTCCTCAGTGTAGAGAACAAAGCTAGCCTTGCTCACCTCTCCACCCATACCTTGAACCATACCCCACTTATCTCTTTCCCAGCCTCAGAGTTCACCTTGCCGTTCCTCCAACTGGTCATGTTGTTCCCTTTGCCCAGGGTTCTCTGCCACACCATTCTGCCCAGTCAACTCTTGCTCATCCTTCTGATCTCATCTCACCAACACCTCTTCAAGGGAGACCCACCTTGACCTCGTTAGCTAGTCAAATCCTGCTTAAGCTTTCCTAGTGCCGTGTATTCCTTCCCCTCTGCAGCCCTTATCAGAGTTGGAAGAGTTGAATCCTGCAGGCTGGCTTCAGAGTCTGTAGCCCTTATATAATAAGCAGCTGATCGGCCCTTGATCATTGTCATGGATTGAATTGTGTCCCCCCAAAATATGTGTCAATTTGGTTAGGCCATGCTTTCCAGTATTGTGTGACAGTCCACCATTTTGTCATCTGATGTGATTTCCCTATGTGTGGTAAATCCTAATCTCTGTCTGTGGTTAATGAGGCAAGATTAGATTATGTTAAGGTGGATTAAGGTGGGATATAACGCCCTCGCTCAAATCACATCCCTGATCCAATAAAAGGGAAGCTTCCCTGGGGTGTGGCCTACACCACCTTTTATCTTATGAGAGATAAAAGGAGAGGGCAGTGAGCAGAGAGGGAGGACCTCACACTACCAAGAAAGCAGTGCTCCGCACAGAGAAGCTCCTAGTCAAGGGGAAGATTGATGACAAGGACCTTCCTCCAGAACTGACAGAGAAAGCCTTCCCCATGGAACTGAAGCCCTGAATTTGGACTTCTAACCTACTAGGCTGTGAGTGAATAAACTTTTGCTTGTTAAAGCCATCCACCTGTGATATTTCTGTTACAGCGGCACTAGATGACTAAGACAATTATATTTGTTGAATATTGTTGAATGAATGGTTTATGATTGTCTTAGTTTCCTAGTGAGTTATGACAGAAGTACCACAAGTAGGTAGCTTTGAAGAAAATAAATTTATTCTCTCACAGTTCAAGAGGCTAGACATCCAAATTCAGATTGTGGTTCTACGGGGAGGCCTTTGTCTATTTCAGTTTCCAGTACCAAAAAGAGTTGGCCGACGTTCAACCATTTCAAGAGGTAGCATATGATCAAGAACTGATGATATGGAAGGAAAAATCCCAGGTGCACTGAAGGCATTGACGAAAAAAAGGCTCTAGGAATTGACAGAATATCAACTGAAATGTTTCAACAAACGGATGCAACGCTGGAAGCACTCATTCATCTACACCAAGAAATGTGGAAGGCAGCTACTTGGCTAATTGACTGGAAGAGATCCATATTCGTGCCCATTCCAAAGAAAGGTGATTCAACAGAATGCAGAAATTATGGAACAATATCATTCATATCACACACAAGTAAACTTTTGCTGAGGATAATTCAAAAACGGCTGCAGCAGTACATCAACAGGGAACTGCCAGAAATTCAAGCCCAATTCAGAAGAGGATGTGGAACAAGGGATATCACTACTGATGTCAGATGGATCTTGGCTAAAAGCAGAGAATACCAGAAAGATGTTTACCTGTATTTTATTGACTACGCAAAGGCATTCAACTGTGTGGATCATAACAAATTATGAATAATATTATGAAGAATGAAGATTCCAGAATACTTTATAGTGCTCACGTAGAATTTGTATGTAGATCAAAAGGGAGTTCTCCAAACAGAACAAGGGGATAATGCATAGTTTAAAACTGGAACAGGTGTGCATCAGGGTTGTATCCTTTCATCATATTTATTCAATCTATATGGTGAGCAAATAATCCGAGAAACTGGACTGTATGAAGAAGAACGTGGCATCAGAATTGAAGGGAGACTCATTAACCTGTTATATGCAGTTGACACAACCTTGCTTGCTGAAAATGAAGAGGACTTGAAGCACTTATGTAGATCAAAGACTACAGCCTTCAATATGGATTATACCTCAGCATAAAGAAAACAAAAATTCTCACAACTTGGCCAATAGGAAATATCATGATAAATGGAGAAAATATTGAAGTTGTCAAGGATTTCATTTTACTTGGATCCACAATCAATGCCCATGGAAGCAGCAGTCAATAAATCAAATGACATATTACATTAGGCAAATCTGCTGCCAAAGAGTTCTTTAAAGTGTTAAAAAAACAAACATGTCACCTTGAGGACTGAAGTGTGCCTAACCCAAACCATGGTATTTTCAATTGCCTCATATGCATGCAGAAGCTGGATAATGAATAAGGAAGACCAAAGAAGAATCGATGCCCTTGAATTATGGTGTTGGTGAAGAGTATTGAATATACCATGGACTGCCAGAAGAGTGAACAAATATCTCTTGAAAGAAGTACAGCCAGATGCTCCGTAGAAGCAAGGATGGCAAGACTTCGCCTCACATCTTTGGACATGTTATCAGGAAGAACCAGTCCCTGGACAAGGACACTATGCTTGGTAATGTAGAGGGTCAGTCAAAAAGAAGACCCACGTGAGATGGATTGATACAGTGGCTGCAACAATGGGTTCAAGCATAGCAACAATTGTGAGGATGGCACTGGACCAAGCAATGTTTCATTCTGTTGTACAAAGGGTTGCTGTGAGTCAGGACCAACTCAACGGGAACCTAACAACAACAACAGCTGGCAATCCTTGGTTTCTTAGCAATCTTCACGTGGAATCTATCTTCTCCTGTTTGTGCTTGCTTGTCTCTATGTCCATCTGCTCTTTTTATAACTCAGAAGTCATTAGGTTTAGGACACACCCTACAGTGGTATGGCTTCATTAGGGTAATATTGGATTGCATTATTGGAGGTAATTACATTACATTCCATCATGTTACATTCCATTATGTTTACATTGCATCCACAGGTATATGGATTAGGATTCCAACACCCATATTTTCAGAGGACACAATTCAAACCATATTAGTGAGCTTAAAGTAGGCTGAATATCTGGTCCAATGATGCTTTTTTTTTGGACTCTGGCCTCCTGAATGGTGAGAGAATAAATGTGTGTTGTTTTAAGCCACCAAATTTGTAGTAATTTGTATAGCAACTCTAGGGAACTAACGCAAGAATCGTAGTGGATGGAACTGAGGCTCAGAGAAGCTAAGTAACTCAAAGCTATACCATCCTTGCCCTCAACCTTCTACCAAAAACCTTTTAAAGAAAGTTGACCTCCCCACAACCAACGAAAAATCCAAGGAGGCTGAAGGTCGTTTTGGAGCTATGAGGTCCCCAGTCCCCACAGCAGGTAAGAGGAAACCAGCCCCTCTCAGCCCACACAGAGCCAGCTCCTTCTCCCCACCCCTTCTTGTTCTGAGGTTGCAGCTGAGCCCAGCACATTTGCTCACCCCCAACTACAGGAGGAGACCTTGCTTGGGGCTTGACTCTCCCCAGCACAGTCCTTTGAGACATCAAATGACAGCTGGGAATGTTCTAAAAGTTCCTGGCTTAGCCATCATGGTGCTCCTGAAACAAGAAGCTTACTTGCTACTGTTGCTTCAAAAAGCTCCAGGCCCTGCCTCTTTGTCCCCTCCCTCCTTTTCTCTTTCTCCTTCCCTTTCCATCACTCCCACAGGAGGGTTGTAAAGAAAGACAGAGCCGGGGCCATGCACAGGGCAAAGTCCCTGTGGACGTCACCCCACCAGCTTGATTTGCTAGGAGAAGCTAAGACAAGGAACACAGCATTATGATTACTTAAGCACCATCCATAAAGTATGCTGAAGTCCTAATCCCTGCTACCTGTGAACATGACCTTGTTTGGAAATAAGGTCTCTGAAGATGTTTTCAGTTAACAGGACATCATACCAGAGTAGGGTGCTATTCCAATCTGAGTGGCATCCTAATAAAAAATGAGAAGAGACATAGAAGGACAGACAGAGAGGGAAGACAGCCAGAGTGAAGAAGCAAAGTTGGAATTATGCTACAACTGCAAGCCAGGGAACACCTGGGGCCACCAGAAGCTGGGAGAGGCAAGAAAGGGTCTTCCCCTAGCGCCTTCAGAGAGCGCAGGCCCCTGCCCGCACCTTGAATGTGGACTACTAGTCTTCAGAACTGTGAGACAACAGATTTCCATTCTTATAAGCAGTGCAGTTTGTGATGTTGTTACAGCAGCCCCAGGAAACTAATACAAGGACGTAGCCAGGGGACCAGCCTTCTCAGCCTGTCTCTACCTCTTCTTCACCCTACCCCACCTGCCACCCAGTCTCCTGCCCTGAGTTTTCATGTAAAGCCAGTTTTCATGTAGCCATCCAAATAATGAAGAGGCCACCCAAGCCAACCCAAGGCCACTCAAAGCACACACGTGCACACTGAATGCGATAATAGATGAGGAGTTGTGTTGAAAGTGCAAATTTCATGCCAGGGATTATTATTATAAATACTGTACATTCAACTCCTGATTTCCCACGCTAATGGGAGGGAGTAGTGATGCAGATAATTAAAAATGCATTTATACTTGGCTCCAGAACATGTTTGTATGCTCATGTTTGGAGATGGGTGGGTCTGATGTTCTGGGAATTCAGTGTGAATTCATAATCCTTGGGGGCGAGGGAGAGGGGAAGAGAAGGAAAGAATAGCAAACACCTGCCTTGAGAGAAACCAGAGAGCCAGCCTCACGCTCAGCCCCCATTTGTCTCCCTGTCTCAGCCGAAGATGGGAAGTGTCACCTCCATGGTGGACACAAAAGTTCCTAACTTAGCAGAGCATCAAAACGAACGATTATTGTTGTTTTCAGCCACTGAGTTCTGGCGTGGTTTAGTACACACAGCAATAGATAACTGATACGCCCCCATCCCACGTACCACTGTCCTCTCCACAGTCCTTTGTGAATTCCTGGTCACTTTGGGATCCAACTTCTTGCCGCTTCAAGTCCCTCCATCTGGCCCCCATCTTTCCTCCCACACTTGTCCCTTTCCCAGACCTGAAACCTATCTTTATCCCTTGTTATCGCCGAAAAAACCTTTGTGAGTGTTATGGATTTTACTGAGGAGTGAGGTTTTTCATATCATAGGATCTCAAATGACTTACATTTGGATGCTAGAAATCTCAGTTCTTAAAAGATGTTTGGCAAACAATAGCTTAGTAAGGAAGGTCTGCCTTGAGCATTGTGCCCTTTTAAAGAACTATCTACATGAGATCAAATTGACAGCAGTAACTTGAAAGGTTAGATAAGAAGCACAAGGGACAGTGAGTTTATGTCAGTGAGGGAGGAACAATTCAGAAAAGGAGAGTGAGAATGGTTGCACACCTCATAGAATGCAATCAATGTCACTGAATTGTACATGTAGAAATTCTTGAATGTTTTGCTGTATATATTTTCAACAATAATAAAATAAAACATATGCCTTTATTAGTACCAAAAAATACAAGGATGTTTGGCCACCCCACCAACAGTTTCTTACTTAGCTTTAGCCTCCCACCTATTTGCTTCCTCCCTCCCTGTTCTCCTTTCTTCCTGTTCTTCCGCACCTCCAAATCTCCATGCATAGCCTAGGCTGGTAATTTAGCTATCTGCCATTTCCAGACATCCCATGCTCTCTGATTCTTATCTTTCACCCCCAGAAGATTGTCAAAATATTTTCCAAAACAAAGGCAGTTTTTCCCCAAGGGAACTCTGATGCCAGATATTAAACAGGTAGTTGCACTTTTTAATCCTGCTATGTAAGCCAGGCAGACACGTCTAGTTGCCCATTCCAATATTCATTTTCTTCTTCCTTCTTACCATCAGATTGCTAATTTTATTCGGGGTAGTTAATTTTCCAGCCTCCTTTGTAGCCATGTGTAGACATGAGACACAGTTATGGCCATTGACATGTAAATAGAAATCTGTTGGGGATTTATGGGCACGTTTATCCTCTCCTGAGATGGACATTGCCCCATCTTCCTGCTTGGGATGTGGACATGATGTCTGGTGGTACAGCAGCCATCTTGCAGTTAAGAAGGAGAAAGCTGTGTGCTCAGGATGGCAGAACAGAAAGACAGAGCAAATCTGTACTCTTGATGATTTCCTTCAGTTGCACCTGGACTGCTTAATTTCAGAATCCTCCGCTTGGTAAGAAAAATAAAGGCCTGTTTGTTGAGTTTTCTGTTTCTTGCATCTGAATGCAATCCTACCTGATTCAATAAATAATTACATTTTGATTTCAAAACCCTTCCCTTGAACTAAGGAGTTCTGGTGGCTTAGTGGTTAAGTGCTCAGCTGCTAAGCAAAAAGTCAGCAGTTTGAACCCACCAGCTGCTCCTTGGGAGAAAGATGTGGCAGTCTGCTTCTGTAAGGAGCTACAGCTTTGGAAACCCTATGGGGTAGCTCTACTCTGTCCTATAGGGTCTGTATAATTCAGAATTGATTTGATGGCAAAGGGTACAGAGCCCTTTAATCGCAACTGCTTCAGGTGCAAGGATGATAACATCAACCACAGACTATACATTAAACAAAGTTGGTAATGATATCAATTAAAAGTGCTCAATTAGTATGACCTGCAATGATTGAGGCTCAAATATAAGTGGAAAAGAACAGCAGAGAACTCCAATTTCATCTCGCTAGAGCCGAGCCCTCTGGAGGGCAGAGATGGTGCCCCCATTCACGTCTGTGCCCTCTGTCTAGACACAACCGGCACAGAGGGAATTCCAGCGCTCACCAATCGAACGAATACGTGCTGATAACACAGAGCGCCACAGCACTGACCCTGAGAGCAGGATCAGCGCAGCTCTGAGCAGAGGCAAGCTTTTGGTTAGAGACCATGGGCAGACAGGCAGAGCCCCAGGGAAGCAGCCTGGCAGAGTGGCATGGGATTAGGCTTTGAGCCTCACATCCAGCTCAGCCACCCGGTAGGTGAGTAACCTCAGGTGGGCACAGTATGAACTCTACAAACCTCCGCTCTCATTTGTAAACTGATGATACTAATGGCTTCGCCTTATGCAGGAGGCAGGGTTACTGAGACAATGCGTGCAGAGCGGTGCTCAATAAGTGCTTGCTTGACTATTATTACCCTCAAGGAGGTCATTTCAGTTGCAATGTGAAGGGTGCTGGAACCAGTAAGGAGACCTCAACTAGATGCCTGACAGTTGCTCAGCAGAGGGACCTCCGGCTGGGCCGTGTGGTGAAGTTAAATGGCAGCAGGGTGGGAGCCTGGGGCTGTTTCCTGCTTGGAGCCCACAGCACCTTGATGGCTCTCAGATGTTCCTGTCTCCTGCTCAGACTCTCCCTATCACCCCAATCTGTCCAGATTTGTCCACATGTTCAACTGCCTCTCCAGACTGGGAGTTTATCTCTGTATTTCCAGGGTCTGCACATAGTAGGTGCCCAATGAATGTTTATTGAAGGTGGGAATGGACAGATGGCCATAGGTGGTGGGTCTGGCAGTGACCTGGGCAAGTCAGAGCTGTCTCCAGGCTCCTGGAAAAAAAGGACTTAATGCCAGGGATGTTACAAGCTGCTGAGCAATTTTGGGGGTAAAGGGTCATGTCAGTGGGGGACACAGGCAAAGAGACCAAGGATAGGAACACAGAACAGGTCTAGCAATTTGGGTGGGTTCTAAGCCAGAGAGGTAGGCTGTGACAAGGAGAGATGAGCCTGGCATCCCCAGGTCAGGGGCACGCTGACCAGGGAGAGAACACTGGTTCTGGAGCCAGGAATCTGGACTTTCGCTGTCTCTGGCACTACCGCACTTGGGGGGCTGGCAACCCTCTCCCCTCTCTGAGGCTCAGTTTGTCCACCTGCAGAACAGACGAAGGAGCAGGATGGCCTCTGAAGGCCTGCCCAGCTCTGACTCTGTATAGAACACTCTGAGGCTCCCCATTACCCTCAGGATAAAGCCAGGCCCCTGGGATCTGAGAATGGGCTGCACTTTCAGCACTAGACAGAGACTCCTGCCTGAGACCCCAGCCCCAGCCCCTCCACAGGGTGTGCTGAGGACCCCTGAGGTCCACCCTGGCCTGGTAGGACATCTGCTCCCCAAACCCCCCTCACCTCGGACTCCACCCCAAAAGGAGATCACCAAAAAAAAAGAAAAAACTAATGAACAATGTAGGTGGAACTTCCAGCTCTGAGAGACTACAGGAGACTTCATTCCTTCCCTCCCTCATTCGCTCCTTCCCTCCCTCATTAGCTCCCTCCCTCACTCATTCCCTCATTCCCTCCCCCACTCCTTCACTCCCTCACTCGTTCCCTCCCTTATTCTTTCCCTCATTCACTCGTTCCCTCCCTCATCCATTCTTTCCCTCACCCATTCCCTCCCTCACCCATTCCCTCACTCATTCATTCACTCATTCCCTCCCCCACTCATTCACTCCCTCACTCGTTCCCTCCCTCATTCTTTCCCTCATTCACTCATTCCCTCCCTTATCCATTCTTTCCCTCACTCATTCCCTCCCTCACCCATTCCTTCACTCATTCATTCCCTCCCTCACTCATTCCCTCTTTCCCTCCCTCACCCATTCCCTCCCTCATTCCTTTCCTCACTCATTCTCTCCTTCACCCATTCCCTCCCTCACCCGTTCTCTCACTCACTCATTGTTAGTCAGGCATGAAATAAATCATCAAACCCCAAATGAGCCCCTGCTTTGTGCCAGGCCCCACGCTGGGTACTAGGGATGATGAGGTGAATAGCACCTTCTAGGAGCTCACAGTCTAGAAGCAAAAACAGACACTGAAACAGAGAATTAGAATCCAGAGGGGTAGGAGCTGCAGTGGGGGGTGGGGGGTATGTTCTCACAAGATGGAGTAAGGGGACCTCTGGCCCGGTTTTTCCAGGACTGGCTGGCTTTAAAACTGTCCTGGGCTCCCCCTCAGCTCTAGGCAAACAGGAACCGCTGGTCACCCTCCTTGGAGAAGACGTCCCACACCTCAAAGGCTGTAGTGGAGGAGAGGGTGGGGGCAGAAAGAGACCACAAGGGAGAGACTCTTCACAATGGGTGGTAGAGAGAGGCTGGAGACAGGATGAGCTCTGCAGGGGGGTATGTCTTCCTGAGCAGGACTGGGAGTTCCCCATTCTACATCTCGTGCCAACTGGAAAGGCCTGCTGTGATCACCACTTAGCAGCTTTGCTATTAGGAAGCATCTTATTCCATCAACTAAGAGCACAGTGGGTGCTGCGTGTACACTGGCTTCACCTCCCATTGCTGCCTGTCCTGGCATTGGTCCCAGGGTCAGTTGGGGCTCTGGACCCAGAAGCCCCAGTCACTGCCCTGGCTGGGTTCACCAGCTCCATTGGGGGCCACTCCTCCCTTGCTCCAAGTTCTGCTTCACCACCGCCCACCCCAGACCTTCTGCTTCCCTTGGGGGACAGGGATCCACATTAGCTCCCATTCCAGTGGGCTTCTGCTGCTCTTTGATATAATGCCCTAATATTCTCAGAATCATTTTGTGCTCTGTGTTTTGTTTCCTTGACCAGTCCCCAAGGAGCTCCATTACCTTGCTCTAAGCTTGGGGCACTGCTGTCATCAACTCACCCCGAAAACTCCAGCAGAGCCAGGAAGACCCCAGAGCAGGGCCCCTGGAGGATTCAGAGGCCAGCGCCCAGCAGCTGAGAAAGTGCTTGACAGCAGCCCCCAATCCCGGGAACAGGGGCAGATTAACCAGCCAGCAAGGTACAAACGGGCTTAATTGTGTTTACTTACTAATTTGTAGTGCACAATTTCACATATGAAAAATGGTGCACTACAAATTAGTAAGTAAGCATAAATAAGCCCGTGCTTACCTTCCTTATTGGGTAATCCATCCCTGCCTGGGAACCTGGAGCACAGTAGTACAATAGCCCCTACATCTTCACCCAGGGCCCTCTCAGCCAAAAGAGGGGTGACAGACCTGCCTGCTGAAGGGCCTGGCTCTACCCACCCTCTCTTTGACTTGATGTCCCTCTTCCTGTTTCCAGGGCACATCTCTGGTTTTTTAAATTCTTCCATGAAATGACAAAACGTCCTTCTGCTACCCCACTCCATTCCCTGCAGCAGAGCACTCAGCAGAGCACTGGAGCCAGAGTCAGTGGACATGAAGCCAAGGCCAGACCCTGAAGTCCATGCCCTGGGTCAAGTCCCCTGACCTTCCAGCCTCTTACTTTGCTCCTCTTTGAATTGAGGGTGCAATTTTCTGCCTTGCTCATTTATTCAGTCATTAAATATTTAATAAGCAGTCACTACCAGAATGTTGCTTAGAAGTAAGGATGGTCAGACTTCAACTCACTTACGTTGGACACAATCATCAGGAAAGCCCACTGTATGGTAAAGTAGAGGGTCAGCGAAAATGAGGAAGACACCCTCTGAGATGGACTGACACAATAGCCCCACCACACATATCAAAGATCATGGAAATGGTGCAGGAGCAGGCAACATTTTGTTCTGTTATATGTAAGGTCACCATGAGTCTGAGTTGACTTGATGGCAACTAAAACCAGCAACAACAACGTGAGGTCACCATGAGTTGGAAATGACTTGATGGCAACTGATTTCTGGTTACGTGCCAGGCACTGTACTAGGATCCCATGTCAAAGGCTGTTGTAAGAGTAAAATAATTAGAGCTCCAACAATAATAATCATAACCAACCTACCATGTGCCAGATATGGTGCTAAGCATTTCTCCTCCTCCTTCTCCATCTTCATCACCTTCATCATCACCATCAGCCTAGCTAACACTTACTGGGTGCATGCCATGTGCTAGACAATGCTCTAAATTGGCTTTGGGTGTTAACCCTTCTGATCCACACAATAACACAATTAGTATGTGCTATCAGGCCCCTGTTTTACAGATGAGTAAGGTGAGCCTCAGAGAGGCTTAAGGTGAGCCTCAGAGAGGAAATATGATTCACTCAAGGCCACACGATCTCTAAGTGATGGGGCAGAATTTGAGCCCAGCTCTGACTCCTAAATTCATGCTCTTAGCCATTATACTCAACTGCCTCTAAAATGCAATACTGTCCTTGCAGGTGCTATAAAAAGAAAGCACAAAACTGTATACTAAGGTATTTTAGTAGTCAGTCCTGGGCAGTGGCAAGGCCATGTGACTCTTCCAGGGGGGTGGGACATATCTCTGCCTCCCCCACAGCACTCAGAGCAGTGTCTCGGGGTCATTTGGACCTGATTTCAATCTTGGCTTTGTCAAATAAAAGTAACAATGGCAACAATAATAATAACTAGCCTACCATGCGCTAAAATCCAGGCTCCTACATATGAAAGCATGGGTTAAGATTCAGATCCAGATACAAGTCCCTCTCTGCCACTTCCCACACTCTATAATCTTGGGCAGGCTGCTTAAACTCTCTGTGCCTCAGTTTCCTCACTGTAAAGTGGGGATGATCATAAACCAAAAAACCATATCTGCTGCCATGGAGTTGATTTCAACTCAAAGTGACCCTGTAGGACAGAGTAGAACTGCCCCATAGGGTTTCCAAGGCTGTAATCTTTACGGAAGCAGACTGCGACATCTTTCTCCCGTGGTGCGGCTGGTAGGTTTGAACCACTGACCCTTCAGTTAACAGGTTAGAGTGCTTAGCCACTGTGCCACCAGGGCTCCTTGGGGATGGTAATAGTACCTCCCTAATCAGGGTTGGAGCCCTGGTGGCACAGTAGTTAAGAGCTACGGCTGCTGACCAAAAGGTCGGCGGTTTGAATCCACCAGCCACTCCTTGGATACCGTGTGGGGTGCTTCTACTCTGTCCTGTAGGATCACTATGAGTCAGAATTGACTAGACAGCAACAAGTTTGGTTTTGGTTTTAATCAGGTTCAGGGGGGATAAAATGGGGCCGTGTAGGTCAGGTTTCCAGCCCAGCACCTGGTTCGTTGTGAACACTCCTCAGTAAATGAGAGCCACTGAAACCTGTCCACCATGGGTGACCCTGCTGAATTTGAAATACCAGTGGCACAGCTTCCAGCCACACACAAGCCACCACAGTACGACAAACTGACAGATCTTTGATACATTACTTGCCCAAATTCATGAAGCTTACTGTGGCAGGGAAGAATTCAAGCTCAAACCTGATTTCAAAGTCTGTCATCTATACACACTGCTGTTCCACTCCAGTCCCTATGAGGTCGTATATCTGGGAGAAAATCCTTAGCAGATGTTGGCTGCATACCTACTGTGTGCCACGTGTGCTGGGCACTGGAGGGGGCAGAGAAGGAAAAGACAGGGGTCTTGTCTTCACAGAGCTCCTGGGGAAGGACAGAAATGGCCTTGTGCATCCATACAGCTGCTTGGTGACAAGTGGCTCAAGCTGGAGAAGGCTGGGCTGCAGTCTATGAGATTAGATGGCAGTCCTCTTGGACAGTTACATAAGGGGTGGTGATGGGCACTGCCCTGGTGCCAACCCTGTCAGCCTCTTGCCCCACATTTAACCCGCGGCCATAGGGAACCGACCAGAGTTAATGTCACAGATGTCAAAGCCAGAGGAGCCATTGGATCTCTTACGCAACACCCCATTTGTAAAGTGACAAATGAGGCCCAGAGAAGGAAGGGAATTTGCCCAAAGTCACATAGCCAGGTCATGCCAGAAGTAGGGCTAGAAGCCTGGCCTCTGGGGCCAGTGCCCTGTCCTCTCAGGTGGGGCTCACTCACCCATTCATTCGTGTCCAACCATGCAGTGAGGACCTACTCAAACCAGGCCGGTGCTGTGTACACACCTCCTGCTAACTCATTGACCAGAACTAACACAGAGTTTCCTGGGGCTGCTGTAACAAAGTAACACAAACTGGGCCGCTTTAAACAGCAGAAAAAAAAAAAAAAAAAACCAAACCCACTGCCATAGAGTCAATTCTAACTCACAGTGACCCTATAGGACAGAGCAGAACTGCCCCATAGAGCTTCCAAGCAGCGCCTGGTGGATTCAAACTGCCGACCTTCTGGTTAGCAGCCATCATACTTAACCACTATGCCACCAGGGTTCCCTTACAGCTCTGGAGACTTCCAAAACCAAGGAGGGCAGGGCCATGCTCCCTCTGAAAGCTCTAGGGAAGAATCCTTCCTTTCCTGTTTCAACCTTCTGGTGGTTGCCGGCAATCCTTGGCCTCTTGGCTGTATCCCTCCAATCTCTGCCCCTGTCTTCACATGGCCTTCTTTCCTGTGTATCTCGGTGTCTGTGTCTTCACATGGCCTTCTTACAAGAACACCTGTCATTGCAAACATGGCAACAATCATGGTGCAGGACCAGGCAACATTTCATTCTGTTGTACATAGGCTGCCAGGAGTCGGAGTCAACTCAACAGCAGCTAACAACTAATCCAGTGTGGCCTCAACTAACTACATCTATAAAGACTCTATTTCCAAATCAGGCTGCATGCAGAGGTTCCAGCTGGGTGTGAATCTGGGGGAGACACTATTCAACCCAGTACGGTATTATTCTCCCATTTTGTAGAAGAGGAAACTCAGAGAGTGCCTTACTCTAAGTCATATGGCTATACAAATAGCAGATCCAAGATCCAAGCTACACTGTCCACCCCAAGACCCCAGCTCCTCTGAAGATCACAGTCATTGCTGTCACCTGTTGATGTACCATTTTATACCCACCCTTTCATTTAACCCTCATAACAACCTTCTAAGGCTGGGGGCATTTTATTCACTTTACATATGAGAACACCGAGGCTCAGAGAGGCTGAGTGATTTGCCAAAGCCACACAGGAAGTTGGTGAAAGAGCCAGGATAAGAATTCAATTCAGTCTGACTCCCTACCTAAGTGCTTAACCATTACCTGAAAACATCTCCATTTATCCCTCCACTTTTTCCAAAGCCAGAGACCCTCCCAACCCAATCCAAGGTGAAGGTGGATGTCCCAGGCCTAAGGTCCCAGGAGTAGGGTGGAGTGGAGAAGCAAGGAACCTCTCAATTCTCCCCCACCCGCCCACCCACACTCACTCACACACATGTGCACACATGAACACGCACTTCTCCACCAGCCAGCTATCTCCAAGAGCCAATTAGTGAGCCTGGGTGGTCTCGGGGGAGCCCCGCAGGGTGACAGACTTATCGATCAGCTTGAGTGGCAGAGTGTCACACAGGAGAAAAAAAAAAAAACAACTCAGTGCGTCGAGTCGATTCCGACTCATAGCGACCCTACAGGACAGAACAGAACTGCCCCATAGAGTTTCCAAGGAGCACCTGGCAGATTCAAACTGCTGACCCTTTGGCTAGCAGCCATAGCACTTAACCACTACGCCACCAGGGTTTCCAAGTAGGAGAGAGGAGTCATTTAAACAGTGTTCTCCTCCTTCAAGCGTGTAGGGGGACTCCAGGGGTGGAGAGTAAGTTGTATTTACTGCAATGGTAATTGAAAGGCAGAGGCAGCCACCCTACATTGTCCTCACCAATACCTAATTGCTGGGCCAAAAACTGCTGGAGAGCTGGGGCTGGGGCTGGGGGGAGAGGGAAAAAAAAAGTTAATATAGCCCAGAATCAATAAAGAAAGCTTTCACAGTGTCAGGCACAATAAATGGAGCTGAACAACTGGAAGCTGCAGAAAATTAGCCTGCAGGCTGACTCGGTTTGAAAGCTAAAAGCTGGTAAGTGCAGAAACAGAAGGGAGTTCTCAGCTGCCCCTTCTGTCGACGCGTTTTCTGGTGGCAAGTGGAAGCCTGGTGCCAGCTCAGAACGCGGGCTTGGCTGAGAATGGATCAAACGGACCCTAATTTGGACCTCTGGGAAAGGACACAGGCGTGGAAAACCTGCAGTCACCCGAGACCTTGGACCAATCCTGAGCAAAGCTTCGGTCGGCTCATCGGCAGAACGGTGATGGAGGGTAATGTGGTGCAGTGGGAAGAACGTGGAAAGACCAGGGTTTGATTCGCAGGTGTGCCACCTCCTCGCTGTAAGACACCGGGCAGACGTCTTAACCTCATCTTACCGTTGTCACTTACTGCTGTGTCAGCTCCAACTCAAGGCGACCCCGTGTACAACAGAACGAGACGTTGCCTAGTCCTGCGCCCCCTTCATGATCGGTGGTGTATTTCAGTCCATTGTTGCTGCACTGTGTCAATCCACCTCATGGGGAGTTTCCCTCACTTTCACTGGTCCTCTGCTTTGCCAAACATGTTGTCCCTCCTGATGATACATCCAAAGAAAGAGACTCGAAGGCTTGGACAATATTCCATGATCCACAGGGTTGTCATTGGCTAATTTTTGGAAGTAGATTGCCAGGCCTTTCTTCCTAGTCCATCTTAGTCTGGAAGCTCTGGCGAGATACCATAGGTGACCCTGCTGGTATTTGAAATACCAATGGCATAGCTTCCAGAATCACAGCAACATGTAAGCCACCACAATATGACAAAGTGAAAGACAGGTGGTAGTGACCCCATCTAGAAAGGGTAAATTATGATGCCCAGCTGTGGTAGGCTTAAAAATGCCTCCCCCAAACTATTCTATACCCTAATTCCTGGAACCTGTGAATGTTACTTTATACAGGAAAAAAAAAAGAAAGAAAGACAAAAAAGGGAGTCTTTGCAGACGTGATTAAATTAAGGATCTTAAGATGAGGAGATCATTCTATATTATCCAGGTGGGCCCTAAATGCAATCACATGTATCTTTATAAGAAGGCGTCAGAGAGAGATTTGACACACACAGAGAAGGTGATACGAAGAAGAAGCAAAGAGACAGACTTGAAGACACTGGCCTTAAGGACAGGAGTGATGTGGCCACAAGCATGGAACATGTCAGCCACCAGATGCTGCACTAGGCCAAGAACAAATTCTGTTCTAGAACCTTCAGAGGGAGCAGGGCCCTGCTAACACCTCGATTTCAGCACAGTAATACTGATTCCAGATTTCTGACCTCCAGAACTGTGAGAGAACAAATTTCTGGTGTTTAAGCCACCCAGTTTGCGGTACTCGGTTACAGCAGCCACGGGAAGCTAAGACATCAACTTTGCAGAGTTGAAAAGATAAGAAATGTGTGTTAAAACACGTGCACATAGAATCTCAAATTCTTAATGGAATCCAGACTTTATGGATCCACTGAGGCTAGATAAACCCCTGAAACTACTAACCTGAGATAATCTTTAGGCTTTAAACCTTAAACGAAAACTGTCCCCGGAAGTCTTCTTTAAATCAAAAACTAAAAAATAAAAAAAATTTTTTTTTTTTTGTTTTACTAGCTTCTATTATTAAGCATGTCTGCCTTGATTATTGTGCTCTTTTAAAAAATTATGTATGTGAGATCAAATTGACAACAGCAACTTGAAAGGTTAGATGAGAAGCGTAGGGGACAGTAAGTTGAAGTGAATAGTGGGGTAACAACTTGGAGAAGGATGGCAAGAATGTCTGCACAACTTAACGAATGTAATCAAGTTCACTGAGTTGACATGAAGACATCTGTTGAAATGGTGTATGACTGTATTTTCACCAAAAAAAAAAAAGACGAACAACACCTGCACATAACAGAGTTCAGCATTCAGATGTCAAAACTCCCAAACAATCAGACATGTTAAAGCCTGGGGGTCACTTTAGGAAAAGCCTGGAGGTCTAGGTGAAGCATCTGAAGTCTTGCCAACGTATTTATTAAGTGAAGTATTTATTGTCTGTTTCCCCCGATAGTATGTAAACTTCAAGAGGACAGGCTTCTTTGTTTTGTTCACTGATGTGTGCAAGTGCCTGGAACAGTGCCTGGAACATAGTGAGTGCTTAATAAACATTTGTTGAATAATAATACATCCTCTCCTCACTTACTGGCATGGTTAGATTCCAAAGACCAGGTCATTATACGAAATCAGTGTTACAAGAAAATGAAGGATGACCACATGAGATCACAAAAGGGCAGATGAATACATTACTACATAACTGTCAAATTACGTCATTACCTAACTACCAAATTACGTCATTACGTAACTGCCAAACCACTGAGAATCCTAGCCCAGCCAAGTTGACACACGAACTTCACATCACAGCCAGTGTTACTCTTACCTTGTACCTTGGCGTTCGTTGCTGCCAGACGTACATCATTAGTGCACAAAATAGTCAGATAGTAGATTTTCTACTACCGTTGTGAATGCAAAAATGTTGGATAACAAGACAGCCAATAAGTGAGGAGAAGGTTTAATAACAAAAAGAACAAGAAGAAATCACCTGGCACGTGGTTATTAGCTGTGGTTGAGTCAACTCCAGCTCATCTTTGACATGGTGAAATCCAAGTGAAATTGTGCACTATAGATTAGTAAGTAAACACAGTTAAGCCCGTGCATGCACACCTCGCTTATTGGGTAATCCGTCTCTACTCTGGGAGTCCGTGAATCCCCTGTAATTATGTGCAAAAAGGTCTGCATATGTACATACATACACGCCCCTTGTTAAATATTCACTTTCAGATTCTCAGAGGGGATCTATAGCCTAGAAGAAAATTCCAACCCCTGGGACAACTGACCTCACATCTCCAACTGCAGTGAACTCCTGAGGCTGACTGTGAGAGCAGTCTGCAAATCCAGATTGTCACTAACTGTGCCCAAGACAAGACCCTCTGGGAGATCAGTGTAAACACCTGGAGTCCATGAGTGCAGGGCTGGGTGCAGAGCGAGGGAAGCAGGCAGGGAGAAGGCAAGGGAGAGGCCCAGGGGTGGGCTGGAGCCAGCTCACATCTGCTCCCGAGAGCCAATTGTGTGCATCTCTCTCCTGTCCCTAGCAGCTTGAAATCAACTGTGGTGGGAGTATTTACACCATGGAAATTGGCAAATGCTACGAATCAGGGTTTGTTTCATTTTTTCGGGGAAAGCTGGTTATTACCATCACACCACTGGAAAAAGTGCCACCTTAGAGACAAGCTATGTATTCTGGAGCTTTGCAAGGGACCCACCTCCCAAGATGTCCCTTTACAGGAGCCTGTGCCTGACAGGCAGTCCATGAATACTTACCAGGACTCAGCAGAGGCAGCCCTGACACCTGCTGGACTTGGAATACAGAGGATGCTGACACCCATGCCACCCCATCTTGCCTGGAAGGCCTCAGGCCCAAGCCTGATGGCAGCAGAGGGTCAGTGGGGCCCTTTGGGCACCAGAGGGACTCTGATGTGGCTGATCCACCCAGCATGCAGAGGGGGCTCAGTCAGGGAGGGGCTGTCCTCTGGGTCCAGCCTCCCTTCATCCTTCTCTGGAGCCAATGCTCACTTTCTCCGCTCCGTCAAGTACAGATCCTAACCTCTGACGTCAGATTAGGGTTCCAATAAGGCTCATCTCCTCATAAGCAGTGGGATAGGAGCCAAGCAGAGGGGAATCTAAGATACGGCAGGTATGGCACATGCCCTGGGCACCCCTTGAGAGGGGCACCACTGAGCAGTTTCTATTAACCCAGTACAGCCCAATCACCTTCCTCAAGCACGGCAGACATAGAGGTGTAGCGAAGGGAGGTCAAGGGAGGCGCTTGTCCCCGGATGCAAGTCAAAGGGGGCAACGGATGAGGCACAGAAAGACATTACGAGGTGCAGAATGACATTCTTGGGCACCACAAATATGAAAGGCACCTGACTGAGGCAGCAGGACAAGAGGCGGAAGGTGTTTCTGCCGACACACACACAGCCACTATCAACGTCTATTCATTTTGAAATGGGGCAGGGGGTGCAGTTTAGAGATTGCCCCTGGCTGCTCGTTACTCTCGCTACAGCCCTGCAGAGGCATAATTGCAGTGCTTGCCATAGGTGCTATTTTCTGTACTAACTCTTCTGGAACCAAGTCACGTCTCTGAGCCCTCGTTGCCTCCCTTGTACCCTGTCACTAGGGATGGGGCTGTGAGAACTAAAGTCAGAGACAGCCCTGAGCCCAAGCTTATATTCATTGAGTACCTTCTATGCACCAGGACTCTGACAAATGGCTTCACAAGTCACCCTCACGACAGCAACCCATGAAGAGGCATATAGCACAGTCACCCCCCGCCCAAAAAGGAGCCCTGGTGGCACAATGGTTAAGCGCTCAGCTACAGACCGAAAGGTTGGTGGTTCAAACCCACTCAGCAGCTCCGCTGGCGAAAGACCTAGCAATCTGCTCCCTTAAGATCACAGCCTAGAAAACCTTATGGGGCAGTTCTACTCTATCATATGAGGTCACTTGAGCCAAAATCAACTCAATGGCACCTAACCACAGCAATGACATCCCCCAAAAAACCAACTCATGGTGACCCCACATGTGCAGAGTAGAGCTTCTCCATAGGGTTTTTAAGGCTGTGACATTTCTGAAGCCGGTCACCAGGTCTGTCCTCTGTGTACCACTAGGTGGGTTCAAACCACCAATCTTTAGGTTAGTAGTCAAGTGCAAACCACTTGCACCACTTAGGGACCTGTCATCCCCCAAACAAACAAAAAACTGTTACTGTCAGTTCTGATTCATGGCAACCCCATGTGTTAGAGAGCAGAGCTGCTCCATAGGGTTTTCTTGGCTGTAATCTTAACAGAAGCAGGTTGCCAGGCCTTTCTTCCGTGGTGCCACTGGGTGGGTTCAAGCCGCCAACCTTTAGGTTACAAGGTGAGAGCAAACCATTTGTGCCACCCAGGGATCTTCTGATGTATCTGATGCCAGGCCTTTGACCCCCTGGCTCCAGCACCATGCGTGTCTGTCAGCTGTGAACCTCCATCACCCTCAACCCAGGCAGTTGTGCACACGCCCAGCCTCAGCAACTCCAGCTGTGCCTCTTCTTTCCCCAGGGAGTGTCCCCGGTCCCAAGTAAATTGCTGGGGGTTGGAAATTTGGAAATTGAGGCACAGCCTCAGCCAAGGAACACAGTGGCACGACCTCCCCCAGAGCAGATGGCGCAAGGCTGTCTGCAGGCTGATGGCTGTGGTTCCACACCTGCCCTCTGGCTAACTAATTGGCGCTTCCTCGTTAGAGCCATCTCGTTGAGATGCAAAAATACATAATATGTATGTATGCGGTGGGGATCAGCCAGGAAGGCTGAAATAGCAAATTAATAGTGTCACCTCCTCCGGAGAGCTGCAAAATTGAAGATGGAGATGAGGGAGGGAGTAGAACGGATGAGGCCTGGGCTTCACCAGTATTTGGTCTGGCCAAGTGCTTCCCTCCAGCTGCAGACAGGCCTGAATGAGAAACTCTCACAGGATTCAATGTGAAGATGATTGTTACGAAGCAGGTGCCTACAGCACCCACAGTGCCTTGACTTGTTGAGAAGCTGACCGTGCCAGGATGTGCAGGCCAGCCAAAGGGTAGCTTCTCGGGGGACCAGTAGCCTAAAATCCCCACACACACAGAGACCTCGCTGTCTGTGAGGGACTTCCAGGAGCCAGTGTTGGCCCTGCTGCTGATTACAACACACAGTGGCAGCTTTGGGAACCTTTTGCAAGAGAAAGCTATCTTCTGGGGATTAGGGACAACTGACTCTGGGTACCTAAGCAACTCAGCATCCAGACCCCAAGAGGAGGAAGGAGAGGGAGTGGGTATCCTCCATCATCTTCCATTCATTCATCCATACACACATACATACATCAATACACCAGTTTCATAACTCTTCCCTCCTCGGGGCCTTTGCACATGCTGTTCCCACTGGCTAGAACACTTGTCCCTTCGAGTGCCCACATGGAGGATTCTTCTAATCATTCAGGTCCTAGATCAAATGTTATCTCTTCAAGGAGATTTCTCTTGGCGATCTATTTAGAGCAGCTTCTCACCTGCACCCCCAGGTTTAATAGGCTTCTCCACACTTATTTCTGTTGAAAATTATCTTGTTGATTTTATTCCTTGTTCATTGCTGAATCTCTCCCTCTCCAAGCAAAAAACAAGCATCATACTCCTTCATTCCCATGCCTAGATTTCTGTGGGTAAGTGAGCAAGTGGGTGAAGTGAGTGAGTGAAACATTTCCTGAGCACCTACTGTGTGCCAGGCCTTGTGCTAAGAATCCTGAGAAGAATAGAATGACATGGCCCCTGCCCTCAAGTACCTCACAGGCCAGTCATAGCTGGTCAGCTGGGCCCCTTGTTTTAAGTGTTGAGACAGAGGCACGCATAAAAAAATCAGTGAGTCTGGTGATATCAGGGAAGGCTTCCTGTAGGGAGTGGTATTTGTGCTGAGTTTTGAAAGAAGAATGGGGATTTTTCAAGCAGCCATGGGATAAAGGGCATTCCAAGAAAGGGACTAGCATAGGCAAAGGCCTTGATGGAGAATTTGGAGGAAACTACAAGTTGCTTGGTGTGTTTTGAGCACAGAAGAGAGTGATGTGTCCAAACTGCATTTTAGGAAGATCTCTTGGGTGGCAATGGCACGAATGGATGGAGTGGAAAGGTTTGGCATGGGAGGCAGAGAGAGAACAATTAGGAGGCTGTTGCAGGAGGCAAGGTGGGAGAAGGTATGAGAGAAAGGGATGAAGATAAGAGATACTAAGAGGTGGATTGTAAAGAACTTGGGGTAAGGGAAATGGGGGAGCCCAAGGTGTCATCCATGGTTCTCTCCTGGGCAACTGGATGGATCCTGGAGCCTCCACCGAGCTTGAGAAGCCAGGAAGGGGTGCCAATTGAAGGGAAATTCTGTTCTGGGTCTGTTGAACTTAAAATGCCAGTGGGACCTCCTCCCATTACCAGCTCACTCATCCTCTGAGCACTGCCCAACTGCAGAAAGAACAGAACCTGTTGGCTTGGTGGGAGCATGGAGGGAAATGAGGCCAGCGCACCTGCGTGGGGGTGGACAACATTCCCCTTGCTTCGTCCATCCAAAGTTGGAATGGAGAAAGCCTAGGGCAGATCTGACCATTTCATCCAACCACCTCATTTTCCAGATGAGGAAACCGAGGTCCAGAGAGGAAATAAATTTCAGTATCAGCCAGGAAAAGCTATGTTTGCCGCATTAACAAACAACCCAAAATATCGGTAGATCCAGACCACAACATTTATTTCTCACTTGTTTAACATGTCTGGAGTGAGTCCACTGGGGGTCTGCTCTGTGTTCTCCTCCTCCAAGATCCTGGTCGACAGGGCACCCAGCCGTTATGGCAAAAGGAGAAAAAAGCCTCTGGAGGGTCTCATGTGGGCAATCATGACACCCATGTCATTCCCAACTCATCGGCTGGAAGCAGTCAACGGCTCCACCCAACTCCAAGAGGGCCTGAATGTGCAGTCACCCACTGCCCAGAAGGAGGGAGAACTGGAAATGTTTTGGAACTGCACTGGTGAGCCAAAGCCCAGCTCACACCCAGAGAGTCGGGACCAAAGCCAGCTTCTGGCTCGGTGCTGGGCAAAGCACTGAGTGTGTCACAAGCATCAACCATTTAATCCTCACAACAACCCTATGGTTAAAGGACCACTGTTGTCTCCGTGGAGCCCTAGTGGCTCAATGGTTAATAGCTAGGTTGCTAACCAAAAGGTTGGCAGTTCAAATCTACCAGCTACTCCTTGGAAACCCTATGAGACAGTTCTACTCTGTCTTACAGGGTCGCTATGAGTCAGAATCAACTCAACAGCAATGGGTTTGGTTGGTTTATTGTCTCCATAAGGTCCCTGGGTGGTACAATGGTTAAGCTCTCGACTACCAACCACAAGGTCAGTAGTTCAAACCTACCAGCAGCTCCACAGGAGAAAAGTCCTGGCGATCTGCTCCCACAAAGATTTCAACCTAGGAAACACTATGGGGCAGTTCTACTTTGTCACATGGAGTGGCTATGAGTCAGAATCGACTCAACGGCACCTAGCAACAACAATAACATTGCCCCCATAAAGTCCCTGGGTGGCGCAAATGGTTTGCATTCAACCACTAATCCAAAGGCTGGTGGTTTGAACCCACTCAGTAGTACTGCAGAAAAAAGGCCTGGCAATCTGCTACCATAAAAATTACAGCCAAGAAAACCCTATGGAGCAGGTCTACTCTATAACACATGGGGTTGCCATGAGTCGGATTCAACCTGACAGCAACAGGGTTTGTTTCGTTTTTTTTAATTGTCCACAGAAGTCCCTGGGTAGTGCGATCAGTTAAACACTCAACTACTAACCAAAAGGTTGGTGGTTCAAACCCATCCAGAGGCATCTTGGAAGAAAGGCCTGGTGATCTGCTTCCAAAAGGTCACAGCCTTGAAAACCCTATAGAGTGCAGTTCTACTCTGAAACACCTGAGGTCACCGTGAGTCCTAATCGACTCAAGAGCAAATTTTGTTTTTTGTTTTGGCTATTGTCCCCATGTGGCAGTCAAGGACATCACGGCTCAGAGAGATGCTGCGTCTTGGCTAACATTACCCAGCTGGTAAGGGATGAAGCAGGGGTCTGAAACCAGGGATTCCACTTTCGGAAGGCCAGCTAGAGAGACTGGCTACCCAGAGAAGGAATACACAACACGGCCTTGATCTCCTCCCTCTGCCTCAGTCTCACTCTGAGACCCTGAATGCGTTGCCAGCCCTCCATGGGCCCCACTGCATTCTCCCTGAGCCTGCAGCCGGCTCCATCCTCAGCTCCCACGGGGAGCAGACGGGGAGAGGGAATTTGCTCTTGAGATCTGTCAAGTTGTATGTGCACTGGGAAGAAAAGTGCCATACACTTTCCAGGTGTTTTTATTGGAACAGAAAGGTGCAAAGTCCAGAGTCACGCTGTCTCCGTAAGTGGGACGAGGCCAGCCAGCTGGAAAAGTGACAGCTCCACACCAGCCCTCGCTGTTAATTGCATCACAGCCAATGCCTCCCGCTGGAGAGACACAGATGCAATTGACATGGAGCCACTGACCCCCAAGTGCCTGTTCTGTCATCACATTTGTCCCATGGAATTAACACCATCCCATTGCTACCACTCCTCAGAGTCCCCGCCTTCTCAAAAAGACAAACTCCCAGTGCTTTCTGTGCGCCAAGCACTGTGCTAAGCGCTTTATACGTGCAACCCGGATGCCTGCCACCTCTGTTTTGCTCAACTTGGTGCCTTATGTCTTGACTCCCAGCAGAGTGCCAGGTATACGCTAGGTACTCAATAAATGCCTGGGAATGAATGAATGGTGTTCCCAAGTCTTCTAGCTTTATGGATTCACCTGTCCTTTAAGGTTTAAATAAAGTGGCTCCGAGCGCCTGCAGAGACTTCCTGGGTGGCCCAAATTGTTAAGTCCTCGGCTACTAACTGAAAGGTTGGCAGTTCAAATCCATCCAGAAGCACCTTGGAGAAAAGGCCTGGTGGTCTGCTTCTGAAAGAGCACAGTTCTACTCTGACACACAGGGAGTTGCCAGGAGTTGGCGTTTGTTCAATGGTAGGTGGTTTTTGTGTGTGTTTGTTTCTTTGTTTTGGCTGGGCACCTGCAAAAGACACCTCTTGCGCCAGTTCCCCTTTCTGGGACAGTCTCAGTCTCACTCAGGTTCCCTCCCACATACATGGTCCTTCTTTCCTCCCAGCCTTGCATCAGCTCAAACATGGAACACAGCCCTTTGCCTTGACTACTCCCAAGTTCACCTAGAACAAGACAGATGTGTATCTGAAATCTGATGAAGGTTTGCGGGGTGGTAATGAAGGAAAATTGCATTGCCCTAAAATGGAAAATTGTTAAGTGCTTGACTCTAGCTGAAAGTTTGGTGGTTCAAACCCACCAGAGGCACCTCAGAAGACAGGCCTAGCAATCTGCTTCCGAAAAGTCACAGCCTTAAAAGCCCATGGAGCAGTTCTACTCTGCACACATGGGGTCACTACGAGTCAGAATCGACTCAACAGTAACCAACAACGATAACAAAATGGAAAATTAGGCACCTCTGTTATAAAACTCTGGAAACCCTGGTGGCATAGTGGTTAAAGGCTACGGCTGCTTACCAAGAGGTCAGCAGTTCAAATCCACCAGGCACTCCTTGGAAACTCTATGGGGCAGTTCTACTCTGTCCTGTAGGGTCACTATGAGTCGGAATCAATTCGATGGCAGTGGGTTTTAGTAGATGGGTTATAAAACTCCTTCTTCCAGCCCCAACCATGGAGCCTTGACCAGGCCAGACCATTCCTTGGCCTCCCTCCCCCTCCTCATCTCTCTTGCTGCTGACCTCCATCCCCCAGAAGCCAACTACTCATGTCTCAGCCGAGAGGCTGGCTTTCTAGGCCCTTCCCAGAAACCCCCTCAGGACTGCCTCCTCGCATCCAAAAACTCACCCAGGTGCTCTGTGAAACAATCCCCATCTCCCCCTGAGAAGCCTCGAGCCCCTCTGGAAGCTTCGAAATGGCAGTTTCTCCTTTGACATGAAATTCTCGGGCTTGGCTCTTGGTCAAAGATTTATCCACCCCCAGATACGAAGTGTGCCACCTCCTCCCCCTTAGAAAACAGAAGTGGCTACAGACTGGTTTTAGGGGTGTAAATGGCAACATGTGTTTTCCCACCATGTGTTTAATCCTCACAATAATTATCTGAGATTACTGCCGTTTTACAGATGAGGAGACTGAGGCCTGGAGAAATGCAGTGACTTGTCCAGGGTGACCAGGTTAGTAGGTGGTAGAACCAGGATTCAAATCCAGCCTTGAGCCTGAGTCCGTGCTAGGAATCCCCGGATGGTGCAAATGGTTTGCACTTGGCTACTAACTGAAAGGTTTACGGCTCAATTCCACCCAGCAGCGTCACAGAAGAAAAGTCTGGTGATCTGCTTCTGTAAGATTACAGCTACTGAAAAAGCTATGGAGTGCAGTCTTACTCTGACATACACGGGGTCACCACGAGTCATAAGCAGCTTGATGGCAACTGGTTTGGTTTGGTGAGATCCATGCTGGTGTCTGTCCATCCCACAGCCACCTGTACCAATGTACTCATCCAAAATCTACGCCCAATTAGAAACAAAGGGAACGCAGAGAGCAGAAGAAGCTTCTCAAGCAAGCCAGACTCTGGAGGGCACCTATGCAGGCCTGAGGAGGCAGGGATGGCCTTAGGTTCTGGAATGGAAGAGAGGGGCAAAAGTCAGAAAACTTGTCTTTATGGGGCTCCTGTGGTGTGCCAGGCACCAGCTGGACACTTTGTACACTGTATCCCATTAATCCTAGTAACAACTTTTTAACCACCATTTTACATGTGGGAGAATTGAAGTCCAGAGAAGGTCACACAGCTTGTGAAAGCACAAAGTCCATCAGGCTCCAAGCCTGTGCTCCATCTGTCCATCTCAACCTAGTCTCCAAGAGGTAACCCTGCAAGGTAAGTCTGGGTGGAGAGAGAAAGTCCAGTCCAGCTAATGGACTCTCCTACAGCCCTGTTCTCACACAATGCTTTGTGGAGGGAAGGCAGTGCCCAGGTAATGCCAAGCAACTGGTCTACCCAACCTATCTGCCAGACTTGCTGCCCAGAGCTAACATAGCACTGTTGTCCACCTGTGCAAGTCCACCCTTTGTTCCCTTTCCCTTTCATCTGCCCAACAGACAGTTCCAGCATCCAGCTCCACGGGCCACTGCACCTGGTTGAAAAGTAAAATGTTCGATCTCATCTATATGGCACAGACTTTGAGTCACATCTGGCATCAAACCTTGATTCTGTAATAACCTAAGATAGCGGATGAGTGGCCACTGATAAGTGACCATTCATCAAATCATAGACATTCAAGGAGGGGTTAACACACACACACACACGCACACACACAAATGTTATCTGGTCCAGTCTTCTGTCTCCACTCTGGTAATGTTACTCCCATTTTATAGACAAGGCAATTGAAGCTCAGAGATTTGCCCTAGCTCATGGCAAACAGGGAACCAAAACCTGGCTCCCACACCAGTGAGCATCACACTGGGTCCCACAGAGCCCCAGACTTCACAGAGATGCCACAGGATCATCTGAGGAAGGAAGGGAACACCCAGCAGGCAAGTTCCATCCACTGGCACAGCTCTGCTTTTGTCTGTTACACGTTGGGGCTCCATGTCAGATTTTATTTGAAGAAATGGTTTGCTGCTTAAGGAAAACTCTGAAAACCAAGGCGCCACTGCTCCAGGGAGAGATCAAGGTGGCATTTGAGGGAAGAGAAGGTCAAGATGACAGTGGCTAAGCCTCAGGAAATCAACTACCCAAAAAGCTCGCACCTTATTTCATCTGCAGAGTATCCTCCCCTCCCCAAAACCTTTTCATATTTTCTCTCCTCAACCTTCTACTCAACTCTCCCTCCCTACTCGCTCTCCGCCGGTGCCCTTGCCCCTTATGTCATAGAGAATATAGAAGCTGTTGGATGCAAACTCCTTTGTCTTCCCCCCACCAAATCTTCCTCCTGACCCACTGTATTCTCTCCTCCTCTAAACCACCCCCCTCTCACAAGGGGAGGAAGGGCCCCTCCTCACACACATACACAAACTGAAGACCAGTTCCCCCAGTTGGACTCTGGGTCCCACCAGGGAGCACCCTTCCATGTGGGATCCCATTTCTCCTACATCTTCAGGCTCTTTCTTTCCTGAATCCACCCCATTAAAGCATTCAAAAATGTTCTCCTAGCTCTCATTCAACAAAACACCTTCCCTCGACCCCCACGTCCCTTCCAGTCACCTTCCCCTTCTCTCTGCTCCTCTTCATATTCAACCATCTGCAAAAGAATAGTAGACCTGTCTCACTGCCTCTCCTCTCACCAGCTCTTCAGCCTTCCATCCCCACCACGCCAGCACACAGCTCTTGCAAGGCCCCCAATGGCTTCCATGTTGCCAAATCCAATGGGCACACTTCGTCTTCGTCTACCTTGAGCTCCCACACCACTCAGCACAGTTGAATCCTGCCTTCTCCTTGCGACATTCTTTCCTGGGCTTCTGTGACAGTAAATGCTTCTGGGTTTTCCTACCTCCCAGGCCATTTCCTTCTCAGTCCTCTCCCTGGCTCCTCCTCATCCTAGCTCTAAGGAAAGGCCTTCAGGACAGAAACTCTCTTCTCTTTCCGTTCTACACTTTCTCTTTACGTGATTCCACCCATGCCCGTGGTTTTAAATACTATCCGCCCCATACTTAGCCTCCACTCATACGTCTCTTCTGAACCAACACTCAGTGTCTTCAACCAACTTCACAATTTCACTTCAATGTCCCAGAGGCATCTCAGACTGGCTTGTACAAAACTGGATTCTTAGTCTTGCCCCCTGTCTTAGTTATCTAGTGCTGCCATAACAGAAATAACCACAAGTGGGTGACTTTAACAAAGAGAAAATTATTCTCTCACAGTTTAGGAGGCTAGAAGTCCAAATTCAGGGTGCCAGCTCCAGCGGAAGGTTTTTTCTCTCTGTCGGCTCTGGAGGAAGGTCCTTTGTCATCAATTTGCCTCTGTCTAGGAGCTTCTTGGCACAGAAACTCCAGGTCCAAAGGACACGTTCTGCTCCTGGCACTGCTTTCTTGGTAATATGAGGTCCCCTGTCTCTCTGCTTGCTTCTCTCTTTTTTCATACCTCAAAAGAGGCTGACTTAAAATGCAACCTAATCTTTTAGATTAAGTCCTGCCTCATTAGCATAACAGCCTCTAATCCTGCCTCATTAACATCATAGAGGTAGGGTTTAGGACACATAGGAAAATCACATCAGGTGACAAAATGGTGGACAATCACACAATACTGGGAATGGCCCAAAAATGGCCAAGCCAAGTTGACAGATTTTTGGGGGGACACAATTCAATCCATGACACCCCCAAAATCTTCTCCCCAACCCCTCAGATTCCCCATCTCAAGGATGGTTTCTCCAGCCCCAGCTGCTCTGGCCAACAACCTGGGAGTCACCTCGATGCCCCATGCCCTCTGCATGCCCCACCCAACTCCTCAGCTAGCTCTGCTAACCCTGCCTCCAAAACATTCTGGAAACATCTTCTGTCTGCTCTGCTCCATCTTAGCTGCCTCCACCCTTGCCCAAGCCACCATTGTCTCTTGCTCAGATACTGCAAAAGCCCCCCTCCACCCCCCCACCCCAGATGCTCTCCCTGCTTCCCCTCTTGCCCTCCCTTCAATCCATTCTCCCCAGGGCAGTCAGAGGAGAGTTTGAAAATGAAATCTAGTCATGCTCCTTCCCACTTCTGTAGCTCCCGAACCCCATAACATCGTTTCTGAGGCCTTGGTACTGATCGGGTTGCCATCCATATCCCCGAGCTTATCCTGAGCCACTCTCCCCCTTGCTTTCTCTTGCATCAGGGCCTTTGCACATGCTAATCCCCTTTCCTGCTTCCTACTTCCAGCTCCAGTTTCACTGGCTCCCTGCCACTCATCCTTGGAAAGGAGGGAATCTCAGGTCCAAACTAAGTTAATGGCCCTGTCTTCCAAGGCCTTCCTCTCCCTTGAACTCACCCAAGCAATGTCTGCCTTTCCCACTAGACTGAGGGCTTCATGAGGTCAAGGGCTCCATCTGTCTTCTCAACATGGTACCCAGCACTTAGCACTGTGCTCAGCACCAAGCTCATAGTGGGTGCCCTTGATGGGTAAATAAACTAGTTAGATCAGCCCTCAGAATTCTCTAGGGTTTGTCTTGGAGGAACCTACACAACCGTGTGAGGAAGCTGGGCAGGAATTATCCCCATCTGTAGGTGTAGGCTTGGAGATGCATATTGACTTACCCTTGGGCACACAGTTAGGACGTGCCAGGCCAAGACTCAGACCCAGGTCCGCTCAGCATGCCCTGGGCGCTCAGCCAAGCTGCCCAGGGCAGAGACAATATCTTAGTGACCTCCCTCCCATCTGATTTTGATAACCGACTCCAATTACAGTGGCATCATAAGAGGTGCTAGATCCACAATTGGTTATAGATTTCATTAAGCAAACCACGTCCCAAACCATCTATTGTGTAATTGGCCACAGAAGACACATTTTCCTTTGCCATTCAGTTACAAGTTAATTTGCCAGGTCAGCAGTTCCGCCTACAAGTCACAGGCAGAAGCCTGGTTATGAATACCAACCAATTGCCCAGCATGGCTCAGCTCAGGGAAATCCATCAGCATTTGGCCAGAGGCGAGCATTTGACAGAAAAGAAAACTGAGGCAGAGAGAGGGGAAGTGACTTGCTCCAGGCCACATAACCAGTAGGTTCTGTAGTTAGACTTGGAATTCAGTCCACCTATGGAGCAGTTCTACACTGTCCCATAGGGTCACTATGTGTCGGATTCAACTCGACGGCAATGGGTTTGGGTTTGGTTTGGATGGAGCAGTTCTACTCTGTAACACATGGGGTCGCCATGAGTTGAAATTGACTAGATTGCAATGGGTTGGGTGGCTCATAGTTGGTTAACCAAAAGGTTGGCAAATTGAACCCACCCAACAGCACCATAGAAGAAAGGCCTGGCAATCTGCTTCTGTAAGCATTTTGTTGTTGTTGTAAGGTGTCATCGAGTCAGTTCTGACTTATAGCGACCCTATGTACAACAGAACGAAACACTGCCCAGTCCTGTGGTGCCATCCTTGAGCCCATTGTTGCAGCCACTGTGTCAATCTATCTCATTGAGAATCTTCCTCTTTTTTGCTGACCCTTTACTTTATGTAAACATTAAACCAAAACCAAACCAAACCCACTGCCGTCGAGTTGATTCCGACTCAGAGCGACCCTATAGGACAGAGTAGAACTGCCCCATTGAGTTTCCAAGGAGCGCCTGGCAGATTCGAACTGCCGACCTTTTGGTTAGCAGCCGCAGCACTTAACCACTACACCACCAGGGTTTCCTACAGCCTAGAAAACCCTATGGAGCAATTCTACTCTGTAATACACGGGGTCTCCATGAGTCAGAGCCAGCTCCATGGCCACCAACAACACACCCCAACTGTCCCACTGCCCCACACTACACCTGGCTGTAGTTGTCTTGTTTTGTTTTTAACCAGACCTATCAAGCTTCCCTGAAACTTACCACTTCCCCATTCCAGCTCAAAAAAGAATAAACTGCACTTTATATAAAGGAGATGGCAGCACCCATCACAGGGTATTTGGGTGATTTGTTTGGCACCCAGCCTCTGACCGCGAGCTCCTGGGGGTCGAGGACTGCATTTATCTTGAATCAAAGGCACCCAGCACGAGCCTGAACCAGGGGAAGCAGCTTTCCCTGGTGCCTCCTGGGTGGAGCTGTTACCTTTAGAGCAGTCACCTTGTATATTATTAATAGAGAAAATGGTGAAATATTCATGCAGGAAATGATGTGAGGTTTGATATTCACTTTAAAATAATATAAGACAGAGAAAAGTGGATGGGGTGTAGATGGAGCAGGACTGATCAGGAATTGGTGGTGGCTGCTGGGATGGGAGATACATACACCGGGCTCATTAGATACCCTGTCCATTTCATGGAGGTTCAAAATTCTCCATAAACAAAAATCTTCAAAAATAATATCTCCTTCCCAAAATGATACTCATTGTGGCAATTGTTGGTTGCCATTGAGTTGGCTTCCACTCGAGATCCTGCACCATCTTCATGGCCCTTGCTGTGTTCGAGTCCATGGTTGTGGCCACTGTGTCAGTCCTTCCCATTGAGGGTTTCCCTCCCCCTTGCTAGCCTCCACTTTATCTAACACAATGTCCTTTTCCAGCGATCAGTCCCTCCTGAAGATGCATCCAAAGTAAAAGAGGAGAAGTTTCAGGCAATGTTCTGTGCTCCGTAGTGTTTTCACTGGCAAGTGTTTAGAAGTAGATCATCAGACCTTTCTTTGTAGTTTGCCTTACTCTGGAAGTTCCACTGAAACCTGTCCACCACGGGTGACCCTGCTGGTCCTTGAAATACTGGTGGCATAGCTTCCAGCATCACCGGAGCACGAAAGCCACCACGCTGACAGACGTGTGGTGGAATCATTGTAACAGTAGTGGCTAAAAGAGTAGGTAATTAGTGATCATTTTTTGGTCACTTATTATGTGCCAGGCATTGTGCCAAGTACTTTATGTGTGTCCTCTCATTTGATTCCCACAATGCCCCATGAGTATTATACCTATTGTACATAGGTGTTATATTCACAGGGGCAGGGAGGCAGAGGGACAGACTCAGAGGCTTGAGCTCAGATCAGTCTGGTACCAGCATCCACGGTCCTTACCCCAAAGCCATATCACACATGGCCATGGTGCTGACCTCCCTGGGCATCCTGGCCCAGGCCTTTGTGAGGGGCCCTTGGAGCCAACACCTCATTCCATTAGGGGTCCACATTTTCATCCTCCGTGGAGAGAGATGCTGATTTTGGAAGCATTCATGGTCTTTTGGAGCTAAACTCTCAGGAACCAGAAAGCTGCCTTGGGGCAAAAAAAAGATGTGGCTATAACATCAGAGCACCTGGCCTTCCTCAGGGCCCAGGTTTTGACCATCTTTCTCCTTAACAGTTCTGAGGTCTGTCTCACCTCCTGTGCCCCCATCCACGCCCTGGTTCAGGCCTCGGCCTAGCTAACCCAGGTGGCTGAGAGTGCCTCTCCCTGTCCACCTGCCTCCCACCTGGTCCCCATCTGGCCTGGACTCCCTACACTCACTTGAGAGCTCAGTCTAGAGCCTAAAGCTGACCATGCTTCACCTCCTACCCTACTTGACACTTTTCACAGGCTTCCCAAGCCCAGGCGAAAAAAACCCAAACTCCTTAGCAGGGACCTCAAGCACTGGGTGACCTAAGTGCACCCTACGCACCCATCCTGGATCTCCCAGCCTTGTTTCATTTCCTCTTCCTACCCTGTCACAGGTGTACTCCCCTCCCCTCCCCAGCCAGTCCAAACAATTTTCAGACAAATAAAAGCCCCACATTCTCTTATCTGGATGGCTTTGCACATCCAGTTACTCAGTGTAGCTTGGTCAATGCCTCCCTCCTCAGCCACTACCTCCCCAACCTGACAAACTCCTACTCACCCTCTAAAATTTTCAGCTGAGGAGTCACCTCCTCCAGAAAGCCTTCCCTGATTCCCCAGGGTGGAGGCTATGTTCCCACAGTGCACTATGTTGGTCTCCACCCTGCACATAGTCCATTGGACTATACATGTCTGCTCGTCCATCTCCCCCACCAGCCAGGGAACTTTTCAGGGCAGGAACCCAACTCTGTGCCCCCAGTGCCTAGCCCCAAACCCAGCACATAACAGGTGCTAAATAGACCATGGTGTGTGTTCATGGGCTGGTCATTAGCCTCTCTTCACCTCAGTTTCCTCAGGAATAATTGTACCTACTGCATAAGGGTGTTCACTCATTCAGCTGCTAACCAGAAAGTCAGCTGTTCGAATCCACCAGGTGCTCCTTGGAAATTCTATGTGGCTGTTCTATTCTGTTCTACAGGGTCGCTATGAATCAGAATCAACTCCACGGCAACAGGTTTGGTTTGGGCTTTACTATGCACCAGGCTCGAACCTAGGTCCTGGGCTCATAGCAGAGAACAAAGCGAACAAAATTCCAGTGGAGCCAACATCCCAGGATAGGGTGACAGAGAAGAAATAAAATGAACGTGTGCAATGTATAGAATGTCATATGGTGATAAGAAAAATAAAGCAGAGAAAGGCACTGGACATTTGGGGAGGAGGGAGGTGAGGTCTCAATTTTAAATAGTTTGATCAGAAAAGGCTTCCCTACAAAGTGACATCTGAGCGAAGACCTGCAGGGGTGGGAATAAGCCACGTGGGTGTCCTCAAGAAGTGTACTTCAGACAGCAGGAACAGCAAGGGCAAAGGTCCTGGGGTGGGAACATGCCTTGTGAGAGCCAGGGCAGGGTAGAGATGTAGGTAGGGTGTTGTGACCCTGGTGATGGGATGGGAAAGCATTCTGATCAGCCAAGTGACACAACTGCCTGGCACGCAGAAATCACCCCGTATCATTGGCTGTGGTTGCTCTCATCACCGTGGGCTTCATTACGGCTGTTATCCTGATTATTCAGGTGCGAGCGCTATCAGGTTATCTGTTACCTGGCAGTTTCTGGAAACGTTCTGCACAGCGGAGCTTCTCTTGGAAGAGTTTTCAGCCCTCAGAGGGGGCTCCTTTGAAGGACAAGTGTTGCTGAGACACGTGAGTCCTCTGTGCCTCTTTAGAACAACACTCAAGTCTCTTTACCTGGCGCAGAGGCCCTGCTGGATCGCGGGGAAGCTCTGTTCAGCAGTTACTTACAAACTGGCTGGGACAAGAGACTCGAAACAACAGCTGCACTGGGCAGAAGAAACACCACCAGGGTGAATTCAGTGTAATTGTGTGACCGGTGGGTGGACTGGAGCCAAGGGCAGTGGAGCCCAAGCAGAGAGGGAAGAAATATCTAGTTGGGCCGAAGTCATTGAGGATGAATGTGACTTCCCCTGCCCCTAGAAGGACTGGGAAAGGGAACCACACTGGCAACAACAGCCAGGGTTCACCACCCACCCCGTCGCTTTCTTGTGCATAGAGGGGTGGAACCTCCTACCAAGGAGGCAGCTGGACCCCACATGCCCAGGATAGACCCTCACCCAGTGTGATGGCTAAGGTTGTGTGTCCGATTGGCTGGGCCATGATTCTCAGTGGTTTGGCAGTTATGATGTAGTCTGGTAGTTGTATAATGATGTAATCACTTCCATGATGGGATCTGTTACGAGTAGCCGATCAGTTGAAAGGGAGTGTCTTTGGGGGTGTGGTCTGCATCCAATATAGGTGGACTTTCTGGCAGGCTCATGGGCTTTTGCTTATCTGGATCCTGCAGCTGGCTCCTGTTCATCTGACCTCCAGTTCCTGGAACTTGAGCTAGCAGCTTACCTGCCATCTTAGGATTTGTCAGCCTCCACAGCCTATGAGCCATAGGCCTGCTGTCTGACCTGCTGATCAGGGTTCACCAGCCCCTGCAGCTACATGAGTCAGAAGAAGCTTCCAGCCTGGACCCACAGACTTGAGACTTTCTAGCCTCTATAAATGCATGAGCCATTTCCCATTTCCTTGGTATAAATATCTATCTATCTATCTCTATAAACACTTCACTGACTTAGCTTCTCTAGAGAACCCAGCCTAAGACACCCAGGATAGAAAAGGGCTACAGAGCACTGGGGAAGGTGGAGGAGAAAGAGAAAAAGGAGGAGGAAGGAGAGAATGAGAGGGCTGCCCTGCTGCTTCTAGGAGCAAGAGGCATTTGGTGGTCTGGTGGAGGAGTCACAGCCCTGCACTGGGGGAGCTCCCAGTCTGATGTGGGAAGCACAACCCCACCTGCCTCTTTGCCCTCCCCACTCCTTCCTGAATTCATCCCAGACTCAGGAGAACCTCCCAAAATGAACCACAAAAATGAACTATCTTCCTTCCAAAACTGAGCCCAAGAAGCAAGGCAAAAGTAGAAGGCAGTGGCTGGCTGCTGACTCCTACAGGAGCTTCTCCTAAGGGGGTGATCAGGATTTGTTTCTAAATTCCAAGGGGAAGCATAGAGAAGAAATAAAATGAGTCTCATCTACACTCAGAGAGATTAGTCGGACTTGCAGCAAAGCTTTGTCTTCATAGAGGTTTGGGCTTTTTGTTAAGGCCCAACTATGTACCAGGTACCATCTAGGTATGGGTACTTGCCCATGAACACAGGTACCTGTAGGAACAAGACTAACAAGCCCCTCTGCCCTCCTGGAGCTGAGGGTCTACTGGGAGAGCCTGGCAAGATATAAATAACTGATGGATAAAATATTGTCAGCAATTGATAAATGCTATAAAGAAAAAAACAAACAAAACCAGAAGGAAAGAGAATGACAGAGAGGTGCAGGGCAATGTTAGAGAGAGTGGTCAGGGAAGGTCGCTTCTGAGGATGAATATATGGGATGAGCCTGTCATGGCTTGAATTGTGTCTCCCCAAAAAAATCTGTCAGCTTGGCTAGGTCATGATTCTCAGTACTGTATGACTGTCTACCATTTTGTCATCTGATGTGATTTCCCTATGTGTTGTGAATCCTATCACTATGATGTAATGAGACGGATTAGTGGCAGTTATATGGATGAAATCTGTAAGATTAGATAGTGTCTTAAGCCAATCTCTTTTGAGATATAAAAGAAAGAAGCAAGCAGAGAATCGGGGACCTCATACCAACAAGAAAGCAGCACCGGGAGCAGAGTTTGTCCTTTGGACCTGAGGTTCCTACTCAAGGAAGCTCCTAGACCATGGGAAGACTGATGACAAGGACCTTCCTCCAGAGTTGACAGAGAGAAGACAGCCTTCCCCTGGAGCTGGTGCCCTGAATTTGGACTTCTAGCCTACTTGACTGTGATAGAATAAATTCCTCTTTGTCAAAGCAATCCACTTGTGGTATTTCAGTTATAGCAGCACCAGATGATCAAGACAGAGCCCTATCTTGGAACAGCGAAGCATGAGAAGATCCAGGAAGAAGCGTTCCAGGAAGAGGGCACAGCAGGGACAAAGACTGGACTGAACTTCACATTTTCAAGGAATGGAACAAAACAAATGCCATTGTGGCTGGAGGCATGTCTCTGTGTTAATAAAAACTCAGGAAGAACTTCTTAGACATCAAAGGGGTATCAGCCTGGATGATGTGACTAAGGAATTTTGTCCTGGAGCAGGAAGGAATTTATCCTAGAATCACAGAACAGAGAGAAGAGCTAGAAATTGTTTGCTTTCTGGCTTCTCAAAAAGGGTGTGTGTGTCTCCAGCGGAGCACAACTATGTGGGGGATGATGTTGGCTGGCAGCTACTGACCGCTGACTCTGTGCCAGTCCCAGTTTTAAGCGCTATGAAAATCTGAACTCATTGACTCCTCACAACAGTCTCAGGAGGGAGGTACTGTTATTCTCCCATTTTACAGATGAGGAAACCGAGGGTCAGAGCTGTGAAGTGCCGTGTCCAAGGATGGCTCACCAGTAAACAGCAGACATGATTCAAACCCAGGCCGTGTGGCTCCAGAGTCCCCACTGGATTGCTAGGAACCGCCTGCTCTGACAGAGCCAGGACAATGACACTGCTTCTCAGAGCTTCCATTTGGCTTGATGGTTTGAGGGAAAGCTGTTGAGTAATTTAACTGACAAATTTTCAACACTTTACTTTTATACCAAACAAACATGGATTGATGACCTGCATGAATTTTTAAGAGAAGACTCTAAACTTGGAAAAACATGTCTAGCCTCTTCAGGTTGCATGAGAACAATCTCCCATTATACAGAGGGGCAAATTGAGGCCCAGAGAGCAGGGGTGGCTCATCCTAGGTCCCCAGGGCTGTCTCCCGGAGGCAGGAGACTGGCCCCTGAGACACTTGAGACATGATGAACCAGTGGCCTGGCTGCAACGATGACAGCAGTTGGTAGTCAAGCTCTTAATTGGCCCATCCAAGGACTCCTGATACTGTATCTATCAGAGATTTCTCAGAGGGGGGAATAGGTTTTAATATATGTGTTTTTTTATATATATCATGTAGATCATATATATATATATACATACATATTTTTTATATATGCATATAATCTGTGCATCTCAAAAATATGTATACGATATACATATATCATACAGATTGATATATACCATACAGATGAATACATTTTTGAGATACACAGACTGTATACTTCAGGTTAATAAACAAATCTAGTGGTAGGCTGGAACCAGCTCCTACCAGCAGGAGAGGGCCAATTATGTATTTCTTCCCAATTTTGTGTTCAGTGACATCACATTGGCTGCTTGAAACTGGCCTTGGTGGGGGTATTTACACCATGGAAATCTGCACACGCTACAAATTCAGGCTTTTATTTTTAGAGAACCGGTTTACCAGCATGTATTATAAATTATATATAATGAGCAGGATGTATCAGACAGGTTACATATAAATAGATGTATATATTAGATGGATTATATATGCAAGAGAGATTATGTTTATTCAAGAGATAAAATTATACCCGAATATATATTCACATATATAATTTATATTTGATTGAATCTTAAGAAACAGCCACTTTTCACCATGTTTTGATCTACAAAAGAAAAAGGCAATTTCCTATGGTTGTGTCCCCATATTACTGATGAAGAAACGGAGACTCAGAGAGGTTCAGTAGCTTGCCCAAGGTAACACAGCTAGCAAGTCATAGAGCTGGGATTGGAATCTGTATTTATAGTTTCTTCACACCAGTTTACGCAGATAAGGATCTTAAGAGCTTATTTCAGTAAAGGGCAGAGTTCCCATCTCTTGCTTTTGGCTGGACCGGACCACAGACAGTTTTCTGTGCCTGGCAGGTGTTTCTTTTTTTTTTCCTCTCTCTCTCCCTTCTCTTGTTTTTCCCCTTTTCTTTTCTTTCTTTCAGTTGATTTCTCATGTCTTCAGCCTAAACATCCACCACCTGTACGTCCTTTGTTGCTCTGTGGTGGCTTGCGTGTTGCTGTGATGCTGGAAGCTATGGTACTGGTACCTGAAATACCAGTAGGGTCACCCAGGGTGGACAGATCTCAGCAGAGCTTCCAGACTAAGACAGACTAGAAAGGAAGACCTAGCGATCTACTTCAGAATAGCAGCCAGTGAAAACCCTATGGATCACAACAGAATATTATCTGATATTGTATTGGAAGATGAGCCCCCTAGGTTGGAAGGCACTCAAAAAAAAAAAATACACAGCGACTGCAACGGACTGGAGCATACCAACAATGGTGAAGACGGTGCAGGACCAGGCAATGTTTTATTCTATTGTACACGGAGGCCTTATGATTCGGAGCCGACTCGATAGCAACTATACACGGTCGAGAAAACAGAGGCCCAGAGAGGGACTGGACCTGCCCAAGGACACCCAGCACCTGTTAGAGCCTAAGCTCCTGCCTGTGGCACATGCTGGCCTGATCCACTGGGAAGCTCCCTCCACCCCTTTCCCCAAAGGACTTTGCTGGAAGGAGCAGAGGAGATGGGTGAGCAAGGCATGGATAATAGATTCTCCGGGGCCTGCAATGGTCGCCACTCTGTTGACTGATGGCTAAGGGAGGCCGCGCCCCAGCCAGACACCTCATGGAGCCGGGCGTGGGACATCTGTCGGCAGGCGCCACATCACTCTAAGATGGGAGACATGGGGGAGGGGATGGGATTAAGAAAGATGATGCTTCTCCCAGAGAGAGTCTGTTTCTACAGGCAGAGTCCTCTACAGGCCCCAAGCATTCATGTGGCCATCCTGCAGTTAGGGGCCACACAAATGCCTGGGACCTCCCCATCCCGCACCCCGCACCCCGCACTGGGCTTGCTCTGGGCTGTTCCCAGCAGGGGAACAGAGGCTCAGAGAGGGCAAATCATTGGCCTGGGGTCACACAGCTAAGTAAGTGGTAGAGTTGCTCCTGGAGCCCAGGTCCGACTCTCAGTCTGGGTGCTTTCCAGTGATTGACAGATTTTACGTATACATTTATACCTTACCTAGCACTTTGGGCAAGTTACCGAACCTCTCTGAATCTCAGGTGCTTCATCAGTAGAATGGGGATAATAACACCTGCTCTACAGAGTTCTCATGAGGATTAAAAGAGAGAACATCTGAAAATGATGAAACCTGCCATTTAGAGCACACACTATATGCCAAACACTGTGCCATCGACCTTATACAGCATCTCATTTCTTCCCATGACAACCCGGGCAAGTAGCTACTATCATCCTGCCCATTTTACAGAGGCGGAAATGGAGGCTCAGAAGGGTTAAGTGACTTGTCCAAGGCACACAGATGACAAGTGACAAAGCCAGGATTTGAACACAGGCAGTCTGGCTCCCGAGTCCATGTGCTCATCCACTCTGCCACCCAATAATAACATGGGAAGATCGCTGACACAGAGGAGGAGCTCTACCCATGTCAGATATTGGGGATACTATTGTCATTTTTAATCCTTCTTTCCCTCAGCTAATAGGACCTTCTGGACTTGGCCGTTTCCTCCAGGGCTAAGCCTCAGGGCATTTGGAGCAAGACTGCGAAGGGACGAGAGTCCACTCATGTCTTTTGAAAGCACATGAATAAGAGCCTTGATGAGAGCCAGACTTGCTGCTGTCCTTTGACCTGCTTGTCTTGAGCCCAGTGCAGCTTACATCCCTTCCCTGTGTCAGGGAGACATCAGGTTGTGCACAGACCTGGGGAGAGGCAGGAAAACTGAGAGGAGGCAGTGACAGGTAAGCCAGGTGTCCACAGCCGGCCTCAGCCTAGCCTCCTAAGCACCTACCAGAGAGGAGGGAGAGTGGGAGGAGGGGGGTCTCTAGTTCATTTCTTCTCAGACCCCACAGCAAACTACTTTGGGAGAGGGGGTGAAAGAGCACAAGCTCTGACATCAGAGACACCCAGGATCAAATCTGGGCTCCACTGGCCAGGAGGCTGGCTGTGCGACCTGGGGCAGCTGAGCTGACGTCTCTGGGCCCCTGCTTCAACACTGGTAAAACGGATATGTTAATGCCAACCTTGCAATATTGCCATGCACAGAAGTACCTAGCACATAGCAGATGCTCAATAAATGGAAGCTGTCATTTATTATTTTATTTAGGCAAGCCACTGTTTCCGAGCCAACTGCAGTCAACCTGCTTCGAACCAGCTGCTGCCGCCCTAAGTCTAGCTGGCTGGTTTCAACATATCCAGGGGTTTGAATTCATCCCACAGCTTTTGGGAGAGTGGGTTGAATGTCACTGCTAGTGGTGTATTTGCAAAGTGTTTGGCTGCTCAAACGGAGCCCAGATGGTTGGTTCTTCAAAGGACCCGTCTCTGGACTGAATGCTGCAGGTTAGGTTCAGGAGAGCCAGGTGTTTTTTGCACACCTCCAGAGTGGCCAGGTAGAGGATGGAATTTAAGCCTTTCTTTTCTCAAAACAAGGACCTGTGGCTGCAGTCAACGCCAAGCCTGGCTGAGCCCCAGAGGCAGCTAGAGTGACACTCAGCCTGTATTTGCGGAGGGCAAGGGGTTGCTGGCAGCTCAGGGCCCTCTCCAAGTCTGTCATTTTGAAAAAGCCATCAGCCACTGAGCTACTGTCTTTCTGTGGACTGTTCTATTGGGGTGATCAGATCTGGGACAGCTGCTAAACTCTACAACTTTAGTGGAATCATCATTGATAGGCCGGGCAGGGCATCACCCAAACTCAAAAACCAAACCCGTTACAGTCAAGTTGATTCCAACTCATAGTCACCCTATAAGTCAGAGTAGAACCGCCCCATAGAGTTTCCAAGGCTGCAATTTTTATGGAAGCAGACTGCCACATCTTTCTCCACGGAGCAGCTGGTGGGTTCAAGTCACTGACCTTCTGATTAGCAGCTGAGCACTTAACCACTGTGCCACCAGTGCTCCTTCGGGCATCACAGACACACAGAAAACACCTAAAGAGGGGCCAGTTCTTTGTCCCAAGCAGACCCCAACCCCACCTGGAGGAGCCTCAACTTCTGGCCTCACCTGTTGAAACCAAGGATGGGACAACAGAGCTTGGAGAAGAGTTGGAGGGAGGAGAAGAAGGAGACCATGTGCTCAGGGCTTCGTCAGAGGGCCTCGGGTGGCTGATGTGGCTGGGAAAGGGCCTAAGCAGGAGGCCTGGGAAACAGTGTGGGTTTTCTTTCCACCTCTGCTGTGTGAGCTTGGGTATTCTGTTTGCCCTCTCTGGGCTTCTTTTGCCTAATCTGAGCAACTGAGAGAGTCGATATGATTATGAGCTATGTAAGAACAGTGACTGGGGATTTTGTTCACCGCTGTGTCCAGACCACCTGGCTCAGTGTCTGACACACAGTATGCTGTTGTTAGCTGCCATCGAGTTGGCCTTTGACTCTGGAGACCCATACACAATGGAACAAAAAGCTGCTCAGTCCTGTGCATTCCCCATGATTGGTAACAGATCAGACTGTGATCCATAGGGTTTTCCTGGGCTGATTTTTGGACGTAGACTGCCAGGCCTTTCTTCCTAGTCCCTCTCAGTCTGGAAGCTCCGTTGGAACCTGTTCAGCATCATAGCGACACACAAGCCTCCACTGCCAGAGGGGTGGTGGCCACACATGAGGTGCATCGGCCAGGAATTAAACCCAGGTCCCCTGCACGGAAGGCAAGAACTCTACCACTGAGCCACCACTGCCCCAGTTAGGGCATAGTTGCTATCTGCTGTCTGCTTGGTGTGTGTGGCCCTATGTGCGCAGAGTAGAACGGCTCCATAGGGTTCTCAAGGCTGTGGCCTTTCAGAAGCAGATTGCCAGGCCTGTCTTCTGAGGTGCCTCTGGGTGGGTTCAAATCCTTTTAGCTAGTAGTTGAGTGCTTTGTGCACCCAGGGACTTCTAGCACACAGTAGGCCCCCTATAAACAATTATTGAATGAAGACACCTCTTCCTCCATTCCTTCTCCGTATAGTTTTCCCAACGGCAAGCTTTTGGTTAGAGAATGATTCTATACAGGTGCAGATTTCTCCTGGTGCAATAAACAGTCATTATGTATCTAATTTTAAAAAGCATTGATCTCCAGCCCATCCGGATCCTAAGGATGCAGAGACGGAAGGGTAGCCTTCATCCCCACATGCCCCTCTGGAACCACCCTGACACTGCCACTGCAGGGCTGACAGCTCGTAAAGGCAGAAAGAGCCCCAGGACCCAAAGCCAGGACTGCAAATCTAAACACCTGCAAGACTGAGCAGGAAACAGGAATGCATGGGGCCAGGTGGGGTCTGGGGCAAACTGGACAGTGTCCACCGACTCAAGGGGGCAGCTCCTACCACCTCAGACCCATCTTTCCCGGAAGAAATGCAAGCCTGGCCTGGCCAGCTCTTGTCTTTTTTTTTTTTTTTTTTTTCAAGAAAAGATGGAAAATTAGATTCTTCTGTGAAATCATCCAATTTTAAAATGTTGGCAACTAATTCAACAATTGAAAGAAAAGAAAAAAAACTAGGTGAGGCAGACAGAACATTCCACAGGCCAGATTCAGCCAGGCCCCTGAGGTCCAATGGACCAGTGAATAGGAACCCAGGAACCTATTCAAAGACGACTCACCCTTGCCCTGGGGGACTGTCAGTATGATGGCGTAGACATGGTTTTGCCCTCAGGAATCTCCCAGTTCTGATAGGACAAGTGAAAAGAGACAAGCACTCCTGTGACTCCCATACCCAAAAAAACCCAAACCCATTGCCACTGAGTCGATTCCAACTCACAGGGACCCTATAGGACAGGGCAGAACTGACCCATAGAGTTTCCAAGGAGCACCTGGTGTATGTGAACTGCTGACTTTTTGGTTAGCAGCCCTAGCTCTTAACCACTACACCACCAAGGTTTCAAAGTGACTTCCACAGTGACACAAAAATGTATAGATGATGGTCACGTAGACTAAGACCAGAGTTACTGCAGAGTCACAAGACAGGGGACCAGCCTGGACGAACTTGGGGAGTACCCCGGAGACATCTGTCACTTTCCCACAAACTCCTAAAGAGGCAGGGTGTGGGTTAACAGTGAAGGTGTCCCAGGTAGAGGGCACAGTCAATGCAGAAACTCAGAGGCAGGGTAGAGCAAGGTGCTGGGGTGGGAAACAGGTGAACCTGGTAGCTGAATGGAGAGACACAACCTTGGAACATCTGAGCCAGACGGGCTCCTAGGCATTGCCTGATCCCATAATCCCAATACCCGACCAAACCAAACCTGTTGCCATCAAGTCGATTCGGACTCATAGTAACCCTATAGGCCAGAGTAGAACAGCCCCACAGAGTTTCCAGGGAGCGCCTGGTGGATTCAAACTGCCGACCTTTATGGTTAGCAGCCATAGCTCTTAACCACTACAACACAGATTGGAAAATATGGGTTCAGGGAGAGGAGGAACTTGTCCAAGGCCATGTAGTGAGCTAGTGACAGAGATAGGATGGAAATGAAATTGCAGGAGACAAGGGCAATGGTGGGAAGGGGGCTGTGAAGCCCATTCAAGGCATGGCCACTTGTCAGTTTACATGGACAAGGAGCCCCTGGCTGGTCACCCAGCTCCCTGGTGCTGTGAGCTGGAGCCACGCGGAGGACACTGTCTCCGGTACCATGACTGCCCTTTGAATTAACCTTTAGAACTGCTCAGATTAACAACTCCATCCATCTTCCACCCAACAGGCTCCAGATGTCTGGCAGGGGAAAAAAGTGTGGTCCAGAGGGGCGGGGGGGCTCTGGCCTCAGTAAGAACTGGAAGGATGTCATGGAACAGGGGGTCTTCCCTGCCAGGACTTAGCACTCAAAGGGGGCTGGGGGAAGGCTGCATCGAGTGGCTTAAACAGCAGGCCAGGTGCCCAGGGTCAGGGAGTTCAAGGGCATCACCCTCCAGGGCCAAGTCTCTTACAACCTGCTTTACAGATGAGAAAACAGGGACTTGCCCAAAGCCATCCAGCCTGGTGTGGTAGCTCTGGGATTCTGATCTTTCAAAAAGGTAAGCCAGATGATGTCTCAAACCTGCCTAGACCCATTCCGTGACCCCTGCCCTGTCTCTCCTGCCTCATGTTCCCTCATTCCTGCCTTCACACTGGCCCTCTGCTCTTTCCTCAGTTAGCACTTGCTGTTCCCTCTGCCTAGAACATGCCTCCACCATCTTTTTGTACAACTGGAGACACTACACTGGTCAGGGGCAAGGAGAGCAAGCACTCAAGCTGGAGAAGATGACAGGAGCCAGGTCTTGATGGGCTTAGTGTGCCAGGCCAATGAGCTTGAACTTCATATTCTAGACAATGGGGAGCTAGGACAGCATTTTTTCTCTTTATATGAATGAAGTTGGGTTTTTTTTGGCGGGGAGGGGGCGGTCTCTTTTAAAAAAAATTAATTGAAGTGTAAATGCATAAAGTACAGCGAACTTAAGTAAAGAGCTCAGTGAATTTTTCATATATCTGTTGTCGTTGCTGGCTGCCATCAAGTCAGCCCCAAATCATGGTGACCCCATGCACAACTGAACAAAATACTGTCCAGTCCTGTACCATCCCCGTGATGGGCCGCAGACAGGACTGTTGTGATCCATGGGGTTTTCATTGGCTGATTTTCAGAGTACATTGCCAGGCCTTTCTTCCTAGTCCCTTGTCATGGATTGAATTGTGTCCCCCTAAAAATGTGTGTATCAATTTGGTTGGGCCATGATTCCCGGTATTGTGTGATTTTCCTATATGTTGTAAATCCTGCCTCTGTGATGTTAATGAGGGAGGATGGGCTGCAGTCCTGTTAGTGAGGCAGGACTCAATCGAAAAGATTGCATTGTGTCTTGAGGCACTCTCTTGAGATATAAAGACAGAAGCTAACACAGAGACACGGTGACCTCATACCACCAAAAAACCAGTGCCGGGAGCAAAGCACGTCCTTTGGACCCAGGGTCCCTGCGCAGAGAAGCCCCTAGTCTGGGGGAAGACTGATGAGAAGGCCAACAGAGAGAGAAAGCCTTCCCCTGGAGCTGACGTCCTGAATTTGGACTTTTAGCCTACTTTACTATGGAGAAATAAATTTCTCCTCGTTAAAGCCATCCACTTGTGGTATTTCTGTTACAGCAGCACTAGATGACTAAGACATCCATCTTAGTCTAGAGTCTCTGCTGAAACTCATTTAGCATCATAGCAACATGCAAACCTCCACTGACAGACGGGTGGCAGCTGTGCGTGAGGTGCACTGGCCGAGAACTGAACCTGGGTCTCCCACATGGAAGGTGAGAATTCTACCACTGAACCACAAACGTTCCACCCATATAGAGATATAGATCTTTTCCCATATGTTCTTTTCCAGTCAAAACTACCTTCCCCAAGAGGTAACACTGTTCTGACTTCTGCCACCATCAATTAGTTTTGTATTCTCTTGATTTTCTATAAATGAAATCTTAGAGTCTGTGGCCTTGGGCAAGATTGCATTGTCCAGAGATGGCTGCAACAGCACCTCCCATCCCACATGTTCTTCTTACCATGTGACATGGACACTCCTCCCATAGAGTGGTGGGGTCTATGTTCCCACCCTTTGAATCTGAGTGGACCATTATGACTGCCTTGATCAATAATATGGTGGAAGTGACACTGTATGACTTCTGAGTAGATCATAAAAATGCCACACACTTTCACTATGCTCTCTTGGGACACTCACTGTTGGAGCCAGGCCACCATGCTGTGAGGAAGCTCAAGTGGCCGTGGACAGGCCTCAGTGAAAGGAACCCATAGATAGACCAGGCTGAGCTCCCAGCCACAGCCAGCCACAGCCAGCCACAGCCAGCCACAGCCAGCCACAGCCAGCCACAGCCAGCCACAGCCAGCCACTGCCTACAGCCATACAAGGGAGCCATCTTCAAAGTGGATCCTCCACCCCAGTGGAGCCACCCACCTTTGCCTTGTGCTACAGAGGTGAATCACCCCACCACATCCTGCCTCAGTTGCATCTTGTGAGTAAAATAAATGATGGTTTTTGTTTCATGTCACTAAGTGTGGGGTGGTTTGTTATGCAATAATAGATAACTGGACAGTGGTCCATGAAAGAATTTTAAGCAGAAAAGTGATGTTCAAATCAACTTTTTTATCCTGGTAGATAATGAAAGACACAGTATAAATTGGCTTAATGAAAAGAAGGAAGAAGAGGGGAGGGGAAGGGGAGGGGAAGGGAAGGGAGGGGAGGGGACCGGACAGGAGGGGAGGGGGTGGGAGGGGAGGAAGGACGGAAAGGGAAATATTGGTTCTCATAACTAAAAAGTTCAAAGGACACTAATTCAGGCATGGCTGGACCCTAGCCTTCCTCACCGTCGCCAGGGCCCAGCCTCTCTCCACCTCCCAACTCTGCTTTCCTATGTTTGAGTTCATTCTCAGGCTTCACGTGGTAGCAAGATGGCTGCCAGCGACTCTAGGCCTACATCCTCCCAGGCTCAAGTTCAGGCAAAAAAGACGGCGCCTCTCTCAGCAGCCTCAGCAAATGTCTCCTCCCATTTTATTTCCAGATTAGAGGACCTACGCTCAGCCAATCACAGGCCGGGAGATGCCATGCTTCGATTGCATGGGGTATCGGAAGGGCAATTCCCAGGAGCGGAGTGACAGGGGCTGGAGGGGCAAATGACTGATGCCCGCCGCAGGGACAAGGTGACATTTTGAACGTGTGGCTCTGGCCCGCTTGAGGCCAAAGCCCACAGGTGAAGGGAAAAGAGTGTGGACAGCCCCATGCCCACCTCCCCACTGCCAGCAACACTTGCTGCCATCTCGGGTCCCCTGAGTCACGTTCCCATTCAAAGAACAGCAGGCTCAAACCCCAACCCTGAGATTACGAGGAAAAATAATATTTAAAGGCACTTATTAAAGATCCTCACAAGGCCCTCCGAGTGTCAAACAGCTGTGAGCAAACCCTAATTTGATGATCTGTGTGTTAATGAATCCCAGACATGCAGATTAAACTCTCTTTAAGTTGCACGTGGTTTTAAAATGTATTTCTCTCTGGCATGTCTGGTTCGGAACAAGGTTAGCAAAACACCTGTGAGGCAGGCCACTGATCTGGGGATGGGGTGGGAGCCCAAGACACCGCTGGCTCAGGCCTTGGAGAATTTACAAGCTGGATCTTAAAAAAACACACAAGCGGAGATGCATTTAGCAACAGCATGGACCCGTGCACGCCAGAGCACGTGCTGAGGGCTGCCTGGCATGCACCATCCTTTCACTTAGCAAATATTTATCGAGCCCCTACAATGTGCCAGGCCCTTCCCTGGGCACTGGGGGTGCAGTGGTGAACACAGAAGCCACAGCCCCTGCCCTTGTAAAGCTCACATTCAGATGAAGAAGTCAGACAATAAATAAGTAAGCTGATTACTAATCAAGGTGATTTCAGATTATAATAACTGCTATTCAGTCCCTGGGTGGCACAAATGGTATGCACACAACTACTAACCTGAAGGTCAGTGGTTCAAACCCACCCACTGGCATGGCGGAACAGAGGCCTGGCGGTCTGCTTCCATAAAGCTGACAGCCAAGAAAACCCAACGGAGGAGTTCCTCTCTGTAACACATGGGGTCGCCATGAGTTGGAATCAACTCGATGGCAACGGATTTGGGTTTGGTTTTGGTTTTATGAAGGAAAGAAGCAGAGCAATGTGATAGCAAGGAATGGATTGGGGATAGGGGAGACAGGAGGCTATCTGAGAAGGGCTCTCCGAGAAGTGAAAACTGAGCTGAGACAGGCTGACGGATGAGGAGTGAACCATGGAAAGGCTGGGTGAAGAGGGTTCCAGGAAGGGGAACAGCAAGTGCAAAGGCCCTGGGGTCAGGACAGGCCTAGTCTGCTCAAGGAGCAGAAAGCAGGCTAAGACCGGGTGAAGGGGAGGCAGGTATCAGATGCACAGGGCAGAGGAATCAGCGGCAAGGGAGTAGGCATCCTCCAGGCAGCGACACACATGGACTTTAAAAACACAGAAAACAGAGAAACAAAGGTAAGAAACAGAATGAGATACCTAACTCAACTTTGGCTCCCAAATGAAAAATGTATGCATCTACTGAAAGAAGGACTACAGGGCTGCAGGGCTGCTGGCCACACTCTGTCTCCTGATCCGAGGCTGGTTACACGGGTGAGTTCGCTTTATGAAAATTCCTTAAGCTGTACACGTAGGATTGTGTACCTTTCTGCAGATACATTACCCTTCATTAAAAAGCATGCTGAAATTAAAAACTTATGGGCACAGGAAATAGCTGTGCACATTTTGCAAGAACACATATGAACAAAAGGACAGGCCTTAAACACACTAGAATGACCGCTGGAAAGGATGGGAGTCAGCATGAAGGGAAACTTCATGGAGAGTTCACGCAAGCCACCACAGGATGGCTTGTGAGGTAGGTCCTATTATTATGCTATTAAACAGATGAGGAAGCGGAGTCACACAGAATGAATAAATGAATGACTGGAGGCCAGGGCCTGGGGTGCCTCTGAGCGGTTGTCGAAATGCAGGTGGAGGGAAGTGAAAGGAGCTTCAAAGGCCAGTGCTATGTGTGTTTTCTCATCTCCACAGGTAGGACCCCCCAGCCGAAGTGGGAGTCTGGACCTTTCTATCACTTTCACACCGTGCACGTGGTCAAGGACAGGCGCTATGCCTGCCAGCCACCCACTAGAGCCCGACTGATGGTGACAGCATGACGAATTAGGAGTCAATGCAGCCCGGCGGCTAGGATGACTAAAGGAAGATGATGACTCTCCCCGTCCCCCATCTGTTTTTACTTCTCTCTGAACCTTGAAAGACAAGGGTTCCACAAGTCACTCCTGCTGGACGATAGAGACCTGAAGCATCCTGAGTTGCTTATAAACGTTCCACCCTGAGTTACAACGACCGAGAGGCGAGAGGCTAGGCTGGGGGTGGGAAGAGGAAACTCGGCCCTGCCTGGACCCCAGCCTTCTCGGGGTGGGGAGAACTCTGGCAGGGGATGCAGGAGAGGCTGAGGGGCCTTTGGAGGACAAGGAGCCCCAGGCCTGATTCAGGTGGGCAACCTCTGTCATTGGCTGCCCCATGAGCTCAGCAGACCTTCCCAGGGCTTTGCTTCCCTCATCTATAAAATAAGTGGGGTCATTCCAGCCCCTCTTATCACTGGGACGTAGGAAGGCCACGTGAACCAGCACTGAGATCATGTCTGATTATTAAATGTCTGATCATTACACAAAGGCTGACATGTCTGATCTGTTACCCTGAGACAGAACTGTCCCTGAGTGTCCTCAAAGGGTCACCTTGGCTCCCCGGCCACCCAGCAACCCCACCGTGTCTAAGATAAACTCCAAATATAAGATGGGGCCAGGCCGAGACAAAATTCGAACTCCTCCACTCTCCAGCCATGTGAAGTAGAAAGATCATTTCTCCTCTCTGGCCCTCAGTCTCCTCATCTGTCCAATGGGTATAGTAATATCTGATTGCTGGGAGTTAGTGGTGAGAGGCTGATGTACGTTAAACACTTGCCCCATGTTGGGCACACAGTAGGTCTTCAGCATGTGGGGTCCACTTTTATCTTGTGAAAACAATTATCTCAGGCCTAGGGAAAGGCAGGTGAGGCACCTGGGACACAAAATGTAGAGGCGTTTACTGTGTGTCCTGAAGCACAGGGCTGGCACTAGGAGGAAGCGCCTCCTTAGTCCCCGCCCTGTGAGCTGGACTTGGATCATTGACCCAAAAGCATGGCCTGATGAATGATTAGAGGCAGCTCCCATTATTAAGTGCTTCCTGTATGCCAGCCACTGAGATAAGGGTCTTAATATTCATTCTTACCCTATGGGCGGGGGGAGGGAAAGAGTTGCCATCAAGTCGACCCGATTCATGGCAACCCTACATATTTCAGTGTAGAACTGTTCTCTGTGGGGTTTTCAATGGCTATGATTTTTTAGAAGTAAATCACCAGGACCTTCTTCCAAGGCATCTCTGCGTACACTCAAACCACCAGCTTTGTGGTTAGTAGCCATGCATGTTAACCATTTGCACCACGCAAGGACTTAATATTCATTGTTGCCCAATGCAGTCCCCATAACAACGTCCCTGAGCAGTGGTGTCTTTATGGCCACTTTGCATGGGAGGAGATGGGTGTAGACTCACAGGCTGCATTCAGCGCCTGAGGTCACCAGTGTATAACTGGCAGAGTCCAGGTCTCCAGTGATTCTGAAGATGACCCTTAAACACTGTGCTCTGCTGCCTCCTACACCCTCGCTGGCTCTGGGCTTGCTTCCCTCTGGGGAGTGTGGGGGTGAGGGATGGAGAGGTCCTGGATTGGGGGGTCCCTGCCACATCCAACCCTATCCCCACACTCCCCTACCTCTGGACTGTCCAGAGTCCCTCTCTTTGGTGCCCCAGTCCTGCCCTGCTGCTCAGAGCCACCCCGGCTCCTGCCCCAGGGTCAGAAAGGAGACAGAGCTCAAGGCCAAGGGGCTGGGTACTAAGGCCCAGAGGCACATCAAAGGGGGCTGGAGGCAGAGGGGAGCACTTGCCCCCAGGACACAAGTCCAAGAGGGTGCCAGAAAAGGCACAGAAGGACATTCCAAAGCACCACAAATTTGAAAGGCGCCTCACTGAGGACAAGAGGGAGTAAGGCATTTCTGCTGACTAGTCATTGTCAACGTCTATTCATCCTGAAATTGGGGGAAGGTACAATTTAGAGATTTCCCCTGGGTGCTCAAATTGGGGGACACAATTTAGATATTGCCCCCGGGTGCTCGCTACCCTTGCAACGCCTCTGCTGAGGCCACCCCGACTGCATTGATGCCACAGCAGTCAATGGAACTGGTTGGGTGGGCCTCGTGGGCTGACAGGTCTGTGGGCGCCCCCTGCTGTCCACCTGGCTCAATGGGGAATCAAGCTAGAGTTGCAGTGGGTCAAGTTGCTCACTCACTGAGCCTGTTGATTTCCTTGCTGGCACATACTGTAATTCATGATTTTCTCATTTCTAGACTGGTGGATTTGTTTATTACCGTCTACCCCTCTGGCACGTGAGCTCCATGAGAGCAGGGCCCAGCACCTGCCTTGTCCTGCAGGAGCTCCAGACCATAGGTCTGCACTGGCCTCATGCTAGAACACCATACACATTTGTTGAATAAGATGCTGACTCAATGAGGGATGCAGGGGTTACGCCCACTTACAGATTAGGGGCTGAAGCTCAGGGGAAGAGCATTTGCACCCAGGACTTCAGAACTGCAAGCTCTGTGTTATTGTCCCTTCTGCCAGGCAGCCTCTTGGGGACTTTGCTTCAGAAGGGATGGTGCAGTCTAAACCAGCACATGCAGATGAAATGCAAATGACAATGCAAATGCCACTCAGGCTCGCTTACACAATGTCCTGGCCTCAGAGAATTCTCTGGGAGGTGGCCACCTGAAACCGCTGCAAGCTGGTCCCTCAGGGTAGCAGCTGAGGGTGGGGGTGGAAAGCGGAATCTGTGAGGACGGAGGGACAGGCCTGGTTGCCATGCTGACCCTGACCCCAGCACCAGCCCCCTCCCCCCTCCCACCCCTCCCTAGTGTAAGGTCTATGGGCTGGCATCCATAGTCCTAAGCGCACAACCCCACCCCCACCCCCCCATTTTGCCGGGAAACCAAGGCAGAGTAGAGAACTGCAATCCAGTAGAGCTGAAATGAGGACCCTGGTCTGATGAGAGGATGGGGTTCTCGTTCCCTGTATCTCACACCAGATCGCTAGTGGCGCATTTGGCTGCTAACTAAAAGGTCAGCAGCTCCAGTCCACTAGCTGCTCCTTGGAAACCCTATGGGGCAGAGAAGGGAAAAGCCGCTGGTTAAACTCAGGGTCTCCCATCCTGCCACCAGAGTCCAAGGGACTTCTCAGACCCAGCCGGCTGGGAAAAGGGCTCAATCATGGATGTCAGGGCTGGTGGGGGCCAGGGATCTTGGCAGCATGCTCCTCATTTTTAAGCAGCAGCTCCCTTTCTGTACGTGAAAGAGAGCGTGCAGGTCCCATATGTATGTAACAGAGGGAACTAGGGGTGCTCCCCTAGAAGGTGGAGGGGACAGGCAGCCTTGTCTCCCCTTCCCTCAGCAGCCTGGGATCTTCCTCAGAGACTCTTCAGAGCACATATCAGAGACTGATTAATGCTTCCACCTCCCTGTACAAACAGGGAAACTGAGGCCCAGGAGACATGAGAGGAGAGGCTTACTCAAGGTCCTGCAAGGACAGACTGGTGTTCGAGTTTCCTGACCCTGCCTTGGGGATTCTCCATAGTAAGGGAAACGGTGTCAAGCTCTGGATGAAAAGGCTGGGAATAAGCAGGGTCTGGCAAACACAACCCCCATCCCACCTTCTGCAGCCTCCACATGAGGCCCTGTGTTCCCATCCAGCATGGCCCCTCAAAATCTGGCTGTGCCCAGGTCTTTGACTCTACTGCCCCCTAGTGGTGGCTGGCTTTGGTTTCCAGCTCCAAGTCCCTGACAGCCGTTGGCTTGTCCAGAGTCCTGCCCCTGGGGGGATTGAGGGAACAGGGTAGGGGGGTGTGGCCCGTGACAGGGGGGTGAGGCAGCCACAGAAAGAAATAGAGATGTAGCCGTCTCCCTTCTATATCCCAATCCCACCCTTACCCAATCTGCAAGGTCTCCTGGGGAAGTGGAAGCCAGTCGGTCAGGAGAACCTTGTCCTTTGGACTCAAAGTTGGGTTCTAGCCCCAGATTGTGGTGGATTACAAATGGCAACAAATTCTTAGCCTCTTCTCCCACCCACCTCCTCCAGAGGTGGAGTCTATTTTCCTTGCCCTTGAATCTGAGCTATTCCTGGACTTGTTTTGACCAGCAGAATGCATCAGTAGTGATACAGTATAACTTAAGGGTGAGCCTTAAGAGATCTGCAGCTTTCAGCTCTCCATCAGAGAAAACTGTTGGAGCCCAACCACCACGTTACCTGGTAAAGGGGCCACATGGAACAAAGCCAAGGTCTTCCAGCAGACAGCCCCAGCTAGCCCTCAGCCAAAATCCACACCAACTGACGACCATGTGACATGCCAGCCCCAGTCTAGCTCCACACAACGGCTGTCCCAGATGACTCCACATGGAGCAGAAGAACCACTTAGCAGAGCCCAGTCAACCCGCAGAATCATTAGGGATATTAAATGATGGTCCTGGTTTTAAGCCACTAAGTTTTGAGGAGGTTTGTTATGCGGCAATAGACAACCAAAACGGGCTCCACCTCTTGGCATCTGTGTAACCTTGGACTTGTCACTTAGACTCTTTGAGCCTCAGTTTCTAAATAGGGTAATAATACCCAGAGTAGTTGCAGGAATTAAATGAGGTGGTGTGTGGAAAACCCTGAGCACTGAGTACCCGACCACTAATAACAAACATGCACTGAGCACTCACCTAGTGCAGACAGTGAGCTCGGCACTTTTTTTTCACGTCATCTTATCAAACAAATGGCAACCCTCAAAGATAGGTACTCAATTTTATAGCTAGGGAAACAAGTTCCCCAAATAAATACTCCACATTCACAATGAGGAAACTAAGGTATAGACAGAATGGGTAACTTTCCCAAAGTCACTTAGCTGGTTAAAAAAAATATATATAGGCAAGATTCAAATCCACTTTTTAGGTGCCGTCGAGGTGGTTTCAACTCATAGCGACCCTGTCCATGTACAACAGAACAAAACACTGCCCACTCCTGCGCCATCTTTACATCTGCTGTTATGCTTCAGCCCATTGTTGCAGCCACTGTGTCACTCCATCTCACTGAGGGTCTTACTCTTTTTCACTGACCATCTACCGAGCACGATGTCCTTCTCCAGGGACTGGTTTCTTCTGATAACATGTCCAAAGGACAGGAGACGAAGTCTCACCATCCTTGCTTCTAAGGAGCATTCTGGCTGTACCTCTTCCAAGACAGATTTGTTCATTCTGGCAGTCTATGGTATATTCAATACGCTTCGCCAACACCGTAATTCAAAGGCATCAATTCTTCAGTCTTCATTATTCATTGTCCAGCTTTTGCATGCATCTGAGGCACCTGAAAATACCTTGGCTTGGGTCAGGCACACCTTTGTCCTCAAAGTGATATCTTTGCTTTTGAACACTTTTAAAGAGGTCTTTTGCAGCAGAGTTGCCCAAAGCAACACGTCATTTGACTGTGGATCCAAGTAAATGAAATCCTTGACAACTTCAATCCTTTTCTTCAATCGTTTATCATGATGTTGGTCATTGGTCCAGTTGTGAGGATTTTTGTTTTCTTTATGTTGAGGTGTAATCCATACTGAAGGCTGTGGTCTTTGATCTTCATCAGTAAGTGTTTCAAACCCTCTTCACTTTCAGCAAGCAAGGTTGTGCCATCTGCATAACGCAGGTTGTTTATGAGTCTCCCTTCAATCCTGATGTCACATTCTTCAGAGTTCAGCTTCTCAGATTATTTGCTCAGCATACAGATTGAGTAAGTCTGGTGAAAGGATACAGCCCTAACGCACACCTTTCCTGATTTTAAACCACGCAGTATCACCTTGTTCTGTTCAAACGACTGCCTCTTGGTCTGTGTACAGGTTCCATGTGAATACAATTAAGTGTTCTGGCAAATCCGCTTAGTAAGTGCAAAATAAAAGAAAGATATCATCATAACCACCATCAGCACCATCATCGCATCATCGTCATCACCATTATAACCATCATCACCACCATTACCATCTTTTATCACCATCACCATCATCACTGTCATCATCTGTCACCACCATCATCACCATCACCGTCATCGGCACCACTATTACCATCTTTATCACCATTTCCATCGTCCCACCACCATCATCCTCTCCATCTCCATCACCATCACCATCATCACTGTCATCATCTCTGTCACCACCATCATCATCATCACAAGCCCCACCATCATTGACATTAAGCTGTGCAACCACAGGAAACTGGCTAAGCCTCTCTTGGCCCAGGAAAACCATGGCCTCTGTAGTGGGCTGGGTTCTCAGCAGTTGGGATGAGGTAACACAGAGCTATCCTCATTCTCTCTTTAACTCTCTTTACAGTTCAGGAGCCAGAGATGTTAGTCTTCACCCAACACTGACTTCACTTCTGGGCAAAGCTCCCTGAACACACAGGAGACAGAAGCCAGGTTTTCAGCATCCTGGGCTTCCTTCCCTACATCTGAGCTAACCAGACCCAATGGGCCTCAGGAAGGAGTCCCAGGTCCCTTGCCCCCACCCACCTCCCTGACACACCCTGGATGAAAATGAAGCCACATTTGACAAGCCCACGGTCTCCGAGTATTGGTCCTTCACATGACAAGTATTCCCTGAGCCCCTAATCCCGTTGCCGTGGAGTCATTTCCAACTCATAGCAACCCTATAAGGACAGAGTAGAACTGCCCCATAGGGTTTCCAAGGAGCCGCTGGTTGATTTGAACTGCTGACTTTTTGGTTAACAGCCGAGCTCTTAACCGTTGCACCACCAGGGCTCCTGAGCCCCCACTAGGGGTCATACACTGTGCCAATCACTGCACCTATACAAGCAAAAGATGAGAAGCAGCTTTGAAATCAGATAGCCCTAGGCCAAGGCCAGAAACTTTTAAGTCCCAGGTGAGTGGCTTTAGACAAGTCACTTAATCTTTCTGTCCCCCAGATAACAGAGAGATCACCAAGGGTGCATAACTCCTTGGGGCACCACCGAGACCTTCTCTGAACACTCCCCCACCACGGTGGTATCAACACCCAAGGCTGAGTCTAGAGTGGGCTGAACTCAAAATAAGAAGAAACAGCTGCAAACATCCATTAATAATTGGAACCTGGAATGTACAAAGTACAAATCTAGGAAAATAGGAAATCGTCAAAAATGAAATGGAACGCATAAACATCAATATCCTAGGCATTAGTGAGCTGAAATGGACTAGTACTGGCCATTTTCAATCAGACAATCATATAGTCTACTATGCTGGGAATGACAACTCGAAGAGGAACGGTGTTGCATTCGTCCTCAAAAAGAATGTTTCCTGCTCCCTCAGGGGTTCTCTGTTGTGCTCCCTGTCGGGGCAGTCATCGATTGCGGCCGGGCACCAACTAGTTTTTCTGGTCTCAGGATGATGTAGGTCTCTGGTTCATGTGGCCCTTTCTGTCTCTTGGGCTCTTAGTTGTCATGTGACCTTGGTGTTCTTCATTCTCCTTTGCTCCAGGTGGATGCAGACCCCAAATTCTCATAAAAAGACCATACTTACTGGTCTGACTGAGACTAGAGGAATCCCGGCGGTCATGGTCCCCAAACCTTCTGTTGGCACAGGACAGGAACCATCCCCGAAGACAACTCATCAGACATGAAAGGGACTGGATAGTGGGTAGGAGAGAGATGCTGATGAAGAGTGAGCTAATTATATCAGGTGGACACTTGAGACTGTGTTGGCATCTCCTGTCTGGAGGGGGGATGGGAGGATAGAGAGAGTTGGAAGCTGGCAAAATTGTCACGAAAGGAGAGACTGGAAGGGCTGACTCATTAGGGGGAGAGCAAGTGGAAGTACGGAGTAAGATGTATATAACTTATATGTGACAGACTGACTTGATTTGTAAACGTTCACTTGAAGCTCAATAAAAGTTAATAAAAAAAATGTAAAAAAAAAAAAAAAAAGAATGTTTCAAGATCTATCCTGAAGTACATCGCTGTTAGTGATAGGATAATATCCATACGCCTGCAAGGAAGACCAATTAATACGACTATTATTCAAATTTACGCACCAACCACTAGAGCCAAAGAAGAAAAAATAGAAGATTTTTATCAGCTGCTACAGTCTGAAATTGATCAAACATGCAGTCAAGATGCATTGATAATTACTGGTGATTGGAATGCGAAAGTTGGAAACAAAGAAGAAGGATCAATAGTTGGAAAATATGGCCTTGGTGATAGAAACAATGCCGGAGATCGAATGATAGAATTTTGCAAGACCAACGACTTCTTCATTGCAAATAGCTTCTTTCACCAACATAAATGACGACTATACACATGGACCTCGCCAGATGGAACACACAGAAATCAAACTGACTACATCTGCAGAAAGAGATGATGGAAAAACTCAATATCATCACCCAGAAGAAGGTGAGAGGCCAACTGTGGAACAGACCATCAATTGCTCACATGCAAGTTCAAGCTGAAATTGAAGAAAATCAGAGCAAGTCCATGAGAGCCAAAATATGACCTTGAGTATATCCCACCTGAATTTAGAGACCATCTCAAGAATAGATTTGACGCATTGGACACTAGTGACTGAAGACCAGACGAGCTGTGGAATGACATCAAGGACATCATCCATGAAGAAAGCAAGACGTCACTGAAAAGACAGGGAAGAAAGAAAAGACCAAGATGGATATCAGAGGAGACTCTGAAACTTGCTCTTGAGCGTCGAGCAGCTAAAGCAAAAGGAAGAATTGATGAAGTAAAAGAACTGAACAGAAGATTTCAAAGGGTGTCTCGAGAAGACAAAGTAAAGTATTATAATGACATGTGCAAAGAGCTGGAGATGGAAAACCAAAAGGGAAGAACCCGCTTCGTGTTTCTCAAGCTGAAAGAACTGAAGAAAAAATTCAAGCCTCGAGTTGCAATAGTGAAGGATTCCACGGGGAAACTATAAAACCACGCAGGAAGCATCGAAAGAAGATGGAAGGAATACACAGAGTCATTGTACCAAAAAGAATTAATCGATATTCAACCATTTCAAGAGGTGGCATATGATCAAGGAACCAATGGTGCTGAAGGAAGAAGTCCAAGCTGCTCTGAAGGCATTGGCGAAAAACAAGGCTCCAGGAATTGACAGAGTATCAATTGAGATGTTTCAACAAACAGATGCAATGCTGGAGGTGCTCACTTGTCTATGCCAAGAAATATGGAAGACAGTTTCCTGGCCAACTGATTAGAAGAGATCCATATTTATGCCTATTCCCAAGAAAGGTGATCCAACAGAATGTGGAAATTATAGAACACTATCATTAATATCACACGCAAGCAAAATTTTGCTGAAGATCATTCAAAAACAGCTGCACCAGTATATCGACAGGGAACTGCCAGAAATTCAGGCTGGTTTCAGAAGAGGATGTGGAACCAGGGATATCATTGCTGATGTCAGATGGATCCTGGCTGAAAGCAGAGAATAGCAGAAGGATGTTTACCTGTGTTTTATTGACTATGCAAAGGCATTCGACTGTGTGGATCATAACAAACTATGGATAACACTGCGAAGAACGGGAATTCCAGAACACTTAATTGTGCTCTTGAGGAAACTTTACATAGATCCAGAGGCAGTTGTTTGGACAGAACAAGGGGATACTGATTGGTTTAAAGTCGTGAAAGGTGTGCGTCAGGGTTGTATTCTTTCACCATACCTATTTAATCTGTATGCTGAACAAATAATACGAGAAGCTGGACTATATGAAGAAGAACGGGGCATCAGGATTGGAGGAAGACTCATTAACAACCTGCGTTATGCAGATGACACAACCTTGCTTGCTGAAAGTGAAGAGGACTTGAAGCACTTACTAATGAAGATCAAAGACCACAGCCTTCAGGATAGATTACACCTCAACATAAAGAAAACAAAAATCCTCACAACTGGACCAATGAGCAACATCATGATAAACAGAGAAAAGATTGAAGTTGTCAAGGATTTCACTTTACTTGGATCCACAATCAACAGCCATGGAAGCAACAGTCAAGAAATCAGAAGACGCATTGCATTAGGCAAATCTGCTGCAAAGGACCTCTTCAAAGTGTTGAAGAGCAAAGATGTCACCTTGAAGACTAAGGTGTGCCTGACCCAAGCCATGGTATTTTCAATCACATCATATGCATGTGAAAGCTGGACAATGAATAAGGAAGACCGAAGAAGAGCTGACGCCTTTGCATTGTGGTGTTGGTGAAGAATATGGAATATACCATGGACTGCCAAAAGAACGAACAAATCTGTCTTGGAAGAAGTGCAGCCAGAATGCTCCTTAGAGGCAAGGATGGCGAGACTGCATCTTACATACTTTGGACATGTTGTCAGGAGGGATCAGTCCCTGGAGAAGGACATCATGCTTAGCAGAGTACAGGGTCAGCGGAAAAGAGGAAGACCCTCAACGAGGTGGATTGACACAGTGGCTGCAACAATGAGCTCAAGCATAACCACGATTATAAGGATGGCTCAGGACCGGGCAGTGTTTCGTTCTGTTGTGCATAGGGTCACTATGAGTCAGAATTGACTCCACGGCACCTAACAACAACAATAACACTAGGTGCCAGGAGGTTTTCTGAATGCTTGGAAGACATCCCGTAACCCGTTGCAACTGAGTCAATTCTGACTTATAGTGACCCTAAAGGACAGAGTAGAACTGCCCCACAGGGGTTTCCAAGGAATGCCCAGTGGATTCGAACAGCCAACTTTTTGGTAAGCAGCCGTAGCTCTTAACCACTATGCCACCAGGGTTTCCTGGAAGACATCAGGGACCAAAAAAAGAAAGAAATCCCTGCCCTTGTAGAGTTGATTTTCCACCAAGGGAAGAAAGAAAAGTAAAATAATAATAATGATGATAATACCCTACCTACCCTACCCATTGTCATCAATTCAATTCCGACTCATAATGACCCCACAGGACAGAGTAGAATTGTCCCATAGGGTTTGCATGGAGCTGCTGGTGGATTTGAACTGCCGACCTTTTGGTTAGCAGTGGAGTTCTTAACCACTGCACCACTAGGACTCATGATGACAATAATTACAGTAAATTATATAGCAGGTAGTAAGTGCTATGGAAAAAGAAAAACAACGGGGTAAAAGTCTGGATATCACTAGGAGAATTGTAACATTTAATAAAGTAGTTGGGTTGGGCATCATTGAGAGGTGACATCTGAGCAAAGGCTTGAAGGAGATGAGGGAATGAGCCAAGCCAATGTATGAAGAAGGTACAGCCTGTGCAAAGGCTCTGCGGCAGGCAGGAGCTGCCATGTGCAGAATAGCAAGAAGGACAGAGTGGCTGGAGCGGGGGAAGTAGCAGGAGACAGGGCTCTGGCTTCACTCTGGGAGACGCTGTGGGGTGTTGAGCACAGGAGCCCCAGGTTCTGACTCACATTTTCCAAGTCTCCCTCCGGCAGCTGCGCAGAGAACAGATAGGTAGCAGGGCAAGAGTGGAAGTGTGGAGACCAGTGAGGAGGCTGCCCAGCCATCCAGAAGCAAGACGACAGTGGCTCAGACCAGGGTGGTGGCAGTGGAGTGGGGAGAATTGGTCAGATCCCAGATCTGTTTTGAAGGTTGAGCAGCGCCCAGGACTCCCTGGCAGACTGGACACTACTTGATTTCCATTTCACAGCCTCTCTGAGAAGTGAGAGTTGCTTCAACTGAAGCCGAGAACTTAAGTCTCTCTCCCCAGGCGGCTTAGGGAGACAGCAGCCAAGCGTGTCCAGGGAGCAGTGCTGCTGGTGTCCAGAAACTACCAGGAATGGGTTCAGGCCTCAGGCAGAGGGCAGCGAAGGGGGCTGACACCTGCCTCCCCAGAACCCCATAAAGCCAACTGGAGCATGAATTGATGGTCCATTACCAGCCTGGAGATCAGAATGGCCATGTCCTCGGCAGTTTAAAAATTCATAAAAATGCCGTGGTCAGGGTCACACATTCCTGCCTCCTTTAACTGAGAATGAATGAGCTTTCCAAGAGGCACCAGGCCACCGGGGCAGCCTTGAGCAGGGGTCTGGCTGGACTCCCGCACCCCTTTCCACTGCCCTCTAGCTCCTACCCTGAAGGGTCTGCTGGGGGCCAGGACCCCACTTGCCAGCCCTGCCTCATGGCTCTGTGTTCCCTTCCTCACTCTCTGAGGAAGCCTACTGAGGGAAGGAAATTATATCTGGTGAGCACCTAGTATGTGCCAGGCTGGCTGTAAGATCTGAACCCAGAGCATCTGCCTCCCAAGTCTGAGAGCCCTTAACCCCTTCATTCTGTGGCCACATGCCGCCCCCAGCTCTCGCTGCCTGGCTCCTGGCTTCCATGGGTGGGTACATGGCATCACATGGGCATGATGTGTGTGCCAATGCCTGCCACCCAGATAGTATCCTGCCATGACCCCATACGTACTCATGCTACAGTTGTGACCCCAATCCAGATTGCACTGTAGCTTCTGTTTTCCCTCCATCATCGTCTGCCTCCACTTCATTCAACAAATATTCATCCTGTGCCCTGATATTAAGGAGCCCTGGTGGCACAGTGGTTAAAGCGCTTGGCTGCTAACCAAAAAGTCAGCGGTTGGAACCCACCAGCTGCTCCGCAGGAGAAAGATGTCGCAGTCGGTTTCCTAAAGATATACAGCTTTGGAAACTACAGGGCAGTTCCACTCTGTCCTATAGGGTTGCAATGCGTCAGAATCTACTCCATGGCCATAGGTTTGGTTTGGTTTTGGCCCTGACGTTACTGAGCACTTGGTTTGGTTTTGGCCCTGACGTTACTGAGCACTTGGTTTGGTTTTGGCCCTGACGTTATTAAGCACTTTCTCTACACCAGGGTCAGGGCATGACCTTCGTATGAACTAATTTAACTCTCCCAACAATTTTATTAGATTTCTATTACATAAATTTTATTATGATCCTTGATTCACAAATGAGGAAACTGAGGCACAGAAGGTTAAGTAACTTGTCCAAGGTCACACTGCTGGTAAGCGGCAGAGCGGGACTTTAAGATCACATCGTTCCAACTGAGCCCGCTGCGTTATCTGGCGTCCCTTCTCTTGGCTAGGCTGCTCTTCCCCTCGGGGCCCCTACTCACTACACAGTGTGGGAATCCATGTGGAGGCCCTGCTCCGCCCGTGCGGAGGGGTGACGCCAGAAGCAGCTGAAGAAGAGGTGACCGGGGCAGGTAGCTGCCACCCCACTCCCCCCGAGTCTGGTAAGGCCTCTTCGCCCACCCTTGGGAAACCCCATAGCTACAGTGGGGCCCCCACATCTGACGAGCTCACCTCAAAATACCTGGAGGGCCATCCTGAGGCGCACAGGCATCCTAGGCCCGAGAAGTTGCGATTCAGCCCACACCTGCTCAGGTAGGGCACGGGCGCCACCTAGTGTCCTTCCGCAGCATTGTAGCCTTCTGAGTGAGCCTGCAAAGCCGGACAGTTGTTGGGCTTTTAACTTCAAGCCTCAGCCGCTTTTCTGCTGCCTCAGTTTGCCACATCCGCATACCGCCGGAACTATTATTTACTCAACATTTTTTCTTCAGATCACTCATTTGTTTTACTTAGCCTCATTCTAGGCAATAATTTCTGTGAAGTTCAGGTCCAATGTGCTACTATTGCATTTTTTTTCCTAATACACTTTAAAATAAATACTAACTACACAATTTCAAAAATTGCTTTCGTGTACCACCTAAAATCGCCTCCCCGCTGGCACTTGGGGAAGTAGTGATTATTCAGGAGCGCACGCCTGGTTCACCGAGTCAGTTAGCAAGGGCTGTGAGTCTCCTGTGCACCCAGTGTTCATCTGGGCACCAGAGGTGAGGTGGGGAAGGAAGCAGACACAGACCCTGTCCTCACTGAGTTTCCAGCCAAGAAGCAGAGGCAGACACTCATCAAAGAATCTCAAAATTAAATGTAAAATTGTGGCTCGAAAATGTTATTAAATTATAAAGCTGATTTGTTACGAGGAAGGTCCATGGATGGTGCAAACGATTTGCACCAGACTACTAACGAAAGAAAAGCCTGGCAACCTGCTTCCTTCCGTAAAGATTGTGGCCAAGAAAACCCTATGGAGCAGTTCTACTCTGTAACACACGGGGTAGCCATGAGTCGGAATTGACTTGAATGCAAGCGGTTTGGCTTTTTTTTTTTTTGGTTTGAGGAAGGAAAAGAATAAGCCCATGATAAGAGGATTTGACCTGGTTAGGGAAGTCATGGGGCACTTCTGGAAGAGGTGGTGCTTGAGTTGAGCCCTCAGGGAGAGTGACAGTTAGATGAAGATGGAAAGGAAAGAAAGGAGAGGAGAGAAGGAGAGTAGAGGGGATGGGAGAGGAGGGGAAGGAAAGGACAAGGACAAGGCAGGAGGAACAGTGTTTACAAGATCCCCAAGGCAGTCCATCAACAGACAATGAATAAACAAATTGTGATATATCCATACAATGGAGTATTATTCAGCCATAAAAAAGAATGCCCTCCTGTTACAAGCCACGGCATGGATGAACCTTGAAAACATTGTGCTAGGTGAGGGAAACCAGTCACAAAAGAACGCATACTTTACCATTCCGTTCATAGGAAAGTCCAGACCAGGGAAATCTATAGAGACAGAAAGAACAGTGGTTTCTTAGGACTGGGAGGACATGGGGGATAGGGAGATGATAGCTAGAGAGTATGGGGTCTCTTTTTGAAGTGATCGAAAGGTTTTAAAATTAACTGTGGTGATGGTTGCACGTATTTGTGCATATACGAAAGGCCATAGAATTGTACACTTTAAATGGGCGAATTGTATGGTATGTGAATCATACCTCAATAAAGCTATTTTTAAAAAATCCCCCAGGCAGGAGAGAGCCTTTCCTTGTACCCTGGCTCCCTGCCCAGGACAGCAGTAAGGGGGTTGGGGGAGGGGGGCTTCTGCCTGTATGACCTCCTTCCTTTGCCTTCCTTACCCACAGCTCCAGCCTAACTCAGCCACCACATACCCAGAACTGTCAGGGGCTTTTTGCCTGTCCCTTTTTCATCATCATAACCCTGTAGCTTTGTTATCAGGACCCTCATTTCCAAGACAAGGAAACCAGTTTCAGAGATGTCAAGCTACTTTCCCACAGTCACACAGCTTGTTGAGTCAGAGTTTGCACCCAGACCCAGTGCTCTCTGTACATCAAGGTGTCTCTCAATAGACTCCCAGCTCTTATTCCCACGGACTTGGTTTAGGGTCTTGGGGGCAATGCTTGACTTAGCACTAACTTGCTGAGCAACTTTGGACAGGTCACTTCCCCTCTCTGAATCTGTCTCATCATCTATGAAATAAGACTGAAACCAAAAAGCAAACCTGTTGCCTGAGAGTCCATTCCTACTCATGATGATCCCATGTGTTACAGAGAAGAACCAGTCCATAGAATTTTCTTGGCTGTAATCTTCATGAAACCAAATTTCCAGGACTTTCTTCTGCAGAGCCACTGGGTGGGTTCGAACCACCAAACCCTTAGGTTAGTAGTTGAGCACAAACTGTGCGTCATCCAGTGCCACACAGTAAAATAAGAAGGGTAAACAATAGTAGCTAACTTATATTGATCCTTACATTAACCATTTAAGGAAGGCACTATGTTATCTTTATTTTACAGATGAGGAAACAAGCTCAGAGAGGCTTAGCAACTTGTCCAAAGTCACACAGCTGGTAAATAGCAGAGGAATGTGGAACCATCTCCAAGGTCTTTCCAGCAACAATGTTCTCAGCCTAAAGACTTTCCCAAGGACTCCAGGTTGTCCCTGGAATGTCAACCCACATCTGGCTCCTAACTTAGAGCTGCCCATTGCAGTTCCCTTGCTGCTGTCTAGGGGTGTGAGGCCTCACTCTCCAAAGAGGCAGGGGGCAGGGTGCTGCCTATCCCACACCACCTGATCCACAGGAGAGCATTTGCTCATTCTGAGGGCCCTCATTCTTCTGGCCTGCAGTCAATACATGGGTTTGTTCCTGGCATCGGAAGACATTTCACTGCTGGTCCGTGGTCCTCTATCAAGCTGCCTTCACTCCTAGCTGCTGTTCCGGCCCCTTTGGAAGCCCCAAGGAGCCTGGGCTGATCTGCTCTGGCCAAGAGCCGGCCTGGCCTAGGCAGGAAGAGGAGGAGCCAGGATGTGATTTCAGGTCCTGCTGGGGTCCCCTCTGGGGCCCGAGGCGGTTGATGCAGCACACACTTTAACAAATGACCAGAATATACAAAACTTTTGGCCAGATCTGGGAATTGGCCAAGGCCCTTCAAGAAACAACTGGTGTGAACCCCTCCCTATGAGAGCCTGCAATCCGATGGAAGAGACACAGGTTGCCTCAGCCTTGGAAGGAGTTGGGGCAACAAGATGAAAACAGCACTAAAACAAAGCCACAAATACACAAAGGCAAATAAATGTCCAGAAAATGGAGTCTGGGCCACATGCACCAAGAGGCTGATGAGGGTTTAGAGTTAATCATGGCTGGCTCCATGGAGGAGGCAAACACTGCACTCCATTTTGAGCAAAGATAATTGTGGACTGACCCAAAGCGTAAAGGTGAGCAACCTGAGGAAGGTACAGCCCATGCATTTATAGAAAACTCTGGAAAATGCTAATTACATTTAAAATCTGGAATGAGCTAGAGAGTGTGCTGTAGAATGAGTCGTTGAGGGGAAATCTCAAACTGTGAAAGAAGAGCCAAGTGCTTATTGAGCACTTACAGTGTACCAGGCTCTGTTCTAAGAGATCCACGTGTATCTTGCATCTGGTCCTCACAGCAACGACCGCAGTATCATCCCTATGTAAAGGTGAGAAAGCTGAAGCACAGAGAGGTTAAGTAACTCACCCAAGATCACACTGCCAATAAGTGGTAGATCGAGAAGGTTCTAAGAAATAACCCAATCTAATCTCTCTATGGTCCAAATGGCACCCAAGGCCCAGAGAGGGGCAGTTACTTGCTCAGAACCACACAGTGGGCGAGGGGCTAGGCCAGAATGGAAGCCAAGGTTGTAGTGTCCTGAAACTCAGTGGTAGGAAGGGCCATCAGAGGACACGGAGATCAGCCTTCTCTAGTCCTGACTGATCCATGAGGGGAGAGGCAAGAGCAATGGTGAAGGGTCATTGTCAGCAGGGGAAGAAATGGCAGCCCTGATGCAGAAGCCTTAGACCCTGTAGCAGTCATCTGCCAAAAGTTCATAATAGCCCAATATTAATGTTTTAAACGGGCAAAATATTTAAACAGACACTTCACTGAAGAAGATACACAGATGGCAAATAGGCTCATGAAAAGATGCTCGACATTGTTAGTCATTAGGGAAATGCCAATTAAAACCACAAGGAGATACCACTCCACACCTATTTGAATAGTTAATACGACTGACCACAGCAAGTACTGGAAAGGATATGGAGGAACTGAAATGCTCATATGCTGCTGGTGGGGATGTAAAATGGTACAACCACTTCAGAAAATAGTTCGGCAGTTTCTTAAAAAGTTAAACTTACACTTACCATACAATTCAGCCATTCCATTTCTGGATATTTACCCAAGAGAAATGAATGCATGTGTCTGTACAAAGACTTGGAAACCCTGGTGGCTTAGTGGTTAAGAGCTACAGCTGCTAACCAAAAGGTCGGCAGTTCCAATCCAGCAGGCGCCCCTTGGAAACTCCATGGGGCAGTTCTACTCTGTCCTATAGGGTCACTGTGACTCGGAATTGACTTGACCGCAATGGATTTGGGCTTTTGTGGGGGTTTTATATGAAGCCTTGTACATGCACGTTCGTCACAGCTTTATATGTAGTAGACAAAAACTGGAAGAAATGTCAACCAACAGGTGAATGGAGCAAAATATTGTGTGTATCCGCTCAATGGAATACTACTCAGCAACAACAACAACAACAGAAAAAAAACCCGCTGCCGTCAAGTGGATTCCAACTCACAGTGGCCCGATAGGACAGAGTGGAACTGTCCCGTAGAGTTTCCAAGGAGTGCCTGGTGGATTCGAACTGCCAACCTTTTGGTTTGCAGCCATAGCACTTAACCACTATGCCACTGGGGTTTCCAAGCAACAAAAGGTAGGGCTTCTTCACATATGCAACAGTGTGGATGAATTTCAAAATAATTATGCTGAGGAAAGAAGCCTTACAAAATGAGTACATACTACACAATTCCGTTTATAGAAAACTCTAGAAAATGCAAAGTAAACCCTAGTGACAGAAAGCAGAGCAGTGGTTGCCTGGAGGGCAGTTGGGAAGAGAAGAGATTACCAAGTGACAGGAGGAAATGTCTGGGGTTGACGGATATGTTCATTATTTTGATTGTGGTGAGGATTTCAATACATATGTCAAGACTTATCAAACTGTACACTTTCAATATGTGCAGTTTGTCAGACATCAATTATACCTCAATAAAACTGTTTTAAAAAATAGTCTGAAAAATCACTTGGATTCCTCTACATCAACAAAAAGAACATCGAAGAGGAAATAACCAAATCAATACCATTCACAGTAGCCCCCAAGAAGATAAAATACTTAGAAATAAAGCTTACCAAATGTGTAAAAGACCTATACAAAGAAAACTACAAAGTACTAGTGCAGAAAACTAAAAAGACCTACATAAGTGGAAAAACACACCTTGCTCATGGATAGGAAGACTTAACACAGTAAAAATGTCTATTCTACCAAAAGCCATCTATATATACAATGCACTTCCGATCCAAACTCGAATGACATTTTTTAATGTGATGGAGAAACAAATCACCAACTTCATATGGAACGGAAAGAAGCCCCGGATAAGTAAAGCATTACTGAAAAAGAAGAAGAAAGTGGGAGGCCTCACTCTACCTGATTTTAGAACCTGTTATACAGCCACAGTAGTCAAAACAGCCTGATACTCGTACAACAACAGGCACATAGACCAATGGAACAGAATTGAGAACCCAAATATAAATCCATCCACATATGAACAGCTGATATTTGACAAAGGCCCAGTGTCCGTTAACTGGGGAGAAGACAGTCTTTTTAACAAATGGTGCTGGCATAACTGAATATCCATTTGCAAAAAAATGAAACAGGACCCATACCTCACACCATGCACAAAAACTAACTCCAAGTGAATCAAAGACCTTAACATAAAGACTAAAACGATAAAGATCATGGAAGAAAAAATAGGGACAATGTTAGGAGCCTTAATACAAGGCATAAACAGAATACAAAACATTACTAAAAACGACAAAGAGAAACCAGATAACTGGGAGCTCCTAAAAATCAAACACCTATGCTCATCTAAAGACTTCACCAAAAGAATAAAAAGACCACCTACAGATTGGGAAAAAATTTTCAGCTATGACATCTCCGACCAGGGCCTGATCTCTAAAATCTATATGATTCTGTTAAAACTCAACTACAAAAAGACAAACAACCCAAACAAAAAGTGGGCAAAGGATATGAACACGCACTTCACTAAAGAAGATATTCAGGCAGCTAACAAATACATGAGAAAATGCTCTCGATCATTAGCCATTAAAAAAAAATTAGAGAAATGAAAATTAAAACTACGATGAGATTCTATCTCACTCCAACAAGGCTGGCATTAATCCAAAAAACACAAAATAATAAATGTTGGAGAGGCTGCGGAGAGATTGGAACTCTTATACACTGCTGGTGAGAATGTAAAATGGTACGACCACTTTGGAAATCTATCTGGCATTTTCTTAAAAAGTTAGAAATAGAACTACCATACAACCCAGAAATCCCACTCCTCGGAATATACCCTAGAGAAATAAGAGCCTTTACACGAACAGATATATGCACACCCATGTTTATTGCAGCTCTGTTTACAATAGCAAAAAGCTGGAAGCAACCAAGGTGTCCATCAACAGATGAATTGTTAAATAAATTATGGTATATTCACACAATGGAATACTACGCATCGATAAAGAACAGTGACGAATCTGTGAAACATTTCATAACATGGAGGAACCTGGAAGGCATTATGCTGAGCGAAATTAGTCAGAGGCAAAAGGACAAATATTGTATAAGACCACTATTATAAGATCTTGAGAAACAGTATAAACTGAGAAGAATACATACTTTTGTGGTTACAAGGCGGGGAGGTGAGAGAGGGTTATTTACTGATTAGTTAGTAGATAAGAACTACTTTAGGTGAAGGGAAGGACAATACTCAATACAGGGAAGGTCAGCTCAACTGGACTGGACCAAAAGCAAAGAAGTTTCCAGGATAAACTGAATGCTTCGAAAGTCAGCGGAGCAAGGGCAGGGGTTTGGGGACTAGGGCTTAAGGGGACTTCTAAGTCAATTGGCAAAATAAATTCTATGATGAAAACATTCTGCATCCCACTTTAAAATGTGGCGTCTGGGGTCTTAAATGCTAACAAGCGGCCATCTAAAATGCATCAATTGGTCTCAACCCACCTGGATCAAAGGAGAATGAAGAACACCAAGGTCACACAATAACTATGAGACCAAGAGACAGAAAGGGCCACATGAACTAGAGACTTACATCATCCTGAGACCAGAAGAACTAGATGGTGCCCGGCCACAACCGATGACTGCCCTGACAGGGAGCACAACAGAGAACCCCTGAGGGAGCAGGAGATCAGTGAGATGCAGACCCCAAATTCCCATAAAAAGACCAGACTTAATGGTCTGACTGAGACTAGAAGAATCCCGGCGGTCATGGTCCCCAAACCTTCTATTGGCCCAGGACAGGAACCATTCCTGAAGACAGCTCATCAGACATGGAAGAGACTGGACAATGGGTTGGAGAGAGATGTTGATGAAGAGTGAGCTACTTATATCAGGTGGACACTTGGGACTGTTGGCACCTCCTGTCTGGAGGGGAGATGGGAAGGTAGAGAGGGTTATAAACTGGCAAAACGGTCACAAAAGGAGAGACTGGAGGGAGGGAGCGGGCTGATTCATTGGGGGAGAATAAATGGGAGTATGTAGTAAGGTGTATATAAGCTTATATGTGACAGACTGACTTGATTTGTAGACTTTCACTTAGAGCACAATAAAAATTATTTTTTAAAAAAAGAAAGAGAATATAAAAGCAAAATATTTAAAAAAAATAGTCTGGTATTACTTAACACCCCCGGTTAAGTGCTCAGCTGCTAAAGATCAGTGGTTGAAGCCCACCAGCCACTCTGTGGGAGAAAGATGTGGCAGTCTCCTTTCGTAACGGTTACAGCCTTGAAAACTCTGTGGGGCAGTACAACTCTGTGGTACAGGTCACTGTAACCATGGCAATGGGTTAGGATACTATTCTAAATAAATGGAATATAACAACTGTTGGAGAGGATGTTGAGAAATTGGAATCTTTGTTCACTGTTGGTGGGAATGCAAAATGGTGTGGTCGCTGTGGAAAACAATTTGGTGATTCCTCCAAAGGGTGAACATAGAATTAACATTGCTCTTGTTGTTTGCTGCCATCAAGTCAGCCCCCGGCTCGTGGAGACTCCATGCTAATGAAAAGAAACGCTGCCCCGGCCTGCGCCGTCCCCGTGACCAGTTATGGATCTGACCATTGTGATGCGTAGGGTTTTCATTGGCTGATTTTCAGAAGTAGATCACCAGGCTTTTCTTCCTAGTCTGTCTTAGTCTGGAAGCTCCGCTGAAACCTGTTCAGCATCACGGACAGATGACGATGATGATGGGTGTGCATGAGGTGCCTTGGCCAGGAATGAAACCTGAATCTCCCTCACGGAAGGCAAGAATTCTACCTCTGAACCAAATTCTACTCTGGGTGTATACCCAAAAGAACTGAAAACAGGAGTTCAAGGAGATATTTACACACCAGTGCTCATTGCAGCACTATGCACAATAACCAAAAGGTAGAAAGACCCCAAATATCCATCAATAGACGAATAAATAAACAAATGTGGCACATACACGCAAAGGAACAGTATTCAGCTGCAATGAGAAATAAAGCCCTGACACGTGCTACAACATGGATGAACCTTGCAAACATCATCCTAAATGCAATAAGTCAGATACGAAAGGACAGATTTTGCAGAATGCCACTTATATGAAATATCTAGAGTAGGGAGTAGGGACAAAAGGGAAACCCTGGTGACATAGTGGTTAAGCGCTACGGCTGCTAACCAAAGGGTCGGCAGTTTGAATCCGCCAGGCGCTCCTTGGACTCTCTATGTGGGCAGTGCTCCTCTGTCCTATAGGGTCGCTATAGGGTTGCTATGAGTCAGAATCGACTCGATGGCACTGGGGTTTTTTTTTGTTGTTTAGGGACAAAAATAGACTCTTGGTTACAAGGGCCCGGGGGAGAGGAAACAGGGAGTTATTGTTTAATGGGTATAGAGTTTCTATTTGGGGTGATGAAAAAGTTTTGGAAATAGAGAGGGATAGTAATTCACAACTTGGCGAATATAATTAATGTCCCTGGATTGTACACTAAAAATGATTAAAATGGAAAATTTTATGTTACATATATTTTGCGGCAATAAAATTTTTGAAGTCTGTTATAATTAAGCAGCCCAGAGGCCCAGAGAGACATCACTGAACTAAAGTGGTCAGAGGGAGGTGCCCAGAGGCCTTCAGTGGTTCCCCAGGCCCCACATAACCCCAACCACCACCACAAAGCCCAGAATTTCAGGAGGAGGCTTCATTGCTGTTGTTGTTGTTGTTAGGTGCCATCACGTTGGTTCCAATTCATAGCAATCCCATGTACAACAGAAGGAAACACTGCCCTGTCCTGTGCCATCCTCAAAACCATTGCTGTGTTTGAGCCCATTGTTGCAGCCACTGTGTCAATCCATCCCGTTGAGGATGAAGGAGGCTTAGACACTAATTAGTCCAACTTCTTATGGTATAAAAGGGGAAACTGAGGCCCTATCCACTGCACCACAGCAGTTTCCAGACTCAGCACGGTGAGGAGTGCATCCTACATGACATCCCTGCCTGGACCAGGCCATAGCCATGGTCATTGTTGGTAAAATGCCACATGATTCAGAGCCAGGCCCAGGCCTGGACCAGGCCCACAGAACACGTCTCTCAGGTGACCAACATGCAGACGCTGACACTCTGAGGAGTGAGGGCTCGTGCTGCAGAGAGAACCCTTTAGGGCCAGAAAGAAGTGAGTTCAAATCCTGACTCTGCCTCTTCCTAGCTCTATGACTTTGCCCAAGTCCCGTGATCTCCCTCTGTCTTCCAGTTTCTTCATCTGTAAAATGGGGGGAAGAAAGTCAAATGCTTTCTTATGATGCTTTCCAGTGCTAGTAACAGGAAACTCAACTCAGTCGGATTTAAATGGCAAGGGGAATTCATTGGCTCCTGTAACTACGAAGTCCAGCGATAGATGTCATCAGGCAAGCTTTGATCTAGGGGTTCAGGGTTATCAACAAGAAACTAGTTTCTTTCCATCTTTAGTCTCTACCTTTTGAAGGCTGGGCTTCATCCTAAAGCTGACAAACCACGTTGTTCCTAGATGGCCACCAGCAGTTCCAGGGCTATAGGCAAGCTGGTTCAGACCCTGCAGAAACAAGAGGACATCTGTGCCCAGCATTCCAGCACAAGCAGTGAATATGTTAGCACCCTACAAAGGGGGACACCATTACCCACACAGGTATAGGCAAGAAGTGTCTATCCTACAAAGGAAAGAGGGTATGGGGGAGACTGAGGAATGGGAGAGGGAAGGAGATCAGGAGCAGCAGCCAGGGCTGGCCACAGCCAGATCTCTGCTTAATCCAAGTAGCCTCCCTGAAATCCACAGAAGTTTCCAATTTGGGGGGAAGGGGACAGCTGAATCACATGGAAACCACACTCAGGTTTTGGTGTTTGGATGTGTTAGAGAGAACAGTGTATGTAGCATAAGGTGTGTCCTTGGGCAGTTTTATTTTAAATTTTACTTCATTTCATTTTTTAAGAACTAATAAATCACCTACCACCCATCTGTCGGTTTGTTATACCGTGGTGGCTTGCGTGTTGCAACAATGCTGGAAGCTATGGACCAGTTTTTCAAATACCAGCGGTGTCACCCGTGGTGGACAGGTTTCAGTGGAGCTTCCAGACTAAGACAGACTAGGAAGAAAGGCCTGGTGATCTACTTTGGAAAATTAGCCAATGAAAACCCGATGGATCACAGAATATTGTCCAAGTACTCTGACTTCCTTACTTTGAGTGCATCATCAGGGGAAATCGATTGCTGGAGAATGACCTCTGTTTGGTAGAAGGCCTATAAAGGCGAGTGAAACTTTCGATGAGATGGATTGACACAAAGACCGCAACAATGGACTCAAACATACCAACAATTGTGAAAACAGTGCAGGACCAAGCAACGTGTCATGGTTATACATGGGGCTACCATGCATCGGAGCCGACTCAATAAAAACTAACAACAACAATGCATTCATAGGGTTCAAATAACAAAAAGCAGAACGTGTCGGGATCAGGATCAGGAAGCATGTGGAAAAAGCCTCTCTTCTTCAGTACAGAATACTTCTCTTAGCTCCTCTCAGCTGTGCAGGGCTTCTCTCAGCCCCCTCGGGAAAGGTCCTCTCAGCCTCATAAGGACAGGCTCCTCCGGGCCCTGAGCCCTTGGCCCTCAGCCCTCAACCTGGTTTTTGCCCTGCTCAGGCAAGTGCTACAAAGCTCTCATCTCTTCCAGTAGGTGTCTGGCAGTATACCAGTCTGACAGCAAGGCTCCTGCCCAAGTTGCTCATCTCTCTCACTCTGTGGGCTGGCGCCCCCTCTGTAGCCACCTGCTGGGGGCCGGGAAGCCCACCACAGTGGTTTCATGTCAGTCTCCTGGTTCCGCTGCTGACATTTCTCTGCCGCTGGACTTTACTGGGCTTACCACTGCCACTCACTGTCTCTGGTGTTATAGTTCTCTGTATCCTGGGTCTAGGAGTTTCTCAGCACAGGGACCTCAGGTCCAAAGGACATGCTCTACTCCTGGGTCTTCTTCTAGGATGGGAATAAGGTCCCCCCAGCCTCTGGAATTGGCTCCCTTTAAACTTAGTGGGATGGCCGAAGTGACCAATTCTCTACAAGTGTTCTATACACCTTATTTGCATTACCCATCCCCACAAGGGCTTCATGCAGCTTATTGCATTAATAGCAGGCTGTTCAAGCCCCTTGGTGGCCCACGAGCACCTTGTTTACATAGTACCACCCAATCATTGTGGGAATAACAAAACCATGACAAGACAGACCATATAAAAATCAATGCATTGCACCGAACCAAGCTGGTTAGCTGTGTTTTTCCAATAATCCAGAAAAAAAAATATTTAGTTTTGCACTAACAACTGTCACTTTAATATACATTGTTGATATTTTATAATGTTAGTTGTAACAAGTTCCCACTGATGTGTAAAAACTTATTCCATGGGCCAGTATGAATTATGAATAAGGCTTTAAAGATTTTAATGAAAAAAAAAAGAAAACAAAAAGCAGAAAAATGTGCACAGTGAAAATCCTCCCTCCATCTCTGCCCAGTTCTCGCCATCCCCTCTCATAAGTAACCTCTGTTTGTAGGTCCTTACACATCTTTCCAGAATTTCTTATACTTATCCAGGCAAATAAGAATAGAGATTATTGGTTGACTCCCTTTTGACATAAAATTTTAAATATTAAGCACATTGTTCTATTCCTTAATTTTTTTTCCTCTTAGCCATGGTATTCCATTGCATGGATGGACTGTAATTTCATTAATCAGTTCCTTACTGATGGACATAGGTGGTCCAACCATTTGCTATTATAAACAATGCTGTGATGAATAGCCTTATACAGTGGTCATTTCACAAGTGCTCAAGTATTTCTGTAGGATAAATTCCCAAAGAGGGAAAGCTGGGGTAAAGAGAACATGCATTTGAAGTTTTGATAGGTATGGCCCAGATGCCATCCACAGCGCTGTCCCAGGGCCCGGACATTATCCCACCAGCATCGTAGGGGGTCATCTCACCTTCAGACTTTTGCCAGTCTGGTAGGGGGAATGACATGTGACTGTGGTTTTAATGGGCATTAATCTTACTAAAAGTAAGCTGAATTTCTGTTCATATGTTTAAGAATTGAAACTGAAGAAAATCAGAGCAAGTCCACAAGAGCCAAAATATGACCTTGAGTATATCCCACCTGAATTTAGAGACCATCTCAAGAATAGATTTGACGCATTGAACACTAGTGACCGAAGACCAGACGAGTTGTGGAATGACATCAAGGACATCATCCATGAAGAAAGCAAGAGGCCACTGAAAAGACAGAAAAGGAAGAAAACAACAAGGTGGATGTCAGAGGAGATTCTGAAATTTGCTCTTGAGCATCGAGCAGCTAAAGCAAAAGGAAGAATTCATGAAGTAAAAGAACTGAACAGAAGATTTCAAAGGGCCTCTCGAGAAGACAAAGTAAAGTATTATAATGACACGTGCAAAGAGCTGGAGATGGAAAACCAAAAGGGAAGAACATGCTCGGCGTTTCTCAAGCTGAAAGAACTGAAGAAAAAATTCAAGCCTCGAGTTGCAATAGTGAAGGATTCTATGGGGAAAATATTAAACGATGCAGGAAGCATCAAAAGAAGATGGAAGGAATACACAGAGTCATTATACCAAAGAGAATTAGTCGATATTCAGCCATTTCAAGAGGTGGCATATGATCAGGAACCGATGGTACTGAAGGAAGAAGTCCAAGCCGCTCTGAAGGCATTGGCAAAAAACAAGGCTCCAGGAATTGATGGAATATCAATTGAGATGTTTCAACAAACAGATGCAATGCTGGAGGTGCTCACTCATCTATGCCAAGAAATATGGAAGACAGTTTCCTGGCCAACTGATTGGAAGAGATCCATATTTATGCCTATTCCCAAGAAAGGTGATCCAACCCAATGTGGAAATTATAGAACAATATCATTAATATCACATGCAAGCAAAATTCTGCTGAAGATCATTCAAAAACGGCTGCAGCAGTATATCGACAGGGAACTGCCAGAAATTCAGGCCGGTTTCAGAAGAGGACGTGGAACCAGGGATATCATTGCTGATGTCAGATGGATCCTGGCTGAAAGCAGAGAAAACCAGGAGGATGTTTACCTGTGTTTTATTGATTACGCAAAGGCATTTGACTGTGTGGATCACAACAAATTATAAATAACAGTGCGAAGAATGGGAATTCCGGAACACTTAACTGTGCTTGTGAGGAACCTTTACATAGATCAAGAGGCAGTTGTTTGGACAGAACAAAGGGACACCAATTGCTTTAAAGTCAGGAAAGGTGTGCGTCAGGGTTGTATCCTTTCACCATACCTATTTGATCTGTATGCTGAACAAATAATACGAGAAGTTGGACTATATGAAGAAGAACGGGGCATCAGGATTGGAGGAAGACTCACTAACAACCTGCATTATGCAGATGACACAACCTTGCTTGTTGAAAGTGAAGAGGACTTGAAGCACTTACTAATGAAGATCAAAGACCACAGCCTTCAGTATAGATTGCACCTCAACAAAAAGAAAACAAAAATCCTCGCAACTGGACCAATGAGCAACACCATGATAAACTGAGAAAAGATTGAAGTTGTCAAGGATTTCATTTTACTTGGATCCACAATCAACAGCCATGGAAGCAACAGTCAAGAAATCAAAAGACGCGTTGCATTGGATAAATCTGCTGCAAAGGACCTCTTCAAAGTGTTGAAGAGCAAAGATGTCACCTTGAAGACTAAGGTGCGCCTGACCCAAGCCATGGTATTTTCAATCGTATCATATGCATGTGAAAGCTGGACAATGAATAAGGAAGGCCGAAGAAGAACTGATGCCTTTGAATTGTGGTGTTGGCGAACCATATTGAATATACCATGGACAGCCAAAAGAACGAACAAATCTGTCTTGGAAGAAGTACAGCCAGAATGCTCCTTAGAAGCAAGGATGGTTAGACTGCATCTTACATGCTTTGGACATGTTGTCAGGAGGGATCAGTCCCTGGAGAAGGACATCATGCTTGGCAGAGTACAGGGTCAGCGGAAAAGAGGAAGACCCTCAACAAGGTGGATTGACACTGTGGCTGCAACAATGGGGTCAAGCATAACAAGGATTATAAGGATGGCACAGGACTGGGCAGTGTTTTGTTCTGTTGTGTATAGGGTCTCTATGAGTTGGAACCGACTCGACGGCACCTACCAACAACAACATGTTTAAGAATATGTGGATTTCCTTTTCTATTAAGGTCTGTTCATAGCCTCTGCTCATTTTTATGTAGGGTTGTTTGATTTTCTGTTTTCAATTTCTATAGGTTCTTTTGACTTTGTTCACATAATGGCTTTTTTTTTTTTTTGCCATGCGGAATATTTTTTAAATAAGGAAACTTACTCATTTTTAATGACCTCTGGATTTTTGTGTCGTAATTAGAAAGTTCTCCCACTTTAAAGTCCTAGAAGAATTCTCCCATGTTGTCTTCTAAAATATTTATAGCTTTATTTTCACATTTGAATCTTTGATTTCTTTGTAATTTATTTCAGGTGTAATGTATGAATCCAGATTTGTTTTCCAGGTGGCTATGCAGTTGTCCTTGGAGGAGGCAGCTCTTCCGCAGTCATCTTTTGAGTGCCTTCCAAGCTGGGGGGCTCTTCTTCCAGCACTATATCAGATAATGTTCTGCTGCTATTCATAAGGTTTTCACTGGCCAATTTTTTCAGAATTAGACCACCAGGTCCTTCTTAGTCTGTCTTAGTCTGGAAGTTCCACTGGAACCTGTCCGACATGGGTGATCCTGCTAGTATTTGAATTATGGTGTTGGCAAAGTATGTTGAATGTACCATGGACTGCCAGAAGAATGCGATCAATGTGTCAAATCTGTTCTTGAGATGGTCTCTAAATTCAAGTGGGATATACTCAAGGTAGTACTTTGCTCTCATGGACTTGTTCTAATTTTCTTCAGCTTCAACTTGAGCTTGCATATGAGCAACTGATAGTCTGTTCCACAGATGACCCTTGGCCTTGTTCTGACTGAGGATACTGAGCTTTTCCATTGTCTCTTTCCACAGATATAGTTGATTCGATTCTTGTGTAGTCCATCTGTCAAGATTCATGTGTATAGTTGCTGTTTATGTTGTTGAAAAAGGGTATTTACAATAAAGAAGTCAGTCTTGCTAAATTCTATCATGAGATCTCCAGCATAATTTCTATCACCAAGGCGATATTTTCCAACTACTGATCCTTCTTTGTTTCCAAATTTTGCATTCCAATCACCAGTAATTATCGATGCAACTTGATTGCATGTACGATCAATATCAGACTGCAGAAGTTGGTAAAAATCTTCAATTTCTTTATCTCTGACCTTAGTGGTTGGTGCATAAATTTGAATAATAGTCTTATTAACTGATCTGCCTTGTAGGCATATGGATATTCCTATCCCTGACAGCTTTATACTTCAGGATAGATCTTGAAATGTTCTTTTTGACCATGAATGCAACACCATTCCTCTTCAAGCTGTCATTCCTGGCATAGTAGACCATATAATTGTCCGATTCAAAATGGCCAATACCAGCCCATTTCAGCTCACTAATGCCTAGGATATTGATCTTCATGTGTTCCGTTTCATTTTTGACGATTTCCCATTTTCCTAGATTCATACTTTGTACATTCCAGGCTCCGATTATTAATAGATGTTTGCAGCTATTTCTTCTCATTTTGAGTCCTGCCACATCAGCAAAGGAAGGTCCCGAAAGCTTTACTCCATCCACGTCATTAAGGTCGGCTCTACTTTGAGGAGGCAGCTCTTCCCAAGTCATCTTTTGAGTGTCTTCCAACCTTAGGGATTCATCTTCCAGCACTGTATCAAACAATGTTCTGCTGCTATTCATAATGTTTTCACTGGCTAATTTTTTACAGAAGTAGATCACCAGTTCCTTCTTCCTAGTCTGTCTTAGCCTGGAAGCTCAGCTGAAACCTGTCCACCATGGATGACGCTGCTGGTGTTTGAATACCAGTGGCATAGCTTCCAGCATCACAGCAACACTCCAGCCCCCACAGTATAACAAACTGACAGACACGTGACAGACAAACTGATAAATACATTGAACATTAATGACTGAAGAGCAGACAAGTTGTGGAATGACATCAAAGACGTCATGCATGAAGAAACCAAGAGGTCATTAAAAAGACAGGAAAGAAAGAAAAGACCAAAATAGATGTCAGAAGAGACTCTGAAACTTGCTTTTGAACATCGAGTAGCTAATGCAAATGGAAGAACTGATGAAGTAAAAGAGCTGAACAGAAGATTTCAAAGGGTGGCTCAAGAAGACAAAATAATGTATTATATTGACTTGTGCAAAGACCTGGAATTAGAAAACCAAAAGGGAAGAACATGCTCAGCATTTTCCATGCTGAAAGAACTGAAGAAAAAAATTCAAGCCTTGAGTTACAATATTGAAGGACTGTATGGGCAAACTATTGAACGATACAGGAAGTTTCAAAAGCAGATGGAAGGAATACACAGAGTCACTGTACCAAAAAGAATTGTTGAATGTTTAACCGTTTCAGGAAGTAGCATATGATCAAGAACCAATGGTACAAAAGGAAGAAGCCCAAGCTCCACTGAAGGCATTGGCGAAAAACAAGGCTCCAGGAATTGATGGAATACCAATTGAGACGCCTCAACAAATGGGTGCGGTGCTAGAGGTGCTCAATTACCTATGCCAAGAAATTTGGAAGACAGCTACCTGTCCAACCAACTGAAAGAGATTCATGCTTATGCATATTTCAAAGAAAGGTGATCCAACAGAATGTGGAAACTATTGAACAATATCTTTAGTATCACACATAAGTAAAATTTTGCTGAAGATCATTCAAAAGCAGCTGCAGCATTACATTGACAGGGAACTGCCAGAAATTCAAGCCAAATTCGGAAGAGGATGTGAGACATCATCACTGATGTCAGATGGATGTCGGCTGAAAACAGAGAATACCAGAAAGATGTTTACCTGTATTTTATTGACTATCCAAAGACATTTGACTGTATGGACCATAACAAATTATGGATAACATTGCAAAGAATGGGAATTCCAGAACAGCTATTTGTGCTCATGGGGAACCTGTACATAGACCGAGAGGCTATGTCGTTCGAACAGAACAAGGGGATACTGCGTGGTTTAAAGTCAGGAAAGCTGTGCGTTAGGGTTGTATTCTCTCACCATACTTATTCAATCTGTATGCTGAGCAAACAATCTGAGAAGCTAGACTATATGAAGAATGGGGCATCAGGATTGGAGGAAAACTCATTAACAACTGTGTTATGCAGATGACACAACCTTGCTTGCTGAGTGAAGAGGATTTGAAGCACTTACTGATGAAGATCAAAGACCCAGCCTTCAGTATGGATTACACCTCAACACAAGGAAAACAAATATCTTCACAACTGGATCAATAAGCAACCTTATGATAAACAGAGAATAGATTGAAGTTGTCAAGAGTTTCTTTTTACTTGGATTCTCAGTCAACACCCATGGAAGCAGCAGTCAAGAAATCAAATGATGTATCGCATTGGGCAAATCCACTGCAAAAGACCTCTTTAAAGTGTTCAAAAGCAAAGATGTCACTTTAAGGACTAAGATGCACCTGACCCAGGCCAAGGCATTTTCAGTCACCTCATATGCACGTGAAAGCTAGATGATGAGTAAGGAAGACCGAAGAAGAATTGACACCTTTAAATTGCGGTGTTGTCGGAAGAGCATTGAACATACCATGGAATGCCAGAAGAACAAGCAAACCTTTCTTGGAAGACGTACAATCGAAATGCTCCTTAGAAGCACGGATGGTGAGACTTCGTCTCATGTACTTTGGACATGTTATCAGGAGGGACCAGTCACTGGAGAATGACATCATGTTCAGTAAAGTAGAGGGTCAACGAAAAGAGTAAGACCCTCAAGGAGATGGGTTGACACAGTGGCTGCAACAATGGGCTCAAATATAGCAATGATTATGAGGATGGCACAGGACTGGGCAGTGTTTTGTTCTGTTGTACATAGGGTTGCTATCGGTCAGAACCAACTTGACAGCACCTAACAACAACATCCAGTTCTCCTAGCACCATTTATTGAATAATTCAGCTTTTCCTCACTGGTTTGAGACGGTAGCTTTATCAAATACTAAATGTTCGACTGCATATAGGTCTAATTCTGGGTTTCCTATTCTATTCCTTTGGCCTGCTTAAGAATTCATAGGCCAAAACCATGTTGTTTTAATAATTGGAGCTTCATAATATGGTTGGGTAGCTGATAGCGCTAGTTGTTCCTGTCAGTAATCTCTTTTTCCAGTGTTTTTCTGACTAGCCTTACCGGTTAATTTTTCACATGAACTTTAGGATAAACATATCAAGTTCAACAAAAACAGTTGATTTTTTAATCGAAATCACAGTAAATTTATCAATGGGTTTAAAGAGAGTTAAAAATTTCATGGTGTTGTATTTCCTTGCTAAAACAGGATATATTTCTCCACTTATTCACATCTTTTTGTCTTTATTAGTAGTTTTATTAAACATTTATTGAAATAGGATATGTATACAGAAAAGTCATGAATTATTAAGGGTACAGCTCAATAAATTTTCACAAAGTGAACCAAACCCAAAAGACCCATTGTCATTGAGTCAATTCTGACTCGTAGCGACCCTATAGGACAGAATACAAATACCCTCATAGGGTTTCCAAGGCTGTAAATCTTTATTAGAAGCAGACTGCCACATCTTTCTCTGGCAGAGCAGCTGGTGGGTTCGAACCGCTGACCTTTTGGTTAACAGCCAAGTGCCTTAACCACTGCATTACGAGGGATCCTCAAAAGTGAACACCCCGTGAAATTTCCACCCAGACTGGGAAATGACCAGCACCTCAGGAGCCCCTCGCATGCCCTGTCCTAGTCACCAGGACTTTCTCCCCAAAGGAATCACTGTCCCCATGTCTATCATCATAGGTTAGTGTTGCTTGTTTTTGTTTGAATCTAATAGACTTTATTTTTTATAACAGTTTTAGGTGTTCTTGAAACCCCTGCAGGAAGTTCAGAGTTCCCATATACCCTCTTTCCTCCCCTGCACACGGCTTCTCCTATTATTAACATATTGTACTGGTGTTAGAATTGATGAACCAAGTTGATGCATTAGTGTTAACTAAAGTCCATAGGCAAAAACAAGGGAAACCCTCAATGAAACTAATTGACACAGTAGCTGCAACAATGGACTCAAACATATCAACAATCATGAAGATGGCAGAGGACCAGGCAACGTTTTGTTCCGTTATACACAAGGTCACCCTGAGTTGGAGCCAACTCGTGGGCAACTAACCACAAAAATAACGTATGATGTCATGTGTCTGCCATTATAATATCATACAGAACAGCTTCACTGCCCTAAAAATGCCCCTTCCTACACCTATTCATCCTTCATCCCCTACCCCCGAACTCCTGGAAACCACTGATAAGCTATCTCTACAGTTTTTTCTTTTCCAGGCTGTCATATAGTTGGAGTCATAAAGTATGTAATTTTTTCAGACTGACTTCTTTCACTGAGTAATGTGCATTTAAGTTGCCTCCGTGTCTTTTCACAGCTTGATAGCTCACATTTTTTTATTGCTGAATAATATTTCATTGTATGGATGTACCAGTTTATCATTCACCTATTAAAGCGCACCTTGGTTGCTTCCAGTTTGGGGCAATTATGAATAAAGCTGCTATAAACATTTGTGCACATATTTTTATGTGGACATGTGTTTTTATTTTATTTGGGTAAATACCTAGAGGTGCAAGGGCTGGACCATGTGAGGGATAGTGTTGCTATGAACATTCTAGTCCATGTCTTTTGGTACAAATATATGCTCATTTCTGTTGGAGGCCACCTAGGAGTAGCATGCCTGGGTCAGTCATACCAAAAACCAAACCCATTTCCATCAAGTAGATTCTCACTCATTGCAACCCTATAGGACCGAGTAGAACTGCCCACAGGGTTTCCAAGGAGTGGCTGTTTGATTTGCATTGCCAACCTTTTGGTCAGTAGCCAGTTAGCAGCCAAGCTCTTAACCACTGTGCCACCAGGGCTCCAGTCAGTCATAGGGTGTGTGTGTGTATATATATATATATATATATATATATATATATATATATATATATATATATATATATACACGTACTTTGGTAAAAAAAAATACTGCCAAATAGTTTTTTAAAGTACTGGTACTCATTTCCACTCCACCAGTTGTCTGCTCAAATTTGCTCTTCCCTTCTTCCTGGGCACATTGCCAAACTACATTTCCCAGCATCGTTTGTAGTTAGATAAAGTCATATGACGCCGTGTCCTCACCAAAGCAACATGAATGGATGGCCACGTGCCTCTTCCACATTCCACAGTGTATGTGACTCCTCCGTCCTCTCTTTCCCCTTCCCTCTGTTTGAACCTAGCTTCAATCAGGCAAACAATGGCAATGCCCTAGTAGAGGGTGGAGAAAAATTTTGGAAGGCATGTGGCTTTCCAAAGACCTCTTTGGTGCAGTTCACCTCAGACTGTCTGCAAGTGAGAGGATTAGGCTTCTTTTTTCTTTAAGCTGAAGTATTTTGGGGCCTTTTTGTCACACTGAGATATTTTATCCTCAGTAATAGAAGAATTGGTACCAGAAGTGGGGTGCCAATATGTGACATTGTCTTAATGGTCAGATAGGGGATGAGAGCTATTAATCACATTATTAAGATTTTCTATAAACTTTATCTGTCATAGAATGAGGAAAGTGTACTGGAGTGTGTTTCTCCTTGTATGTCATGTAATTTCTCCTTTATAATTGTGCCTAATATGTTATTCAGAGCATCATTGTTGTCAGGTTTTAGTGTCCAGTCTATCTTAGTGACCCCATGTGACATGATAGAACTTCCCCCACAGGGTTTTTTGGCTGTAATCTTTACAGAAACAGGTTGTCAAGTGTCTTAGTTATCTAGTGCTGCTATAACAGAAATACCACAAGTGGATAGCTTTAACAAAGAGAAGTTTATTTTCTCACAGTAATTTGGCTAAAAGTCCAAATTCAGGGTGTCAGCTCCAGGGGAAGGCTTTCTCTCTCTGTCAGCCTTCTCATCAATCTTCCCCCAGACGAGGAGCTTCTCTGTGCAGGGACCCCAGGTCCAAAGGATGCGCTCTGCTCCCACCACTGCTTTATTGGTGGTATGAGGTCCCCATCTCTCTGCTCACTTCTTTCTTTTATATCTCAAGAGATTGCCTCAAGATACAATCCAATCTTGCAGGTTGAGTCCTGCCTCACTAACACAACTGCTGCCCATCCTCCCGCATTAACATCGTAGAGGCAGGATTTACAAAATATAGGAAAATCACATAATACCGGGAATCATGGCCCAGCCAATTGATACACACATTTTGGGGGGGACATAATTCAATCCATGACAGCAGGTCTTTCTCCCATGGAGCTGCTGGGTAGGTTTGGATGTCCGTAACTCTTATTATGTTCATTTGTGGATTTCACACTTATATATTCTAAAATGTATTTCTTTGTCTCATTAAGTGCTCTTTGGCCTGAACGCCACATTGTTTAAGATTATGATCCCTGTTTGTTTTTTTTTTTTTTTTTCCATTTGCCCATTATACCTCTGCCCAACTTTTATTTTCAACCATTCTGAATTACTTTGGTTTAGGTGTGCCTCTTCTATAGAGAGCATAAAATTGGATTTTGTCCTGAAATCTGATCTACATTTTTTTTACTTTACTAGTCAAATAAAGTCCATTTAGACATTCACATTTCTAATACCTGTGTTCCGTCATATTATTTTATGTAATACTTTCTGCTTGTATGAGTTTTTTTTTTTAAGTCTTTAATATGTGGTTTGTTCTTTTTGCTCTTATATTTGCTTCTTTGGCTATATAAGGAGTTTTATGTTTTTGCTTATTACTATACCTTTATCTAATACCCTGGTTGTTATTATAGTTAGTTGCCATCAACTTGGCTCCATCTCATGGCAACCCCATGCACAACAGGACAAAACATTGCCCGGTCCTGCACCCCCTTCACAATCGTTGGTATGCTCAAGTCCATCATTGTGGCCTTTGTGTATTTTGAGTGCCTTCCAGCCCAGGGGCTCATCTCCCAGTACTATATCAGGCAATATTCTGCTGTGATCCACAGGGTTTTCACCAGCTAATTTTCAGAAGTAGGTCGCCAGGCCTTTCTTCCTAGCCCGTCTTAATCTGAAAGTTCCTCTGAAACTTGTCCACCATGGGTGACCCCGCTGGAATTTGAAATAGTGGTGGCATAGCTTCAAGCATAATGGCCACCACAGTAGGACAAACTGACAGATGGGGTGATATCCTTAGGCCACCATTCCTCAGAAAATGACAAAGTTAAGGTGCTGTTTCTTCTTCTTATCTATCCCCTACGCTTGCCTCCACCACCCCTTATTAGGCATTAAAGTCTTCTTTCTCAGTGATTTCCTATGTTCCAATGCATGTTTTCACGCTTCCTTTTTTGATTTGTCAGGTTTAAGTGATGCTCTTTGATTTCCAGCTGCTACAGATGTTTTTTTTTTTTACAGATGAGGTGCTCACCAAACACACCGTTTCCTGTCCTCTTTCTCCTGCTCTCCTCATGGTGTCTTAGATGAATAGTTTCTAACCCTCTCAAGGCAGCCAGCATTTGCATTCCTATTGGGGTCTCCATTCCCCACATTTGCTTTAGTCTTAGCTGCACACTTAGTTACAGTCAATGCTCACCACCAATCATGTCTCAGGGCTGCAGTTTGTCTTCTAGAAGTTTCCTTAAGAAAGACTCATGGGAACAATATTCCTGGAGCTCTGTGAAGTTCAAAATTGCTGGTGGGCAGCCCTTATATTTGGACAGCTTGCTCAATAGAAAATCCTGGCTCACATTTTCTGTCCTCAATTAGATCTTGTAGGCACTGCCCCACTGTCTTATAATATCCTAAAATTGCTGGTGTTCAGTTTCCTTTGTATTATAGGTTGGGAAAGAGTTCAACCCTCTTGGTTGGTCTGACTATTTGTAGGCAACTCCTCCTACGCTGTGGTATCCGAGGGATAGAGACGTTATCACTTCAGAGGCAGCCCTTTGCCCACCACAAGTGTGTGTTTGCTTATGTTTTCTGAACTCTCCGGGAGTTGACCAATCTTGCCTTTTATATCCGCTTGTGTGGTTGCTTGCTATCTTTCATGCCATGTGGCTTTTATACGGAACGCAGCTGCTTTGGGCAGCCCTTATATATTTTTGAGTTGGCTTTTCCTGAATTCTAGTTAGCTGAAAATAGAGTTTAGGGGAGATGGTATTCACATTTTGTATGCTATCCAGCAGAAGAAGATGCAAATTGCCATCTCACGCTAACACATCCATATCTGCATTCTGTTGAGCCATTCCAGAGGCTTCCCTTACCTGCATGCTACACTCCAGGTACCACATACAAGGGCTACAGCTTCCACCTTTGACAAGAAGCCATCGGTCTCTTCTCAGAGTGGGGAACCCCCAAGGATGGGTTCTGCTTCTCCCCCATCAGACTGGGAACCCTTAAAGAACCTGAGTAATGCTTCCTCCATCAGACCAGAAAACCTCCCTAAGGCAGGGGTCATGTCTGCCTCCATTTTTCCACATAAACATACATATTTATAATATGTTGTACACGCTATGAAGAAAGTGGAGTCCCTGGGTGGTCCAAATGGTTAACACACTTGGCTACTAACTGAAAAGCTGGAGGTTAAAATCCACCCAGAGGCACCTTGGAAGAAAGGCCTGGCAACCTACTTCTGAAAAATTAGCCATTGGAAACCCTATGGAGCAGTTCTACTCTGACATACATGGGGTCATCATAAGTTGGAGTCGACTGTTATTACCAATACGAAGAAAGTAAAGTAGGAAAAGGAGGAGATAGTGATGGAAGTTGCTAGTTTAGTTAGGGCAGACTTCTCTGAGCAAGTGATATTTAAGCAAAGACTAGATGACCTAAGGGGCGAGCCATGTGGGTATCTCAGGAGAAAAGCATTCCAGAGAGAACAGCAAGTGCAAAGTGCCTGAGGCAGGCACATGCATGGCTGTTTGAGGGACAGCACGGAGGTCAGCGTGGCTGGCATGGAGCAAGCGAGAGGCAGGTGCAGTCAGAGAGGTAAACATGGGGGAGGGCGGGCCTTCAGGGGCCACAGTGCAGTCACAGCTTTTACTTCAAGTAGGTGGGAGCCACCAGAAGGACCTAATATGACTCACATTTAAAAGGATCCCTCAGGCGGCCCTGTAGATAATAGACAGTAGGAGACAAGATGTGGACACAGGGTCAGCCTCCTCCCACAAATAAGGGTCTTGCCCTTGACACTGACAGGCACCCAGCAGCTGAGGTCCAGCTGAGTCTGTGAGTCTCAGGCCTTCTGCCCTCACCCATCCTTTTGGAATCTCCGCCAGGCCGTGCCCTCATTGCGGGAGACCAGAGGACTGAGGACCAGCTGTTCTCCCCAACGGCAGGAGCTCTGCTCCTCCGTGCCTTCTTTTCCCACTGCTTTATTCATCCAACAATGCCTGGACACCAAATTTCTGACCTTTGGGAGCTTGCAGGCGCAGTAGTGCGCTTATGGAGAGGCTACTGGGGGCAGCTTGCAAGGGCAGGGCAGTTCTGGCTTCCTGAAGACAAAGGTGTGAAATGACCACTAGATGGCAGCATTGCTCTGCTGAGCAGGCAGAGAAGGCTTCAGGGAGCTGGAAGTTTGTCGTCCCAGAAAGAAGGTAGCTGATCCTTCCCTCCACCCCCTCACCTCCAACAGGAGCCTTCGTTGATGAGGATGATGGTGATGATCCCAGGAGTGCCACAAACAATACCTTTCATATCAGTTGCCTCATTTTACTCTTATAGTAGATTTTGTGAGATGCCCCGGGAACCTGTTAGTCTATTTTACAGGTGAGAACGGGGGCCCAAAGAGGAGAACATGACTGGCCCCAATCACATAATGGCAGAGCCCTGGCCTCCCATCTAATCTTTCCACCCGTCCCTGAGTTTGAAACAGTGGCAGTGAGGGCAGTAGTGGTGGAGGTGGTGGGGAGACGTCAGCATTTCTGAGGATGAGAAGAGACAAGGGTTGAGAGCCGTGCACGTCTTTGGAAGCCCCTTTAAGGACTACCAGCAGCCCATCACATCACCTGGTGGAGGGGTATCTAGAGTCAACACAAAATAGGACCAAAAGTAATGCCAAAGGAGAAGGAACTATGTTTACATTTAACCTCACTTTCTTTATACACACTCAGCTAACGATATTATTGCTATTTATTATCACCCAGAAAAAATGAGAGTGGCTCCCTGCATGCCTCCTTCCACACACCAAGCTTTCACAGGATAAGGCGCTGTGTAGGGGATGTTGGCGGTTCAGTGGTAGAGTTCTCACCTTCCATGCAGGTGAGAATTCCCAGCAAATGTGCCTCATGTACAGCCACCGCCCACCCCTCAGTGGAGGTTTACATGCTACGATGATGCTGGTGGCCCAGTAGTTAAGAGCGTGACTGCTAACCAAAAGGTCAGCAGTTCAAGTCCACCAGCTGCTCTTTGGAACCCCTGTGGGGCAAATCTGCTCTGTCCTATAAGGTCACTATGAGTTGAAATCAACTCAACTGCAACAGGTTTTTCTGGGGAGAAGGGGGGTATGATGCTAAACAGGTTTCAGTGGACCTTCCAGACTAAAAGAAACCAGAAGAAAGGCCTAGTGATCCGCTTCCAAAAATTAGCTAATGAAAGCCCTGTGGGTTGCAATGGTGTGCTCCATAACTGATCAAGGGACCAGGACCAGGCAGTGCTTCCTTCTGTTGTGCATGCGGTCCCCATGAATCGGGGCCAACTCAATGGCAGCAAACAACAACAAGCCTCTCCTTTAGCACAGACATGAAAAGATCCATTTCAACTTTCTCTTAGATTACTGTTGAATTAATGTCTGTCTCCACCACTAGATGGTTTGCTCTAAAAAGAACAAGCTGATCTCTTTTTGCTCCCCATTTCATCCTTAGCTCCCAGCACAGTGTGTGGCATATAGTAAGTGCTCAATCAATATGAATGCACACAAGCGCCAATGTCCTGGTCTAAGCCTCAGGGCCTTTGTAGAGGCTACAGGAGGCAGCAAGTCATCTGCTGCTGCTTCAGGGGCAACTGCGTTTCATAAACCTGAAATTAAAGTTGGTTCCCTGTCTAAAGCTTCCTCAGCCAGGTTTGGGCCTGTTCCCTGGCCCACTGGAAGACAGAGAGGATGTGAGATAACGTGGTGAGTCCCCGGTGAATCCAGCTCACTTGCTGCTGGGAGCTCTGCCTGGGCAACAGGATGAAGAAGCTGGGGAGAGCCTTGCTTATAAATTACATTTTGGGCAGCCGGCTGGAAAGATTAGGATCGCACCAGGGTTTGGAGCCAGGGCTTTCCAGCGTCTCCCTGCAGGAAAAGCGGTTCAGTGATAAACAGACCTGGCGGTGAAAGGGAAGGGGAAGGGAAAAAGGAAGAGCAGGAGAGAAAGAAGAGGAGGGAGGGCAGGAGGGAAAGAAAGGCAAAGCACCAAATGAGAGACAGAATAACCAGAGAGTTGAAGACCAAAAGACAAAGAGTCCAAGAGAAGGACCTGGGGAGACAGAGACATGGCTGGAGAAGTGGCTAAGAGACTTGTATAGTTAAGCCAGTCAACACAGCCCCTCCTTGCCTCTCCCATGTAATTTCTGGATCCTAGAGACTAAAGGGAGCATATCTGTAATGTCTTTCTCCTGAAGACAAGACTGATGACCTTAGTGGACCTCAGCACCAAGGGAGGAAGACTCTTCCCAAGCAAGGCTCAGGTGGAAGAAGACTTTTGCCCCAGATCACACAGCAATTCTGGTGGCAGATCTAGAGACTTTAGGACAAGACACCCGGGCCACTACTAAATGCTGCTCTCTCCTTGTTGGAAATGGAGGAGCCTGCTAAAAGGGTGGTGGTTCAAATCCACCAGCTGCTCCATGGGAGAAAAAGCAGGCAATCTACTCCCATAAAGATTGTTGTTGTTGTTAGGTGCCGTCGAGTCCGTTCCAATTCATAGCGACACTATGCACAACAGAACGAAACACTGCCCGGTCCTGTGCCATCCTTAAAATCGTTGTTATGCCTGAGCTCATTGTTGCAGCCACTGTATCAATCCGCCTTGTTGATTACAGCCTGGAAAACCTTATGGGGCAGTTTTACTCTGTCATGTAGGGTCGCTATGAGTCAGAATGGACTTGATGGCAACAGATGACAAATCTTTGCAGACAGCCGCCCAGAGACTGCTCATTCCCACACACTCTCTTTCCATTTGTTGCTGAATTCATCTTGTTTCTCATCCCCCTGAGACCAACGCCATAGCCCCATCACACTGCAATGCATCATATGGAATGAACTTTAGCCTCCAGAAAAAAAAGTTTAATTACATGCCAAGTCATAATATCATAGAGAGGCAGGCTTCTTGGACGGGGATTCAGGAAACCTGGCTTCAGGTCCCAGCTTAGCTACAAACTCACTATGTGGTCCTGGGGTCTCCACATGCTGTCTCTGAGCCTCATTTGCCTGGAAACGGAGACTAGAGTAGCAGATCACCGGAGTCCTCCAGGGTTAAAATTCCATAACAGCTCAGATTATGGAAACCCCAAGCGGGGTCCCCTGAGCAAGCACTAAATTGAGAGCCTGGATCCCCTTGCCCCAGTAGACTTAGCTCCCGCCTCAGCTGGAAGGCTCCTTCAGAGTCAGCAACGCTGGTTAACATACAAGCATGTTTCTCACTCACTATTGCATTTGATCTTCCCAGGACCCTGTGGGTTAGGCTTTATAATTACTCCCATTTTACAGATGAGGAAACGGAGGCTCAGACAGAAGTGATTTGCTGACGGTGATTCAGCTAGCAAATAGCAGAGCCAGAAACTGGAAAAAGTCTGCCTGACTCCACAGCCCTGGTTCTTCCCCAGGCACAATGGCTTAACCGAGATGGGAAAAACTCAGGGTGAGGGTCACCCGCTTCCCAAAACACCACTGCCTAACTGCCCTGTGTTTAAACAGACTTGGGGGAACTCCAGAGAACCCTTTGTTCCTAAATTCTATTATATAAAAAGATTTCTTGTACAGGCAGGGAAACTGAGGCCCAGAGGAGGTCACATAGCTCCTTTCAGGCATCCTTTCTACTCCATCCCTGTGGACCTAAGATTGCCGGGTAAAATACAGGACAATATTTGGCGCACACCAGCACCACCATCAGTTGCCGTCAAGCGGACTCTGACTCACGGCGGCGACCCCGCGTGCATCAAAGTGGAGCTGTGCTTCCTAGGGTTCCCGTGGCTGATTATTTAGAAGCGGATCGCCAGGATTTTCTTCCAACGCACCTCTGGGTGAACTGGAACCTCCAACCTTTCAGTTAGCAGCCTAGTGCTTTAACCATTTGGGACATACTTACACTAAAGTACTCGTTGTTTATTCAAACTCGGATTTAACTGGGCACCCTGTATTTTTATTTGCTAAATCTGGAAACCCTAGTGGGTCACCACCCACCCCCAGTTCCTACCATTCTTTTAAGATTAGCAGAGGTGGGGGTGACACCAACCTAGGGTCTGTGCCCCTTTCTTCCCAAGCCCAGCTGCACTCACCTGGAAACCTGGGCCATTGCAATGGCAACATTTGACCAAAAACTTGGGAAACGATGATTTTCTACAAAGCGTTGAAGCGCAGCCATCTCTAATGCACACCCCGCCTCTCGGGGTCATCTGGGAAGGGAGGCAAAAGGCTCCCCCAAAACTCCTGCCCTTCTCCTGGTCCAGCCTGTGTGTTGGCGTGGCCAGTGACTCTCAAAATTAGTCATTTGGCTCAACTATGTGATCTGATAGAGTGGACCTGAACTTGTCACCCACTCTGGGCCTCAGTTTCCACATATGTGAAATGGAAGCTGTTTCCTCCTCTCCCTGCGGCTGTTGACCAGGAATCCACAGCTCTGGGAGTACCTCCTCACCTCCCACCCAAAGACTGGGCACGGTTTCCCCAGGGGTCCAGGCTTTGGTCCCTTGTGGGCATCATGTCCCTTTTCGCCCCTGGCCGGGGTGGGGCTGGGGAGGCACACTAGCTTGGCAACCAGGAAAGGCTGCTTCTGCCTCACTTTCTGGTGGCGAGTTGGGCTCCGGTGGGTTGCGCTGACCAAGTACCATGAATACCCCTGGCATGTGTCAGAGATTCCCAACCCCCAGCCTCAGCGCAGTGCCCAGCACATCAAAACCCCAGCTACAAATTCCCAAAGAATCCCAACTTACTGGACGCATTCAGGCTGGAGAAAACCCCAAGACAAGTGCCCTGGGGTACTCTTCAAACCTTGAAACGAAACTATTCCCTGAGGTCATCTTTAAACAAACAAGCAGTTTAGCTCAAAGAGTAAAGAATATCATCCTTATTTATTGCACCTTAAAAAAAAAATTATCTCTATGAGACCAAAGGGACAACAGTAACTCCAAAGTGTAGATAAGAAGTTTAGGGACGGTGGTGGTGAGACAACTAGAGCAGAAATACCGAGAATATTGACACAATGTGAAAGATGTAACCAACGTGACTAAACCCTGTGTGTCCAAATTGTTGAATGGGAGCATATATTGATGTGTGTATTCTCACCAAAAATAAAGTAAAATTTAAGTTAGAAAAAAAAAACCCCGGTCGATGTTAATTAAGCACTTTCCACGTGCCACGCCCACATGAAGTGCTTTACGTGGGTTGTCTGGGCTCATCCTTCTCACCCCGCACTTCACCTGATGATCATGTATTTACTTACTTGGCTGTTGTCTGCATCCTCCACCAAGGTGACATGGCGCCTGCGACCAGGGATTTGTCTGTTTTTGTGCACTGCTGTATCCTCAGGGTTGAGAACAGTGCCTGGCACATAGTAGGCTCTCACTATCTTGTGGGATAAGCAAATGAACAACCCTATATGTGGGTGCTATGATTGTCCCCCTTGTATGGATGCAGAAACTGAGGCTTACAGAGATGGAGTAAAGTTGCCCAAGATCACATTGTTTTAAGCCGCTCTCAAGTCAGCTCAGGGCAACTCATGGTGACCCCAGGTATAACGGAAGGAATGAGTGCCCAGTCCTCCAACAGCCTCATGACTGATTGCAAATTGGACCATTGTGACCCATAAGGTTTTCACTGACTAATTTTCAGAAGTAAATCACCAGGCGTCTCTTCCTAGTCCATCTTAGTCTGAAAGCCTGTTTACCATCGTAGCAACACGCAAGCAAGCCTCTACTGAAGACGGCTGGTGGCTACTCATGAGGTGCTTTGGCCAGGAATTGAAGCTGGTTCCCTCTCATGGAAGACAAGAATTCTGCCACTGAACCACCAATGCCTCACTAAGGATGCATACCCATTGCCATTGAGTCATTTCTTTTGACTCATAGGGACCCTATAGGACAGAGTAGAACTGTCCCATAGGGTTTCCAAGGAGCGGCTGGTAGACTCAAACTGCCAACCCTTTGGTTAGCAGCCAAGCTCTTAACCAATGAGCCACCAGGTCTCTAAGGTTGCATAGTGGCTGTATGTAAACCCAGACAGCCTTACCCCAGAGCCTATCCCCTTAACTGCCACCCCATAAAGTGGGAACACAAACATAATTGGTGAATACAGGCACAAATGAATGAATGAATGAATGAGCTACCCTCCATTCTCTTACCCAGTCCCATAAGGAGCCTGTTTCCCAGGCAGAGTGGGACAAAGCAACCCCCACAAAGCTAAAGACCTCTACCCTGGACTTCAGCTCAGAGATTCCCACTGAGAGACAGGCAGGGAGGGTCCAGAGTCACACCCCACACTGGTAAGAGGCCAGGCATCCCAACCCACAGGCTCCTTCCCCAATCTGAGGCTGCCCTGTGCCCTGGGCTTGATGACAGGGCATTGGCTGGGGCTTAAATCCCAGGCTTGCCCCTTACTAACTGCGTGGCCTTAGGCGAGTCAATGCACCTCTCTGCGCTCCCCCCTCTGTAAATAGGAATGCCCCAACCTAACCCACATGCTGCTCTGAAAACCCAGAAATGACATCATGGACAAGCTCCCTTGGAGAACAAACGCCAGTCCCCTCTCCCAACCCCTAGGTTTCCCCTCCTGGTTTGGTGTCCCCACCCCCGCGTCCACCCCCACAAGCAGCACTGACTGGGCCTGACAAAGCCCAGAGCCAACCTGCCAACTCTGTGAAGTCTGAATCAGAGGAAAATAATTGAGGTTAATTCCTCCGCATCCCGCACATACCACCCACCTCTCCTCCCAGCAGGCCAGGGAGGATTTATGAGTTAATGGCGGCATTGTCATGTAAAGGGCTTTGAGATCCTTGGAGAGAGAGCCCTGGGGATGTGGAAAGTATGAAATGGGAGGCGTGATGGTATTAGCACCCAATTACTCCCAGAGGATCACTCTGAGCTCCTCCCCAACCCCTTTGCCTGCCCCTGGAAGGACCAAGCTGGGGCCAGGAGGCGCGGCTGGCTGGGTCCTGAGTCCTTCCATGGAGCTCACGGGCCTCCTCTGGGTGTCTGTCGCCTCCTTTGCAGAGACCCTCATTGAGGGTCCCTGAAAGTCAACACACAAGGAATGCAGAGCGCCTGCCCATCTGCCCCACATGGCCCCACAGCGCTGCCTCTGACCAAGGCACCAGGGGACAGGGTGTTGGCTTGGGGAGGAAGCCAGGGATCTCAGCTCCCAGCCCCAGCTCTGCCCTCCCATCTTAGCCCACGCACCACTGAAGCTAGAGACACGTGGGTGTCAGAGTCTTTGATGAGAACCAAAAAACCAAAAATCAAACCAGCTGCCATCAAGTTGATTCTGACTCATGACGATCCCATGTGTTGCAGAGTAGAACTGTGCTCCGTAGGGTTTTCAAGGCTGCGACCTTTTGATCTACCTTCTGAGGCACCTCTGGGTGGGTTTGAACCACCAACCTCTTGGTTAGTTGAGCACTTAACCATTTCCAAAACCTGGAAACTCCCACTTAACACATTGCAGCATTCAGAACACCTTCCACAGCAACACATTCAGTCCTCCCTGCAGCTCTCTAAAGTGATTATTATCATCCCCAATCTACAGATGAGGAAACTGAGGCCAGAGGGCAAGACCTTAGCCCAGGTTCCACAGCTAGGAAGCAGGTGAGCCAGGAGACATAACCAGGGCTTCTGGCTCAAGACCTACCTTATAGCTGTAGGCTTTGCTGCCTCTGACTCAGCGGAGGCCTTGGAGAAAACATCCCAAACACCATCAGTCCTTCCGCATGTTCTCATACTCTGAACTTGCTGATGGGGACATCTGCCAGCTTTCCACTTTCTCTTCTGATAATAAAACCTGAAGCAAAGCTTTACTGAGCATTTACTATGTACCAGGTTCTGTGCTGAGCACTATTCCTTTATATCTGTCTCGTCTCCCACAAACTCAGTGTTTTCATTCCCATTCTACAGGTGGAGAACTCGAGGCAGGAGGAGAAGTGACTTGCCCAGTCTCCTAGCTAAAATGTGGCAGCACCACCGCCTATAGTGTCATCAGATTTTATATTCTTTATAGTGCCTATCCTTCTCTGAAGTTGCCTTTTCACGTATTCATGTACCACACCAAAACCAAACCAGCTGCCATCCAGATGATTCCAACTCATGGTGACCCCATGGTTGCAGAGTAAAACTGCTCCATAGGGTTTCCATGACTGTGACCTTTTGGAAGCAAATCACTAGGCTTTTCTTCCAAGGTGCCTCTAAAACCTATTGCTATAGAGTCGATTCCAAATCATACAGACCCTATTGGACAGGGTAGAACTGCCCCATAGAGTTTCCAAGGAGGTCGTGGTGGATTTGAACTGCCAACTTTTTGGTTAGCAGCTATAGCACTTAACCACTATTCCACCAGGATTTCCTGGTGCCTCTAGGTGGATGCAAAATGCCAACCCCCCAGCTAGCAGCTGAGAACTTAAGCCCTTGCACAACCCGGGGAACAATATTTGTGTACCAAAAGATGTTTATTTCAGCTTGCCCTGAGCCCACAGGCTCATCTAGTCCATCTTGTTTGTAGCTAAGATCCCAGCTCCTGGAACAGTGCCCAGCACATAGTAGGTACTCAACAAATATAAATAAGTGTTGGAAGGAGGAGTTTTGTAGGCTGAGATGTCGCCTCCACATGAGCAGCAAAGTTACACTTAAAATAGGGAGGGTTGACAGGACGAGGTGCAGGCCGCTTGCAGAGGGACAATTAGCAAAGGCCCCAGGCCAAGACTCCTTGGACCCAAAGCCACAGGTTTCTGAGCCAGACACGCAGCCCAGCCTATCTGGCCCAACTGGCACCCAAAAGGAGAACTCAGGTCTCCCCTTCCCACAGGCAGCTGGTTGGGGGGCCCTTGCTGCCCTTTCTAAGGCTGCCCATTGCCCCACAGACACGGCAGGCCCGCTCGTCTTTTCCATTCGGAGCAACAAAGCCCCTTCCGCATCTCTGCCAGGCCTCTATCAGGTTATGCCTTGGTCCTCCTTAGCCTGACCCAGGTCCTCTCATCCTCCTCTTGCCCCTTCTGCCCCTTCCCTGCCGGCCCACCCCCATGCTGCCTCCTCCACCCATCAGAAGTTAATTCCTCAGGAACTTTCCTTGGGAGCAATTTCCACTTCTTATTATGCCCGCTGAGTTGGCCCAGCTCGGTGCTATCTAACTCCCTACAGCAGGGAAGACGGGCTGACACTTGCCTGGAATAGCAGAGGTGACTGAGTGGCGGGAGCCGGCTCCTGGGATTACGATAAGGGCTGGCGGACCGGTTGGTATGCCAGTCCAGGCCGCACGCTTTACCTTCCGTATTGGGGATGATAAAGACAATTCTCCATGCTGGCCCCTATCTCCTATCAGGACCAAACATTCAAATGCAGCCCTGCATGTTCAGCCCGACACCACCCCGCCTGATACCACCTCTTCCCAAGGAAATTGAACCTTATGATTTGAAAGGAAAAAAATTTAATTGAAGTAGCCGGGTCATTCCCTCTCTATCGACTCCTGGATTTAATGAAAAAATGAAGACAGTTTTGAAGCCAGGTGTGCTGCAGGGTGCAGAAAGAGAGAGAAGCGGGCTGGGAGGTATTTATTTGGGAAAGCTCCTTACAGCCTCACGCTGTCAGGAGGGATTTGGAAAAGGGCCAAAAAAAACCCAAACCCATTGCCCACAAGTTCATTCAGACTCATGATGACCTCGTGTGTTACCGGGTAGAAGTGTTTTCCACAGAGTTTTCTTGGCTATAATCTTTATGGAAGTGGTTTGCCAGGTCTTTCTTCCGTGACACTGCTGGGTGGGTTTGAACCACCAACCTTTAGTTTAGAAGCCGATCACAAACCGCTTGCGCCGCACTGGGTCCCAACTCACATGCAAAATGCTTTGTCCTCAAAGTTGCAAAATCTGGGTTAAGTTTTCGGTGTGAGAGGAAGACCTTGACCTAAAAGAGAGGTGCCAGGTGGGATAGGGACCCCATCTTAATCAAATTTTACCAAACGAGACAGAGGCTTGAGGAACGTTTGGGTGCCTCTTTATTATTATTATTATCTTTTAGGGTTTCAGAATTGTTTCCTGGGCTTGGAGTCTGTCAGCAGAATATTTATTGCACTTTATGGTACATTAGTAACGAGATTGTCTTCCTTTCCACAGCCGGCTTCAAACCCCCAGTCTATCTGGAAGGAGAGTATATTAAGTAGGAGGATTTCTTTTTTGCCAAAGTCAGCAGCTATGGCGGAGACGCCCCAACTCCCGGAACTCGGCTGCAGTGGTATCGCCCACAGGGCTGCAGGGAGGGAGGGGAGAGAGGCAGCCAGGCCCTCGGGCTCAGCACCCTGGCTGGCACCCACCACAGGCTCATTCCTCCCTGCCACTGTCCACCCCCATGCGCACCCTCCCTGCACCTCCAGAACGCTCCAGATGGCCACTGTGAGCCCCCTGTGGAGGGAGAGAGAGAAATGGGGGTGTCCACAGGGCCAGAGGGCTGAGGCCTGCCCCTCCGTGCCTCTCTAACCCCCCCTCCAACAGGGCACCACACCCCAAAATGGCCTCAGCACCCGCCACAAATTACAGCCCAGACAAAGGCTGGGGGGCTGAGGCAGGAGTGGGGGGGCGCACCACCCTCCCGCTCTTGCAGGCACAAAGGGACAAAGGGGCCAGAACACAGAGGCCTGCCGCCCAGCCAGCTGCCCTGCCCACAGGAGCTTCTCATACAGGTTTTACAGGTCTGCCACAGAGGCAGGAAGAAATGGGGCCACAAGCCAGTAATTACAAATTGGTTCAGGGAGGGAAAGGCTGGAGAAGGCGTTTCCACATCGAGGCTCCAACCTCAGGTGGAAATTCCAGCTTTTTCCAGAAGGGCCCCCTGAGCAAGCACTGGGCTGGGCCCAGCATCTGCCTCTCATTTGCTGGGTGATGTCAAGGAGTCACTCCCTCCCTGGGCCTGGCTCATCCCCATCTGTCAACCAACGAGATCATCTTTAGGACACTCCTAAAGAGTCCCTGGGTGGTGCAAATGGTGAAGCTCTGGACTACTGACTGAAAGGTTGATGGTTCAAACCCACCCAGAAGTGCCTCAGAAGAAAGGCCCGGCAATCTTCTTCCAAAAGTCACAGCCTTGAAAACCCTATGGAGTGCAGTTCTATTGTGCACGCTTGGGGTCACCATGAGTCAGAATCAACTGGACAGCAGCTAACAACGACAACAACAGGACACTCCCGATTCTGATAATAATAATGACGATAACAACAATAGCAGCTAACAGCTGATGAGAGCTGACCGGTTGCCAGCACTGTGTGGTCACATACGTTATCTCATCGAATCCTCCTGCTATGGCTTGAATTGTGTCCCCCCAAACTACGTGTTAGAATCCCAACCTCTATACCTGTGGCAGGAGCCCTGGTGGCTCCGTGGTTAAGTGCTCAGCTACTAACCAAAAGGTCAAGGGCTTGAACCCACCAGCTGCTCTGCAGGAGAAAGATGTGGCAGTCTGCTTCCATAAAGATTACAGCCTCGGAAACCCTGTGGGGCAATTCTACTCTGCCCTACAGGATCCTGTGAGTCAGAATAGATTTGACAGCAAAAGGTTTGCTTTCTTTTTTTTTTTTAATGTCTGTGGATGTAACCCTGTTTGGGAATAAGGTTTTCTATGTTACATTCAGAAACCCTGGTGGCGTAGTGGTTAAGTGCTACGGCTGCTAAACAAAGGGTTGGCAGTTGGAATCCACCCAGCGTTCCTTGGAAACTCTATAGGGCAGCTCTACTCTGTCCTATAGGGTCACTATGAGTCGGAATCAACTCGACGGCACTGGGTTTGGTTTTTTTTTTTTTTTTGGTGTTATGTTCATGAGGCCGTAACAGTGTAGGGAGTGTAGCGTGTGTCCTAAACCTAATCACTTCTGAGTTAAAAAGAGCAGATTAGACACAGGAGGGAGTATGAATGGGGGTAGGGGGAAGGGATAGATGCACTGGAAAATCGCCAAGGAACCGAGGATCACTGAGACTACAGAAGCTGAGACAAGGACCTCCCTCCCCCCAGAGCGGAAGGAGAGAGAGAGAGCCTTCCGCTAGAGCTATGCCCTGAATTTGGACATCTAGCCTCCTAAACTGTGAGGAAATAAAATTCTGTTATTTCAAGCCGCCCACTTGTGGTATTTCTGTTACGGCATCACTGGGTCACTAAGACACCTCCTGACAATGCCATGGGGTGGGTGCTATTCTCAGCAAGCAGGAGAAGGAGCAACAAGCCCCTTGGCCCTGGAGGAAGTGTCGTCAGACTGGCGGGGCAGTGCCTAGACCCCTGTCCTGCCTGGCTCCAGATTCGACCTTCCCTCTAACTGCCTCTGACGGTTCTGCAAGTCTGGGATTACACATTTATCTTCCAGCTTCTCCTCACTAACTCAAAATAAACAAAGAAGTGTGTCTAGAATCTTAAAGACTTCTGGAGACATTCGTGGTCGATGGCAAGACTCTTGAATACCTAGGCAGACATCAGCCAGAATACGGGAAAAGCCAGGTCTGGGTCTTTATTTGAGGAGGTGGAAAGGAGCTACCATCTGCCTACAGACCCTGTTACTGGAGTCACCGCTGTCCCCCCTCCACCAGAGCCCCCCAGCCCACCAAGATTGCCTCCCCAAACCATCTAGACCAGGCTTTCTCAACCTCGGCACCATTGTCATGTTGGCCAAATAATTCTCTGCTATGTTTTGTGCATCGTAGGAAGTCTAGCTGCATCCCTGGTCTCTACTCACTAGATAAGAAGCCCTGGTGGTGCACAATTAAGCACTCAGCTGCTAAGTGAACATTGGCGGTTCGAACACACCCAGCAGCTCCTCAGGAGAAAGACATGGCGATCTGCTTCCATAAAGATTACGGCCTAGAAAATCCTATGGGGCAGTTCTGCTCTGTCACATGGGGTCACTATGAGTGGAAAATCAACTTGATGGCACCTAAAAAGTACAACCCGCTAGATGCCAGTAGCATCACCCCACCCCTGGTTTTGACAATCAGAAATGTCTCTCTCCAGACATTACAAAATGTCCTGGGGGCGGCGGGGGGGCAGGGTGTAAGTTATCCCTCAGTTGGTGTAGAGAGAGGTTAAAAGTAAAGGCAGCCAGGATACCCTCGATCAAATGCCCCTTCTGCCACTTAGAGTGCGTCATTTGGCAAGCTGCTTGCCCTCTCTGAGGTTCAGCCTCCGCATCTATAAAATGGGGCATTATAATGACACTCAAGGATGTGCTCTGAGGATTCCATGGGATAAAGTAGATGAAGTGAATAGCAAGTGCTTAGCACAGCACCTGGAAAACGTGCTTAATGAAAGGAAATGGTCCTGGGATGGCAGGAACAATAGCCTCAACTGGAGAAGATTAACACCAATGATGGAAGTCACCACAGCTGGGACAGATGACTGACATCCGATGTCACCATGAGCTGGATACAACTCAAGCTGAAAATTTGTCTGCAGACTTTGTGACCCTTCCCCTGAAGGCCTCTGTGGTCAATTGCCCAGTTCTTTACCTGAAGACCCCACATCAAAGTTTGCTTTCTTTTATTAAATCAGCAGTTCTCAACCAAGGATGTGCCCCACAGGGGACATTTGAGAGTAACAATTGCTACGAGTGGGTAGAGGCCAGAGATGCTGCTAAATATCCTACAAGGCACAGGACAGTGCCACAACAAAGAATTATCTGGTCCTACATATATGATATATTTTTTTTTTTTTTTCACATATCGTCAGTGCCTAGGTTGAGAAACCCTGTATCAGATCGATTCAACTCCATTTTCTTTCCCTTTTTGCCTTGGCCACTAGGAGGCTCAGAGCAAAATTTTATACTCAACTGCCAGAGCCTCTCACAACAGGTTTGTGATTCAACCCTTTCTATTCCCCATTCCCATCTTCAATTATTCTCTTTTTCTACTCTCCTTCCTTGAATAAACAAACAAACAACAACAAAAAAAACTGTTGTCATCATGCCAATTCTGAATAGGCCTACAGAGTTTTGTCTCATTTTAATAAGTTTTTATTGTTTGGGGGAGAAGATGGCATATAAACCAAAACTCATCTTTTTTTTTTTTTTTTTAGGTGATCTATGGTTTGCAACAATGGACTTAAATATACCAATAATCATCAAGATGGTATAAGACTGCACCATGTTTTTTTCTGTTACACGTAAGGGCACCATGAGTCAGAAACAACAGCAACTTACAACAACATGGTTTGCAAGATTATTTTATAAGTTATTTCTTCCTCTCAACAATCACATAAAGTAAACAGATGAAGAAACTGAGGCTCAGACAGTTCACTCTGAGAGTAAATAATGACACTGGGACTCACACATGAGTTAAATGAAATGTCAGAGATTAAGTCATACTGACCTGCTTTGGTGGGGAACAGGAATAACTCTTAAAAAAAAAATGGGGAACAGGAATAACTCTTAACGCATTCTCAAATAACCAATTAATCCACACAGTAACCCTTTTAAAAATTACACTCTTTCCTTTTTAAATATGAGGAAACCCAAACTTCTCAACCAACGTGGATGACCCATTTGGGTATCTCTATGCAAAAGCCAAGTAGGCCAATTCTTCAGTCTACACAAGCTGTTACCCAGACGATGGTAGGTTTTCAGTCACACTTGATGCTGTGTCCCCATTTTTCAGCCAGCTTCATCATCACAATGCCCTTTCTAGCCCCCTTTGCTCAGCCAGGCCACCTGGTGGGAACATCAAACTCCAAAGAGAAGAAACAGGTATCTGTATACACTGGAATATTATTCAGACATGAAAAGGAATGAAGCCCTGATACAGGCTACAACATAGATGAGCCTCGAACACATCATGCTGAGGGAAGAAACCAGATACAGAAGATCACGTATTGTATGATTCCGTTTATATGAAATGTCCACAACAGACAAATCCGTAGACAGAAAGCCTGTTAGTGGTTGCCAGGGACTGGGGGGCTAGCGGAAAGGGAGTGACTGCTTAATGGGTACAGGGCTTCCTTTTAACGTGATGAAAATGTCTGGAGCAGAGGTGACGATTGCAGAACATGGCAAGTGTATTAAATGCCACTGTTTGGTACACTTTAAAATTGTTAAAACAGTAAATTTTACATTATGTGTATTTTACCATAAAAAATGTTTTTAAAAGGGTTGCGGGGGGGACAGGAACAGTATGAGCCCTCTGGGCTGGGAGAATATGTGTCTTTTTCTTTCTTTTCACCCCACCTCTGTAATATTGGAATATTGTTTGTGCACAAACCAACCAAAAAAAGAAAGAAAAGAAAAGCCCAAACCACTAGAGCAGCTGAAGTCTAGCTGACGTAGCGGGGAATCAACAGGTCAAAAAGGTGACCCAGTTGGCCTGTCAAAGGCTTATTTTGTCTACACAACACTGCACAGCTGGTTCGAAGTTTGGGTTTTTGTTTTCTTTTCCCTCGCTCTGACTGGCTACTTTAACTTGGTGAATAAGCAATTCGAGAATGACTGGGGAAAAATAATATTTTCGCTCAAGCCCAGGTTTCCAAATTGCCCATTTAAGAGAAGAAAGCCCTGTCTTTGAAGGATCTGGCCTCAGGCATTTGGATCTAAAGCTAGTTTTGGTTCTTCTCCAAGAGATGGAAAATGACGCAACAGGAGACCCATGGGACTTCCATCCTCTCTGGGGCCAAGAGGAGGTTTTTATTTAACAGGTGTGTTAGGGTGTTCATCTTCATGTTACTTATCTGGAGGGAGGGGAAAACAACCCACATGCATATCAACGGGGAAAGGCTAATGAGACTGTGAGGGCACTGGTAGTTCGGTGGGAGAATTCTTGCCTACCACGTGGGAGCCCTGGTGCCTCAGTGGCTAAGAGCTTGGCTGCTAACCAAAATGTCGGCAATTTGAATCCACCAGCTGCTCCTTGGAAGCCCTATGGAGCAGTTCTACCCTATCCTATAGGGTCACTATGAGTTGGAATTGATTTGGGAACAATGGGGTTTTTATGTGGGAGGCCTAAGTTCGATTCCCGGCCAGGGCATGACATGTTCAGCCACCACCCATCTGTCAGTGGAGGTTTGCATGTTGCTATGATGCTGAACAGGTTTCAGGGGAGCTTCCAGGAAGAAAGGCCTGGCAATCTACCTCTGAAAATCAGCCAGTGAAAACCCTGTGGGTCACAGCGGTCCGGTCCACAACTGATCGTGGGAATGACACAGGGCTGGACATTGTTGCGTTCTGTTGTGCGTGGGGTTCGCCATGAGCCCCTGCCAACTAGATGGCAGCTATCAACCACACAATGAAACTGCTGTATCTGTGCAATGGAACGTAACGCAGCTAGTAAATATGCTGCCCGCAAGGTTTTGTTTTGTTTTGTTTTTATCTAAGCACATGAAGAAATATTTTTATTTAGGGCTGAGTAAAATTGCCCTTGAACCCATAGTATGATTGCAAGGAAAATACAGGAAGCAAATACATGAAAAAGCAGGGAATGATCCAGTTATGGGTATTTTCTATTTTGTTCTACATATTTTGCAAAGAGCAAATGTTGCTTTTGTAATCCAAAAACTTTTTTCTCCAGTATTTTCAGGAAATATCAAGGACCAGGCCTCCCTTTGAAATGGCTTCCAGCCTGCAAATGGCCTCAGCTCTGCTTTGCTCTGGATAGCCAGGAATGACAGCAGCTGCAGGGGGAAATTCAGATCACAGTCAATGAAGCTCCGGCTGTGGGCTCTCCTGGCCACTTCCCAAAGCCTCAGCCTAGGTGCAGAACAGTAGAGAAACACAGCCCTCAGAAGGGCATAGGGACCGGGCGTTTTGGGGATGCACAGCCTCCCACCAGGGCAACATGTCCTTCTCCATCCCCTGGCTGACCCATGATGGACTTCTTTCTCAGCAAGAATCAGGAGGGTCATTTTAAATCCCAGTTTAGGCACTTCTCTCTCATGCTTTTCATGTCTGCTTCTGCTGCTTAACTAATTGAGTGTCCTTGGTCAGGTCACTGAACCACTCACCAGCAAAAACAGACAGATGTCCCTGGAAGCTGCAAACGAGCAAGTCCTCAGGGCTCTCATCCTGCCTGGGATGTAGTTCTGTATTCAGGCCACTCTGGTCGATTATTCACTCCTCTGAGCAGCCCTAGGAGGTAGATGCCACCCTACCAATGAGGAAACAGAGCCTCGAAGGGTGATGTCACCAGCCTAAAGTCATGCAGCTGGAAAGCAGCAGAGTCAGAATTCGAACCCAGATCCCTGGCTCCAGAGCCCAAGCTCTTTTGAATTGTTTCCGATTTTTGTGCCCACACTGTCCTTCTGGCTCCCCAGCAGCTTGAGGGTCAGCACCACATTTGGCTCTGTAAACAGTTGTTAAGAATGAATGATAATATTAATGAACATGTATTGTGTAACCACTAAATGCCAGGCCCTGCTAAGTGCTTTTCATACATTACCTGGTTTAACACTTTCACCAAACCCTCAGAGGTAGCCGTTATTAGCATCTCCATTTTACAGATGAGGCGATCAAGGCACAGAGAAATAAAGCGACTTGCCCAGTATCACACAGGGTAGGGGGAGGATTCGAACCCAATACTACCTGATGTTTTGAAGACTAAGATGATGAGCCTATGGCTTGGCAATTAACAGTTGGTGCCTATATAAGACCAGGGGTGATAGATTCTAAACTGACTCTTTGCCCTGGGTAGGCTAAGTTACTAGTTATCCCTGGCTCCCGCTTACAGCTGGATGGCGATGCCCTGGGCCTGGGCCCTTGGCCCCCTGAGTCTTCTTTATTAGGCAGAGACTGTGAGATGAGTGAGTGTTGCCAGTGTGAGTGGTGGGTCAGTGGACATTACCCAGCTGTGGACTGGTGGACACTGTGACCCAGCTGTGGATCAGAGGGCATCATTCAACTGAAGGAGACATGGTAGGATATGCCAAGCATGTGTGTGGCCCCCTGAGATAGTGCAGGCATCCACTTCTCAATTTCTATGCATCACTCAACACACAGAAACTGATAATATTCAAGATCAGTAAACAAGGCCACTTGCAGCTGCAGGCAATGGCTCAGCCTCCCAGACGTCTACACCCTCATCCCAGGCTCAGGGGATTCAAATCTCAGCACAGCAAGTGGGAGGCTGGGTTTAGGAGAGTTCTCCCCTGTTCTCTCCCATCCCCAACCTTTAGGATTGTGTTTTCACCTTGATGGGAAAATGAAAAATTTAGCTCTGAGTGGTTTTTAAAGGACCCCCAGTAGTACATTCCAAGGAGGTGCTCCTTGCGTGGAGATCCCCAGCTTTAAAGTTAAGCCATTGGTGCCCACGAGTAGATGAAAAACTGTTCGCATTTCCAGTAAATACATTGAAATGGTCCATATTTTACAATTCACAGCAACCCAGTATCAGTCAACCCTTTTCTATTAATATATCTTCCAGGGAATAAAGAAAGCCTAACTCTGCGCTGCTAATCTGCATCAGGCCTTCCTTTCTATGGACTTCAGCCCGCATTAGTCTTTAGGACAGACACACATACACACATACACATCTCTTTGCAAATCTGTGAGTCTCTTCCCTAGAATTAATCAGTATATGACACATATCTCCATGAGCTTTCTCAATATAATGTCCAGCTCTAGAAATTCACACCAGAAGAAAATCTCCAGGTTTCAAATCATGTATGCAAACATAGGGACCATCTGACCCTATAAGTAAACTGAGGAGCAAACTGAGACCAGACAGGAAATGACTTGCCCAAGGTCATACAGTGTGTCAGTGCCAAGCCCAAGTGGGCACCTAGCCCCCTGGCTCCCAGTCCAGCACTGCCCAGAGCGTTTCAAGAATAGAGGTCGTTGTCTAAATTGCAAGGAGATGAATACAACTTCTCCATCCCCGAGGAGAGCCAATGGAGGGAATCTTTGAATTGCCACAAAAAGTTTTCAAAGCCTTTCCTGACCTAATATATGTAAAGAAATCTTTGGAGAGTCTTTCTCCATTAATCAGCTGTCAGCAGGGTTCTGAAGGAGGGGAGGGGAGCGGAGAATGGTGAGGACTAACTCATTTCCCAGAGCCTGTCTTCAGGGTTTCAAAAACGAGTTTAGCAGAGCCAGCCACTTTGAGGGCGTCTGAGAAAATGAGAAATGCCTCAAACACCCTCAAATACTTTAAACCTGCACAGTAAGCCCCCCGATTTAGTGACTCTCACACTTCACTTTTACCTCAGAATCATCTGGAAGGCTGTTAAAAGACAGATTGTGGTCCCCACTCCACCCCACCCCCAGAGCTTCTGATTCAGTAGGTCTGGGGTAGGGCCCAAAAGGTTGCAGCTCCAACAAGTTCCCAGGCGATGCTGATCCACCGCCCACACTTTGAGAACCACTGTTCTATGCCACTGAAGCAACTTGCGTGGTTCGAACAAAAAGGTGAAAAAACCTTGGTCACCTGGAAGCAGAATAATGTGGTGGTCCCCATGAGACTTAAAGTCAAGCAGGTGTGCATGGGCACCTGAGCTCTGCCGTAAATCCAGGAGAGCCAGCCTGCTCCCTGCTGCTCCCTGGTACCTGGCCCTGGAGCTGGCACATAGCGTGTTTCTTGGTCTTTGTTGCTGAGTGGGGCAAATCACTCTAGTGCTCCCCTGATCTCTAAGAGGAAAAGAAGGGAGGGATGGTACGAGGACCTACAGGAACATCAAGGGTGGCCCATGAAACAAGCATTGTGCAATTCCACTGACATGGAATATCTAGAATAGGCTAGTATATAGAGGCCAGTGTTTATTAGTGGTTAACCGGGGGCAGGTAGGAGGAAGGGGAAAGGGGAACTCACTGCTTAGGGGACACTGAGCTTCAAGGTGATGGGAAATTTTGGAAACAGATCACGGTGATGGTTGCACAACTTGATGAAGGCAACTAATGTCCCTGAATTTTTTACTTGGAGAATGTTGCCGATCTGTTACGTATATATTTACCATATACATATGTAATGCTTTGTTACATGTATATTTACCACTATAAAAAAATAAGCAGTGGCCCATGAGTCTGTTATTTCTTGGTCTTGATATCGGGTTGGTCAACACTTAGGTGCTGACACAGGAACACGGGCTGATTCTTTCATTATAACTTTTACATGGGTCTTTTTATTTTGAAAAGTGATCATCCTCATTATAGGACATTTTACAAGTGGCTTGAGGCAAAAAGAAGAAAATAAATAGCACCCATAATTTCATCCCTCACTCATAACCGCTCATCATTTGGATATACATTCTTCTGGGGTTATTTTTCTACACATCAGTATAATTTTTTTTTTTTTTTTCTAAGTAGGATGTTTTGGAAGCTGCCTTTTTCACACAGTATTTCACGAACACTTTGAAGTGGTATGGTTCAGCTAAGAACACAGACCCTGGAGCCAGACTGCTTGAGTTCTTGTTGGCGTCTGCCATTTACTAGGTAAGGGACCATGGATAAATCACTAAACCTCACAGGGCCTCAGTTTCTTCATCTGTAAAATGGAGATGATAGCATCAGCACTGAGACAGTTGTGAGGATTAAATCTATGTAAAGCATTTAGGATGGTGACTAATACATAGTAAAAGTGACATTATAAACATGTGACCTTCTGTTATGGGTCCTTGTGATGGTTCCAGAACCCTCTAGTATATGGGTGTTTCAAAATGTATTTGCCAATAACCTGTTGTTAGTGATTTTTATTTTTTCCAGTTTTCCCTGTTATTGAAAAATGTTGTGATGAACATACTTACATCTGCACGTATATGTGATAAATTCCTAGAAGTACAAAATGATACACTAAAGATGATTTTAAACTATCCCAGAGCTTTTGAAACATACTTTCCAAGTCGCCCCTCAGAAAGCTGGTACCAATTTACTCTGCCACAAATGTTAAATGAGACTCCCAGCTTCCAGAGCCCTGAATAATATCATTTTCCCCCTCACCATTGCCTGTTTAATGGGTGAGTATGGTATCTCGTTGTCTTAATTTGCTTTTCTTAGGTATCTGGTGAGATTGACAATTTTTCTCAAGCTTCTTGCCCTCATGTGTATCTTAAATAAATTGCCTGTCTGTGCCCTTTGCCTAGGGGTTGTTTTTCTTAGTTATTGATTTGTAAGAGCTCTTTATATAGCAATGACATTAACCCTTTGCAACAGAGATGTTGCGAGTACTCTCTCCAGTTTATCATTGATTTTGATTTTGTGTTGGTGGTTTTATTTCCTTGTGGGCTACTCGGTTACCCTCAGATCCACTTGGAAACCAGCCAGAGGAGTCCCAGCCTCCTCCCCCATCAGCATCTTCCCTGCCCAGACCCACCAGCCTGGGGCCCTTTTAAGTTTGCAGCCTAGGGCAGTCGCTTTGATTTACTGCCCCCTACATAATGAAAAACCCCAAATTGGAAAGTGGTCTGTCAGGTCTTTCCAGAAGTCCGAGATGACCCCAAATCTCCTGGGCTCCTACCCCTGCTGGCTGCCTCACAAATGCTTGATTCAGGTCACAGGTCATCACGCCCCACTGACCCCCAGAAAGGGATAACTCAAGCCCCCTGGTGATAACAGTTGATGCCAGACAACTGGTTTTGGTTGCTTGCTTCTCTAAATTCCCCTGGCATTTTTTTTGTGGAATGTAGGTTATAGCCTAGGATTGCAAAAGGAAAAATAATATTCAATTGAAGAAAAGTGGTAAGAACTGCCCCTTACTGAGCCTTGCTAAGTGCCAGCCACTATACCTGCCTTATCTCTTCAGCAACTACAGAAGTTAAGTGTTACTCTGCTCCTTTCTTAAATGAGGAAACAGAAGTTCAGAGAGGTTAAGTAACTTGCCAGAGGAAACCCAGCTCATGAGAATTGAAACCAAGATTGACGTTTAGCTCGTCAGGTTTCAAAGCCTATGTCTTCTGGTTGAGTCCCACTCACTGGATCCACCTGGGTTTAACCCCAGCTTTACCACGGGATTCTATGACACCAGGAAAACCACTTCACCTCCCTAGTCCCCAGTTTTCCACCCTCTGGGGATGATAATAGCCAGCCTTTTCATCACACAATATTAAGGTGAGGATCAAGCTTTTGAAACATGGACATGAACACTCTATAAACTGTAAAGTGTTAGACAAAAGTGCAAAGGGCACCTTCTTAGATGAATTCATGAAACGTAGCCATTTATTAAGGAGCCCTGGTGGTGCAGTGGTTAAAGAGCTGGACTGCTAACCAAAAGGTTGGTGGTTTAAACCCAACAGCAGCTCCACGGGAGAAAGATGTGTCAGTCTGCTTCCACAAAGATTACGTCCTTGGTAACCCTATGGGGCAGTTCTACTCTGTCCTATAGGGTTGCTATGAGTCGAAATCAACTCGACAGCAATGGGTTCTTTAGCCATTTGTTAGGAGTCCCTAGGTGACGCAAACGGTTAAGCCCTTGACTACTAATTGAAAGGTTGGAGGTTTGAATCCACCCAGAGGTGCCTCAGAAGAGAGGCCTGGTGATCTGCTTTTGAAAGATTACAGCCTTGAAAATCCTATGGAGAGGAGTTCTACTCTGCAACACATGGGGTCGCCATGAGTCGGGGTCTATTGACAGCAAGGTTTGTTGGTTAGTTGTTTATTCACTTACAGCCTTACAACTTATGTCCAAACCCCAAAACCAAACCCATTGCCGTCGAGTTGATTCTGACTCATAGCAGCCCTACAGGACAAAGGAGAACTGCCCCAGAGGGTTTCCAAACTGTAAGTCTTTCCAGAAGCAGACTGCCACATCTTTCTCCTGCAGAGCAGCTGGTGGGTTAGAACCACCAACCTTCTGGTTAGCAGCCAAGCACTTAACCATTGTGCCACCAAGGCTCCTCTGCATAACTTGCCTCTGCTGGTTTTCAAATATAACCAGATACTTACGCTTACATGGCAGATCATCAGCTCACCTCCCCACCCTCACAATCACGCTCAAATGTTCACTGTATGTCAGGCAAGGGGAGGGGAGAGAGGGTGTTGGATCAGTGCCCTTAAGGAGCTCACACTAATGCACACACAGTACACACACACACACACACACACACACACATCCTTATCTCCATTGGCCCTTTCCTCTTGAGTGCTTCTCTTCTGTGGCTCTCCAAGGTCTCAGGGACATGGATTCCCTGAGTTCACTTGAAGCCAAGTCCCCACACCTTCCACCACGCTGCAATGAGCCCAGCCTTCCCAGCACATGGCAAACACGTGTTCGCCTGAGCCTCGTGCTTTTGAGGGGCAGGGGGGACGAGTGCGAAGCTGCCCTTTCACAGCATGGCAGCCAGCGGCACCACACCTTTTCCCCAGAAGAGCATTCTGCAGAAGCAAGGACAGGGCCTTTCAGGTATTAATGGGTACAACTGTATCTGCGAGGTAAATTAGACTTCTTTTTTTTTTTTTTCCATTTAAAGCATGGGGGCAGCAGTGGTTCAATGGTAGAATTCTTGCTGTCTGTGCTGGAGACCTGGGTTTGATTCCCAGCCAATGCGCAGCCACCATCTGTCTGTCAGTGGAGGCTTCCGCGTTGCTATTATGCAGAACAGGTTTCAGCGGAGCTTCCAGACTTAGGAAGAAAGGCCTGGTGATCTCCCTCCAAAAATCAGTCAGTGAAAACTGACTGTGGATCACAACAGTCCAATTTGCAATCAGTCATGAGGATGGGCACCATTTCATTCTGTTGTGCATGGGGTCCCCATGAGGCAGGGGTGGATTCGTATGTTGCTAAGGATAAATCTTAAAAGCATTATTATGTTAGGCAAGATAAACAAGTGGATGAATGATGACTAAAAAAAAAAAAAAAGAAAGAAAAAAAAATTTTTTTTATAGTACACTATTTACATAAACTGTAGAAGCTACACATTTGTATGTAACTATGTAGTAAAAAGAAACCCTGGTGGCATAGTAGTTAAGTCCTATGGCTGCTAACCAAGAGGTTGGCAGTTCAAATCTACCAGGTGCTCCTTGGAAACTCTATGGGGCAGTTCTACTCTGTCCTATAGGGTCGCTATGAGTCGGAATCGACTCGACTGCACTGGGTTTGTTTTTCTTTTTCTTTTTTTTTTTGGTAGGTAGTGTTTTGAACACAACCAAAAGTAAGAGTATAATTGTGTGTTTATTAGTTTCCTATGGCTACTAGAACAAATTACCACAAATCGGTGGCTTAAAATAACAAAAATTTATTCTCTCACAGCTCTGGAGGCCAGAAGTCTAAAATCAGTACCCCTGGACCAAAACTCAGGTGTCAGTAGGGCCTCGCTCTCTTTGGAGCTCAAGAGGGGAATCTATTTCTTGCCTCTTTCTGGTGGCTGCCAGTGTTCCATGGTTTACAACAACATCACTCCAGTCTCTACTTCCACCGTCACGTGGCTTTCCCCTCTTCTGTCTGTGTGGGCTCGCCCTCTTACTCTCTTATAAAGACACTTGTGATGACATTTAGGGTCCACTCAGGTAATCCAGAATAATCTCCCCATCTCAAGATCCTTGACAATCACGTCTGCAAAGACTTTTTCATTTTAAGGTAGTGTATGCAGGTTCCAAGGATTAAGACCTTTTTGGGGTACATTATTCGGGCTACCACAACATGGATGGAAATGATACACACCAAATCCATGAGTGTGGCTATTTCTAGACAGAGAAGGAAGAGAATGATACAAGAGAGTCATACTGTCTGTAAGTACCCATTATAATGGAAGCCGTGTTGTGTGTGTGAGACATTCCATACTTAAATGTAAAAGCTTTAAAGCTCTGCCACCTCCTTGCACGTGACCCTGGGCAATTTATGTCATATTTCTGGACCTTCATCTCTTCATCTATAATATAGGGGTACCAGAGTCCCTGGGCGGTGCAAATGGTTAAGGGCTCTGCTACTAACTGAAAGGTTGGTGGTTCAAATCCATCCAGAGTCACCTCAAAAGAAAGGCCTAGAAATCTACTTCTAAAAAATCAGCCATTGAAAATTCTATGCAGCCTTAATGACAAAAAGACAAATAACCCAATCATAAAATGGGCCAAAGACTTAAATAGACAATTCACCAAAGAGGACATTCAAATGGCCACCAAACACAGGAAAAGATGCTCAGTGTCATTAGCCATTAGAAAGACGCAAATCAAAACCACAGTGAGGTGCCATTTCACTCTCACTCAGATGGATAAGATAAAAAAAAAAAAATATTGGTGAGGATGTGGGGAAATTGGAACCCTTATTCATTGCTGGTAGGAATGCAAAATGGTACAGGCATTGTGGAAAACTGTGGTGATTCCTCAAAAAAACTAAAATAAAACTACCATATGACCTACAATTCCACTCCTAAGTATATACCCAAAAGACCTGAAAGCAGAAACTCAAACAGAGACTTATCACCCATGTTCATTGCAGCACTACTCACAGTAGCCAAAAGGTGGAAACAATCTAAATGCCCATCAAGAGACGAATGGATAAACAAAATGTGAAACATGCTTGCGTTGGAATACTACTCAGCCAGTAAGAGAAGTGAAGTCTTGATACATGTGATACATGCTACAATAGGGATGGAGCTGGCTGGAAGACATTATACTGAGTGAAATAAGTCAATCACAAAAGACAAATAGGGTATGACCTCACTTGTATACAGAGACAAGAAAAAGGCAAATGTGTAGAAAACAAAGTTTTATTAGTGGTTACCAGGGACAGGAGGGAGGGGGGAAAGGCGGGGTTAGTGGTGATGGAAATAGGAAGTTTATTAAGTGTAGGGTCGCACAACCGACTATTGTAACTGCTGTCAATAAGTTGTACACCTGTAGGAAGTAGAATTGGCAAAAGGTGTGTGATAGACATATTTACAATAACAACAGAAGAGTGGCTGCCAAGGCTGCTTATGTACAACCAAAAACCTCATGGGATGTGGCTCTTGATTTGGAGGTTTAGGGTCAGGGTTTTGTGGGACATTCCAGTTAATTGGCCTAATAACACATTTAGTGGTTCTGTTCTACCTCTTGGTTTGATGCATAGTACCTGCGTAAAAGCTTACGAGTGCCTATCCAAGGCACAACAATTGGTCTCTATTCACCTGGAACAACAGAGGAAGAAGGAGAGGCAGGAATAGGAGGAGGGTATGGAATGTGTGGCTAATTGCCTCCATGAACAACTGCCTCCTTTGCCATGAGACCAGAAGAACTGGATGGTGCCCAGCTACCATCATTGAACATTTTGATCAAAGATTTTGTAGAAGAATCCCGATCAGAGGGGGGAAAATACAGAGCAGAATTTCAAATTCTCATGGACTCCAGACTTTCTGGAGCCAAAGTGGCTGGATAAACCCCTGGAACTATGGCCCTGAGATAATCTTTAAAACTTAAACTAAAAATATCCCCCAAATTTTCCTTGAAACCATAGTTTAGCTTACCCAGTAAAAAATGTCTGCCTTGAGCATTATGCTCTTTTAAGAACGGTCTGTATGGGATCAGATAGACAACAGCAACTTGAAAGATTACACAGGAACCTTAGGGGGCAGTGAGTTTATGTCAACGAGGGAGGAACAACTCAGAAAAGGAGGGTGAGAATGGGTGCACAACCTGAAGAATGTAATCAGTGTCACTGAGTTGTACATGGAGAAATGGTTGAACTGGTGTACATTTTGCTGTATATATTCTCAACAACAACAACAAAATAAGTAAAATTATTTTTTTAAAAAATCCTATGGAGCATGGTTCTACCCTGACATACATGGGGTCTCCATGAGTCGGAATCAAGTGAATGGCAACTGGCGTGGTATCTGCTGCATGGAATTGTATGAGGATTAAATAATATAATGTGCATAAAGTACCTAGCAGAGTGCCCGGCTCCTTGTAAGTACTAAGTCACTGTTGTTGTTGCCTTTCTGAAAGTGAAGAACATTTTTTTACACACACACACACACACAGAGAGAGAGAGAGATACCACCTCTCCTAAGCGAGAGAAATAAATTTTTCTGCTCCAAGCCCTGGTTTCTGAAACTCAGCATTGGTGGGGGTGGGGTGCACAGGCGAGCTGAACACTACAATGGTAGAAGGGGGGGCCCTTTGCAAAGGCACTTTTTGATCTGCTCTAACTGCCACTATAAAGAATTAGATGAAATTCATTTTTATGATGAAGGAATTAATGGTTATGGAGAGAATCGGGTTCAGGTGGAAGACTTGAATCCAAAGAAGGGAATAAAGCCTTGAAATTCAAATGAAAAATTATTATATAAGCATAAAGGAAACCTATTTTACACCTGTAAGACTAAATGTATAAATATGAACCAACTGCTCCCTCTGGGAAATGAGGATTGTGCTTTTAATTCACCTAGACAAATATGCAGTGCACTCTCCCTTCCACCTATACATTTCAATGAAGACCTGGCACCCACCAGGGGCTCCTGAGTACCCCAGACTGGCCACCTCCTCCCTCGGGCTGGTTATCTTCTGACCAGGTAAAAGCTCTTCTGGCTTCCCCAGAGCCCCCAGGAAGCAGGCAGGCTCCTGAAGCTGCAAACTCCTTGGACAAGGTCATTTCAAAGGCTCCCTCTCGGGGCTAACATTCTCTGGTCTTGAAGTCCTCCCTGTCCCCACTCCCATGGCAGGATATAAAATCCTACATCATTAGACTGTTCCAGCTTCATTCATTCATTCAACAACTGCCTTTTGAGCACCTGCCATGTGCTAGTCTTTGTGCTCAGTGCTAGGGATCATCTGGTTTACAAAATAGAGAAATTGAGGCCACCAAAAAGAATCAGGAAAAAGAAAGAGAGCAGGCAAGGAGGCCTAAGTTAAAATGCCTTCCCTACTGCCTAATGGCTCTTTGACCGTGAACCAGTGTCGATCATCTCTGAGCCTTGGTTCCCTTCTTTGTGAAACGGAGACCCACATGTCTACCACACAGGGTGGCTACGAGATGAAACAGGCTTGATATTCAGTGCCTGGCCCAGAGTAGGCATTCAAAATGCTAGTCATTAATATTGGTGCCCAAAGTCAAACAGTAACACGGTCATTCAACTTAGATCTCTATTGAGTAGAGTACCTGGGTGGTGCAAATGTTTAAGATGCTGGGCTGCTAACCAAAAGACTGGAGGTTCAAGTCCACCCGGAGGCATCTTGGAAGAAAGACCTGGCAATCTGCTTTCAAAAAATCAGCCATGCAGCTAACAGATACATGAGAAAATGCTCCCGATCATTAGCCATTAGAGAAATGAAAATTAAAACTACTATGAGATTCCATCTCACTCCAACAAGCCTGGCATTAATCCAAAAAACACAAAATAATAAATGTTGGGAGAGGCTGCGGAGAATTTGGAACTCTTATACACTGCTGGTGGGAATGTAAAATGGTACAACCACTTTGGAAATCTATCTGGCGTTTTCTTAAAAAGTTAGAAATAGAACTATCATACAACCCAGAAATCCCACTCCTCGGAATATACCCTAGAGAAATACTAGCCTTTACATGAACAGATATATGCACGCCCATGTTTATTGCAGCTCTGTTTACAATAGCAAAAAGCTGGAAGCAACCAAGGTGTCCATCAATGGATGAATGGTTAAATACATTATGGTATATTCACACAATGGAATACTACGCATCGATAAAGAACAGTGACGAATCTGTGAAACATTTCATAACATGGAGGAACCTGGAAGGCATTATGCTGAGTGAAATTAGTCAGAGGCAAAAGAACAAATATTGTATAAGACCACTATTATAAGATCTTGAGAAACAGTATAAACTGAGAAGAACACATACTTTTGTGGTTACGAGGCGGGGAGGGAGGAAGGGTGGGAGAGGGTTATTTACTGATTATTTAGTAGGTAAGAACTACTTTAGGTGAAGGGAAGGACAATACTCAATACATGGAAGGTCAGCTCAACTGGACTGGACCAAAAGCAAAGAAGTTTCCAGGATAAACTGAATGCTTCAAAGGTCAGCGGAGCAAGGGCAGGGGTTTGGGGTCTATGGCTTAAGGGGACTTCTAAGTCAATTGGTAAAATAATTCTATTATGAAAACATTCTGCATCCCACTTTGAAGTGTGGCATCTGGGGTTTTAAATGCTAGCAAGCGGCCATCTAAGATGCATCAATTGGTCCCAACCCACCTGGATCAAAGGAGAATGAAGAACACCAAGGTCACACTATAACTATGATCCCAAGAGACAGAAAGGGCCACATGAACCAGAGACCTACATCATCCTGAGACCAGAAGAATTAGATGGTGCCTGGCCACAACCGATGACTGCCCTCACAGGGAGCACAACAGAGAACCCCTGAGGGAGCAGAAGAACAGTGGGATGCAGACCCCAAATTCTCATAAAAAGACCAGATTTAATGGTCTGACTGAGACTAGAGGAATTCTGGCGATCATGGTCCCCAAACCTTCTGTTGGCCCAGGACAGGAACCATTCCCGAAGACTACTCATCAGACATGGAAGGGACTGGACAATGGGCTGGAGAGAGATGCTGATGAAGAGTGAGCTACTTGTATCAGGTGGACACTTGAGACTGTGTTGGCATCTCCTGTCTGGAGGGGAGATGGGAGGATAGAGAGGGTTAGAAACTGGCAAAATGGTCACGAAAGGAGAGACTGGAAGGGCTGACTCGTTAGGGGGAGAGTAAGTGGGAGTACGGAGTAAGGTGTATATAAGCTTATATGTCTAGTGTGGCACACATGGAGTCACCATGAGTCAGAAGTGACTCGATGGCAACGGGTTTTCTCTTCTTTATGGAGCACCCTCTGTGTTCTTCGAGACACTGAGCTCAGCCCTAGAATTGCAGAGATGAATACAGACAGGTCCCAGTGACCCACTACAGAGGTAGACAGAAGCAAGGGGGCTAGTGTGTATTGACTGCCTACTGTAGACCAAGCACTAAATTTTCACCCAACTCTCCTCACCCCTACTTAAGACAGTATAAATTGGCCATGTTTTGAGTTCGGTTTGAGCATCCTTCACCATGCATATATGGCCAGTCACCCTCCTGATACTCCAGTGCCAAGTCTCCTGTTACCCTATGAAGAAACACTAGCACACAGAATTCAACATCACACAGCAAACTACTGGCCACACAAATTCGTGCTCAAGTCCCAGTGTTTTCCCAAGTCCAGATATCTTGCTTCGGAGAGCTCCAGCTTGTGCTAGAATCATTCATTCATTCCAGGAATATTTATGGAGCATCTGCTATGCTAGGCACTTAGCATAGAGCAATGAATACACAGAAAAGTATCCTTGCCCTTGGAGGGTTTCCATAAGCTTCCACCAAGTCTCTGGCTCCTGCATCCAGGAGAGGAAAGACCCTTCTCTACTGAGTGGGCTGTGACAGGGAGGGGGCTTCTCAAAGAGAAAAAAGTAGGAGCCCTTGGCCAGAATGACCGAAAGAACACAATTCCAGAAGCTTCCCCTTAGCAACAGGAGATCTGAGGTGGGGAACAGGCAGCATTTGATCTTTGCATCCTCATTCGCATCCCACCACACCTCCCCAAAGTCTGGGGGCCTGGAGGGACAGTTAGTCTGGGCTTGTGAAATTCCTTGGAACTGGGGCTCAGCCCTGAGCTCCAGACCAGCCATAGCTGGGCGCCACCACCCCCTTTGGTTTGTTTAATGAAAATGCTTTGCCAATTCTGTAGACGTTCAGCTGTGATAAGGTAACTGTCCAAGGGCACAGTCTACAACCCATTAACGCTGGACTCGGTGCAAATCGAACTTGGAGGAGACAGCCCAGTGCGTTCTGACACTTGGTCTTTTGTTCAGGCAACTGGGAGCCGGGAGCTGGGGAAGAGGCTTCCCTCTCAGGCTCTCAGATGGTTCCAGAAAACAAATTCCCATCACACACAACTCCTCCTGTCTGTGCATGCATACAGCCCCACTTGTGTACATATACACATGCACACATGTACCTGCAGGCACACTCACACGCACTTGTGTGTACTTATGCAAGTACACACATGCTCTTGGCCTCAGATATTCCCACATATACACTTCAACACATACACACAGCCACCTCCATCCCACTACATTCCTTTAGCCCCTTGATACCAGATGGGGGGACATTCTCCTATTCCTGGAGACCCTTTCCCCATTTCAGAAATGGAAAGGAAGGAGGGACTGTTAGAGATAGTCAAAGACGAAAGCCTGTTGTGGATATTGGGGAATACCCTGTAAAGATGCCCTGGTTGCATCTCTCTTTCTGAAAGTGAATAGAAAAGCAATTCTCGAGAGAAGGAGGTTCAGAGGAAGAGGAAACCTGGGCAGCCAGCCCTGTCCAGGTGGGGGAGAGAAGCACCTGGGCACCTCCTGGGCCTCCCTCCAAGCCTCAGCCTCCTGGTCTTTATTTCCAGAACCTCAGGAAGGAAAAGGCTCCCAGGACCAGTCTGAGAAGGAGCAGGAGGAAAAGAGGAGAAGAAAGAAGAAAAGGAAGGGAGAAAAGGAGGGTGAGGAAGAGGGGAAGAGGAAAAGAAGGGGAAAAAGAGGAGAAGGGAGGGAGAAGAGGGAGACAAGGAAGGAGACACAGGAGGAGAAGGAAGAAGAGGGAAAGAGAAGGAGAAAGAGGGAAAGGAAGAGGGAGAAGGTGAGGGAGGAGGATGATGACAGAAGGAGGAACAAAAAAGATGGAAGGGAAGGAGATGGAAGGGGAAAGGGAAATAGAAAAGGAGGAACAGAAGGCTAAAGAGAAGGAGGAAAGGAAGAACAGAAGGAATAAGGGGGGAAGGAGGAGGAAGAAGGGGAGGAGAAGGCTCACCTGAGGTTCCATTCAGCAGCTGGCTTGGGAAAAGTCTGCCTATCATTACTGTTGTTATTATTTACCTTGAGTTTTTTTTTTTTTTTTTTTAAGTCAGAATTGACTCAACTCTCGGCAGCAATGGATTTGGGTTTTTTTTTTTTTTGGCTTACTGGAATCCAATGCATAGTATTTAATTTTTCTAGAGAAAGATAAGCAAGAAAATAACTCAGCTTCCCTTTCCTTCCTGTTCAGGTTTGGGCAGATATTTCCAGGTCACTCTTGGAAGACTGCTACTTCTTAAGAAAAATAATAATAATAAGAGATTGGGGGAGCAGGGACAGGGTGTTCTTTTTCAAGGGTGCCTCTTCCAGTGTGGCACTGAGGAACGGAGAATGAGCCTCCAGAGAGTCCTTTGTTCCTGGATATTCCATTTCTCACCCCACTCTCCAGTCCTCCCTCCCACCCCACATCCTCTTCTCTCATTATCAAACTTTTGAAGACTGAATAATTCCATTTGTTGATGTCTTTGGCCCCTTCCAGCAGAGCTCTGAAAATGCAAAAGGCCCTGCCGAAATCAAACCTCTGGTTTTCAAGGTGGATTTATCACCCTTTAAAGGGAGATTTATTGGGTAACTGCTTTCTAAAAGTGTTCATTGCCCAGGGGTCTGAAATAAAAAGAGTATCATCTCCCCTGGGCTGGGGAGAGGGGGGCCACTGGCCACTTGAGAGCAGAGGAAGGGAGCCCCAGCCAGGGTCACGGGTGGGTCTCACACTTCCCCTCCATTCGCAGAGTGGAGAGGGAGCGGCCAGAGAAAGGCCAAGTTTCCCCAGCTGAAACAATCTGAGGTCTTACTCCCCTACCCCGGGCCTATTTCTTTCTTTTCTGTTTTCATTGGATTTGGAGAGTTCCATTTGGGAACTTGGAAGGAATCGTTCCTATTAGTATTGTTGTTGCCTTTAAATAAAAGGGGGGAGGGGGGAGATGTCAGGCCAGATGGGAGAAGTGGAGGTGGGGGACCATGGTCTGGCCCAGACAGTCCTGGGATGGGAGTAATTCCTGGGTGGCCTGGCGGTGTAGATGCCACTTTAGAGATGCTGATACAGAGGCTGGAGACCAAAGCTGAGGAGAACCCTTCCTGCAGGCCCTTGCTCAGCCCCCTCTGGACCACACGTCCTCCCAGAGAGTCAGGTCTGAGTTTCAGCCGGGAGAGCAACGGAGGCCCACACATACCTCAGGAAACCATGGAGATGGGGGTGGGGGTGGACACAAGGAACAGGAAGAAAGAAAAACTACTGGGCAGAAGTCAGAGAGACAAGGAAGAAAAGAGAAAGACAAACAGACGGTGGAGACCAGAAGATGGACTGGGATGGGGAGCGGAGGGAGGGAGACAAAGAGAGATAGACAGGAAAAGCATGTGTGTGACAAACAGATACACAGAGACAAAGAGACACAGATACACAGAGAGACAGGGAAAGAGACAAAGGGAGACAGAGACAGCAAAAGTATGTGTGCATGTGTGACAGAGACAGAAACAGAGATATGCACAGAGACACAGAAAGACAGAGAGAGAAAGACAGACACAGAGCAAGAAAGGAAAACAAAAAGGGGGGGGAGGGCCGAAGGGGAGAATTTTCTAGGCCAAGTGCAGCCCAACACAGGCAATCTTGACAGGAGCCTCTCAGCTTCTGACAGCAGAGATTGGGGGGTCTTAAAAAAAGATTGGGGGGTCTTAGGAGTTGATTAATGTCGGTCTGGAGAGTGATTTGGGCAAAGGAGTTAGCAAGGGGCAACAAGAGGAGGGGAGAGATTCTCCCTCCACCCCCAGCTGCAGCCGCCCGGGTTCCCAGGTGAACCCCGCTTTCCCTGCTGGATGTGAAATCGCCATTTCACCCCGCCACACTTCTTAATTGTTTCAAAAATCATTTGTGAAATTGGTCTCCAACAGGCGAGAACGGCCACGCTCATTCCGACGGACATGCCCCCCTTCCTCGCCCTGCACCGGCCGGCCAGGACCGACAGAATCCCGGAGCTGCGGAAACGCGGGGTTGGCGCGACCAGCGCGGGGGCTGGGGGAGCCTGCTGGGGCCACTCTCGGGACTGGACCTGTCGCTGAGCCTTCTCTCAGCAGGAACACGGCCGGGCTCCAAGGAAGGCCGGGGGACATGCCGAGGTCGAGGTGGCCCCGGCGCAGGACCCTGGGGTTCTGAGTGTCCTAGGGGGCAGCTGAGAGGGCGGTGAGTCTGGAACCGAGAAGTCCCTCGGTGTGCTCGCCCCACTCGCCTCGGGAGAGGAGCCAGCTGCCAAGTCTGTGAGGAAGGACCCAGCCTTCCAGCCTCTGCTCCCGAAGGCCTTTTCTGCTGGGGAATTGCCCCAAACACACTCACAACTTCCTGATGGAAGCTTAGAGCCCTGCTAAGGCAAGAGGGAAAACCAAAAACAAACCAAACCCTTTGCCGTTGAGTCGATTCTGACTCATAGCCACCCTATAGGACACAGTAGAACTGCCCCACAGGGTTTCTAAGAGCACCTGGTGGATTGGAACTGCTGACCTTTTGGTTAGCAGCCCTAGCTCTTAACTGCTATGCTACCAGGGTTTCCAAGGCAAGAAAGATGGGGTCCCAAAACACAACCACATGCTTAGAACCTCCCTTAGAAACAACTTTACTTTACCTGTTTTTTTTTACAAGCCAAAGGTGGACCACACACAGGCCCACCTTCACCAAGACACACACAGATGGGATATAAACCCACAGCCATACACAAACACACTGATCTGGATGCACCCGCAAGTAGCCTTGAAGAGGAGCCTTAAAAAAAGATTGGGGGGTCTTAGGAGTTGATTAATGTCGGTCTGGAGAGTGATTTGGGCAAGGGAGTTAGCAAGGGGCAACAAGAGGAGGGGAGAGATTCTCCCTCCACCCTTCTCTTCTCCAAGGGAGAAGAGAAATTAATGGTGAATGAATGAATGAATGAACGTGCACTATACACATATATAATTATACATTGTAGATACATAACACATATTGTATATATCCACCTTTGGGGGTCTAGGCATCCAGGCCCCCTAGCAAAATTGGAAATGTAAACTGGGTTCCCAACTCCTATAACCTCATCTTTCACGGAAACACTGGGAAAGGCCCCTGTTGTCCCTTTTCCAACTCTAAAGCTGCCTGGCCTCCCCCTCCTCAATTCTGGGACCACTGAAAGTGTAGGTTTAACAAGTTTTCAAGACGGCCCCTATTCCTAGAGAGCTCCCCCAAGAGACTACAGAACCCCTAAAGCAAGGAGAGAGGTGGGGGGGTCCTTGGGTTTGCCACATGCTGAGAAGGGCAAAGGTCACAGGTGAGGACGAGAGGGGAGGGGAACGCTGGGGCGTGTCTGCGGTGAGTCCCCCAGGCCAAGCCGAGGCTGACCCCTCCGCCGGGAGAGGGCAAGCTTGGGGCCGGCTGGGGGTGGGGGGTGAGTTTGAGGGCTGAGTTTATTTTATTGTATTTTGCCTCCAGAGCTGGGCCAGAGACGCTCTTTCCAGGGGGAGACAAAAGGCCCCGCAGTATTGGCGTCCCGCCCCGCTGGGAGGGCGTTTCGCCCCCAGGACTCCGTGTCCCGAGGAGGGGGCGTCTGGTCACTCAGGCCTCGGAAAGTGCAGAATTGCGGGACTTCTGATCACCCCACCCCCGCTCCAAACAGTTGAACTGGGGCATCCCGGGGTAGAACCTGTGAGAGAAAGAGTTGAGCAGCTCGGTACCGGGTACCGAACTGCTCTCTCCGTCGCCCCGCCCACCCTTTTGGGCCCCCAGATCCCCAGTCTCAACTTGCTGTAGAGCCTGGGGACACAGGACTATCTGCTGGAAAAGGGTCTGGATGGTGACCTAAGGGCCACTGAGGAGCGCGGCGTTTACACCAGGCTGCTGAACAGCGAACCGCGGGGGCGGGGAGGGAGGAAGAGACGCGTCCCTAAGGTTTGGCAGGTCCAGTTTCCCAAGCTCCAGACCCAGAAACGGTCACTCCGGGCTTCTCAGAGCTGCAGGAGGTTGGCAAGATCCCGACACCGAGGCTCAGGCATTAAACACAGAGAAAGTCATAAATCCCCCCCCCCCCCTCCCCGCTTGAAGTCACCGCGGGCTCTTCCCCGGTGAGCCCCACTCGCGGAAATTTCAGTGTGTGAGTGAGATGAGGGAGAAGACGTGAAATACAGCCGACTCGGACTCTGGGAGAGGCCAGAGAAAAGAGGAGAATTCAGGGAGGGATCGGCCGGAGGCAGACATTCCCACGGAGCCGGGACCGAAGAGAGCGGCCGTGGGCGACCCAGGGGCTGGGGACTCTGCGGATCCGGCCCATTCATCAAAGGAAGACACTTGGACAAAGTTGGCCTCCTCCCCTTCTCCCCCAGCCCCCAACTCCCCGGCCTCTGCTCCTTCTGTTTTAATGGACAGTTCAAATTCTCCCCTAAAACGAGGTCGAGCCTGGGATTAGAAAAGAGAAAAAAAAATTCGTTGACTATTTCTTTTCGTTATTGGTCCTCCGCTCCCTTCCGCCCTGGCCCCCTTCCCTCCTCATGAATAAAAGTCCGAACCTATCAGATCTCGTTCGCTGCCTCCTCCTCCTCCTCCTCCTCCAGTCGGGCACTTGGCACAACTTACCCAGCTGATCACTCGTCCCCCTCGCTCTTCCTCTTCTCTTCCCCGATCCCGTCACCCCCCTGTCGCCTCTCCTCCAGCCCCGAAACCCGGGGAGGCACCTTCTCGGCTCCCCAAGTCTTCTAGGGGGAGCGAGTGGGAGAGCTGGCGAGTGAGAGGGTAGCGAGTGTAGTCTGGAGAGAGAAAGCGTGGAGAGGAGTGTGGAGAGAAAGAGGGAGGGCGGGAGAGGGACAGGGAGGGAGTAAATACATAAATAAACACGAAATTCACTCCGCAGCCTCTGCTCAGAAACTTTGGCCCCGAGCACGAGAGCGGCTCGCTGGCGGGTCCCAGGCTGGGGGCCCCGCTGCTGGCCACGTCCCCCCAGCCCCTGTCCGCCGCCCGGCCTCCTCTCCCAGTGCGGCCGGGCGCATCAGCCTCCACAACTTCTGGCTGAGCCAAGCCTGCCGAGGCGGACTTGGGGTTGGTGTGTTTGTTTGAACTTCCTTGTCGCCACCTTCCCTCCCCCCAACCTTCTCCCCCACCTCGCCCGCCTCCCCAGCTTCTGGACGCTTTCGGCTGCAGCCGGGGGTGGGGGGGTGGGGGTAAGGAGCGTGTGTGGAGGGGAGGGGGAAGAGGAGAAGAAAAAAAAAAAAAGGGGAAAGAAAGGGATCGCAGCAGGGGTAAAGGCAGCGGAGGGAAAGCGATTTTTGCCGACTGTGGATTCGTCCCCGACGTGCGCGAGAATGGCGGCCCTTCCCGGCACGGTACCGAGGATGATGCGGCCGGCTCCGGGACAGAACTACCCCCGTACGGGATTTCCTCTGGAAGGTAAGAGCGCCCAGACTTGCCTCGCCTTGATTCCTCCGCTGGGAACTCGAGGTCCTTGGAGAGGTGGCGACTACCAGGGGATGGTGGCAGTGGCGGCGGCAGCAGTGGGGTCCCCTTCTCCTCTGGGTCCAAGTCCCGGCACGCGACCCAGGAAGTTCCTGGGACCGACGCTTGTCAGTTTTCTGCGTCGGTTTCACCGAACCGCGGCCTGGGCTTCCCAGGTCGGGCAGTTGGCCATTCCCGGCAGGGTTCAATTCCCAGTAGACTTCTGCTCCAAAGGAAATTTCAGATCCCAGTAAATGTCGGCTTCTTCCACTACCTCAGATACTTTTTCCCTGATACTTTTTCTTGGTGTTCACCAGCTGCGGGCTTTCTACACTTGTTTTGAATTGTACCTTTCACCCCCAGGATGGTTTTCTAATCCCTTTTATTTCGAAATCTCAACAGACGCCAAAAATGTGTGATTCTTTGTATGTCTAAACTACGAAGGCGTATCCGCTTCTTCCAAAGCAGCCGCCAAAAACTCCTGCTTTTCGGCCTGGAAAGAAACTAATTTGAAAAAAATAAGTAGTAACGATTTTTCCCCCAAAACTTTTCACCCTGGGCTTTTGAACTCTGGAAATCTTCGGGGACAGAACCTTGAGACGGCGAGGGGGCAAGACAGTGTCCAGACAGGGGAAAAGTATTCATTTTGAAACGTGTCCTTGCTAAATATCGAGCGCCAGGAAGAGCAGAGAGGACCTGCGTAAGCGGATTCCCGGCTCGAGACAGAGCTGGAAGCGCACGGCCACCGAGATTCTCCCTGCGTTTTTTGTTTTTTTCTTTTTAAACTCATAAATGCCTTCAACCTGTCGCTGATGGAGTCGTTCTGCTTGTGGGGTTAGGTAGCCCAGGGTGTCATAAAGAAATGGTTAGAGATACGTGCGGCTTTTATTTTTTAATCACTGTTTTTGTAATTGTATGAGCCCCTTGTGCGTGAGAAAGAGGAGAGAAGGCAGGGAGGGGGTTGGCGGGCAGGCAGCCTGCGATCTGCGGAGGGGGTCCCTCCGGCTGCGAGACTGCACCGAGTCCCCGAATTAGACAGAGGCGAAGAGAGCGGCTCCGTGATCAAGTGCGCGTGAGCAGCCACGCAGGCGGGAGAGCGCACAAGCCCGGGGATTTGCCGTGGCACTCTCCTGTAGCGAATGAAAGTAAAACAGGCGGCCAAGGACGCGCGGCGGATTAGGACAATATTTGCCCAACATGACGGAGAATACTGAGGAGAGCCGAGTGCCGGTCGCTAAAGAGGCTCTTGAATATAAAGTTGGGCGCTCGAGAGCTCTCCAGCGCTAATGGCATATCCCGCCACGGAGACCGAGTGACTGATTTGGCGACGCACGATTTATGATTAAATCCGAGGGTGGCTTCAGACACCTACTTTTACAAAGAGAGATAGGGGAACCGGGAGAGCGAGGGAGGGGGCGGTAGGAACAGCTCAGCAGCCGGAGCCTCTCCTCGCCTCCTCTCCTCCAATTATACCGTCAGCTTCCTCCTCTCCGGCGGCTGTGAAATCGTTCTAATCTGCCAGATCTCCGCAGCCGCCGAGTCCCCAAATTGGGGGGATGGAGACCGGATTAGTGCACCGGGTGCCCCCTAACCTTCTGTGAGGAAATTGTGTAGACTTTGCATTAAGGCGTCCTCGGATGCTCTCCCCTCCCCAGCAGGCACCAGGAGAGCCTGTCTCCCTGGATGCCAAAGTCACCCACACTCGGGGACTCGGGCCCACCTATATATCAGCCTAGCAGGGCCTGGCGGGACAGTTCGTGGTTTTCAGAGGCCAAGCGGAGTATTTGATTTTGGAGCTAGCTGACAGTGGCACATGTCCCAAGCTTGTCCCAAAATGAAATTAAAGTTCTCAGAGGGGTTGGAGACAAGGGGAGTCCCCCAAGGGACAGCCAGGTGTCCCCAGAGGCAGTGGCCAATAGCATTATGTCACCAGTCCCTCGGCTTTGCCTGCCCTGCTGCCAAAGCCAGGGCGGTAAATGTTAGCGATCAAGCAGCCCCTCTGGCCCCCAATAAAATGGATCTATCTTGACCACTTGCAGCATGGAACTTACCAGATGGGCCACAGCTCACCACTTATTGGTCTCTTTGAGAGGAAGGCAGACCTTAGGCCCAAGCTGCTGCCCGGGGGACAGAGGTCCTAGGTTCTATCTGTCCCATGGTTTCTTGGCTTTCCCCCTTCAGGCTTTCCACTCTCCTTAGAGGCATTCAGATCCCCCAGGTGTGTTCTTATTCCCTGTAGTGTGGCAGGACTGGGGCCACACAGCATCTGGAGGGACTCCTACAGCTGTGACCCCTCTCTCCATCCCTGCAGGACCCTCCCTCAACTTTATGACTGTTGTTTCCTGGCCTCTGAGCTGCCAGAGCTCCAAACATGAGAATCTTGGAGATCCACTGTGCTTAAACAAAACTGGAGTCAGGGGAGCACCCAGTGTCCCCTCCCTATCCTTACCCTGTGCCACTCTTCTTCTTCATCTCCCCTCCCTTATCCAGTGTCCACCCCACTCGGACAAGGTCGGGTCAACCAGCTAGGTGGGGTCTTCATCAATGGGCGACCCCTGCCCAACCACATCCGCCACAAGATCGTGGAGATGGCCCACCACGGCATCCGGCCCTGTGTCATCTCCCGCCAGCTGCGTGTCTCCCATGGCTGCGTCTCCAAGATTCTCTGCCGCTACCAGGAGACCGGGTCCATCCGGCCTGGGGCCATAGGAGGTAGCAAGCCCAGAGTGAGTGTCTTTACCACGGAGGCTGGCAGTCAGCCTCCCCATGGTCAGGGGTCCTGGTTGTAGCCCCTCACTGCCCTGTGTCATCCAGTAGCAGCATGGGGATGCCTGTACGCTCCCTACAAAACTACAATGGCAGAGTACCCCCTATTATTTTCCCTATTTTAAATTTCTCAGGGATGGGGATGAGTGAGGTCTAGGTGGCTCAAGATTGTGAGGCCAATGAGACAGATCGGGGAGATCCCTACATCTACCCTGTCCCCCTGCCACCATCCCAGACCAGGGGAAATTTTCCATCTTTCAGGCTCCCTCTCCTCTGGTCTTCAGTCTTGCCTGAAATAGTGAGGGGAGACACTGGGGGTCCTAATTAGGTTTCCCTTTTATTACCAATCATTACCCTTCTCCCAGCTACCTCCCTGGAAGCCAGGAACTAATTTCTTGAAAAGGTAAAAGCCAATCTTAGAAGGGGGACATGGGTGCTCTTGGGAGGTTGATATTAAAAGTATCTCCCTCCCCCACCCTATCTTTCCACTCCGACTCTCCCACCTCCACCTCTGAAGCAGGTGGCGACTCCGGATGTGGAGAAAAAAATCGAGGAGTACAAGAGGGAAAACCCAGGCATGTTCAGCTGGGAGATCCGGGATCGGCTGCTGAAAGATGGGCACTGTGACCGCAGCACCGTGCCCTCAGGTGAGAAGGCAGCTGAGCCAGCCCAGGGCTGGAGGTCGGAGAGAGTGGAGAGGAGAGAGTGGGTGATGAGGAACTTGGAGGAAAGTTGGGAGCAAGAGGGCATTGGAGGGAATCAAACCAGAAGAGAGAAAGTTAGGAAGGAAGAGGGGGAAGGGGAAGACAGGGTAAAAGAAGGAAGGAAGGAAGGGGCAAGACATTAATCTAGAAGGTTGGTGAGAGAGAGCACCCCTTTCAGCTTTCTTGGAGACTTGGCCTAGAGAAATGGGTCTGTTCTAGGACAGTTGGTCTCTATGGGCTTCCTTGGACCCCCCTTCTTCTCCAAGACATTATTTCTGTTTTGCTGCCACCATCAGCCACCAAAGTACCTGGGGTGTGTGTGTGTGTGTGTGTACACGGGCATTCAGTCAGGTAGCGCCCGTGGGGGGACATACCTGAGTGTGGGGATGGCTGCTGCAGGGGCTACAGAGGCTTTAGGGTATGTGGTGGTGTAAGCTACAAGGACCGAGACACGTATAAGGATGCAACCAAGCTGGTGCCTCTGCTACAATCTTACCACCAAAAGGGGCCCAGGTGTGTGAGTCAGGCTTCCGTAAGTGAGTGGCTGTTCTTGTGCCTCCGGGTAGGGGTAACTGCTTAAGTGTGTGTGGGGAGTGAATAGGTGTGCATTCCCAGAGGAGGGGGCAGTTTCCCGCCTTTCTTTCATGGGTAGAGGCAGCATCTGGCTCCCTTGCCCCAGCAACTTATACTCGCTCTTTTGCCTTTGAATTTCTGAGGTTTAGTGAGTTCGATTAGCCGCGTGCTCAGAATCAAGTTCGGGAAGAAAGAGGAGGAGGAGGAAGCAGACAAGAAGGAGGACGACGGCGAAAAGAAGGCCAAACACAGCATCGACGGCATCCTGGGCGACAAAGGTAGGGACCCACCTGGGGCCTGCGACCTAAACCCGGCGATTCCCGCACTTGCGAGTGTGCAGGCCTGTAGTTTGCTTCCACCGCCCGAGGAAGGCGGACTGAACTTTAGCGGAAAACTCGCAGGCCCTGGGGCAGCCGAGTGCCTCCCGGGGTTTGCGGAGAGCGCCCCTTCCGTGCGCCCCAGGGCTGAGGCAGTGAGCGGAGCCGGCGCCTCCCTTGCGCGGGCAGAGCCGGGACGCCAATGGCCTCTGTGTCTCCGGGGAGCTCAACTGCGGGTAGTACGCTGTGCGCCGCTGACTTTGCAACCCCGGCGCACGCCTAGTCTAACCAAGGACTCCGGCGCGTGTGTTTACCTGGGCTGGCGTTTTGGCGGCTAGTCCAGGTCTAGATCAATTATTTATAGGAAACTTGGGCAAGGAGGTGGGGAGAGGAAGGAGGAGCCGGCCTGAGGCTCCCTAAATGAATTTGTTAACCACACCCGCACTCTCTCTCTAAATGGTCCCTTGAAACCTCTCCTGACAGTTGATTGACCGCAGCAATCAATAAATATTAGCGAGGGCTGAGCGGGCCGCGGCTTCATGCACTCTCAGTCCCGCGTTGTTAGGGCCGGAACTGAGAGTTGGGGGCCAGAAGGGTGCCCTATTAGGACTCTTCCCTCTTCTGGTAGGCAGCCAGGCTGGGAGTTGAGTGCAAGCTCACCGAGGCACAGGGTAGGAGAATCCCAGTGGGGGAGAGAGATCCAGACCCAGCAACCCTCCCTACTCAACGCAGGCTGGAGTCTGAACCCATCTCCCTGCTTGTTTTCGTGATCAGCTAGGGAAGGCATGCATCTTTCAAGAGCCTGCACGCAGGGGAAGGGAACTGTGGTTTTGTTTTTTTGACAGGGAAAGAAAATGTCTGTGGGTGCAGGGGTGTAGGAAGGGAGAGTCCTTCCCCACACCACCCCCCTCTCTTTATGACTTGGGTAAGTGTGCACTAAGTGGGCATCTGCGGAGAGATAGAAATGGAAGACCCAGAGTCACAAAGACTGACCAGGAGCAAGAAGCAGGCCCCCAAACACACAAGGAGGCAGCGGGCAGAGAGAATTGGAAAGACATTGGCCTTGCGAACCTGCAAAACGGTGGCTTTGGAAAAGGTGGAGAAGTGCGCTGGGATCTCAGACTTATGAAAAGCATGTTTTGCTCCAGTTTCCTTCCAGAGGCTTCTCCCCCCACTCTTGTCCCCACACTCCTAGCCCAGGTCTCCCTTCAAGTTCTCAGTAGTCCCTCCCAACCTTGAAGATGAACTTCACAGACAAGCCTGCTTCCAATGACAACCCCCAGAGAGACCCAGTCCTGGGACAGGGAGTGGGGAGGGGGTACAGCTTGTGACACAGCGGCTGAGAGCAGGGGAAGGGGCGGGCTATTGACATTCAGGGCCCAGAGTGGGGCCTGCAGTCCTGCCGGGACAAAAGAGCCAGGGAAGAAAGCAGGCAAGCTGCGCGTGGCACCCCGCTGTGCTGGGCCTTTCGAGGGGCCTCGGTCTGCTTCAGGGAGGGAACCCTACCATGCCAAGTAGCCCTGGACTTTGGCCAGGCAGCCCGGGAGCCCTGAGACCCTGTGGGGAGACCCAGTTCTTATTTTAGTTTGTATTGGAAATAGAAAAGTGGGGCCTTTTTGTGGGGGTGGGAGGTACAGAACTTGAATGATCTGTCCTGGCCAGATTCTGCACAGCAGACACCCCCTCTGAGACGTACCCCCGCCCCAGAAGCCGAAGGAGGTTTTATTATTATTCGAAGAGACTTTAGAAGTGCGTATTGGGGCAGGGCAGGGCAAGGCAGGGCAGGGCAGGGCAGGGCAGGGCAGGGCGGGGGGGCAGGGATGTCCAATTTGGTCTGTGAGTATACGTGCATACATTTCCTCTGACAAAGAATGAGAGGAAAGGTAAGGAAGACTATGGAAAGAGTGTATGGTTTTGGGGTCCTTCTAACTCAGGGGAGTTCAGGGGCTCCCAGCGCTGGTCTGGGTTTGTAAAATTTGCTAATAGGCTCTTCGCTGGATAGAGGTTTTTCCTGCAGTGGAACCAGGAAGCTCCAAGTCTCCAGGGGCTTAATCAGGAGGCTGGTGTTTCCAGATGGGGAAGGCTGAGAGCACCAGAGCTGGGTCTGAGGAAGAATTGCAGAAATGAAATGATCTCAGTGAAAGCAGCTTGCCGTCCAGAGACCCCCGCTGTGTTTACGTGAGGGCAGTAATGTTGGGCACTGTGACTGTCATAGACTTCCCATGTAGGCTCCTACGCCTCTCGGGACTGCTTGCCCATGGCCTTCGGAGCCCAGTGCCACGGGTTATAAGTCTGTGCAAGTGGGATTCTTCGTAGGTGTGTACTGATTGTAAAAGATTGTAGATGGGTGCAAATGGGCAGTAGGGTTGTTCAAATGAGAGAGGGTTGTCCATCTGTGGACAAATTGTATCAATTCCTGATGTGAGTACCTGGGCCAGTCCGCAGGCATTCCAGTGAACGGCCAAGCTGGAACCCATCATTTCTACTCCAGGCCCCAGACATCAGTTTCATTGCCAAATTAAAGGCAAAAAGATCTCCTAAACTCCAAGTCCACCAGATCTCCAGAAGCTGAGGTATTTCTTGGGTAAAAGGGCAGGCAGGGGGAGGGTGCACCCCTGCAACTTTGTTTTGGCTTCTTGCTCTTGACAAATGCTTTCTCCCAGGGTTGCCCCTTTCATGGCGGGGAGCCGCCAAAGAAGGGGTTTAAGAGCTCTCTTCTTTAACCGCTAAAGAGAGATCCCTCCCTGAGTCCGTTTTTTCCTATCGTCCGCTTGGCATTTAATAATGTTAAGACTTATTAGAGCTGGTAATGAAAACTGGGACTGTTGAATAGGAAACTGTGTTGGAGAGGGGTGTAATAGCTTCCAGGCATGGTAAGAAACTATTTATCCGCAATCAGTCCTCACTCTCAGAGTTTGAAGCACAAACGTTAAGTTGAAGGGTTTTAAAGCAGATTAAATTGAGCTTTTATTTCCGTGCACTTTCATCTCTGAACGGCTCACTCCTGCTCCCCTTGGGCTGATATTCATGAGGCTGTTCGTATTTTTTTTTCCCCCCTCTTATCCTTGTTAAGACTAAGTTATTAGGATTGTTAGTTGTGAGAATTCTCAGACCACTGCCAATAGGAGCTCTGGCCATGCTCTGCTCACCTGGAGAGGGATGTGGACAGCTCTTTGCCCCCAGACACTTGACTCTTTCCTCCTCGCTTCCTTATCCAAGGACCCGAGAAGAGGCCAGCCAGGCATCTGACCAGGAGAGGATTTGAGGGGAGGCAGGGAAACAGGAAAGGAAAAGATTTTCTCAGAATCTGAGTCCAGAGAAGACTCCTAGGGGAATTTGAGAGTGGTTTGCAAAGGGTCATACCATCCTCTGTCAAACCAGCTGAGGGAGTGAGTGTGAAGAAACAAACAATAATATAATAACAACAACAGTAAAATACAATAAGAACACCGAAGCCTCAGGCATTTGACAATACGGGAGTTGATGCTGAAACTGACCAGGTCAAGGGAAACTGAACAGGTCAGATGTGGGGCTTGGGGCTCCCTGTTGGCCACTGGGCTGGAAAGCCCAGCGGGGTCACAATTAATGTGAAATAAGGGGAGTAAACCCTGTCCCAAGATTAAAAAACAAAAAATCTGAGTTTTCCTCTGAGGGTGGGGGGAGGGGGGCCAGCCGGCATCAAAGTGGAGCAGGAGAATTCTCAGTCCTCCCGGGTCTGAAAGACCATTGGAGGTGTGGGGTGTAGAGGAGGGGAGGCGGGTTTGTTTTTCTTTGAGCTCTCCTGAATTTATTTTTAAAGCAGTTAAAGTACAGGTGTGGACTGGGGGGGTGGCAGGGATGGATCGGGAAGGAGGGGAGAGCCCAAAGTGTAGGTTTTCGACACTTGTAAAAAGAGGTGGGAAACAATTTAATTTGGCAGCGGCGAGAGCTGCTAATGCGGTTTTCGGTCGTTTGCTACACTGGAGGAAGCTGTTTTGATTGTGTGTACAAGGACCTGCCAAATTTAATTAGGCTCCGGGGGAGTGAATGAATAGGGGAAGGGGGGCACTGCTCCTCTCAGCCCACACTGTTCCCCCCCTCCCCGCCCCCAGCTTCACACCTGGAAGGGGCATTGTTTACGGGACAGGCAGAACCGGGACAAGAGGAGGGGGAGGACAGGGACAGGGGACTTGGAAGAGGGATCCAGGGAGGGGAGGCAGAGCGTCCATTTATCAAGAAACAATCTGCATTGATTTAAACCAACAAGTTCCCTCCTCTGTAAATGTGTGTTTAGAGAAAGGTAACTGACACTCCACCAAATCAAAGGATTACCCCGGGTTGGCAATCTAATCAAACAGAGTCCAGGCGGGATTTGAGGCTGTTCAGAGTGGGATCAGCTTCGCATAATGGGGGCTCCGAGGAAGACGGGAGGGTGTCAGGCAATTCCCCCGGCTTTAGGCGACGCCCGGTGGTGGATATTCGGAGACCAGAGGGAGAGAGGGAGGGGGCGAGGGAGAGGCTGGGCGCGCCGGGGTGGTGGGGGGATGGGGTGAGCAGAGAGAGGGTGCGGAGGGGGGACTATCCTCGCGGAGGGGGCTCCCGGCGACCGGGTGAGCCCACACTGAGCTGACAAGGCTCCCCCTTTCTTCCCTCCATCCCCCCAGCCGAAGAAGAGCGAGGGGGAGGCGGGAGCTGAGCCTAACGAAGAACAACAATAAGGAGATAACTATTACAAAGGCAAACACTAGGGCTCGCGCGCTCGCAGCCCCAGAACCTGCAGTAAATAAAGTCGGCAAACTGTTTGCCAGATAAACTCGTGCCTAAATCGAGTGTGACGGGCAAGGAGAGAAGAGACAGAAGGAGATAAGGTTGGAGGGGGAAGGAACGAACATAATCTAATAGAAGACATTTAGAAAACAAACTTGAAACAAGGGAGAACAGGCGAGCGGAGGGTAATTATCCGCCCCAGAGAGCTGGGGAAGCCGTTCAGGGCTCTAGGGTGTGGGAGCCGCGCAGGAGCCGTGTGCTGGGGCGCAACTTTGAAACTCCACGGGGAACCAGGACATGGTCGGGGGGGGGGCATGGAAAGGGGCTTGGATCCCCGATTGAGGTTCCCGCGCAGCCCCCAGTTTCCCGAATGGAGGCATTTCTAAACCGGGCGGGGTCCCCCCTCTGCGAGGGCGTTCGGGTTGTGTTCACCTCCGGGCACGCACAGCCACACACCGGCTGTTTCCAGGCGTTTGTATCTAAAGGACGCGTATGCGCGGCGCGGTGGTGAAAGGAATTAGGTATTTACCAGTTTGAAATAAGCCTGGCTAAGAAGAAGAGAGAAGAGAGAGAGACATTGAAAAGATGAGGTTGGGGAAGACTTCAAACGAATTCATCATTTGGAATGGTGGAGGGGAGATTTACCAGACAGTATTGGGAAGTTATTTAGATATTAATAACACATTTTCCTGAGGCGCGACCACGGAAGCCATCTGCGCTGCTCTCCGAGCTATTTGGCTGGGTGAAATATGGGCGTCTGAAATGTTGGGGAGAGATAACACAATCAGGCTAACCCTGGTCCTAAGACTGCATCGCAGCGTTAAACCGGGATTAACCTCCCCCCACCCCCGTCACCCCCTCCCCTTTCACAGCTTTCCAAATTTTCAGTGGAATTTACATGGAGGGATTTAAAAGCACATATAACAGTAGCCTTAAAGCAGTAAGATGGTGTTTTTTGGTTTTTTTTTTTTTTTAGAATGCCTTTCTGAAAGTGATAGTTGTCATACACCACAGTATATATAGAAATATTGTATAAAAACATACTTTTTTATATCGGGAGAGAGGACTGAGAAAATGAAATTTCCTTCCAGGTTATCTTCTTGGAGTTTCTATTTGCCATCATTCTACCATCATGTCGTTGAGGCTTCATTCCTACCAGGCTCTGTATTGGGCTCCTAAGGATATAAACATGAAATATACAAGGCCCTGGCCCTGGAAGCTCATGGTCTAAGGCCAGACAGAACTCACACCCCAGAAAAGATGCCACCTGGTAAGGGGAAGCGTTTGTGCTATTAAGGGCTCCCACAGTCAGGGAACGCTCCCCAGAGGCTTTGGGCCTTGAAGGCCACAACTAAGGGGGGCACATTCCAGGAATTCCAGAGAAATAGTCCTTCTCCCCCTTCCCACTGCAGGGCAATGGAGCCATTGGGAAATCTAGTTGAGGATAAGGGTGATTTGAATATTGGATGCGGCCCTTTTGCTGTCCTGGGCTTTCCCTCTCCTTCCCCCACTTCCCCCAAGTCTGACAGAAAGAGGAAAAGGTGGAAATGGGGTCAACGCTTTCTGACCTGCTCTGGAGCGATTTGGCCCCGGCTGGGGTCGTCAGGGGGAGGGAGGGAACTCGCCTTCCCAAATCGAATCAAGGCAGAACGGTGACCTAAGGGGGAAACTTCGCCATTAGTAGATTAAAAAAAAAAAAGAGAGAGATAGATCTCTCCAAAACTTCAAACAAAGGTGGGGGGTGCGAGGCAGGGAAGGAGTCGAGGAAAGAGGGGTGGGAGTAGGGTGAGGAATGGCTAAGAGCATGTGAAGGCGTGGGGCCTGGCAGAGGAAGAGAAAGGGTCGAGGGCAAAGGGGAGGTGGGGGGCAAAGGAAGGGGCTTAGGGAAGGGAATGTGAAGGGGAAATGGCTGCAGGGACACTTGGAACTTCAACCCCCAGGGAGAGGAAAAGCATTCGCAGTTGCCGCAGTCTTTGGAGGGATGAGGGGAAGTGGCGTGCTCCCCAAGTCCAGCTCCAAAGAGGCCTGAGGGCAACTGACCGCCACTTGGGCGCGCGTGCCTGGCCCGCGAAGCTCTCAGCACGCTGTCGCCACCTGGCCGTTTGGCAGCTGTTTGAGGGTAGACCGTGAGGCGTGTGGGGTCGGAGCGGGGCTCTGCATGCGGGCTGCGGATGGTTTGGCCCCATATCACCCTGAGTCTGTGGTCAGCTAATGCACCTTTCCAAGATTCGGTGGCCCGCATCCGGGGGGTGCGCGGGGCCTTAGCCGGGGCCCGGACCAAGAGAGGGGTGGGCAGAGGCCACGGAGACAGGGAGCCACCGACGTGGGACGAGGGAGAGTCAGAAAGGAAGAGCGCGTCAGCAGAGAGGGCGGAAAAATGCAGAGTTGAGAAAGACCGAGTGCGGGCTGTGATGACCTGCCCAGAGAGTTTGAGGACGCTCAGAAATGCTGAGGGACCCAGAGAGGCGCTGAGCAGCCAGAAGACAGACAAAGAGACGCAGTCACAGAAAGGCTGGCCTAGGGACCGGCAGATCAGGAGAGACAGCGGGACCTAGAGACAGAGCCCGCGGGAGAGCGCGGGCGGAGAGGGCGAGCGCGCAAAGCCGGGAGACGGCGGGAGGCAGGCGGGGGCGGGCGGGCCACGGCCGTTCTTTTGATCCTCCGCGGCTTCCCCTTATCAGAAGCGCTTTCGGTGACACCGGCACAAAGGCAGTTTATCATATTACAGCGCGCCCGGCGGCTCGCTGCGATCCCACCGCTTAATTAGAAGCCAGCGAGCCGGGCTGGCGGGGCAGGAGGGCGGCCGATCCCCACGCAGGGGCCCAGGCCCCGAGCTCCCGTTCCGGACGCTGGGAAGGGGCCGGCCCGAGAGCCTGGCCCGGCCAGGAAGAGGAGCAAGAGGTGCGGGAAACCCTTATTCAGGACGTCGCGAAATAAACAGGCCAGCCGGGTTTCACTCCGGAGAAAGAGATTTACTGCCTTTCAGTTTAGCAACCGCCCCTTCTAAGTTCTCGGCTTTGGGGAAGGGAGGGCGCGCAGGCCACCATCCCCACTCCTCGGCTTCGGCGCTGCAGCCTGGAGGGCCATTGAGGGGTGGGCTCCTCTGAGTCCAGTTGGCACCCGCCAGTTCCCCGCAGTTGAGATTTTGTCTTCCTCCCCTCCCGCCTGCTCTTCGGGTCTCCATCTGAATGGGGCGAGGGTGCTCGACAGGAGAAATCCGGAGGGACAAAATGAGTGGTGGTGGGCCCCCCTCAGGAAGCCAGGACTGCAGTGTTATCTTGCCCCAGATAGACTCATTCTCCATGTAATCTTGGACAACTCATACAACCTCTCTAGGCTTCAGACTAAGACAAAAATTCTTATCCTTTTGGAGGATTCTGGACGCTCTTGAGAATCTGATAAAACCCAAGAAACTGGCTATTCATACGTGTTCACCCAGACAGAATTTTTCCGGCAACATAAAGGGGTCTCTGGGCCTTCAGAGGCTGGATCCCCCTAAGAACTTCATATCAGCATGGTCCAGGTGATTCCAGTATTCTCAAGGGTGCTTCTGATTCCCAGAGTGGGAGCCCAGGATGTTGGGATGGGTCCTGGGTTGGCGGGTGAGTGGGGCAGAGAGGCTGCCCTGTGCCTGAATCTTGCGGTGACCTCCTCTTTCCAAAACAGAGGCAGTGGACCCCCCCCATTTGGTTGTTAGAGTGGTCCTTTCCGGGGTGTTTAGATGCTGTACTCCCTTGTGTGTCTACCCCACAAAAATAAATTTTCCTCTGGAGGTGAATTATGTGAATTTATTTATTCAATCTATAAAAATTTATTGACAACCTACTATGTGCCAGGCATTGTGTTAAGTGCCTGGGAACACCCGAAAGGTCCCTGCCCTCATGCGGTCCACAGCCAGGTCGTTAAGACAGAAAATAAACAAGCCGCCAAATACACAGATTGGTCTCAGTGTGTGTGTTTGTGTGTGTGTACCTGGCTGTCTGTGTGGGCTGGATGTTTGTGAATGTTGTGTGTGTATGTTTGTGAGTCTTTGTGTGTGTTTGTGCCTGGCTGTGTGTGAGCACAACAGCAGGGTGTGTATCGGCTGATGCTGGATTTGGCAGGCAGTCCCCAGCCTGACCTCCGGCAGCCCAGAGTTGCAGGCATTGGCTGGGACCTAGAAGGGCCTTGGTCTGAGAGACAGAGAGACAGAGACAGAGAGACAGACAGACAGAGAGAGGTGGAAGGAGGAGTAGCCGGTCACGGGGCTCCCAAGCCTCTTGCCTTCACTGCGTTCTTTGTCCGATGTCGGCAAAAGACCAAAGATCAAAGAGGCCCCCCCTCACCGGACAGAAGAAGGGGTGGGGCGACAGGTGCGAGAAGTGTCTTGGAAAACTCCACCCTGAACTTTTCTGGGGTCCACTCCATTAAGACCCTGATCCAGCAGAGCCCCAGCCGAGCGGGTAGCCACCTTCTGTGGGGCCCTGCCACAGTTCAAGCCAGGACTCTGACAGGTGGAGAGGGATAGCTGTGGCTGAGGGTTCGAATCCAGACTCTAAGTGGCCGGGGAGGTGGAAAGAGGCAGCATTGGGGCAAAGTTTTATATGCATATATAGGTGGTGTGCTGTCTATACTTTTGCGTGGAGATTGTGGGTCCGAGAGCAAGTCCTGTTCCATGGAAACTTATCCTAGAGTCCACATCGGCTTTTGCTGGGCTGCATAAACAAAGAAATGGCATGCAAGCTAGAGTCCGACTTCAACAGGACAACTTCGGGGTTGCTAGGAGTCCGGAGGAGTCCTAAGGACATTTTTGGAACTGTCTCATTCCTCAGTGGAAATCTGCAGAAGTGCCTCTATGTCCCCCGCTCTCTTATAGTGGCCGACCCAACTCACAGCTGTGGTCCAGCCGCAGAGATGCAGAACCCGGAGCTTTCCGGCCCCCGACTTTGAACTGAGAACCCCTCCCCACCATCCCTGCAATTTCCTTTCTCTCCTGGCTTTTGGGCTTAGATTTACCCTTTGGAGGGTCGAAATATTCTGTAGAAAATAGAAATTCCGATGTGTGTGTATGGGGGGAGAGAGGACACAGCAGATATAAACTCTTTCTTGTGCTTTTTGTCCCTCTCAACCACGGTCACCATCCCCTCCTCCTCCGTCCTCCGCCTGCTGCCTGCAAACTTCCAAATTCAAAATCCCCGCCCCCTCCCAGCTTTCGCGCTGAAGGAAGATTCTGAATTACTGAGCCGGCGTTTCTAGAAGCCCTAGCTGGACTATGTTGGAGGTGCTGGGAGTGAATCCTAAGAGGCTCCGGGCCTTTCTTTAATAAATGGGCCCTGGACTTCCCTCCCTGGGGGGTCGAATTTCATTCGGGATAGGGCTTTCCCTGCGGTGGCCCCTGTAGACGAGCACCGAGAGGTTCAGCTGGAAGCGCTCAGGGTGGTTACAGCTTTAAATGCCTCTTTGCAAACCCCGCCCCCTCCAAAAAACAAAAACAAAACAAACAAAAGTCTTTTCTCTCCCGACTTGTCCTGGATTTGAATCCCAGAGCTGGTTCTCTGGCGTGGAGCTTGGCGTCAGGTCGTTCTGGTACTGAAGCCTCAGTTTCCCTATCCGATTAGTGGGGCTAAGCGCCCCTCCCCCGCTTCCCGGGGCAGGAGGGCACAGGGCCGGGAAGGCTTTTGGAACCCGGTCGTCGGGTCCGAGGAGGGGGACAGGGAGGCTCTGGCCTCGTCCCCTCCTCCCCCGCAAGCCCCCTACCGCCGCCCTCTCCGGCAGCCCCGCTTGCTCCTCGCGCCTCAATGGCCACTTTAGAAATACAAACAACTTTAGAAATAAAGTAACCAAGCCCCCGAAAGGGGCTTTGAAGGGGCGAATGCCTGGTGGCGCTTTACTATGGTGTGGGCAGAGGCCCCGGCCTAATCCCGCTTTCATTTTCACCGACGGCCGCGGGGGAAGCGCTCCCGGCCTCCCGGCCCCTCAGGAGGCTGATTAGGCCACAAAGAGCCCCCATTATCCCGAGAAGAAAACCGGGGGGCGGTGAGGGGCGGCGGCGCTGGGGAGCGGCCCGCCCGCGCCCGGCCTATTGACTTAGTGGATGAAGTCAAGAGCGGGCACGCAGGGCGGGGGAGGGGGAGGGGAGGGGAGGGGGAGGGGAGGGGAGGGGGAGGGGGAGGGGAGGGGAGGGGGAGGGGCCGGCCCGTGCGGGAGGGGCGGGGAGTCGCAACAAAACGGGACGCTCAAAACCCCACAACAGGCCCGGGTGGAGGGCTTCGTCCGCTGAGCTACTGCTGGGTCAGCTGCCCCTCGCCCCCGGTCCGCGGGAAAGGGGGAACCAAAGGGCCAGCCCTTTGCCACCGCCGCCGCCTGGAGTCAGTTTTATTCTTGAGGGGCGGGGGGATTGGGAAAAAGAGAAACTTACAGATACTGAAGCAATGTGGCTGTCGCTAAGTGCTGCGGGGCTCGAGCACCCAGCGCCGCCTCTCTGACTTTTTCTTCCTCCTCTGTGAAACCGGGGAGTTGGGTCCCAAAACTAAAACCATTTTCGTAGAGTCTGAATCCGACTCATAGTGACCCTACAAGACAGGGTAGAACTGCTCCATAAGGTTTACAAGGCTGGGATCTTTTTCTCCTGCGGAGCGGCTGGTGAGTTCCAACCGCCGACCTATTCATTAGCAGCCTAGCGCTTAACCACTGTGCCATCAGGGCGCCTATAGAGTTGGGTCCAGAGGTCTCCAAAAGTCACCCAGCTGTGGCCAGCTGAGGGTTTATAATGGGTGATGTCGGGTCAGGCAAAGGTGCTCCTCTCAGATGCTCTAGAGGAGGTGCCTGAAACAGGGAGGATAAAGGAGATAAAGGAGGACCCCGGAGCCTGAAAGATCTGGCTAACTTTGAGTGAGGTCCTCTGAGACCCTCAGTGCCCTCTTCTGTTAAATATACCCATGATGACAACCTCAAAGCCTGCTGGGAAAAGTAAAAGATATAATTACAAAAAATGCAGGGCAAATCAGGAGGCTGGATAAATATTACTCACCACTCCCCACCGGCTCTTTCTCCTCCAAGGCCTCTTTCAATTAGAGGCCACTCCTCTATGACTGAAGAATAATAGAGGCCTTGAAACCTACAGGGCTGTAAGTCCGTAAGTGATCACCAAATTTGGACAGAGGGCCCAGATGCTCAGCCATGTGAAGGAATGAATAGGGTGTTGCCTCCTTATCTAAAATCTGAGACAAGGAGAGAAATAAGTGGTCTCTGTGAGCCGTTCCTCAGCCAAACAGACAGGCCTCAGCCAAGGGGGAAGGCAGAAACAGACAGAGCCAGTTCTCAGGGCCCAGCAGATAGGGTTAGATGTGTGGAGGGACTTTTTTCCCCTGGTGGGTTCTGTCCCCTCCCAATAGAGGTTGGGCAGGGAGGCTGAGTCAGCCAGGCAGGGAGGGTGGGAGTGAGCACTACTGGGTGATTGAAGGAGACTATGGAAACATCCTCCATGTATAAAGGAGGCAGGTAAGGGTGTGTGACACACCCTCCCAGCACACCTGACTGGCCCCCAATCCCATCCCCTCCCCAACCATAGCTGCCCACCATCTCCTTGAACTAGGGACTAGGTGTAGATCATGCCTGGAGTGACTTGGAAGTGCTTTGAAGGCATCTTGGCTCTTCATCCATTCATTGCACAAATATGTGTGGGCTATGCTGGGCTTCATACCCCTAGAGTCCAGGTTGTGACTGAGTTAAGGAGTTTGGACTTACTCCAAGGACAACAGGGAGCCATGGAGGGGATTTCAGCAGGGGTATGACAGACTGAGCAGAGAATGTACTGGAAGGTGTGGGGAGACCTGCTAGAAGGTCAATGCTGTGGCAAAGGAGCGGAGTTGAGGTAGCAGAGGGGATAGAGAGCAGAGAATGAATGGAGAGATGTTCATACCACTTCAAGGTGAAACCCATGTGAAATTGTTCACCATAGATTAGTAAGTAAGCAAACCTAAGCCTGTGCTTACCTTGCTTATTGGATAATCTCCCCCTGCTACTAGGTCAATGAAAACAAAAACAAAGTAAAAATAAAACCCGTTGCCGTTGAGTCGATTCTGACTCACAGTGACCCTATAGGACAGAGTAGAATTGCCCCCATGGTTATCCAAAGAGTGGTTGGTGGATTTGAACTGCCAACCTTTCAACTTGCAGCCCAGCTCTTAACCACTGTACCACCAGGGCTAGGTCAATGAAAGGGACCTTGGAAATCCTCTCCAGGCTAAGATTCCAAAGGGGGGGATTAGGATTGAACAGGCCTTAGAGGTCATCAGGTCATTTCACAGATGGAAAACCTGAGGTCACGAGGGAGTGACATGAGGGAGGCCAAAGGAGGGAAAAGTAACCTACCTCCCAGGTTTGCTGGCAGTTGTGCTGGGAGGGGAGTAAAATAAGTTGTAAGAAGCCTCAACCCTGGGAATTAGGAAGGCATGGAGGTGAGGGCAACCATGGGAAATATGGCCCATTGCCATTCCTGCAGTTTGTATTTAATCATTAATTAAATTTTAATGTGAGACATGCTCATTAGGTCCATTCCACAGAGGGGAAAACTGTGGCGTGGAAATAGGTTAGCCCAAGAAAGTAGGGGGAGGTGGGTTCTCCCTTAATGGGGTCTGCAGGACCCTGATGCCTTCACCCAGAGAGGTGTGAAGGGCACAAATCCAGCTGCTCTGCCTGCCCCTTTGGGGCAATTGAAGCCCCCAGCACCCTCCTCGTTCTTCATAGACTCTAGATCCTTAGACCCAAGAGAGACTGTGGCTCAAACCAGTACATCCCACTATCCCCTACACTCCCAACACCCATGAGCACCTCCTGGGTACTTGAGACTTGTCTTGGCCCTCAGAAAGGTCTATTCATCTTCCTGGGAGAAGCCCTTTTAGCAGCAAAGAAAAAACAAAGCCGGGAAGAAGAATGACCATGGTATTGGGGCTAGGGTTGGAATTCAGACCCTTATGTGAATGGCCCAATGCATAGGCCCCGGCCCTAGCACTATTTGCTGTGTAACCCTGGACATGCCACTTCATTTCTCTGGTCTGTGCTCCGCTAGTCTGGACAAAGACAGAGCAGGATCAGCTTAGTGGTTTTCAAACTGTGTTCTTTGGAACCTTGGGGTTCCGAGCAAGGGTCTCGGAGGGTGATGCACTAGGCTAGGCTCCTTCCTCTGGGCATATTTGCACTGGACCAGGAAGCATTGTTTCCCTTTGGTAGAGGAAATTCCCATGAGGCTAGGCTTCGTACAAGGGAAGAACAGGGACCACCTTCCTTCCAGAGACAGCTCTGGCAGAGGGAGGATGGGGGAGAAGCTCTGTTTATCCTCCTGGGATCAGAGCCCCAGGCTGTGGTTATTGGTCTTCAGAGATAAGCTGATATTGCTTATCTGCTGACAAACAACTCCCCTCCCCTCCTATTTTCCTGATTAGGGAACTTTCTCTCCCGGCTGCGAGGTCTCTTTGGAGAACTGGCAGGGCTGGTCTGCAGCACTGGGGGCTGCCTCTGGAGTCACTGCCCACTTGTTGTGTAACCAGAGGAGGCAGCTACCCTCTCTGTGCTTTACTGGGGGGACTGATGGTACGGCTGGGTCGCAGGGTCATTCTAGGATGGTCCTGGAAAGGAGGGTTAAGCATGGGAGGTGGAAAGACCCTTGAGCCAGGAGGGCAGAGTGGTGTGCCCCAGAATCACCCACATGCTTTTTGCAGACCACAACTACCTGGGCACTTTCTTGTTTGGGGGACACCTGAGGGCAGTGGCATTGGGCAAGCTGACTGGATCATTCTGATGGCTACCCCAAATGAGAGCCATTGATCTAGTACAACTCCTCGTTCTCCAGATGAAGCAACTAAGTCCAGAGCAAATTAAGAGCACTCAGAACAGGAACCTGGTCTCCAGACTATTAAGTCAGGCACCATGAATGGAACATTCTTTCAAAGTCCCTCACCTTTTATCATTGTCACCTCCACCTACCCCTACTAAGGGTCTGCTCTGCAAGAGCACCATACTAAAAACAATGGGTCTGACCCTGTTCAGCTGACCCTAACCCCTGCCCACACCTTGGGGATGGTCTCCCAGAGACTCCCCTTTATCTCAGCTCTGGCCCTTTATATCCAAAGGCAGCTGCAGTGCCATGAAAGGAGCCCTGGATTTGGAGTCAGTGAGATTCAGGCTCAACATCCTGCATGGGTCCCCTTAGCAAGTCACTTCATTTCTCTGAGCCTTAGTTTTTTCATCCATCTAAAAAAAAAAAAAATTTTTTTTTAATGGGGCTAAGGATGGAAACCCTGGTGGCATGGTGATTAAGACCTATGGCTGCTAACGAAAAGGTCTGCAGTTCGAATCTACCAGGTGCTCCTTGGAAACCCCATGGGGCAGTTCTACTCTGTCCTGTAGGGTCACTATGAGTCGAAATCAACTTGACGGCAATGGGTTTGGTTTGGTTTGGTTTAATGGGACTAAAGTTAACAAAAGGAGTGAATGAGTAAAATGCAGAAAAGGTGCCTGGCCCATCAAAAATGTGTGATTAAAATGAAATAAAAGACCTAAAAATGATTTGTATGGAGTAGGTAACACACAAAAGTACATAAAATGAGTATTTCCCAAGTCAAATGCACATTGTTTTATCAGGAATTCTAAGATAGTTATTGTGAGGGTGGCACAGGACCTCGCAATGTTTCGTTCCATTGTATATAGGGTTGCTATGAGTCAGAACCGACCCGACATCACCTAACAATAACAACAAGATAACAATAAAACCAACCAAACCCATTGCCATTGAGCTGATCCCAACTCACAGTGATTTCATGTGTTTCAGAGTAGAACTGCTCCATGGGATTTTCTTGGCTGTGATCTTTATGGAAACATCGTCAGGCCTTTCTTCTGAGGATCCACTGGGTGGGTTTGAACCGCCAAACTTTAGGTTAGGTCCACCCAGGGCCCCAAGATATAGTATATATGTGTTTTTTCATATATGTTATTTGAAAGGTTTATTACACTAATATGTGCTTGTAAGTTTTCAAATCATAAATAAAGTGTATAAGAATGTTGAAATGACAAATGTTTTGCTATATCTGTTTACCATAAAAATATATATATATATATATAATTGAGACTCTTCCCCAGTGATAACTGTGTTGAGTTTGGGGTATATCCTTCCAGATTTATGTATCTATCTCTATCTTGATATATATATATATATATATAAAGGAAAGTGACATCATGTTAACTTAGCCTGGGTACTATAGAGGCTCTAAAAGGTGATCAGGAACCCCTGGAACTGAATTCCCAATCTGGGTTCATGTAGGAATGTATGCATTTCTTTGGGGATGGATCCTTAGCTTTTATTGGGTCCACTAGGGCTCAAGGCTCTAAAAAGTTTAAGAATCCTGAGTTAGAAGTTTTGCAGGTGTTTGTGCTCTCTAGGAGGGGCAGGCAGAAGCCCCTTCCTCTCCGGCCCCTCCCCCATATCTCTCAGTCCCCCCCCCCCCCCCCCCCGTGCACCTGCCTGGGTTTCCGGCTGCTTCCCCTTCAAAGTGCCGGCTGGGCTTTACCTGCCTCTGCTGCAGTGAAAAGCGCATGGTTTGAAAGGGGAAGTGGCATTTCAGGCACTTAATTAGACCCAGGACAAGAATAGAGCCTGGCTCTCGGGTCAGACCAGGGGGGATTGTTGGGAGATTAACACACAGGTAAAAGCATCAAGGTTCACAGGCCCCTTGGCAGGAAGCCACCAGAGAATCCAGGGCAGTGGAAAGGCTGGGGGAAAACTGGGAATCACAGTCCCCAGGGAGGTGTGGGCAGGGAGGGCAGGGGTGGGAGGTGTGGGTAGGGGAGGCAGGGGTGGGATGAGAAGGGGGTGTGGGCAGGGAGGGCAGGGGTGGGAGGAGAAGGGGTGTGTGGGCAGGGAGGGCAGGGGTGGGAGGAGAAGGTAAGGGCTCTCTAGCTGCACCCTCCTCTCCCCCACCACTGATGCCTGGGGAAGGTGGAGTTAGAGCTACCATTTTATCCCCATGACAGAAATTTACTGAGCACCTATTATGTCCCAGGTACTGTTCCAGGGGCTGGGAGCATAGCCGTGAGCAACATAAGGCCCCACTTTCATGGAGCCCGTGTACTCGGACTCAGGGAAGACAGGCAGTGAGCAAGTCCACAAAAAAGGAAATACTTATAGAAGGTGGGTAGAAGTTTGAAGAATATAAAGCAAGGAGCCAAGAGATGTGATAGAAGGGGAGGGAGTGATGTTAGATGGGTCATCAGGGTGGTCTACTTGAAGGAGGTGGTCTTTGACCTGAGACCTGGATAGCAGGAAGGAGGCAGCCAATTGTTGAGCACCCACTATGTACTTAGGATAATGGCAGATTGAGAGCTATATGCCAAGTACTGGGTGAAGTGCTTTGTAGAAATGAATTCATCAAATCCTCCCACCAACCGCTCGAAGGAGGGATTGTTAAGCCACCCATTTATAGATACAGAAGCCGAGGCATGGGGGAGGTTCCTCTACCCTTTAGCACAGAGACAGCAAATAGTAGGTCCCTCTCATTAGAAGCCTGTGCTATCAACCCTGCCCACCTCTTGCTACGTGTCAAGAACTGTGCCAGGTGCCTTATACACTTCATCTCACTTAACCCCCAACCCTGCCACTTGGGTATCCGTTATCCCAGTTTACCCACGAAAGCAGAGCTAGAGCTGTTCACTCAGCTGCCTAGAGTCACACAGCCATCAAATGGCAGAGCCAGTCATCGAGTCCAGATAGCACGAGCTCTCCCCACTGCAAGGCACAGCCCTTTGTGCAGGCATCTGGATTAGGAAAGCCCTCTGCTAATTCCAAAGGGGCCTGTGACCCTGGGGTGTGGGTTCCCCTGTCTTCTCCAGAGTGAGGGGACTGTTCTTAAGAGAAGAGCCATCAAGAGGGCTTGCTGATTTGTTTTCTTTAGGGAGTGCCCCACCCATCTTTTTTACTTACATTTGGAATTATAAATTGAGGAGTTTCAGTTGGCCTTGGGAGTGTGTTTGGAAGGTAGGTGTTGCAATCTCCTGTTAAGGGAGAGTTCTTTCGTGTGTGTTATTTTGTTGCACTGTTGTTGCAACTATGCCAAGTGTGCGTACATAATTGCTGGCGGATCACATTTTGGGCATCAGAAAGAGCTGGTTCCTGGTTTGATTTCAGATGGAGGCGTCTTCAGTTGAAGGTCCTTGAGTGGCGCTGGACTAACAACTTAAAGGTGGATGGTTCAAACCCACCCAGCAGCACCACAGAAGAAAGGCCTGGCAATCTGCTTCCATAAAGATTGCAGCCAAGAAAACCCGATGGAGCAGTTCTGCTCTGTAACACATGGGGTCACCATGAGTTGGAATTGACTCCATGGCAAAGGGTTTGTTTTTTGGTGTTAACGTGGAGGGAAATCTTGTGATAAAAAGATATGAAGTGTGACGATTGAGTTTGAATGTGTTCAGGGATGAGTGGATGTGTAGATATGGGTGTGCGTCTGTTGTGTGCCTGGAGAACAAGGGCTATGTGAACCCGTGACTGCGCCATTTCCACCATGTACAAGTTCAGGTCTGTGAGTTTGTCCGTGGCTCTAAATGTGTCTGCCCCCATTTCACAGATAGAAAACTGAGGCTCAGAGAGGTCAAGGCATTTGCCTGAAGTCACCTAAGTAGTAAGTAGCTAAACCAGGAAGGGAAACCAGGGCTGTCTCCAGAGCCCAGCCCTTTTTCCCTGCACCCCAGGGAAGGTTTAAGCAACAACAAAAGGTTTAAATGCCAGCGCGCGCTGTCCTGGGGCCTGGCGGACGTGTGTGTGCTCACATGCTTGTCCCCCTCCTCATTCCAGCGTCTCAGCCCCTGCCCTTTCTCTGGGCCCCCAGCCCAGCCCTGTCGCATGCGGTCCTTTCTTTCTTGGGATTGCAAACTTGCCAAAGATTAACGCCCGCCCGCAGCTGGCTGCAACCCTGAACAATGGCGAGACCTAGGAAGTGGAGAAATTGCCAGAGGAGCACAGCAGCCCTGTCCAGAGAGGCAGGTTCACGGGGTCTGCCCACTTGACTTGGAGTGACCTGTCCCCCTCCCCCCGCCCCCTTGCAAACTCCATGCACCCGGCTGGATGGCGAAAACAGAGCCACTAATGAAACTCTCACTAAAAAGAAAACTTCTCGCGAGCCCATCGCCTTGACCAGAGATTCGGCAAACGTTAAGGTAGGGGAAATCGCCAATAAATAATCGCATGTGGAAGGAGGAAGGGAGAAGAAGAGAGGCCTGGAATCCCAGCTGGGCGCTGCGACCCAGCCTGAGCTGTGTCAGCTCCACCTCTGTTCCCCTTAACGGACGAGAAAGCAAGACAGAATCAGGAAAAACCTACGCACATGGGTGTAACACCTTTCTCTTTACTAATTCTCCATTCACCCACTTCCTCCTGGGGACGGGCAAGGATGGCAGACGCCACCTGAGAATTTTGTGGGCTGCTACCTAGGCTAGTGAAGGAAAAAGAAAAACATTGGGTAGGCTGAAAGCTAGTTTGTACTAATTTGCAAGGTTATCCTAATTTGAAGGAGCCCTGGTGGCGCAATGGTGAATTAAGCTACTAACCAAAAAGGTCGGCAATTCAAACCTACCAGGAGATCCAAGGGAGAAGAGGCCTGGCGATCTGCTCCCTGTAAAGATTACAGCCTAGGAAACTCTATGGGGGCAATTCTACTCTGTCATATGGGGTCGCTATGAGTCAGAATCAACTTAAAGGCACCCAACATCAACAGCAAGATATTAATTCAAGGTGAACAAATCATGCTCACTTCCAGCTGGGATGCAGCTCTGGAAAGCAAACTTGGAATTGGGGAGGGCTTACCACGTGCTGAACACAGCCTGCGTTCATTCTCACAGCCTGTGAACGGCATAGGTTTTACTAGTCCCACTTTACAGATGAGGAACTGAGGCATAGCGAGGTAAAGTCACTTGCCCAAGATCACAGACTAGAGAAAGAGGCAGAGGAGGAATTTGAACCCAGGGACCCCCATGCCCCACCCCAACCCTGGGGGCTCAGGAGGGGCTTATCAAAGGGAAAACGAATCTTGCTTTGCACCTGCCTGCAATCCCACAGTGGCATTTGCTCTTAGGCCAGAACCACGTGTTTGTTCTTTTCTTTTTGGCATAATTATTATTTAATTTTAACTCTATTATTTTGTCTGGAGCTGGTCAGGCTCATACAAGTTCCTTCCCAATTCGTCCCGCCACTTCAAAAAATTAAGAATAATATTTTAAACGAAGATGACATAACTCCTTTCTAGCAGCCAGAAGCCGGTCTCCCTGGATTCCACTTTCCACAGTCAGAAACAAGGGCTGTGTGGCCAGTCCCAGCCTGTGACTAGGGAGCTTAGAAATGCAGGTGGCGCGTCCCTCTGCAGATGAAGCCACTTAATTACCACGCAATCAATATGCAAACAAGTGCCAAACTGGGTTTGAATCAAATTTCTCATTGGGAACCCAGTAGGGGAGGAGAATCTAACAGAAGGGGGGCTCACCAGGGGTGGGTTGGCAGGGAGGGGGTCTGCAGGAGGAAGAGATGGGCTTCAGCTGGGACCCAGTCACCCGAGAACCACACAGAGGCCCACGGAGTCCCCAGTGTCTGGCGTGGGGCCCGGCTTCCACTGAGGGGAGCTGGGGTCCATGGCTCAAGGCCGCAGTCGGGAGGGTTTCCAGGCCTGTCAGCTGAAGTCTGGCGGCCTCCACTAATTCATTTGACTCGGAAATCTCAACTTGACCAGGTTCCCCCTCCCCTCTTTAAAACAAACTCATTAAACTTGTCAACACTCATTAGGCCAGTAAAACATTGAACTAGAGCCACTGGGGAGGCTTGGAGTGTGTGTGTGTGTGTGCGTGCGCCTGGGAGCATGTACTCCAGAGCTGAGCCAGGCCCTGGGAGACCCATCTCCGAGGCATGGCAGGAGCAGGAGAAGTCACATTTGTTTGTTCATCGATTTCCTTCCTTCCTGCGCTTGCCTTTTATTGAAGGTGGAGCAGCGTAGGGGTTGAGGTGCAGGCACCAGAGTCCGACTTGGTTTGGATTCTGGCTTTGTCCTACTGGCTGCCTGAATCAGCAAGTTCTTTATCCTTCTCTCTGCCTCAGTTACTTAATCTGTTATATGGGTATTATAATAATAGGACCCATTGCAAGTAAAGCTCATAACAATGCCTGGCATATTTAAGTGGCCAGCGATTGGCAGCCATTATCATCATGGTTATTGATGACTTAAAAGGTAAGAGGCAGATGACTTTCAAAGTTTGTTGTTAGTTGCCTTCAAGTGGATTCTGACTCATGGTGATCCCATTTGTTACAGAGTAGAACTGCTCCATAGGGTTTACTTGGCCGTAATCTTTTATATACATACATATATATATATACACACACACAGACATAATACATACATATATTTTTTTCCTTTGGTGAAAATATACACAGCAAAGCATATACCAGCTCAAAAATCTTTATATGTACAATTTATATTGATTGTACTCTTCAAGTTGTGCAACCATTCTCTCTCTCCTTTTCCAAATGATTCCACCACTATTAAGATAAACTCACTGCCCCCTAAGCTTCTCCTCTAACCTTTTGAGTTGCTGTTGTCATTTCGATCACATATAGATAATTCTTTAAAAGAGCACAGAGCTCAAGGCAGACATTTGCTACTAATTAAGTTAGACTATTGTTTGGTTTAGGAGCCCTAGTGTTGCAGCATGTAAAGTGCTGGACTGCTGACCAAAAGTTTGGCAGTTTGAACCAAACGGCTGCTCTGTGGGTGAAAGATGGAGCAGCCTGCCTCCGTAAAGATTAAAGCCTTGGAAACCCTATGGGGCAGTTCTACTCTGTCCTGCAGGGTCAGTAGGAGTCAGCATTCACTCGACAGCACTGCGTTAGGTTTTGGGTATTGCTTGGTTTCAAGATTACTTCAGGAGATAGTTTTGGTTTTAGGTTGAAGATTTAAAGAGTATCTCAGGGCAGTAGTTTCAGGGTTTTGGCTGTAATCTTAACAGAAGCAGCTCTCCCGGCCTTTTCTTACCTTGGGGACCACTGGGTGGGTTCGAACCACCAACCTTGAGGTTAGTAGTTGAGCACAAACTGTGTCACATATAGTAGTTGAGCACAAACTGTGTCACATATTTAGAGCTTTGAAATTTAGATTTGGAAAGACTCACGTTTGAACTGCAGCTTTGTGCTGCAGGACTCTGGATGAGGGACCATTTCTCTGAGCCTCAGTTTCCCCCAGTAAAATGTATGTTAAGAAATAGAATCGTGGTGAGAAGTGAATTAACGCATGTAGAGTCAAAACTAGAGTGGCATCTGGCACCGTAGGAATCCCCTCTTCTTCGTGTACCCCCATCCAACACTGCCCCCGCCCCCGCCCCCGCCCCATGCAGCAGAAAATGCCAGGCCTCTGTCCCAATTGCATTCCTTTGGTGGGGAAAATCGGGCTTAGAGGGGCTAACTCCTTACAGCCCCAACCAAAACTAAGGAGGCTATAGGCCTCTAGAAGACAGGCTGGCGATTGGAACCCCACACCAGCCTGAGGGAGGAGGTCCCTGTAGTTGGAGAAGGGGAATCCTCATTTAGAGAAGGAAAGACTGCTTTGGGGAAAAAAAACTGCCCCCACTCCAAGAAAAAACACCTCCAGTTTTTGAAAACTGCCTGTTGGGAAGGAAGCCAAGTAAGCCTCCAGTCTAAAAATGAAATGAGGGGGCAGGGCTCCCTGCCTGATGCTGCTTCCAGGCCATGCCATCCTTCTACGAAATTCTTCCCAATTCCTCCTCTTACCCGACTCCCTACAGCTATGAACACAGCCTTCCTGGCCTCCTCCGACGGGACCCAGCTCCAGCGGCCCCCGGGACACTTAAATGGAGACAGATTTCAGGGCCCTGATGAATAGTGGTTTTGTCTGGGCTCCCTTTTAGGATCTGTGGCTGTAGTTGTGGTGTGTTCTTTTTCCCTTTAAAGTGGGGTGTCTACAGACTCTCTCTCTTTCTCTCTCTTCCCCCTTCCCCTTCTTATTGAGAATGCCCCCTTTTTAAAAAAAAAAAAGCCGGCCTTCTGCTATTTTTCTTCTCTCTCTGAAAATGAAACATCAGCTATTGAAGCGGATTAATGAACTCTTCCCAAAAGTTTATTAAGGGAAGGTTAGACAAAGGCCCCAAGGCCCGCAGGCAACTGAGCAGTCAGTATATATACTGGGCCCTTTTGTCCCCCCAGGGCCGACGCATGAATACCTCTCAATGACCCTCTTCAGAGTGACAAGAACAAGCCAGACAACGGCTTGTTAAAAGGAGCTGTGAGCTGTTTCTCTTCCCCCAGCCGCAGCTCCGGCCTCCACTTCTCCTGCATTAATGTACAGCTGCAGCCAGAGGGATAATCGGTTGGAATTCTGTCGGTTTTGTGTGGGTTTTTCTTTTTTCTGAAATACACCCTGCCTCCTCCTCCTCCTCCCTGCCCCCACCTGCCCCTCCTACCCCATCCTTCTCCTCTCCCCTCCCCCCCCAGCAGTCCCGGCGCCATATGTTGCTGTGCACAGCCTGCCTGGGTCTTTGAGGGACCCCAGGGTGGGTGTTTCTGGAGAAGACAGAGAGCAGGAAGGTTGGGAATGGGGTTCTTGAGTCTCTGCCCCTCTCCCCATCCTCAAAGCAGTAACTACCAACATCTACTATGTACCAGGGACTGGGGTAGGACTTTCTGTTCTGTCGTTGCTCACTTCATCTTTTACAAGGTAGCTGTTATCTGGAGTCCCTGGGTGATGCAGAGGAGCCCTGGTGGCCCAGAGGTTAAGAGCTCAGCTGCTAACCAAAAGGTTGGTGGTTAAAATCCACCAGCTGTTCCTTGAGAACCCTATGGGGCAGTTCTACTCTGTGTTGCTATGAGTCAGAATAGACTTGATGGCAGTGGGTTGGGTTTTTTTGTTTGTTTTCTTTTGGACAATGTAAATGATTAAACATGCTCTGCTGCTTATCCAAGGGTGGGAGGTTTGAGTTCACCCAGAAGGACCGGGGAAGAAAGGCCCGGTGATCTACTTCTGACCAACCAGACTCTGCAATCCCAGTGGAGCACAGTTCCACTCTGGCACACATGGGGTCGATGTGAGTTGGAATCAACTCAGTGGCAACTGGTTTTTAGGTATTATTTCCCCCAAGTTATAGACAGGAAGGGGCACTGGTGGTTCAGGTAGACTTCTTGTCTTCCCTGTGGGACACCCAGGTACAGTCCCTGGCCGCTGCGTCTCAGGCACAGCTACCACCCGTCTGTCAGTGGAGGCTTGTCTGTTGCTATGATGCTGAACAGGTCTCTGTGGAGCTTCCAGACTAAGATGGAAGAAAGACCTGTTGATCGACTTCCAAAAATCAGCCAGTGGAAGCCCTGTGGATCACGATGGTCTAATCTGCAACTGATCATGGGAATGCCACAGGACTGGCAGCATTTCGCTCTGTTGTGCATAGCGTTGCCATGAGTTAGGGGCTAATGACAACAGAATATACAGGAAACTGAGGCAAGGGAGGAGAAGTGACGTTCTCAAAGTTCCACAGCATGGACGAGCTGGGATTTAACTCCAGGCCCGGCTGACGCTTGAGTCCAGACCCTTGCTTCATGTCGCCCTGTGTTTCAGTTGCTGCATTTAGGATGAGGGCTGAGGCCAAGGCAGATCTTCACCCCACTTACATCACGGGCTTCTGGTGAATTGACCAGACATAGCTCGGTCAGCTCAGAGGGAATCCATGCGTTCTGAGATGAGGCTGTCCACAGGAGGCCTGAACCCTGGGACCCATGGCTGGACAACATTGTGGGAAAGATGTGGGGTGATCGGGGTGTTGGGGTATGAAGGGGCCCTGGGAGAATTCTTTCTGAACTATCAGTGCTAAAAGAGAGGGCATTGTAATTAGATAAGTCAGAAGCAGAAAAATCCAAACCTCTCTTCCACTGGGCTGGGGAGTATGTATGCATGTCTATATGTACGTGTGCATTTGAGTACGTCCGTGGATGTGTGTGTACATTTGAGTATGTATATGGGCATGTATGTGTGGGCATGTATGTGTTTGCACATGTGCGCGTGCGTTTGAGTCTGTGCATGGATGTGTGTGTGCATGCATGTGAAGGTGTGCAAGTGTGTGTACAGTTGTGTGCCTGTGTGTGTGCTACAAAGTCCCTGACATGGTGAGTTTGGTTCTTGAGCTTCCACATTCTGTGCCAGGTTATACTTCTTTGGGGGAATTTTATTCTGTTTTGACCCCCCTTTTCAGTGCCTGAAGGAGCCTTGGTGGCACAGTGGTTAAGTACTCGGCTGCTAACTAAAAGGTCGTTGGTTTGAACCCACCAGCTACTCTGTGGGAGAAAGATGTAGCAATCTGCTTCCCTAAAGATTGCAGCCTTGGGAATGCTATAGGGCAGTTCTGCTCTTCCTGTAGGGTCTCTTTGGGTCAGAATCAACTCAACAGCAGTGGGTTTTACTCAGTGCCTGTGCAGTGCACTCTGCAGACTTGTTGTTTCGTGCCATTGAGTCAGTTCTGACTCATGGCGACCCTGTGTACAAGAGAACAAAACACTGCCTGGTCTTGTGCCATCCTCGCAATCATTGCTATGCTTGTTGAGCCCGTTGTTGCAGCCACAGTGTGAATCTATCACTTTGAGGATCTTCCTCTTTTTCATTGACCCCCTACTTTACCAAGCATGATGTCCTCCTCCAGGTACTGGTCCCTCCTGATGGCATGTCCAAAGTACATGAGACGAAGTCTCATCATCTTCACTTCTAAGGAGCATTCCAGCTGTACATCTGATTTGTTTGTACGTCTGACAGTCCAAGGTATATTCAATATTCTTCGCCAACACCGTAATTCAAAGGCATCAATTCTTCGGTCTTCCTTATTCATCGTCCAGGTTTCCCATGCATATGAGGCTACTGAAAACGCCATGGCTTGGGGCAGGTGCACCTTAGTCATCAAAGTGACATCTTTGCTTTTCAACACTCTAAAGAGGTCTTTTGCAGCAGATACAGCCAATGCAATATGGTGTTTGAATTCTTGACTGCTGCTTCCATGGGTGTTGATTGTGGATCCAAGTAAAATGAAATCCTTGATAACTTCATTCTTTTCTCCATTTATCATGATGTTGCTTATTGGTCCAGTTGTGAGGATTTTTATTTTCTTTGTGTTGAGGCTAGTCCAGACCTCTTTGCTTTCAGCAAGCAAGGTTGTGTCATCTGCATTATCACAGGTTGTTAATGAGTCCACCCCCAATCCTGATGCCCCATTCTTCATGTAGTCCGGCTTCTTGGAATATTTGCTTAGCATACAGATTGAATAAGTATGGTGAAAAGGTACAGCCCTGACACACACCATTCCTGCTTTTAAACCATGCAGTATCCCCTTCTTCTGTTTGAATGACTGCCTCTTGGTCCATGTACAGATTCTGCATGAACACCATTAAGTGTTCTGGAATTCGCACAATTTGTTATGATCCACACAGCCAAATGCCTTTGCATAGTCAATGAAACACAGGTAAACATCTTTCTGGTATTCCCTGCTTTCAGTCAGGATCCATCAGCAGTGATATCCCTCATTCCACATCCTCTCCTGAATCCAGCCTGAATTTCTGGCTGTTCCCTGTCGATGTACTGCTGCAACTGTTTCTGAATGATCTTCAGCAAAGTTTTACTTGTGTGTGATATTAATGACATTGATAATTTCCACATTCTTTTGGATCACCTTTCTTTGGAATGGGCACAAATATGGATCTCTTCCAGTCAGATGGCCAGGTAGCTGTCTTCCAAATTTCTTGGCTTGGACAAGTGAGCACTTCCAGCGTTGCATCCATTTGTAGAAACATCTCAATTGATATTCCGTCAATTCCTGGAGCCTTGTTTTTCGTCAATGCCTTCAGTGTAGCTTGGACCACTTCCTTCAGTGCCATCGGTTCTTGATCATATGCTACCTCCTCAAATGGTTGAATGTTGACCAATTCTTTTTGGTACAGTGACCCTGTGTATTCCTTCCATCTTCTTTTGATGCTTCCTGTGTCATTCAAAATTTTGTCCATAGAATCCTTGAATATTGCAACTCGAGGCTTGAATTTTTTCTCCAGTTCTTTCAGCTTGAGAAATGCCCAGTGTGTTCTTCCCTTTTGGTTTTCTAACTCCAGATCTTTGCACTTTTCATTATAATATTTTACTTTGTCTTCTCAATCCACCCTTTCAAATCTTCTGCTCGGCTCTTTTACTTCATCATTTCTTCCATTCACTTTAGCTACTTGATGTTCAAGAGCAATTTTCAGAGTCTCTTCTGTCACCCATGTTGATCTTTTCTTTCTTTCCTGTCTTTTTAATGACCTTTTGCTTTCTTCATGAATGACGTCCTTGATGTCACCCCACAACTCATCTGGCCTTTGGTCATTAGTGTTCAGTGCATCAAATCTCTTCTTGAGATGTTCTCTAAATTCAGGTGGTGTATATTCAAGGTCATACTTTGGCTCTGGTGGACTTGTTTTAATTTTCTTCAGCTTCAAATTGATCTTGCATATGAGTAATTGATGATCTGTTCTACAGTCAGCCCCTGGCCTTGTTCTGACTGATAATATCGAGCTTCTCCATCATCTCTTTCCCTGGATGTAGTAGATTCGATTCCTGTGTATACCAACCAGCAGGGTCCATATGAATAGCCACTGTCTGTGTTGTTGTAAAAGGTATTTGCAGTGAATAAGCCATTGGTCTTGCAAAATTCTGTCACTCGATCTCCAGTGTTGTTTCTATCGCCAAGGCCAAAGCCATATTTTCCAATTACTGATTCTTATTCTTTGTTTCAAACTTACGTGTTTCAATCATCAGTAATTATCAATGCACCTTGATTACATATTTGTTTAGTTTCAGATTGCAGAAGTTTGTAAAAATCTTCAATTTCTTCATCTTTGGCTTTAGTGGTTGGTGTGTAAATTTGAAAAATAGTTGTATTAAGTGGTCTTCCTTGTAGGCATAAGACGATTAGCCTATCACGGACAGCAATGTACTTCAGGATAGACCTTGAAATGTTCTTTTTTGACGATGAATGTGATGTCATGACTCTTCAATTTGTCATTCCCGGCGTAGTAGACCATATGATTGTTTGATTCAAAGTGGCCAATACTAGTCCATTTCAGCTCACTAATGCCTAGGATATCAATGTTTATGCATTCCATTTCATTTTTATGACTTCTAATTTTCCTAGATTCATAATTCGTACATTCCATATTCCGATTATTAATGGATGTTTGCATCTGTTTCTTCTTAGTTTGAGTCGTGCCACATCAGCAAATGAAGGTCCTGAAAGCTTTATTGCATCCATGTCATTAAGTTCGACTCCACTTTGAGAAGGCAGCTCTTCCCCAGTTGTCTTTTGAGTGCCTCCAACCTGGGGGGCTCATCTTCTGGCACTATATCAGACAATGTTCTGCTGCTATTCAAGGTTTTCATTGGACAGTTTTTTTAAGAAGTAGGCTGCTGGGTCCTTCTTCCTAGTCCGCCTTAGCCTGGAAGCTCCGCTGAAACCTGTCCGCCACGGGTGACACTGTTGGTGTTTGAATACTGGTGGCATAGCTCTCAGCATCACAGCAATATGCAAACCATCACAGTACAACAAACTGACAGATGAGTGGTGGCTGCGCAGGGTAGGTGCTCAATAAATTCTCACTAAATCTAGAACTTTCCTGAGTCATGTGAGCAATGGAGTGGAAAGGGGCAGCCAAGCCTTTGCTGAGAGTTGAAGGCTACTGCCTCCCTTCCCTTTCTACTTCTGTTCCTCCCTCTCCTCCCCATCTCTCTCTTAGTTTGGGTAGTGAGGGGCCCTGCCTCACGATCAGAGGCTAGAGCCTCAGACCTGTGTCATTTACCTTCGCTATCTAAACAGCTTCCCTCACAGCAATGTGGTAGGTATTTGGGGTCATCCTCCCTGCTGTTTTTATTCCTGGGGGGGAGGGGTGGTAAAGGGAAGGAGAGGGGACTTAGGTAAATGGCCAGGTGGAGGAAAAATTGCTCTTACCCAGGAGCTGAGAGCCCAGCCCCCAAATCCTGGCACCCTCAGCGGTAGGGGGCAAACTGTCCCTGATTACCTGGGACTTTCCTGGTTTTAGCAATAAAAGTCCCATATCCTAGGAAACCCTTCAGTTGGTTGGTCACCTACTCCCTGGTTCCATAGGGCCCAGGCATGACACCTGTCAAACGGGGTATCTCAATCCCATCCCACCTTGGTGAGAGGACTATGTGGGGGGGGGGTGAAGTGAGAGGGATCATGAAGGGACTTTGAAAAGCCTGATGAGGTGTTAGGGTGAGGTGTTCGGCTTTGCAGCAGATACCCAGGTATCTGCACTTCAAGTTAGGGTGAGGGGGAGTCTGGACGCTAGAGGCCTACATCTCCCTGAGCTGGACAGAGCTCAGTGACTGAGCCCAGGTGCATACTGGAGTCTGTCAGGCGAGAAGACACCAGGGTAGGGCCAGACTCTAATTTGGGGCAGGGACCATGGCTCTTGGATTTCTATCAATCCGGGTTCAAATCCTGCTTCTGCCACTTGGTGGCTGGCTCAGCCATCACCTGCCTGGAGAGTGGAGATTCTACTTCTCAAATCCAACTCTGCTCAGCTCAACACATGGTAACTGCTCTCTCTTCGTTTCTGCTTTGCTTTTCCCCAGACCCCTTCTTTCTTCCTGGCTTAATGACAGACTTAGGAGGGAAGAAAACCGAAAATCCAGATGCCAAGTCTGTTCAGAGAGACCAAAGGGAACGGGTGGATGAGGCAGGGGGGCAAGGGGAGGTTGTTGAAGAATCATCATAATTTAAGAAATCTGCTTCCCCTCTTGCCCCCCAAGATAAGAGTCACTATTTCATGGATGATTCAAGTCGAACTTCCCCCAAGGGAGGGCTGTGACCCTTGACCCCTATAACCTGTACTTAGCACTTTCAAAAGTCCCCAGTACCCCCAGAGAGCTGACCTGGGCTGGGACCAAGGCAGCAGGGCGGGCAGGGCTATAAACAAGCCTGGCTTCTTGTGCTCAGGAATCCTGAGTGAAAAAACAGAAGGGAGCTCAGAGGTGGGGCCCAGGCCTAGCCAGTGAGCGTGGGGCTGGAGGAGGCAAGAGGATGGAGTGGGAAGTGGAGGGTGGAGGGCCTGAAGGATGATCAGAAGGTAGAGAGGGGAAAAAATGGGGCAGCTGAGCCCCAAATAAGAAGAGTATTTTCTGCCTTTGACCCTCAGTTTTCTCAACTGTAAAATGGAGCTAAAAATACTTTCTTCATAGAGTTTTTTAAAAATGAAATAATGTGGGTGAAAGCAGCTCACATGGGCCTGGAGCATATGTAATAAGGGCTCAGTAGTGCTGTAGGGTCAGATGGGGGAAACGTGATAACGTAGAGGCACAGAATTAGGGAGGGGTGTGGAGAAATGATTGAGGATTTAAATAACTGACATTTGGTTGCCAGGTCATCACTAAATTCTTTGTTGAGCACTAACTAAATACCAGGCACTGGGCTGCAACAAAGGAGCCCCAGTGGGGCAGTGCGTAAAGCGATCAGCTGCTAACCAAAAGGTTGGCGGTTCAAACCACCTGCTGCTCTGAGGGAGAAAGATGTGGCAGTCTGCTTCCATAGAGATTTGCAGCCTTGGAAACCCTATGGGGCTGCTATGAGTCGAAATAGACTCAATGGCAGTGAGCTTCGTTTTTTTTTTTTTTTTAGTTTGGGGGCTGCAATAGAGGACAACATGAGGACGCCCCTGCCCTCTGGGGCCCCCTTGTCTGCTGGAGGAGACAGACCAGGAAGCAAATACGCCCCTATTCAGTGTGAAAAGTGCTGTGCTCAGGGAGGAGGACACTAAAAATAAAAAAATAAAAGGAAACCCTGGTGGCGTAGCGGCTAAGTGCTATGGCTGCTAACCAAATAGTCTGCAGTTCAAGTTGCCAGAAAAGTGCTGTGCTCAGGGAGGAGGACACTAGCGGTGGGAAATTTGGCTTTGGAGGCTATGAGATGGAAAATCATTTGTCTTGATTTTTTAAAAAACTCACATGCCCTGTGTATCTTTCTGGAAACTTTCTCATCTCTGCTTCCATTCACCAACACCGCACACCTCAAACATGCCTTGGGTGTGTCCACATCTCCCTGTTTCAATTTCAATCCTCCCCATTTTCTTTATAGGAAAACAGAGGCTGGGAGAAAGGAATGGCTTTTCCCAACTCTCCCTCCCAGGTCTATGGGAAGCTGGCACTGGGTTGGGTTCCTGTCCCAACTCAGCCCTTTTCCTTGGGGTATCTCTGTAATCTCAGATAAGAAACTACCTCTCTGAGCCTCAGTCCCCTCATCTTTAAGAAAGGGCTAACAATATTCGCCTCCCAGTGTCAAAAAAGCCAAGCGCCCGGTGCTGTGCCTGGCGCATATGAGGTTCTCAGATCGTGTGCGCAGGTGCCAGAGGCAGGTTTTCGGCCTGCACACAGGGGCCTGGGCTCAGGCTCCCAGGGCCCCAGGCCTGGCCTTTGAAGCTTAGTGCAGCAGCTCCCATTACTGCAATTAATTACCCCAGGATAATGCTGTGAGGCCCTGCCCTCTGCTGGAGCCTTCAAGTGGCAGGGGGTGGGCTGAGGTCGCAGGGAGGAGGGAAGGGTAAGTGGCTGACTGTTTATGGACACAGGAAGCTTTATTGGTTTTACACTCCAGCCTATTTTGAAATCAAAGAACATTTCCAGGGGAGGCGGGTGGACGCTGGTCGCTTGGACAAGGGAGAGGGGCTTTATTTATTTATTTTTGCCCCTGGGTTGAGTATAACCTGGTTTCTGCCTGTGACAGTGACTTCAGCAGGGGTGGATTATCCAATAGGCAAGGTAAACACAGTGCTCACCGTGCTTACCATATCGTCTGTAATGAAGCTGTTCACTACAGATTAGTAAGTAAGCACAAGTGAGCCTGTGCTTCCCTTGCTTACTGGGTCATCCGTCCCTGTCAGACACTGTAAATTTGAAAAGAGGCTTTGATTCTGTAGGAATGTACTGTGGAGTTGGGAGAGAAACAGGTGCCAGCCAAGCTGGGAAGCAGAATCTTTGATGTGGTGAAAAAATGGGAAATTTTCTGGTAAGCAAAGTAAGCATTGTGCTTATCTTGTCTGTTGGATAATCTGCCCCTGGTCTCAGGGGCTCTGCTCTGGGGCTGGCCAACATGGGCTGGCACTTGGCTGGGGCAAGGGTGGGTGTTCAGGGGCCAAGGAAGGTGCCCGTCTTCTGGGAGCTGCTGGCAGGCTGGGGAAGACCTGTGTAGGGGGTCAGCTTTGGTTCCCTGAAGCCTGAGGTGAGCACACCTGAAGCATGTGATGGGAGCTTTGGGAAGGTCACTTGTCCTCTCTGATCCTGGGTGACCTCATCTTCAAAATGGACCTCAAGATGACCCTGCCTCAGCCACTTTGGATGTGCGCTAAGTGATGCACAATGGTGACAATAACATTTTAAAAACTCAAACCGGCTACCATCGAGTCGATTCTGACTCATGGCCGGCCCATGTGTAGAACTGCTCCATAGAGGTTTCTTGGCTGTAATCTTTACAGAGGCAGATTGCCAGGCCTTTCTTCCAAGGTGCTGCTGGGTAGGTTTGAACCGCCAACCTTTAGATTAGTAGGGACCTCTGAGGATAACATTAGGGAACTTTTATGTAGTCTTGGAGTTTGCTGTTGCTCATTTGTTCCTACTTTTGTTCATTCATTCAATCATTCATTCTTCTTGTGAGAGAGGCTGCAACTAAGATCAGACTTGACCTTAGACTTGGCGGCTCCATGCGTGTCAGAGTATAACTGTGCTCCATAGGGTTTTCAATGGCTGATTTTTCAGAAGTTGATCACCAGGACGTTCTTCCAAGGCACACTTAGGTGGACTTGAACCTCTAACCTTTTGGTTAACAGCCAAGTGCTTTAACCATTTGCAGCACTCAGAGACTCCAAAAGAATATAGAAAGGAAAAAATTTAAGTCGTCCTTTCCCTCTCACTCCCCAGAGTTAAACATCATGAGTAATTTGGGAGCCTAATCTTTTAGCCATAATAATGGACTCAAACATACCAATGATCATGAAAATGGCGCAGGACCAGGCAGGATTTCATTCTGTTATATATACGGTTGCCACGAATCATGAATAGGAGCCAATTTGATGGCAACTAACAACAACAGCAATCTTTTAGATATTCCTCTGCAAAGAAATACACACATCTATATACATAATTTTTCTTTTGGAAAAGTGGGATTGTGCAAAACACACTGTTCTAAACTTACCCAGTCAGCAAGGTGTCAAGGGCATCGTGTTGTGTTAGCTGCTTCCTCCTCGACATCTCATTGTCAGTCTGATAGGTGAGAATTGATATGCCTGACCCTGTGCTAGTCACGGAAACCCTGGTGGTGTAGTGGTCAAGAGCTACGGCTGCTAATCAAAAGTTCGGCAGTTCAAATCCACTAGGAACTCCTTGGCAATTATATGGAGCAGTTCTATTCTGTCCGATAGGTCACTTTGAGCTGGAATTGACTCGACGGCAATGGGTTTGGTTTTGGTTTGGTGCTAGTCACTTCCAGCTGTCAACTCAGGGATCTATTGCTGCCCCTATTTTACAGATGGTAAGACTGAGGACCAAACCAAAGACTGAGGACCAGAGATGTAGAATGGTTTACTTCAGGTCTCCAGCTAGAAAGTAGCCAAGTTGGAATTGGAATTTGAGATTTCTGATTCACACAGTCTTCTGGGTGTGCAGTTCCTTGGGCAGACTCCAGATAAGAACTGTAGTGCAGTCTGGCCTCATGGTGAGACCTATGCAACGCTGACATTCTCCACGACAGGCGGGAACAGCTGTGTGACTTCAACACAGACTTGAAGTTAAGGCCAGCTGCTACCAGCCCATCTGAGATGGCACCCTGGTGCCACAGTCTTCCCTTTTCCCTTCTAGTGAGAAAGAACAGAGAAGAAAGGGAGCTTAGAAAGCCTCTACCTTGTCCACTGGCTTTGAGAAAGCGGGAATCCGGTGTTGCAATCCCTTTCCCAATGCAGGATCTTAAAACTCACAGGTACCCCAGATCATTGTACCAAGAGTGGGATTTGGAGCTGAAAAGAAGCTTCTCCTACATTGGGTCCTCCTGGGATGTCAGCTCTGGAGGCATCTTGTCTGACCCTCTCACTTTCTCAGATAGAGGGGCAGAGGCCCCAAAAGTTAACTGACTTGCCCAGGGTCACACAGCTAATTAGTGGCAGGGCTGGGGCAGATTCCATCTTGCTGGAAAGATGATCTCATCACTCCGAGGCAGTGGTGACCCCTCTTCTGGCCCCCACACGGCCTTAGCCACATGTGGGTTTTTCCTTCCCATCTGCTGAGAGCTTTCCAAACCCAGAGGCGGCCAGGAGGCACAACAAATGGGGAGCTGGTGGCCTGGAAAAGGGAAGCTAAAGGCTGGGCTGGGGGAGGGCAGAGAGTAAGGCAGCCACGCTGGGAGTCCAGCCACAAAGTTATCACAGGCTGTGATTCACAGCCCTCCCATGTGGCCAGCACTTTACAGTTTACAAAGCTCCTCCGAGACTTCTGCCTTGTGTGCACCACTCAACCCTTTGTGAACTACCCTTGTCATCCCTGCTTTATACATGGGGAAACTGAGGCTCCGAAAGTGATGTCAGTATCTCAGTGACTACACATAAGTGATGGAGTGGGAGACCTGGTGGGGGGCTTGGGGACCATCTAGCTCTATCTCCCCATTTTACAGATAAGGAAGGTGAGGTACTGAGGAGGGGAAGCCAGGCTCCAGACCTGTTCCCTCATCTGCTTACCTCAAAGCTTTTTATTCCGGGGCCTGTTCCCCTAGACACACACTGCCCACTAGAGATGTAGTGGCTGAATCTCAGAGCCCAAGGGGGACCTTTCCTAGAGAACACTTGGGCTTTTTTGGCAGGACCCAGCTGGAGATGCCACACATTGGCTCCAGGGATCCTAAACATGGCAGTGCAACAGTTAAGCCTCCAGACTCTGGAGTCAGCTGGACCCAAGTTCCAATCCTGACTTTGCTGTGTGCCCTTGGGGAAATTGCATCATCTCTCTATGCCTCAGTTTCCTCATGTGTAACGTGGAGTTCCATTATAGGTGGCGGTGAGGGTTAGATGCATGAACCGAGCTTAGCAGAGAGCCTGGTGCTCAATACGCGTTAGCTGCATATTATTTTTATTATCTGGCAGACTGAGAGGGGCTGAGAGTGTCCCAGCTCTCAACCTCAGGTGGCCCTGACAGTGCCCCAGTGGCATGTGTCCTTCCCCAGTCCCTGCCAGCACAAGGAAGACTGAGAGATGAGACGATCTCGTGCCAGAGCTGGAGAAACGTGTGCATGAGCAGGCTCAGGTGGCGTCCAGTGGCTGAAATGGTGACGTTTTCCTATAGAAAAAAGAAAGCAAGGAAGTGGTTCATTCGCACCTCTTTTTTTTTTTTTCCCTGTAGGCTGTCTTGATTCAACTCATCCTGTCTCAAAATAATAATTTAATTTGGAAGAAAAAAAATCTACTGCCCCTCCCACCCCCCACAACATACACAGTGGCCTGGTTACTGTTCAGGGGAGAGAGCTCCTGAGTGCTCTCTGGCTCTACTGAGAGAAGTTGTAGGGGAATCATCCTCTCTACCTCAAGCCCCAGGAGGGCTAATGCACAGGGGAATTCACCTGCAGGTGCCATATTCTCTGTAATAACTGCCCAGCAGACTCCACAGCGGGGCCTGCAGCCTTACCCAGTCCAGCCCCCTATCTGAGTAAACACGACCAGCCTAGTGACTGGGAAAGCCTTGGGGTAGGGCAGGGGGTCAGTGGGGTCTGGAGAGCGACTGTAGGAGGCAGCTGGCCAATCCCAGAGCCTGGACACCTCCGCATCCCCTGGCACAGTCCTCAGTGTTCAACCCTTCACCCAGGTGGTGTGTGGCAGCGTTCCACATGAAGACAGGCTTTGAAAGTCCATTATTTGAAACCAAGGAAGCCAAGGCCTCACAGGCCTCTCAGCGTTCTCAGAGCAAACAAGCTTTTGGCAGGTTCAGGGAAAAGGAAACAGGATTCAATTTCCTGTCCAACTCACCTGGGGGAAAATTCAGACTCCTTGGCTGTGGGGGCATCTGGGAGCTTGGCTCTCATGGTTGGCTTAGAGGGTGGGGGCCCTTTGGGGTTATTGAGAAAAGCCCCTGAGACATTCTACAGTTTCATCGTAGGAGCTGGTTCTAGGGTTTGAGGTCTATCAAAGTTGGGAAATTCTTCCTTTGGTCTGACTTTACTCCCTCTTGCTGCAGATCCAAAGACAACAGGACCTCAGCTGCTTGTCCCTACCTCAGCAACACAGTTAAGTAGCAGGGTTTGAGTCCTGACCCTTCCACAGCTGACTGTGTGATGTTAGGCAAACTGCTTTGCCCCTCTGCACCTGTTTCCCCATCTGTCAAATGGGGGAAAATAATAATACCTGCTTCCAAGTTTCTTGGCCAGTTGTAAAATTCTACAAGAAGGGAAGGGGTGTGAGAAATTCCTTCTCTGCCTGGGCTTAGTTTGCCTCCATCCTTCAGAAAGAAGGAAGGGTGCATCAGTCTGTACATACCCTTGACTTTGCAGCAGCACCAGAAAGGGAGACTTTTCCCTAAGGAGCTAAGTCCTCACATGACAATGGAACAGCACAAGGAGGGCAGATCCCAGAGGACAGATTCTGGAGGGCCCAGTTAGAAGGACTGAGATGAGACATAAGGAATGCCCCCTCAACAAAACTTCTTGGGGAGATTTGAGGACCACTGGAAAGAACTCTGAGCATGCTATAGAGGCAGGGGGATGCTATGAATGACGCCCCCCAGCCCAGCCCAGGAGCTCCTGCCACCCGCCAGCCTTGGCTGTAACACCTGTCTCTGAGCTAGCCCAAGCAGGACCAGGGGCTGGGGAGGGTCCAATCTCTGCTCTTCTTCTTCCTACCCAGGGCCGATAGGGCACATGGACCTTTCCAGTCCCCAGCCTTCCCCTTCCCTCTGAAATGTCCATGATGCCCTCTCCATCAGTCTCCTAGCCACGCTGCTTCTGGGACTGAGTGGAGAGATGGGAAAATTCTGATCAAAACCCAGGAGCCCAGAGCAGCAGCTCTGAACCTGACCCTGCATGAGCATCATGTGCAGAGCTTTCAAAAATCCCAGTGGCCAAGCTGCACCCCAGACCACTGAAATCAGCATGTGGGGGGAGTGGGGGGAGGGACGGGGGCAGTGTTTTTTACAGCTCTCCAGGTGATGCCAATGAGCAGCCATTGCCATGTTCTGGTCCAGAGACACACTGTGCGTGTTCCAGACACATGGATGCTGGAGCCACACCCTCCGAGCTCCAATGTCCTCACCTGCAAAAACACAGAGACAACAAAAGCATCCTGCCGAGCCGTCAGACAGATTAGAAGGGAGAACATGTGGGAAAGTGCTTGGCACCTAGTAGGGGCTCATTAAATGCTTGTTAAAATAATAAGGGCTCCCATTTATGGAGCCCCTATTAGGTACCAGGTATTTTACGTACACCTACGTAAGCTTTTCTCTGGACGAGGTAACTCCTTGGGTAGACACGTCTTTCTCCAGAAACGGGGTTGTCTTTGTCCTGGTTTTGCGCAGCTGGGTGTGTCTGGAGTTCCTGAAGGAGGACCCTGGCTTGTTCTTGTTTGGACGCATCTTAGGTAACCTTAGACAAATAGCGACTCAGCTGCCTTGGCTGGCAATGTGTCTCTTCCCAGGCCAGGCTCGCTTCCTCAAGTTTCTTCCCGCAACATGTCAGGGCCCAAGAGGATGTGGCAAGCATCTGTGTCAGTTTTCCTTGGGGGCCCTTGGAAAGGGTTGGGGTCTCTCCTTTGCCTCCCCTTCCTAAGACACTTCTTTGTCTGAGCAGCCACCTACCTCCTGGTTGCTGGAGCTTAGAGAGGTTAAGCAACTAGCCCCAGGTCACCCAGCGTCCAAATCCCCTGTACTCTGTCTTCAAAGCCTTATCTCCCTGGCAGCCTCTGGTTCCTTTTGGGGGCAGAGGAATGATGCTTCTGAACCATCACTGGCTGGACACGACCCTCAGATTGGGTGCTGGCATCAATGGCACTCCTAGGCTTGCAGGGAGGGCCAAGAAGTTCCGCTTTTGATCTGACTTCGCTCACTCCTGCTGCATATCAAAAGACAGTAAGACCTCAGCTGCTTGCCCCTGCCTCAGCAGTGAATCCAGGGCATCTTTAGAGTTCCAGAGTTGGCATCTGAGTCAGCATCCTCAGGACTTCTCCTAAAACAGTGCCCGCCTGGCAGGCCCGTAACTGGGTCCCTCTCTGGGGAGGCCTGCTCTCAGCCCCCCTCCACCCCTTGCTGACACATTCCAAGAGTGTCTGGGGGTCTCTGGGACCAGTCTCAGCTCTCCCACGTGTGCTGTGTAACCTCTGGCCAGTCACAGCCCCTCTCTGGGCTCAGTTTTCTTATCCGTAAGACAGTGAGGCGGGACCAAATGATCTCTCAGGTTGCTGCCAGCTTGAGCTGACTGAGGCTCTTGGAATAGAAGGGAGGGCTCAGACATCTGAGACCAAGTCTGCATGAGGACGCTGACCCCAACAGGACTGTGACATGCCTGATCCGAGTTCAACTCCACCCTCTGCCACTTAGAAGCTTTGTGAAGATGGATGCAGAGCCTGGCCTCTCTGAGCCTTGGTTTCTTTATCGGTAAATGAGATACTTACACTTGCAACATTGTTGCATGGGTTAAATGAGCTAATGCACAAAAAGCCCTTAACAGTGCCTGGATGCGAACAATGCTTCCTGGGAGCTGTAACTAGTACCGATGATAATGAGTCCTCTGCATTTCAGAGGGAGTCCCTGGGTGGTGCACATAGTTGGCACCTTTGGCTACTAACCACAAGACTGGCTGTTGGAGTCCACCCAGAGACTCAGAAGAAAGGCCTGGCAATCTACTTCTGAAAAATCAGCCATTGAACACCCTATGGACCACAGTTCCAACCTGACACACGTCAGTCGGAATCAACTCTACAGCATTTTGGGGTCTTGGTCTGTAAAATGGGGATAATAGTATCTACCTCACAGAGCTATTGTGAGGACAAATGAGACAATAAGTGCCAGTAAGTTGGTGCCTGGCAAATAGTTCCAGTTATTTGCGTGAACGTGGCTGAGATTTCCCCCACTTAACCCCCACCCGATAATGGGATTGCAGTTGGAACAGGGGTGGGGATGGAGGCAGGAGGTGGCTTTGGATTGCCCAGCTCAGGGAGCCAATGACATTCTATTCCACATGTCCTGAGTGCCCAGGCCCGGGGACCTGCCATGTTCCCTGAACCCCTGCCCCCTCTCAGCCCAGAGCTGTTATCAGGCCAGCAGCACCCTCAGTCCAGCACTCAGCCCCAGCCTTGTTCTCCAGCACCCCTCCACCCTCTTGGTTCTCTTGGGGCCAGAGCTCTCAAATCCTAATTCATGAAACCTGTTGATTCAGGACCCAGATCTGCAGCTCCCTGGGGCATCTGTCTGTCTGTCTAGCTGTCATGCAGAAACCTCAGCTGGCCTGCCTCCAGGGCCGGGAGGGCTGTTGCAGACAACAGCCCAGACGTGGGTGACACCAGGTTGCACCCACCTGGTTCCTCGTCCCATCAGGCACCACTTAAGAGGATGTACCCCTAAACGTGGAGGGCCAAGGCCGTGCTAGAGATGCCTTCAGAAATGGAAATGGGGCCCATTTGTTTATAATTTACTCCCTGACACTTAACGGGAACCTGATGGGACCAATAAAGGCCCTGAACTCACCCAACTCCTACCTCAAAAGTGCTGGAGCCCGTCCAGTTCTCTCGAGGCAAATGCAACTCTAAGTGGCACAAACCGCTCTCCTTCCCCCACCCCAGGATGGCCTCCCTCCTGCTAAACTTTTGAAAAGATCCCTCACTGTTCCCAAGCTCCATTGGGCCCTGCCAGCCTTTCCAAGCTGTAGGGCAGGAAGGCAGGGGGGCCTTGCTTTCGAGGTTGAGGAGGGCTAAGGAGGTAATATGGGAAAGGACTAGAATATTCTGGGTACAAGGTAGGCAAAGAGAGGGGGCTGGTGATGGCAGGAAACCCAGTTTTCAATTTTCCTCAAGAGAAAAATGAGTATGAGAGACAGAATAATTTTCCAGCATGCAGGCCATAAGTAAAACCTCCTTGAGACATTGTGAGTTATTAAAGAGGAGGAAAGAAAAGGAATTGTAAAATCAGTTTGCCTTTAGCAGAACCGTACAATGCACTCTTATTTCCAGGGGAATCTAATTAGAGGGCAGGCGGCTGAGCCCGGCTCTGGGAAGGGATGAAAGCCGGAGGTTGGGCTGGGTGGGAGGAGGGCTGTGAGGGCACAAGTTGGGCCTTGGACCACAATCCTGGAGAGACGTTTTGCCTCCTAGCATCAAGAAAGGGCCAGCTGGCATGGATTTGAATCCTGAATCTTGGCTCTGCCTTATGTCTTTGGGTGGGCAACTTCATCTGAGCCTCAGTTTCTTCACTTGAAAATGGGAATAATAAAATTCCTTGTTGGCATAGTTGTAAGGATGAAATTAGGGACTTTATAAACAGAGTTGGACACATACCAGGTACTCAGTGAATGTTTGTTTCTGTCCTTCCTCATTCTCTGTGGTTCCCAGCCTCCCCCCACCACCAACACTAATCCCTCCTCATCCTGGGCACCCCAACAATGCCCTTCCCTTTCAGAATCTCTCCTCGCCATCCTCTTCTACCACTACCCCTCAGAATTTAGCAACCAGGTCCCCTAGCCTCCTGGTATTACAGCCTCCGAGGTTGCCAAGACACACACCCGCTTCAGGATACGTGTTGTTGTTGTTAGCTGTCAACCCCTGCCTCACGGCAATTCCACGCGCAGCGGAATGAAAGGCTGCCTGGTCCTGCACTATCCCCATGACTGGTTTTGGTTTCAGTCTGATGACTATCGTGATCGATAAGGTTTTCATTGGCTGATTTTTGGAAGTAGGTCACCAGGCCTTTCTTCCTAGTCTGTCTTAGTCTGGAAGCACCCCTGAAACCTGTTCAGCATCACAGCAACACCCAAGCCTCCACTGACAGGCGGGTGGTGGCTAAGCACAAGGTGCATTGGCTGGGAATTGAACTGGGGTCTCCTGCATAAAAAAAAGGTGAGAATTCTACCATTGATCCATCAATGCCCCTGAGGATACATAAGATTCATTTAATCAAAGATCTGCTTTTTTGTTCAGGAATATGTAACAAAGTGAAAGTTCTTGGAATTGTAAGCAGCACACTGGTACATGAACATACACGGCACGGCCACGGCGAACAGTTGATGTGTGTCCTTCCACGTCTAGTTCATAAAGCACAGGGCCCAGCACCTTCCCGTGACGTCCATGCTTACCTTGGATGCGTGCAGCATCTTCTCCTTCCAAATGCAGCCCCAGGGCAGAGAGCGCTGGTCTTAAAGCAGTATGGCACTGGGGGAAAAGGGAATGAGGGAAAGGAGCATAGAATAAGAAGTACTGATGTGTGAATGCTCTATTTCCAAGGCTTTTCACTGCCCTTGCTTAGGGGAGATGGAGTGGCAAATGGAACTTGTTTAGATTCTGGTATTGCCACGTATAGCTGTGTGACCTTGAGTAAGTCGCTGCCTCTCTCTGAGCCTCATCCTTAGAGGTGGTTTTTAGATCAGTGCCTACGAGCTCTCAGTGTTGTGTGGATGCTGCTGCTTATCTGTGCAAAGCACAGCACCTGGCACAAGGTAACCAGTAACCAGTGGCCATGGAGTCCACTCTGACTCATGGAGGCCCCGTGTATGTTAGGGTAGAACTGTGTCCCACAGGGTTTTCAGCGGCACAAGGTAAGAGCCTCGTAAATGCCTGTTACCACGGTTTCATCTCCAAGGTGAGGACCCCTGATTCCAGAATCCCAATCCCCTGCCCTCAGCTCCTTAGATGAAAAAGTGTTGTCCATCCCCAAATACCTAGAAGCATGATCTGACCTTCTAAGAACCAGCAAGCCTTCAGATTCCACCACCTCCCTGTTATTTGAATGTAAATAACCTATGGCTGGCCACATTTGGGGGAAAATAACGTTATTTATTCTACCAAGATTCAGCAAACTGGGCTCAACGCAATAATTGCCCCAGGGTGCGAGTAACAGATTTTATTTTTATTGATCAAAAAAAAATTTTTTTTTTTTTTACAAAAACACATCAAACTAGAGAAGGCGTAAGCAGCAGGATCAAATTGGATTTTAACTCCTTTAAAAAGCGAGTCCCTCCAGTGACCCATTTCCAAAGATGTCCAACTCTTAGGGGTGGGACGCTCCAAGTCCAGGGTGGGTGGGGGATTCCACCAGCAACGGAGGCTTGCCGTGCAGACATCATTAAGATGCCCCACTTGCATTTGGGCTGCCTCTAAGTGGCTCGAACATCTGGATGGAGATGGGGGAATTCAGCGGAGTGTCTGCTTGTTGGTTTGCAGGGCTTTGACGGTCTGGACCTCTTGGAACTGTTCAGCTGGCTAGCTGGGGCTTTCAGCACTGGGAAGGTGCCTGGCATTGCATAAATACATCTTTAATGACATTACAGTGCAAGATGATCCCAACATACCCATCAACAATCGTGTTGGCTTGAAGATCACACTGTCGTAGGCACTGTTGGAACATCGCAGGTTATTGCACAGATCTGGGCATATACCTGTTGCCATCGAGTCAATCCCGACTCATAGCAACCTGTAGGACAGAGTAGAACTGCCCCGTAGGGTTTCTAAGGCTGTAATCTTTATGGAAGCAGACCGCTACATGTTTCTCCCATGGTGTGGCTGTTGGGGTCAAACCGCTGACCTTTTGGTTAGCAGCCGAGCAGTTTAACCACTGTGCTACCAGGAATCCTTTCTGGGTGTATAGAAGAAGGAAGTTCATTCATTCATTCTTCAATACATATGTGCTGAGCACTTACCACGGGCTGTGGAAATAAAGCAATGAACAAAGCAAATAAAAGCCCTTGTCCTCACGGAGTGGCAACCCTGCTCCTCCAAATTGTTCACGCAGGAGGCAGTTGTGTTTCCGGACTTGAGCCTTTTAAAGGTCACTCTCCTGATATTGTGACAGCTCTTTCCACTTGCAGATACCAGTGACGCATTTGAGTGCTGCAGGTGAAGGGAATGATGGCAGCGTATCAGAAAGGGGGCTTAGAGAAGGAGCCAGGTGCAGAGAAGGGGGTAAAAGGTGGACTCAGAGGCTGAGGGGAGGGTGCCAGGCTGGGCCTCTGGTTAGGGCTCCAGGCCTCCCAGTCTGTGGTCTGATGACTAATCTGCTGACCTAGCAACCAGGACAGAGACCACAGACAAGAAAGGCCACCTGCCAAGCTTGCCCCGCTGGCTGGGGCCACCTTGGGCTGAGCATCTTCTTCCCCTCAGTGTGATCTAACTCCAGGCTTTTAGAGCCACAAGGGCTGAGAACTTACCCCTTCTTCCTTCCTTTATTGCGTTACATGACAGAAGCGAACTGGTAAAAGAAGATGAAAGCATTCAACAAGGCAAGTGCTAATAACCTTTGAAAAACTTCAGTAGTTATAGAATCACAGCTTCTTAGAACCACAGATCTGTAAACTGTTAGAGCCAAAAAGAAACTCTTTAGTCCAACCCCTTTGCTTTACAGGTGAAGAAACAGAGACTCAGGGGCTGCATACCCGGCCCAGGTGACACAGCTTGCCGGAGCAGTCCCTCTATTCGTCCCTCTCCCCTGTTTCTGACCACACAGCCTGCCTCCTTCCACCTTCTGTCCTGCTCTTTAAGCTATTTTGCACAGAGACTTACAGCCATGGAGCCCCAGATAAGCCCCTAGCTGTTTTTTGCAAATATCTTTTAAAGCCAGAGGCCATGTCAGTCTTGTTTTCTGCTGTATCGCCCAGATCTCGCTCAGTACCTTGCCTATAACAGGTAGTCAATATTTGCATATTAAATGGATGCATTAATATCTTGAGGGCCATGACCTTAAGTGGGAGTCTTTCTTTGGCTTCTTCTCCTCATGGTGGTTTTCTGTGGACAGGAGTCTGGGCAGGGAGGAGAGGGCACAGGCCAGGGGTCCTCCTGCCCTTGATGGGTACAGGTGTGCCCCTCACTTGGCCCTCCCATCACCCGCCTGCATCCCACTGCTGGATCCTGGCTCCAAGCCGGAGTCTACACAGGACCAAGTTTTCCAGGGCCGGGGTGTCCGCCTGATATAATACGTAACAGTAATTAAGAAATAAGCTGCCTTGCCCAGCTTCACAGCAATCATTTGGCTAAGTAACTACCATGGTCCAGTGCCTCAGAAATCACCATTAGAGTACGCTCCTTATGGCCATAAAATTTCTCGTTTTCTGCCTTTCATCAGTCTCCCCCTGCAATCTTCGCCTTGCTTTATTTATACATTCGTCCTCAAACAATGGCAATAAACTCTTTCCCAGAGTGTTGCAAATCAGAAATTTGTCCACATTTTTCCACCACCTTCCACTGTGGACCTGCTCTGCCTGGGAACGGCCCAGCCGGGCCAGCTGGAGAGGGCTGGGCTGCCTTAGATTGATGGGACACAACAGGGTGGGGTAGCCGGGGAGAGGGGGCGGGGAGGAGGCAGCGGGAGAATGCACCAGGAAAGGCCTTTCGCTGCCCAGCGACCAGTGGAGACATCAGGGGCCCATGCCTGGCTGCCAAAGGAGAGGCAAGAGTAGGGAGGGGGGATAGAGGGCTAAGGATCCCCACCCCCTTCTTCTAAGAGAGGAAAAGGGGGCCTGGGGCCTACTGGGAAGCAGGACTCACCCAGGCAGAATTGTGACAAAATCAGTTCTTCCCCTCCCCTTGGAATCAGATGATCGGAGTGTCCTGTAGCCCAAACTGCACCCCCAACTTAGAATCCCAGTCCCTTCTAGAACCCCTCACTACCCCCATCAATCATTCTTTCATCCAACCACAGGTTTTTACTGAAAGCCGTACTGCGTGCCAGTCACTGTACTGGGCTCTGGAGGGTAAAATGGTGAATAAGTCAGACACAGCCTAGGCCCCACTTCTCAGGGTTGTTCATAGAGGCCCAGAAGGACCCCTTGTTTTTAGGATGGGGAACATGGGACTCGGGGAAGGGATTATTCTCATCAAAGGTCAGATAACAAGTAGGAGGGCAAAGCCAGGGAAGAACGTCAGGGTTCCAATCCAGAGCCCCCTAGTCTCTCCACCTGGGCACCCTCTTCTGGACAAGGTAATAGTCCTCTCCTCTGGCCAGGGTGCTGGATGCCTGTAGCTGGCTTGGGGGGCAGGGTGGGGGGTACTTCTGCAGCGACTATCTGTTTTAATCTAGAGTTTCTGGAGGTAGCAACTGGTGGAGAAGTACCTCAAGCTGGTGGCTTTGGTGTTGGTGTCTATAGAAGGCCAAGTCTGTTCTGTTATGTGGGCTTCCCAGGTAAAGCTTTTTGTTTCTAAGGGGTGTGTGTGGCCTCCATTTAAGCGACTTGCCCCAGTGATGGGGATTGTCTGGCTTCCGTTCTTAATGATTCTAGTTGACTTTCACATCCACATTCCAGGGTCAGGCCATAGCACTGTCTACCTTTAAGAGGGTGGTTCTCTTTAACAGTAGCAAGATCCAAGACGTCCACTGTTTCTGTTAGAGTAGATGTGAATCGCTGTAGTTTTTATCAGTGTAGGCATGTGGGGCACCAGTAGGTGCCTACCATTACCTGTTTGACACATGGTTCTCCATGCACCTTGACATGTAACATAATGTTAGGTTTCAGAGTTTTCTGGGGGACTACCTAAAAAAAGATGGAGGCAGTGATATATGGAAGCTTGGGTGGACACATATGACTCGTGAGGAAAAAGAAATCAGCGCAGAGTCCTGGGAGAGAATCCATGACTGTAGGGGAACTTGAGTTAGTTATCCTCATGTGTGCCCGTGATGACTAAGGTCCACGGTTTCTCTATTCAGCTGATGACTGCAATTCCCATTAGGGGCTGTTATTAAGAAAATTCCAGAATGATGGGAGCCACAGAGCAGTTCCCAGTCACCCTGCCCTGGGGTAATGCTCGGTATAGTGGAAGATACATAGTTCTCATCCTCAAGAAATTTTATTGTGAAGGCAAATCTCAACCCGGGGGTGTCTCCAGTTTGATAGGGGGAAACAGAGTTCCCATGTTCAAGAAGCTCAAATAAACTTCTTACAGGGATTCAGGGAGAGTTCTCTGCAGCTGTGGCAGCCATAGAAAGTTTCATGGACCAGGTGGAATTTGACTCCAGATTTGAAAAAATTGGTGGCGGGGGTTAGACAAGTGTTATGAGGGCACCCCAGGCTGCGTGTGATCACAGAGCCCAGTCTTTGGAGGAGAGTGAGCCCCAGGTTTAAGCTCAAGGTCAGCTCTTCCTAACAGCTGAGTCTGGAGGCAGGGTGTCGGATGGACGGAGGCAGGCTGGGGCTAGAGGTCCGGAAGCAGTTTTCCATCTCTGTCTCTCTGCGGGCTTTCTGACTGGCAGCAACCCCACCGCCTCCCAGGGCTCCTGCATTGAGGAGAAGTAGCAGGACAGTGAGGAAGGGGAGAAGGAGGGCCCCGGCAGGCTTGACTTCTCAGGCATATGGTCCTTTCACAGTTGCTTTGCAGGGCACGGCCGGGTGGTCAGACTGCCTTTTCCTTACCATGTGGGGCAGCTTCATCTGAACACTGGGCCCAGCTGCCACTGTTTCCCCTCTGTTGATTTTGAGGCCTCTCCCTAGGCATCCCCCAGCCCAGCTTCCGGAGGATCTGTCTCCCTCTTTGGGCCTTAGTGCCTGCCAGCATCTATGCTTCAGCTAGATGCTTACCTGAGACTGCCCCACCTTCTTCTCCCTATGGGCACCATTTGCATCCCGGACAGCTTACATTGGGGATGGGATGAGATGTGGGGTTTGTGATTGTGGTTGGGTTTGTGCAAAGCCTCCACCATAGGAGAATAAGGAAGGCATGACAAAGGGGGATTCATTCATTCATTCATTCGTTCGTTTATTGCCTTTGTGCTTTGTACCAGGCGAACGTGCTTGCCTTTGGGGGATACTGAGGTGAATAGGTCCTCACTGTATAAGGCACTACTATTATTAGCAATGTATACAATAACTATTACTATTGCTAACACATCTATTAGCAATAATAATGGTTGCTGTTGTTGTTAGGTGCCGTTGAGTCAGGTCTGACTCATAGCCACCCTGCATATAACAGAACAAAATGTTTTCCGATCCTGCGCCATCCTCGCAATCGTTGCTATGTTTGAGCCCATCGTTGCAGACACTGTGTCAATCTATCTCATTGAGGATCTTCCCTTTTTTCACTGACCCTTTACTTTACCAAGCGTAATATTCTTCTCCAGGTTCTGGTCCCTCCTAATCGTATATCCAAGTTATATGAGCCAAAGTCTCACCATCCTCACTTCTAAGGAACATTCTGGCTGTACTTTTTCTAAGACAGATTTCTTCGTTCTGTTGAGCATTTCCCCCGAACCAGACACTGTTCTAAACCCTTTTCTTGCAGTAATTCATTTAATCTTTGTTCATGACAATCCTATGAGGTTGGCAGTATTATTTTTCTCATTTTATGAATGAGGAAGCCGAGGCTCACAGGAATGAAGTAACCTCCCTAAGTTAGTGGTACCATTACTGGTACCATTTTGTATTTCTCAATGTTCCCATCCATGGAGCCACACCAACACTGTGAGAGGTAGATAGAGTGACAGTTCTTATTCCCAGTAACAAGAAGGGAAAACAGAGATCCCAAGAAGACAAGTGACATGCCCAAAGTCCCACAGCAGGTCAGTGCCTGAGCCTTGAGTGCTAGCCCCCTACTTGCCAGACTTCCATTCCAAATGAGAGCTCTCCTTATTTGGGGTTTGGGAGACACAGCTAGTTGGTCAGCCCAGGAGTTCGCCATCACCCACGGGTCTCAGAGCTCAGCTCTCAGATGCTTTCCTTCTCTTCCCTTCCTTCTAACTCCCATCACTAGCCTCAATTAAGAAATGAAGAAAACGAGGTTCAGGAGTTTAATAACACACTCAACATCTATAGCTCATGGAATGAAATCTCGATTTCAAACCCAGGTCCGTCTGACCCACAGCTTCTGTTCTTGCCACCTGGCCCTGTGTCTGCTCTTGGCTGCCTTGGCCATGTTCTGTAAGAAAGGACCAATGGGCAAGGTCTCTTTAAGGAGCTGACACAGTGAGTTTTGCTGTCCACCCAGCACCAACCATTGCTCTTCCTGGTTGTTAGATGACTTAGGTGAGTAAAAGATGGAAATAAGCAAATGAAGAAGTGAGTGCAAACAGGTGATTATTTTCAAGATTGTCTTAAAAATCACAAGAAGAGTATAAAAGGGAATCGTGAGCTGAACTGCTTTCAGGGCTTGTTCCTGTCAAGTTCACAAGTTCTGCATGGATGGTTGGGAGGGGAGCCTCTGGGGCCAGACTGCCTAGGCTTAACTGTGACTCTGCCTTTCACTGTTCTGTGACCCTGGGGAAGTTAGTTACTCCTTTGAACCTCAGTTTCCTCATCTATGAAATGGTGCTAATGATAATACCTCTTAGGATTGTACTGATATTGAAGGGGCCTGCCTGAAATGTCTCGCCTCTTCCCTTTCCCTAATCCATAACGGTGCCCTCTCCAAAACCCCACAATTGCTGCAAAGACATGATCTTAGAGAGACCAAATTGGTAGAGCTGTTATATCTTTAGCTTCAAGCTCTTGCTTTAAGGCAGGCAAACCTTAGTTTTGAACTCTCCACACCCAGGAATCTTTCCTGACTAGGCTTCCTTGGTTCATATGGTGCCAACCCTCTACATCCGCCTCTGCTCTCCCATAGGTGATTGGTTCTTGGCTCGCAGCTGGGTGCAGAAGAAAGAGCTCTGGATTCATACGACTGTTGTCAGTTGCCATTGAGTTGATTTCAACTCTCAGAGACCCCATGTGTGTCAGAGTAGAACTGTGCTCCATGGGGTTTTCAAGGAGGTGAACTTGTGGAAGCAGATTGCCAAGCCTCTCTTCTGAGGCACTTCTGGGTAGTTTCAAACTGCCAACCTAGTGAGCGCTTAATCATTGCACCATGAGGGCTCCTTGGCAACGCAAATAAACCCATTGTAATCAAATTGATTCTGATTCTTAGTGACCCTTTTGGGCAGAATAGAACTGCCCCATAGGGTTTCCAAGACTGAAATCTTTAAACCTGTAAAACCCACTGCAGTCTAGTAAATTTCAACTCATAGCAACCCTATAGGACAGAATAGAACTGCTCCATAGGGATTTCTGAGGCCGTAATCTTTACAGAAGCAGATTGGCTGGTGGGTTTGAACCTTTCAGTTAGCATCTGAGCTCTTAACCACTGTGCCACCAGGGCTCCTTTGACAATGCAACAGCACAGTGCCATTTCAAGCAGTACTACTTCCTTCTTCCTCAATACGCCTTTTCCTGGAGGAATGTATAAAGAGTGCCCTCTAGTGCCTAAGAGCAGTACTGTGCTGTCAAAGCCAACACCATAGTCAGAGAATACCCCACATGGGCCCCGGATTTTATAATGCAAATTATCTATCTATTGTTCAGAGTAAACAAAGTGAGCCTAATGGAGTGAGATCAGGATTTGCTGGAGAAGGAAAAGTTTCATCAAGTTTAGGTTAGGAGACTGAAGGTTCCAACCCCTCTTTCTCTGTCCTCCTTGAACTAAGCAAACAACAACGAAAACTCATTACTGTTGCATCGATTCCAACTCATAGTGACCCTATAGGACAGAGCAGAACCGCCCCATAGGGTTTCCAAGGAGCAACTGGTGGATTTGAACTGCCAACCTTTTGGTAAGCAGCCGTAGCACTTAACCACTATACCACCAAGAACAGGAGATCTGCAGTGAACAAAAAGGACAAAATCCTCACCCTCCCTGTGCTCTAACAATGGCCAGGACAGGGTAGGGTGGGACAGACAATACACAGAATGGCTTGCAAATCCGATTGTGATAGGTGGTGTGGGAAATACAAAGCAAGGAAGGGAGCTTAAAAAAACAAAACAAAAACAAATGTTGCCTTGGAGACCCTATAGGAAGTGGGCTAGTAGTTCCCATTATCATCTACTTTTGACCCATATGGAAATCACAGACTCCGAGGGAACTGCATCTGGTCTGGGTCTTCCATACCCTGCTCTCCTTGGCCTGGCTGAGGGGGCTGGTGGGGAGGGGGCACAGCCTATCCAAATGTCTGTACGTGCTGGGGGGATCCAGGGAGAAATCAGGGCCTTATTAAGGCACGTGAGGGCCCTAAGCACCTCTGCTTACTCAGGAATTCAAACAGGATATGTGAGTTACATATATACCTGTATATACATGTGTGTGAGTGTCTTAGCCATTCATGATGTAACTTATTTCAATGCGACTGTAATAGTAGTGATTGAATGCAAAAGTGGCATATCCCGTTTTAGCAGAATGAGATGAACCAGAGTATAAAATTTTTAGTGGATGTGGGGTACTAAGACTTTTATTATATGCACATTTTCTACAAAAAGAATATTCCACACATTCCACAACAAAGCGAATGAGTCAGTGAACTTAGTGGTTTTAACAATCAGTGTAAAATTCTGTTATCTCCCACAACGAAAAATTGACTTTCAGCAATTTTGCTTTAAACGGCTCGTACTTCAATTTGATGCTTATTTCATAATAAATGCCATAATTATAAAAGAACAAATGAAAAGATGTCATAAAAGAAAATTTAATTATCAGAAAACAAAGATTACCACAAATTACTATATATTATTTTTAGATAGATCTTTAATCTCTAACATACTATAATTAAAGACATTTCTTTCTAGTCTTTGCTCTTACAAATTCGTCAGTGATTTTTATCACAATTAAGCTGCAGAACAATATCTACTTCCATACATAATAAGGATAATGAATCGAGTCTTTCTTGAATCATTGTTGTATGCTTGCTTTTCCTTGTGTCCTGTCTGCCTGGCATCTATGGGTCTCTGCTTTGGACAATTGGTGCCCCTGTTTTGTTGATGCCCTAAGCATGTGCTTACCTTAGTTATTGGGTAATCTGTCTGTAGGAGAGATAAAGAGGGCTACCCTGGGGCAGGGCTAGCGGTGGGGTGAGATGGGGGGGAATTCCGAGCTAATTCACCAGCCACCAGCTGGGCTGGTGGAGAGAGATTGAAGGGGGTGTTCAGGACAAGTTCTAGGTCAGAACCTGGATGCTGGCCTTGCTGATGCTGACATGGGCACCAAGAGGAGTTCAGATGGAGTGGAAGTGGACAGACAGTTCACTTTTCTCCTCAGCCCTAGGGGGCTTTACCTAGGAGACCTAGCCTGCCTCTCAGTCCCATCCCCCGTGGCCCTGCCCTTGTGCTTGGTCTGCTGGCCCTGCAGACATTCCCAAGCCACTGTTCACCACAGGTGCTGGAACGTTCCAGCTGAGCGGCTCCAGCGGAGGGGCTGGGAGGGCTCCCGCCAAGGCCGGGCTCAGGCTCCAGGCCCCCAGCTGAGCTGTAAATGACTTTTCTATTTTCTGAGACCTGCGCCCTGGCCTGTTTGGTATTCAGGGACGCCAGGCCCATACTCGCCAGCTCTCAGCTCTGCCCGAATTACTTGATTAAAACGCATATCAACTATTATGTGATTCGTTTCTCTGCCGCAGCTCCTCACCGGGCCTATGTTAAACTGTAATAAAGACTGGGTTGGGAGGAGGTAGGGAGGGGGGAGAGTGACAGTGAGGGGATGAACATCTCTGAGAAGGCGACTTAGAGAGGACCCCAAACCTCAGGGCAGCTGCCAGCTTCCACAGTTCTAGGCGACAGGAGTTTTGGAGATGGGTCACCACTCTCCTGCCTTCTGAGAGAGGAGTAGGTCTAGAAATCGTGATCACCTCATTTCAAGGCTTCTCTTCTGGCAAAAAAAGGGGTAGCAGGGGAAGATTGGGGAAGGGGTGCAAAAGAAGCCAACTTGGTTTTCATGATCAGAAATACAATTCGCCATCAGGGGGAACTTGCTTAAGAAGCCAATAGTGAGCACCCACTATGTGCCAGGCACAGACCCTGCTGCAGTCAACCACCTTCCGGTCCAATGGAACCAACAGACCCACGCACAGGCGAGTTTGGTGTCTCCCCATGAGCCTTGAGAGCCCCAGGGATGGGCATTGACATCAGCCTGGATGGCCCAGAAAGGGTTCCAGGGGAAGGTCACACACACACATGCTCCGGGTTCTGCAGGAATGCCAGTAGTACGCTCCATGAAAGGCATCCAAAGCAGGAAAGGCATTCAAAGCAAAGCGAGGGTAGAGAGGATGAGAGCTACCCCCCAGTGATTCTCTATTCCCCACCATCAACCTGGCCTGGGCTAGACATTGCTGCTGCCTACCCTAAGCCTAGACAAACCAAACTGTCCTGCCAGCTCTCCCCTCCCGCCCTCTGCTCTGCAGCCTTTGTGAGTCTTGCAGCTGTCTTCATCTTTTATCCCTGTCCTGGACACGGATTCAGCTGGAAGCGCTATTTCTTCTATTGGGCTGCGAACTCCCCAGGGCAGGGGTGGTACCTCCCCCATCGGATTGGGAGCTTCCTAAGTCAAAGGCTGCTTCTCCTCCATCAGATTAGGAGCTCCCAAGGGCATGGTGCCAGGCTTCCTCCCTCAAGCTGAATGCTCCCCGAGGTAGCTGCTATGTGTCTTCCTTGCTCTGTATCAGACTCCCCACTTCCCTAAGCAGAGAGAGAGTGCATGACCCCAGAGGGAGGGTCCTTCACCATCTCCCTCTCCCTTGGGGCTGCCTCCCGACCAGCATCTTGCTCCATCCCACCTACCTTGTGACCTTTCCGTTCTTTTGCTGCTTGAGGGCAGGAGGGCTGGAGCTGTGGTTGGCCAAGAGGCAGCCAGGAGACAGCAGACAGAGCACAGGTAACTCTCTTCCTGTCCCCTCGCCACCCCACTGCCTGCTGCCACCCCAAATTCAGTCTCCATGTAATGAATGCACTTCGGTGTCTGCTCCCCCGTGCCGGCTGCCCGACTGCAATGAAAGGCGACCAGCTCTTCGTGCGTGGAAGACTGAACCCTAGCCAGCAGGGCTGCCTGGTGGCAATTCCACATAATCCTGTTGGTTAATTTAACCCTGAGGCTAAGAGGTTCCCAGGGGTTGGGGGTGAGGAAGGGTGTCACTGGGGAGACCGAGGTATGGGCAACATGGCAGCATCAGAGCTCTTTGTGGCCCTTCTCGTGCTTCTTTGGTTCATCACTCTCCACCTCTTTCTGGCATGTTCTGTCATCGTTATAATTGATAATAATAATAATAATCCCTCATAAGCCTTTTACAGGCTACAGATTACTCCCATTGTCTTTATTTCATTCCATTCCCAAACCAATCTAATGAGGTATGCAGGGACGTATTATTATCCTCACTTCTAAAAGCTGAGAAAACCTGAGGTCCAGAGAGGGAAAGCCACTTGTCCAAGGCCACACAGCAAGGGAGAGACAGCCAGGAATAGAGGACTCAGGCCTCCCAGGCCAGGACTCTTGATTAGACCAGGGCTGCTCCAGAGGGCCTCAGAACTCTTTGCCAATACGTCACCTTCTCCTTGCTCCTCTCCAGCAATGGAGCTTGGGTTTATTGGCTGTGTGACTTCCATCAGGTGACTGAACCTCTCTGAGCCTGGCTTACTATTTGTAGAAGGGCCAGTAGTCTCAGCCCCACAGACCTGTCATGAGGCTGGTACAGTGAAGGCCTCTATAGTGGAGGTCTCTTCCCCTGGGCTCTGCCCAGGGAAGAGGTGGGGGCTCTTTTCCAGGGGCTGAACCCACAGACTGCAGTCCTGGCCTCTGGAGATTTCTCTGGATCTCCCTGGGCAGCAGGACACAACCTTGCTCTCCCCATTTAGCATCCAGAGGGTTGTTTTGGCAACGCCAACATCCCAAGATCATTAGATCCTTTTACACAACACAGACTCACCCCCTTGGGCCCTGCTTTGCCTTCTCCAGGCTCTCCTTCAGTCTGGGTATCTCTTTGGGTTTGCAGAGTCCCCGGAAGACTGCTGAATACTGGGTGAGAGGGACGGGGAGAGGAGGAGGAGGAGGTAGGCCCCAAACTTCATGGTGAGTCTAGAAAGCTGCAAGCAGTTTGAAGGGCAGGGGTATCAGATGCATAAAGGACATGAATGGGGGCTGAGGCTGGGGGCTTAGCAGGGTCCAATGACAGAAGCATTTCTAATTTTATCCCACAGCCAGAGTAAACCAAATGTTGGTCATTTGCTAACTGCGTTCACAATTTTGTTCACAGCCCTCTAGCCTGTTCTATTACTTCCTTAATACTTTACTTTATATAAAAGCACTTTTAAAAAGCTTAATTCAAGGAAACAAATGGCTTTGTAAATGGGAAAGCAAGCATCGTTTCCCATAATTATGAGAACTCTAAAAACAAATAGCATAAAAGCCAACAACATTGTTAAATTCTGCCTGGAAGCTGTTGCATGCAGAGGGCTCTGAGCTTGAGGTCTGCCCTCTCTTCATTAAAAACGGAGAACAGCAAGTGCTAATGACTGTCTAGGACTCTGCCATCCTATATGGTGGCCACTAGCTGCATGTGGCTATGCACTTTTGAACTGAATTGAAAAACTCAGCTCCTCAGGTGCGCTAGGCACATTTCAAGTGCTCAACAACACGTGTGGCCAGTGGCTACCATATTGAATTGCACAGCTCTAGAATATTTCCATCATCACAGAGGGTCCTATTGGGCAGTGCTGCTCTGGAATTAAACTGACACTTAGTTAGATTGGGGCTTTCCCCAGGACAGAGCTGTGCCTCTTCCATCAGACTGAGGGGTCTTCTAGGACTGGGGCTGTGTCTCCTCCCCGCTCTAACCTCGCAGCTCTGAGTACAATCTCTGACCATAGATTTCCCTCCTGACAGCCCTGATCCCATGCCTCTCAGCTCTTGACAAAGCTCAAGAGTCCCTTCTGGAGGGGGCAGACCTTATACCCCATTCCTTATGAGCGGGTTGGCTTCCCTTCCTGCCTGCCAGTCCCCACTTCCTTCTACTGATACCCCAAGGGTTCTCTGTCCTTGTCACCATCAGAAGGTAGAGGTTATACAATGAGTTTTTGATACCCAGAGAATGAACTCTTGGAATTAGTTGTATTTGGCTCAGAGCCCCAGATGTGCAGGGGAAGGGGTCCCATAGGGCCAGCCGTGCCCACCATGGCCTCCTCTCAGTGACTAGGGCATTCCCAGTTGAGAAAGGGAAGAGGAAGAGGTTAGGATCTGCACTATGCCTTTAGGGATGAGGCAGGCAGCAATGAGGGGAGGTCTCCCTTGCCACTGGCTCACTTGCTATATGATGTCACAATCAGAGACAGCCTGGCAGTGGCCAATAAGAACACAGGGATGACTTCCCAATGGTCAAGATGGAAGGATGGAGGGAAGGGGAACCCGAAATAGAGGGGCATTGCCCAATTATCTGCCCTGGGGGAGGGGTGATAGGCAAATGACCTCCCAGCACTCCCAGTCCACCCTCCTGGCTCTGCCTGGTGAAGCAGCTCCGTAATGGAAATGACCCATCAGGTCCTTTGACACTGTAGGTTTTTGCATGTCCTGCTCTTGCCTCTGCGTGGAATGCCATTCCTGTCACCTCCAGTTGACATCTAAGAGGCTGTATTAGATTTTTTGTTTGTCTGTTGTCACTTGTGGGAGAAGCCTAGTCCTATTCCTGTAATCAATATTTGAAGCAAATGGAGGAAGAACGTGACCGTGTTGGTGGAACTGGGGTGGGAAGACAGGAGAGCAAGATTTCCAAGCCATGTGTACACTTACTGAATGACTTTGGGCAATTCACGTTGTTTCTCTGTGACTCAGTTTCCCCCATCTGCAGCATGAGTACATGGTCTTTAAGGCTCTTCAGCTTTGACCCAGACGGAGGGCTCTGTGAGCACAGGGGTCCAGTCCTGCCTTGTCACTGTGTACCTAGCCCAGGGAATGACACAGAGCAAGTGCTCAAGAAATGCTTTAGTGAACAAATGAAGGACACAGAATGGAAGTACCTCAGGAATACCAAAGATGGAGAAGGAAAGGGAGGGTGAGAAAAGAGGAGAAAGCTGGACAAAGACAATCTCTAACAGTCTGCCTTTTCTTTTCTCTCCCCCCTTCCTTTGCTGTTCTCTCTGGCCTGCCTCCTCCATGCTCCCCACAGCCCCCAGGGGAGCTGCTGAGGGGAGCTGGGAAGCTCCTTGCTTGCTCCCCTTCTTCAGGGAGGGGAGCGTGAACCCAGATCAGTCCCCAGGGCATTCTCAGCCCTGACAGCTCAGAGCTCGCTCAGTCCCTTCCTGCGGCCTCCCCGGAGCCTGGATGGGGCAGGAGCAGATTCCTGGCCTGACAGCCCCATCCAGGGCCGGAAGTCAGCCGACTCCAGCTTCCTGGACTCTCTTGTACACAGAAGCAGAGGCCTTTACCCACTCCAGGCTCCAGTGTGGGAATTGTAGGGGTGATGGGGTAGAGGCCATGGCCAAGGTCATGCAGGCGAGCTCTCCTTGGCCAATCCAAAAAACCACTTAAAGATCTTGGGACATCCCAGGAAGGATGTGTGTAGAGGTCTCTTAATCCAAACCCCTGAAGTTACAAATGCAGAAACTGAGGCCCAAAGAGAGGTGACCTTCCTGGGATCACACAGGCAGATGGGGCAAAGCCAGGCTGGAGTCTGCTAGTCCTGGGTACATACATATCCTCCGTCTCTCCTTTCCTCCCTCCCTCCTTTCCTTCCTCCCTTCCTTCTTTTTTGCAGTATTTTTCTGAAATACAATAACATCATTTTTAAATGCTTATCATTAAAAAAGATACTAAAATATAAACAAGGGTAAAGAAGAAATCAAAAGCCCTGTTACCCTGAAGGTTGTCATATGTTAACATTTTGAGTGTAACATTCCATAATGTGTCATGTGTTCTCGTTCCAAATGTGGGACTGACCTACACGCACTGGTTTGCACCTTGCCTTTTTCTTAAAGCCGGGTTGATTGAGGTGTACAGTTTTGATATACAGTTCTATGACTTTTGACAACTGTATTTCATTGTGAAATCACCCTTGAGCTCTATGTCATGGACATCCTTCCATGTCAGTGGAAATAATCTAAATACCCAACTATAGGAGATTGCTTAACTATGCCACATGCATTCAATTGGTTTTAAGCCAATCCCCTAACGCTGGGCATGGAGGTTGCTTCCCATTCTTGGCTCTGGTAGACAACACTGTGGTGAACATCCTTCGACTTACTTCCTTGAACTCAGAAGGGATCTGATCCTCAGTGGAGAGACTACTCTGAAGATGAGCACAACTGTGCCTTTGTGCCCTCCTATCAGACCCCAGCACCCTGCCTCACTAACCCCTACCCTCTCCCGCTCTCTCTCTAGGGAACCGGCTTGATGAGGGCTCAGATGTGGAGTCGGAGCCCGACCTCCCTCTGAAGCGCAAGCAGCGCCGCAGTCGGACCACATTCACAGCAGAGCAGCTGGAGGAGCTGGAGAAGGCCTTTGAGAGGACTCACTACCCAGACATCTACACCCGCGAGGAGCTGGCTCAGAGGACCAAGCTGACAGAGGCACGCGTGCAGGTGAGGAGGCGCCTAGGCGTTCATGCTGTGGCAGATTCCAGAACCTGGGTTGGTGACACTTGTTCAAGGTGCCCAGGGTCTGCATGTTTAATGGGGCCCCAAGGAGTGCTGCAGCAGGTGGTCCCAGGACCATGAAGACAGGTAATACTACTGACACACTTGGTGCAGAGTAAGTGGGCACCAAATGTTGGTTGGCTGACTGGCTGACTGAGCAGTGGGCAGCCCAGGGAAGCCAGGGGTGTGCAGTGGGTCTCCTTGGATTGCATTTATCCCTCCAGACAACAAATACTTCAGGAAGAAGGAGGAGGAGGAAGGGACAGAGAGGGAGGGAGAAAGGAAGGGGAGGGGAAGGAGGGAAGAAGAAAGAGAAAAAGGGAGGGAGGAAGGGAGGGGAGAAAAGGGAAAAGAAAGAAGGAAAGAGGGAAAGAAGAACAGAAAGAAAGGAGGCAGGGAGACAGAGAGGGAGGGACAGAAGAAGAGAAAAAGGAAGGGCAATAGTTCAGCCAGAAGAGAAGGCTCCGGGGATATAAAAATCTCCTCCAAATCTCTGAAGAAGGCTGAAAGGGATTAGGAGGAAAATTCCTGAACCAGCCTAGCTTCCTAAGTGGGTAATGAGCTTCCAGTAATGGGGCACATGCAAGCAAGCTGAGCAGGAATGTTCCTGGTATCGGGAGAGAGAGGGTGAGCAGACCAGACCCAAAGACCTTGGATCTCTTCAGCCTCAAGTGTGCTGTTCCTCGCGCTGAAGGAAGGGACAACGGGGAAGGATTGAGGACCTGCTGGGGTGCAGGGACTGCTCCCTCCTGCTGTGTGGCCTGAGTCTAGGAGGGGAGGGAAGGAATTACCCAGGTTGAGCACTCAGATTCCAAGTGCAGCAGGCTGTGCCCTGGTGGGAGGGTCCCTAGGGATCTGGCTGGGATGGACTAGGGCTGGAGGGTGGGGGTGGAGGAGGAAGGGCCTGGTGAAGTCTTGATGAATAGCTCTTGTGGGAGTCTGTTCCCGGCCTGTCTGCTCCATGGATGGGGAGGGGGGCTGCTGAGGGGCTGCCCAAGACTGCGGGCCAAAGGGGCCCTTCCATCCAATGGTGCCAGTGGACACCAACTTAGCGCCAGCCACCGTGCTGGGTGCTTTTCACACATGACCTGGCGGGACCCTCGGACCACCTTGTCAGATCAGTATGGTCACTCTCAAGCCACAGAAGCAGAAACTGAGGCTCAGAGAAGCCACCTGCCCTGGGACACAGAACACATGGTGGCTGAGCTGGGCCTGGAACTTGGCTTGCCCCCCCTGAGAAGGAAGATGTTGACTGGGAACCTGGAATTTGAAAGCAGAAGGAAGAGTAAGGGAGCAGTGGTAGCTCAATGGTAGAATACTCTCCTTCCATGCAGGAAACCCAGGTTCGATTCCTAGCCAAAGCCCCTCCTGCATACCCACCACCTATCTGTCAGTGGAGGCATGCAGGTTGCTGCGATGCTGAACAGGTTTTAGCAGAGCTTCCAGACTAAGATGGACTAGGAAGAAAGGGCTGGCAATCTACTTTCAAAAATCAGCCACTGAAAACCCTAGGGATCACAGCGGTCCAATTAGCAACCGAACATGGGGATGGTGCAAGACCGGGCAGCATTTTGTTCCATTGCGTGTGGCGTTGTCATGAGGTGGGGGTTGACTCCGGTAGCTAAGGACAAACAAGGGAGAGTCCTAGAAGCAATCTGTGGCTTTTAAGGGCGTTAGAAACCAGTGTATGTCCCTTGGCCCTCCGGATCCCCACCCTGGAATGGGGGACATTAGCTGTCTGTGAGGGAGACTCAGGGGGCAGAGGGCAGTCAGCAGAAGCCAGCTCATCTCTTTGCCCCCCTCCCTTTGAGGGTGACATCTGAGCCTGCCCTGTACCCGCTGCCCCCCCATTCCTCCTGCAGCTGTTCTCCTGGGCGCATTCCTGGATGCTTTCTCATTGCCATGTCTGGCAGCCACGGCTGCTTCCCACCACCTTGAAGCTGGCTATTCCCTGTAAAATTTCCTGGCTGTCAGGGCAGTGCTTTTATTGGCCCAGGGGACCCAGAAGCAGGTGTCACTCAAGGTCCAAGGAGGGAGGGGGGCTAGGAACAGGGGAGTAGCCAGAGCCCAGGCAAGTCCATAGTGAAGGGGCCAAGGCAGAACCCCTGCACCACGCTGGTGGCCCTATCAAACTTGGGGCTCCCCATAACTAGAACTGTGTCTCCCTCCTCAGGCTATGAGCTCCCCAGGACTTGAGCTGTGTCCCTCCGCAGGCTATGGGCTCCCAGGATTTGCTGTGTCTCCCTCCTTAGACTATGGGCTCCCAGGACTCGAACTGTATCTCACTCCTCAGACTACGGGATCCCCAGGACCTGAATTGTGCCTCTCTCCTCAGACTACGAGCTACCCCAGGGCCTGGACTGGGCTTCCTCCTCAGGCTGGAGCTGTGCTAAGGCAGAGTCTAGGTCTTCTCTCTTGACCTGAGAGCTTGCCCAGCAGAGGAACAATACATGTTGAGTTTTTAAAGATGGACAAAGGCTGAACAAAAAGTCAAGATAGAAATCATAGACCGTTTGGCCTGGAGAAGAGCAGACCTGAAGGACATGGCTGCAGCAGGTCTGAGGAGCCCTGAGGGTAGGACCAGGCCTAACAGGAGAAAGTCCCATGTCCAATATAAAGGTCTGCAGGGACGAGCACACAGGACTGGGGCTCCATAGGCCTGGGTTTCCACCATGCCTACCTCTGGTTAGTTGTGTCACCTTCAACAAGTCAGCTTCCCTTCCTGAGGCTTAGTTTCCTCATCTCTAAACAAGGGAAGTGAACTAAACGATCCCTGAGTCCCCTTAAAATTCTGGGACCTTAACTTAATGACCATGATGGCTGTCTTGGGAGGTGATGAGATCCCCATTACTGGAAGTATTCAAGCAAAAACAGTGTCCAGTATATCAGAGACCCTGGAGAAAGGATTTCTGCTGTGGTCAGTGGGGTAGGGTTCTCGAATGCCCCTAAGCATTCCTAGATTTTATGGCTTTATACTTTGAAGCCTTGGTCAACGACTCTAGGAGTCTGTAGTTCTGGGATTCTGCATTCCCGTAACATCTCATTTCAGTGGCCTTGGCAGATGGGTGAGGTAGTGAAACAGTTAAGAATGTGGACTCAGAGCCAGACGGTCTAGGTTTGAATTCCAGCTCCATCATTTACGCCTCCACTCTCAGTTTCCTCCTCTGTAAAATGTTAATAATAGGGCCTACCTTGTGCCATTGTGAGGATTAAATAATTAAGTGCTTAAAAAAATAAACAGCTGGGAAGTGCTTGGCACCCATTGCTGTCAAGTTGATTCCGACTCATAGAGACCCTATAGGACAAGGCAAAATTGCCCCATAGGGTTTTCAAGAAGCTGCTGGTGAATTTGAACTGCTGACCTTTTGGTTAGCAGCCAAGTTCTTAACCACTGCACCACCAGGGCTCCGCCTGGCACATAGACATGCCATAAATGTAGGCTATTATTAAAGGAGCCCTGGTGGTGCAACGGTTAAGCGCTGGGCTGCTAACTGAAAGGTTGCCGGTTTGAACCCACTCAGCTATTCTGTGGGAGAAAGACCTGTCAGTCTGCTCCCATAAAGATTACAGCCAAGAAAACCCTGTGGGGGCAGTTCTACTCTGTCACAGGGGGTTGCTATGAGTCGGAAGCAACTCAAGGGCACACTGCAACATCATTACTAAAATGCCATCTGCTCTTGGCGGTTCCAATTTTGGCCACTCTTGCAACTCCAAGTTCATTCATTCAACAGTCATTTCTTGAGCACCTACTGTGTGGCAGACGCTGATCTAGGCAGACAAAATTCTCTGTGGTCCAGGAGCTGGTGTTCTAATAAACAAGCAAACAGGTAAACATTACGTCAGGTGGGGTTCTGATTACTAAAATGCGGCCTGTGACTTCCCTCCGGCCCCTGCTCCCCACCAGAGGGGTCAAGCCTCCCTTTGAGGGGTCAAGCCTCCCTTTGAAGCCTACTGGGCATTCCACGTCTCCTTTCATATCTGGCAGAGTTGCCTGCAGAAAGTGTGAACCACCGAGAAGGCCAGGAAAGGGCATTGTCAGGCAGGAGCACACAGGCCAAGGGCGGGACCAATGACTTCCTCTGGAGGACAGTTCATTTTTAAAAGGCTAGTGGCCCAACCACAACCTGGCCTGCAGCTTCCTTGGAGGCAAACAAATTCGTTTGTGTCCCCAGTGGTCACAACTCTGTATTTTTATCCTAGAAACATAGGCTGCAGGGCTGACAGCCCCCAGCTCACCCCAAAGTGGCTGTCACACCTGCCTATGAAAAATCCCTATCTTTGGGTGGTCAGCACCAGAAACAAGGCTGTGTGCAGCGCTTCACATTCTGGCCCCAGTTCGGAGCCCTGTGGTTTGCTTCCAGTTTGCTGCGTGGAATCCCACTTCTCAGGGTTTCCGTGAAGACCAAATAAAATAAGATGGTGATATTCCACCAATATTTATTGCGTACCTACTATGGGATGAACCCCTGGGTGGGGCAAATGGTTAAATGTTCAACTGCTAACCAATAGATTGGAGGTTTGAACGCACGCAGAGGCTCCTTGGAAGAAAGGCCTGGCAACCTGTTTCCAAAAGGTCACAGCCTTGAAAACCCTATGGAGCATTTTTACTCTGACACACATGGGGTCACCATGAGTCAGCAACTGGTTTTAGAAGGACTCAATAATTAACAACTTTATATCTTTTAATAACATCAGATAACATTATGGTGCACCTTTTATGGGCCAGGCACAGTGCTAAAAGCTCACCATAACCCGATGAAGGGGTTCTCTCCATTTTGTGGTGAGAAAGCTGAGAGTTAATGAGGAAGTAACTTCTTAAACGTGCAGTTAATAAGCGACTGCTGGACTTGAACCCACGACTGACTGCTGTATAGCCTCATGTTCTTCGCCTCTGCACTGCATTCAGAGAAAGAGAGGCCAGATGCAACTCATCTCCCGGCTGTGTGCTGCACCAGTGCTAGGTGCTGAGGGACAGATCGAAGATGAATAATAAAACTCAGGCCTTGTTTTCAAAGAACTCATCACTGATCAGGGATTCTGGGAGGGGCCAGGGGCCGCCCTGTCCCTCTTGACGCCTCCATTTCCCCATCTGAAATGGGCAGCATGCACTAGATCCCTTCCAGCTTGGGCCATCGGAGGATTTCTAGTGGAATTATAATTGCACTCGGCCGGTAATGTTCTAAGCAATTTGCATGTGTTAACTCAATTGAGGGCCAGCACCTCCTACAAGGTGGGTGCTACTGTTAGCCCCTTTCCCCCCGAAGAAGCTGAAGAACAGAGGGTGACCTGGTTTGTCCATTTTAGCAAGGGGCTAGACATAAACCCACAACCAACCAGTTGCTGTTGAGTTGATTTCAACTCATGGCAACCCCATGTGTGTCAGAATAGAACTGTGCTCCATAGGGTTTCCAACGGCTGTGACCTTTCAGAAATAGATTGCCAGGCCTTTTTTCCAAGTCACTGGTGGTGGATTTGAACTGCCAGTCTTCAGTTAGTAGCCGAGTACTTAACTATTTGCACTACCCAAGGAAACAGAGACAGGAGTTAAACTCAGGAGGTCGGCCTTCAAGTCCCTGCTCTTAACCGTTAGTTAAACTTTATGAGCAGGGAGGTGCCTATTGGGATGGAGGTGGCCCTGGGGAAATAGTACAACCAAGGAAGGAGAGGTGAGAGAATTGGCGGTAAAGGGTGTGCCCCTTCTTCCGGGAAGTCCTCCTGGATTCCGAGGGGTGAAGTTAAAAGCCCTTCCTCAGAGCTCCTTATAGCACCTTACATAGCACCCTGCATGAGCTTGCTGCATTGAAAGCAGTTGTTCTTTCACTGTCTGCTATGCACCCAAGCAGAGGGCAGCTTGAGGGCTAGGACTGCATCCTGTTCATCTCTCTTTGCTCAGTGTCTGGCTTGGCGCAAAGTAGAATCCCAGTAAAGGTTTGGAGATGAGAAGGAGGGAAGCGAGGAAGGAGGGACGGGGAAAGAAAAGAAGGGAAGGGAAGAGGAGGTGAAGGGAAGGGAAGGAGAGGAAAGGAAAGGCAAGGGGAAAGGAGGTGTTTCAGTCATCTAGTGCTGCTAATAACAGAAATACCACAAGTGGATGGCTTTAACAAAGAGAAATTTATTCTCTCACAGTCTAGTAGGTTATAAGTCCAAATTCAGGGTGTCGGCTCCAGGGAAGGCTTTCTCTGTCAGCTCTGGAGGAAGGTCCTTGTCCTCAATCTTTCCCTGGTCGAGGAGTTCCTCAGGCGCAGGGACCCCAGGTCCAAAGGACACGCTCTGCTCCTGGCACTGTTTCTTGATGGTATGAGCTCCCCAACTCTCTGCTTGCTTCCCTTTCCTTGTATGTCTTGAGAGATAAAAGGTGGTGCAGGCCACACCCCAGGAAGCTCCCTTTTGGATCAGGGAGGTGACCTCAGTGATCCTTTTCAACACAGGCTGAGATTATGATTTATAACACATAGGAAAATCACAAAATGGAGGACAACTACACATGGCCTAAACAAGTTGACACATATTTTTCAGGGGACACAATTCAATCTATTACAGGAGGGGAGGGGAAGGAAGAAAAAGGGAAGGAAATGGAAGGGATGCTTCCAATTTTATTCAGCACTCTAGGTGACAAACCAGAGCAGCATGTCCTAAACTTAAGTCGTTCTCTGACCATCTTCACGATTTTTGCCCCATTCACATATTACCTGTATTGTTATTTACCTGTTAATGAAATCAATGTACTTGAATAAAAGTGTTTATCACTCCCATGAAGAGAAAGTGATCAATGGTGAAAACACACACAAGGGACAAGAAAACACCATGATTAAAGTCTTGCAGGAAAACAGCTCCGGCAAAGACTGTTCTCTGTGTTAAAAAGGGAGATGAGCAAGTGTTAGAAAGAAGCTAAGGATGACTCAGCACCAAACCAAGACCTTCTCTTCCACATACCTGGAGGCCTGGACTTTCTCACCACCTGGGATGTCTGTGTCACTCACCATCTGGGATGTCTCTCCAACACAGAGTGGTAGGAAGCCCACCCTTTGGGAAACACTGAATCAATGCAAAGATGTTCCCCACCTTCCCCCAGGAGCCAGGGAGCTAGAAAACACTGCCCATTCCTCCTTCAATTCGGAAGCAGCCCCGTTCTGACCCATCACCATCTAGGACACCCCTGGGGAAGCCCTTTGAAACCCTCGAGGAGCTGGGGAGGAGCCAGGACTTTGGTTAATATCTTCGGGGCTCCTGACTTGTCAGCCTCTTCTCCCTTCACTGTGATACCTAAACGGGTGGAAGCCAGCTGCTCTGTTCATCTGGCCTGTTTCTCCCCTCGGAAAAGACTTGGAAAACACAAATGACACCAGAGGCATGTAAATGCCCCTCCACCCGGCTGAGACCCATCCCTCATGTCAGCAGACATGGTCCAGAGGTATGGGGGATCCAGTGCCTGGGGAGCTTCAGATCTTCACCCCACAGGAGGAGACCCCTGACTGAGCCCAGTGGCCCCAGCCCAGGCAAAGACACACCAGAGCTGTCCCTGCCTTTCCTTGTTCATTCATTCATTCATTCAACCATTCAACAAATATTCATTGAGCCCCAGGGGACTTGGAGCCTGGAGAGGGAGATAGAAAAGCACAGCCAAGAAACAAGGAAATAGAAGGATGGCTTCTTCGTGAAGAAGAGGGGAGCTTGCCTTAGATACAGTGATTGGGGAAGTGGAGAAGGAGGGGGCATTTCAGCTGAGCCCTGAAGGTTAGGAACCAGCTGCAGGAAAAGTGTTCTAGAGAGAGGGAACAGCATGTGCAAAGCCCTCAGGTAGAAAAGAGCCCCTTGCAGGCTCCCGTACCCATTTCACATACTTATTCTCCACTTTCTCTGGGCTGTCCCAGGGAACCTGTCCAGATCAGAATAAGGGATTCTTGCAGGCCAGGCTACAGATTAGCTACATGCCATTGGGCAAGTTATTTGACTTAAATGAGCCTCAGTTTTTCCTTCTGTGAAATGGGAATAGGACAATTCATCTAAAAACAAAATACAAAAACACCCAAACCTGTTGCCACTGAGTCCATTCTGACTCACAGCTACCCCACGTGTTACAGAGCAGAGCTGCTCCGTACCATTTTTTGGCTGTAATCTTTACAGAAGCAGATTGCCAGGCCTTTCTTCCACAGTGCTATTAGGTAGGTGGATTTGAACCACCAGCCTTTAGGCTAGTAGTCGAGCACAAACTATTTGTGCCATTCAGGGCAGATATGTGACGCGCTAGCGCTGAACCTGACAGAAATGAAGACTCAGAAATATGAGGTTATTTTCCCACTAGTGTTTAGTAAATTCCGGGTTGTGAGAGATGGGGGCTTTCCTATTTCAAGGAGGATCGTGCTGTGTAAGCCAAGTAGGGCCTCAATTTCCAGGCAAAGAACTCTCACGTTTGAGTCTGGAGGGTGGTTTCATTCCGGCGGGTTCCTCTGCAGCTTCCTCCCTGGGGGCTTCCTGGAGGAGGTGGGGAAGAGCCTGTTTGGAACGAGGCTGGTCAGGCCAGGCACTGGGCGTCGCTCAAGGCACAAGCACCTGCTGTGGAAAGAGCCCTGGATGGAAGGACTCACCTTGTTCATGTGATACTCTCTCTGGGCTTCAGTTACCTCATCTGTGACAAGTGGGGATGACCAAGCCAATCCCCCACACTGGGTGATCATGAGGACAGAATGGGGTTGTGTCTATTAAAGTGCTTTGCAAACCGTCACAAGCTGCACAAGGTGAGGATTTCCTCCCACAGATGAGGATGCTGGTAGAGGCTGGATGACGGCTATGCTTCAGCTCTATGCCAGGAGCCAGCTGGGGCTGAGGGGTCTCCATGCTCTGCTCTTGCTCCCCCAGGTCTGGTTCAGTAACCGCCGTGCCCGTTGGCGGAAGCAGGCAGGAGCCAATCAGCTGGCAGCATTCAACCACCTTCTGCCAGGAGGCTTCCCGCCCACCGGCATGCCCACTCTGCCCCCCTACCAGTTGCCGGACTCTACCTACCCCACCACCACCATCTCCCAAGGTGAGTGCCTGCCCGCCTGTCTGGCATCTCAGCCACTCCTGCCCCTCCCTCCCTTCCTTCCACTCACAAGGTTTTTTTTCCATGCCTGTTTGTCTGCTTTCAAGTGGGCAGAATATTAAGACAGAAATGGTGTGGCCCTGCCCTTGAAATTCTTGGCTCTGCCAATGGGCCATGGAGCATTCAGGTGGGGATTGACAGGTAGCCTCCATGCCCGTGTTTAGAACAGTGCTTCTCAAACCAGCCTGTGCCCCAACCTCCTGGGGCTGTGGTTAAAATGCTGGTGTGGGATGGGGCCTGGGACTCTGCATTTCTCACCAGCTCCCTGGTGATGTAGTCGCTGCTGGTCCACAGATAACACTTTGAGGAATGAGGATTCAGAGTGTCCTGATACAGGACATTGAGCAGACCAAGCTTTGCAGGGAAAGGATGAAAACATTCTCCAAGGCCTTTGGGACCATGCAGAGCCGTAGTCTCTGATGTTTTAAGGAAGGAATGGGATGAGTGTGTGTGCGTGCATGCGTGTGTGTGTGTGTGTGTGTGTGTGTTGAGGAGATACCAGGGTAATCTTTTTGGATAATTTTTAGGTTCTGTAAATAAAAATTCACAGAAAGACTTAAAATAATTTTCTGAGACCTCATTTTCTTGTGCCTCCTGCTTGAAAGTTCCAGGGTGAGGATGGAGTAAAGGTCAAGGCCCTCCTCTGAGAGCTCTCCTACCAGGGGCTGAAGGGATAGGTCTCCCTGGGCTGGGCCAAGAAGGGCCAGGCCCCTGAGGCCTGTCTGAGGCACCATTTGGGTCTGGGTCACTCACTTGGTGGCTCAAAGTAGAAGATTCCATTCTGGCCTGGAAAGGGGTAGGCAGATGGGGGAAGGTGAGTGGGTGGGAGAACTAGGGGATTAGAGGGCCTCTGGGGTGGGAGGAAGGTTGGGTCCCAGAGGTGATCGTGAGCCTTGTAGGGGGAGAAGGGCCCTTCCCCACCCTCCCTGGCTCTTGCTCCTCTCCTGCCCTCCCCTTCCCCAGCAAACACCAGGAACCAGTTGTTCGTCTCATGAAGCATCGGGCATCCTCTCAAAGGGCTGGCAGCTGGAATTTGAGAGCTGAGGATAAAGGCAGGGTACCTCTCCTGTGCTTCTTCATGAGAAACTGAAACTGTGACAAGGATGACAGGGTCCCGGGCCTGGAAGTCTGTGTGGGGGGCCCTGGCAGAGGGAAACAGCAACATGGCAGCTAGGAATAGAAATGGCTTCAAAGTTAGCACACACCCTGGCCTTGCCACCTTCCGCAAGTGCCCCAACCCCACTGAGACTCAGTTCCTTCATCTGTAAAATGGGATCATATTCTTGCTTCATACCCTTAGACAGCATTTGTAAATGCGCCTGGCCAGTGGTCGGTGCTCACAAAATGCTCATAGGTTAAGCCTGGGTAGATGAACAGAGGCCCAGGAGGTCAGACTTTGAGTCCAGCTAACATGTATTGAGTACCTAATGTGTGCCAGGCACTAAGCAACAGAGCAGGTGAGCAGTCACCTAGAGGCTGTCTGGAACGTTGGTTGGCTGTCAGTCAAAACTTGGTCAACCACTAGTTCCCTGTCAAGAGCCAGGCCACCAGGTCAGTTTGTCCCATCCCAAATAGCATGGGAAGGTGATCCTTTCCCTCCAAGGGGTACAGGGTGGGGGAAGGAACCTTATGGTTTGCATTCTGCACAGGAGGCTCTTCCCCTGCCCTCAGAGTCTTGGGTCTCTCTACAGACGGAGGCAGCACTGTGCACCGGCCCCAGCCCCTCCCGCCATCTACCATGCACCAGGGAGGGCTGGCTGCAGCGGCCGCGGCTGCTGACACCAGCTCGGCCTATGGAGCCCGCCACAGCTTCTCCAGCTACTCTGACAGCTTCATGAACCCGGCGGCGCCCTCCAACCACATGAACCCCGTCAGCAATGGCCTGTCTCCTCAGGTAGGCATTCTCCACCCCCTCCCCAGAGCTGGGGTCCCATCGCCACCAGTCCAGCAAGTGAGGGCTCTGGGTGACACAGGTTGGCGCTCCCTTGGGGAAGACAGGCAACACTCAGAAGGTGTCATTCAATTCACTGGATCCCCATGGAACCCCTGGCTTTTGAGTACCATGAGAGAGTTGAAGTGGGAAGCCGGGATAGTCTTTCCACCTTCATTTTTCAATGTTCTGTGATCCTTTGTCCTGGATTTATCTTCTTCAAGCTGCAGACCTCGATAATGCAGTGGGTGGACACGGAGAAAGGGTTTCCATACTTCTCATCACCTAGAAACAAATAGATATTGTCTTATAGACTTGGTCTTGGCCTGACAGCCACCCAGAGCTCCATCTTGGGTTGTTTAGTCCATAAACGTCAGGCATTTTCACCGCATGGCTGGAAGCCTCGTCCCATCACTTCCTGTAGAATGCTGTCTGTGGTTGGGGTTCCACTCCAGAATCAGGAGTCCTTCCTGCATTCCATCTTGTGCTCCTCCCCCTGCATTTCACCAGGAGTCACCATCATGGAAAGGTGGAGCTGCATCCTCTTGGTGGAGAGAATTGTAGGTGGGGCTCTAGACCGAGAACTCTACTCTGATTGGGTCTTTGGAGCTCTGCTCGCTAGTGTGGGATTGGTTGCTAGTTGTGTCAGTCATTGCCTGATAGTACTTTCAGAAGTCACTAGGGCTTCCTTTAGATGAAATCGGAAGACCATGCTGGGGCTGAGGGTGGTTATTGATGTGTTTGGGGAACAGGCCTTGATGATGCTGGAAGTCCTAGTGAATCTGAGGAACTGATGAGCTCATTCTTAACAACTGCTGTGTTGCTGTTGTTGGATGCTGTTGAGTCAATGCTGACTCATAGTGACCCCATGTGACAGAGTAGAACTGCCCCATAGGGCTTTCTTGGCTGTAGTCTTTACAGATGCAGAATCTCTAGGTCTTTTTTCTGCACAGCCAGAGTAGATTTGAACTGCCAACGTTTTGGTTAGCAGCTGAGCACTTAACTGTTGCACCACCAAGGCTCTGTAACTGCAGAAGGCTCTCAAATATCCATAGAGACTGGTGGTTGAATCCAAGACTGGTTTTATCCTGTCTCCCACCTTCCTCACATCTGTGGTGGGAAAACATGTAATACAAACTTATTTGTACAGCCATAGTGTGGGCGAAAGGGAGAAGGCCTGAGAGTCAGAGCCTGGGTTCAAAGCCCAGCTCCACTGCTCAGGGAGATTAGGCAAGTCAGCATCTCTGAGTCTCGGTTTCTCCCTCATTAAACAAAGAGCCTGTTACTGACTTCCTAGCAAGGGGGGTCCTCCATATTCAATGTGATAATAGGTCAAAGCACCCAGCACAGTGCCTGGCACAAAGTTGGTGCTAAATATGCATTAATTCTCTTGCCTCCTAATTGTCAGGACAATATGATTAATATGGGAAACCTGTTACCTAAAGAAAAAAAAAAAGTGAGGGGGGAAAGAGGTGGTGTCAACAAGCTATGGTTTAAGGGTCACATCTGTCCAGCGACCTGTTTTTGTAAATAAAGTTTTATTGGAACGTAGACATGTCCAGTTGCTTACGTATATATAGCTGCTTTCATGCTACAACAATAGAGTTGAGTAGTTTTGACAGAGATGGTATTGCCTACAAAGCCAAAAATATTTACTATATGGCCTTTTACAGATGAAAATTGCTGACCCCCACTCTAAAACATTCCCAATAATGTTAATTTTCTGCTTGTTCTGGGTTCATTCATGTTTGCCTCCATTAATTTATGTAGCTGAGGGTTAGTTGAATTTCAGCACCATTATTTACTTGTGGGGAAGATCTTCAGCAAGTCCCTTCCCCTTTCCATGCCTCAATTTTCTCATCCTTAAATGGGATTAATACTGGCATCTACCTCATAGGGTTGTTGAGGATTGAATGAGGCCATCTGTGTAAAGCACGTAGCCCAGCACCTGGCACATGGTGAGTGCTTGGCAAACATTAGCAGCTACATATAGACCTCCTCACAGTGATGCACCAAGTCCTCTTGGGTCCCATATTATGGGGGTGACACCATTGACCTGGGCTCTGAGGTGGCTTGCCAGTCACAGAGATTATCCTCACTGAGCCAGCCCTACACTCTTTCTTTTCTGGTGTCCCAAGTGACAATATAGCCTATAGACCAGAGTGTTTTCCCAGCTGAACCTAACTGGCTTCTTTGGGGTTCAAAGCCATGGCCTCTGTCTCACTAGTGTCAGGCGCCAACTGGCCAAGCTAACCTTCTAGAGTCAGGAGTTAGACACAAGATCCCAGGGCCGGCTGGGTAAGGGTGGCTGCCGAGACCCCAGGTGTCCATACCAGAGGATGTAGTCTAGGCCCCGCCTTGTTGTAAGAAGCAAAGTTGGAGGGGCACCCCTTGGAAAGCTGAAGAGGGACCTTGAGGCTATGTGGGCTAGCCATCTCACTTTACAGATGGAGGGCTTGGTGGCTTGCCAATGGCCCCAATACAACACTGGCAGGGCCAGGACTAAGAGTCCAGGGTGTAGCACCCCCGACCACCGCTCTTCCCAGCCCACCCTGCCTCAGTGTGGGCTGAGGTTTATCCCCCAAAGCAGCACTGCAGTCACAGAACAGAGGAGAGACTAGCAAAGAAGGGGCTCCTGATCCCTGGAGTAGGTCTCTCTGGGTGGTGCAAATAGTTAAGAGGTCAGCTAATGACCAAAAGGGTGGCGGTTCAGACCCATCCAGAGACACTTTGGAAGAAAGCCCTGGAGATCTGCTTCCAAAAGGTCACAGCCATTGAAAGCTCAATGGAGCGGTTCTACTCTGCACGCGTGGGGTTGCCCTGAGTCGGAATCGATTTGATGGCAACTGGTTTGGGTGTCTTTTTGTTTTGTTTTGTTTTGACCTCTGGAGTGAGGTTTGGTGATGGGATTGAAGGGCAAGGATGCTCCAAACACTGTTTGAGCCCAGAAATTAACCCCAAGGAGGGAGAAGAGAGGAATAAAAACTGACCCACTAATGTGAGCAGCTAGACCAAGCTGAACCTTCTTCCCTCGTGGCTGGAAGGGTTTGGAATTGGATGTGGTGTTTACTGCCCTGCTTCGAAGTTCCTGAGCTGGCTCCTCACTCCTTCTCCCAACCTAGGGTTTCCCCTGAAACCAGAAGTAAGAGACCCTCAGAAGCTTCCGTCCCATTTCTCAGGGCTGAGAAGCCATGATGAATTGGGCGAACCTCTGAGAACAGCCCATAAGTTTCCACCAAAGGTGTGAAGACAGATGGGAAGGTCTGACAGGGCAGAGGGGACCAGAAGGTGAACAGCTGCCGGAGGACGGGCAAGGAGGCTGTGCTTAGGGCAGATGTGAGGGCAGGGGTAGGGGAGCAGGGGCAGCCAGGTGTGCTTCTGTGCACGTGAACTGCTGAGGCTAAGCTTCAAACACTTCCTGGAGGCAGGAGGTGGCGGGGGCAGGGGTGGGTGGTTTCTGGGTCTTGTACAGAAGTTCCTGGCATTTCTAAGCTCTAGCTCTTCTATGCTCCCTCCTCTGTCTAAGCAGGCAGGCTTGACATCTTCAGCACATCGTTTGGGGCTTTGTGGAAGTATAGGGGGACCCCCCGCCAAGTGGGGGTCATCTGCAGGGAGATGTTGACAGATCCACCTCTCTCCCCAGCAGGATTCCCCATAGCTCACCTGGGCAGGAGGGAGGGATGGGCCTGCTCTGGGAAGGGGTTTCCTACCTGGGCTATGGGACCGTCACACTATCCCATTACCAGATGGCAGGACTCTGCCACTGTCACCCAGATAGTCTTGGTTCTTGAAACTAGAGGGTGTTTTGTGCTTGCACAGTCCAGAGGGGGTTATGTTGAGGGGATGAAGTTGGGGCTCTGTGAGGACCTGGTTAGAGCCCCATAAAAGAGCTGCTCGTCACCCATGCCAACGCCGCCCACGGGGAAAACGTGCCTTCTGCAGTGGACTGATGGGGGTCCCTAGTCTCAGACCCAGCCTGGGCAGTGGGTGCTGCTGAGCCTCGGGGAATCCACAGAGAGACTGCCTAGTGGAGCCCCAGGGAAAACCCATTTACTCATGGCAGCTCTCGGCCTGTCCGCTGGCTTGGAAGGCATAAATACTTTAACAAGTATTTATGGAGTGCCTACTATGCACCAGAGCCCTGGTGGTGCAGTGGTTAACAGCTCGGCTGCTAACCAAAACGTCGGCAGTTTGAATCCTCCAGCCACTCCTTGGAAACCCTATGGGGCAGTTCTACTCTATCCTATAGGGTGGCTATGAGTCAGAATAGACTCCACTGCAGCCGGGTTTTGTTTGTTTGTTGTTTTACTATGCACTAGGCACTTTCTAGGCAATTAGGAATAAATCAGTGAACGCTGCCTTAGTGGAGCTGGCATTATAATGGGGCAGATAGACAATAAACATGATTTTCGTCATCTCCTTTGCTCCTCTCTGGGGCTTAAAATAAAGGAACCTATAAAAGGCATTCGCATATTTACACCCTCCCCCAAACTAATTCATACTACACTGAACTATTTACATACTCACACTACACTGAACTAATGAAAATATTCTCTTAAGCATGCAGTTGATGACATGACCATGATCACAATGAGTCAATCCTTTTTGTCCTCTTTGTCTTCTTGGTTCTCTTTTCCTCTTTCCCTCTGCATACAATAGTTATGGTGACAGCTTATGTGGAGTGAATGCTTCCAGTGGGCCAGGCGTGGGTGGGCCAAGTGTTTTACCTGCTTTCTCTCATTGGATCTCAGCAGTAATATTGTGACCCTCATTGTACAGAGAAGGGGGATGAGTACCTGGGTGCTGACTTGTCCAGGGTCATCCATCCACCCATCCATGCATCCATCTGTCCATCTATCCATCCATCCTCCACCAACTATTTATTGAGCTCCTACCATGTGTCAGAAGGAACTCTGGTGGCGCAGTGGTTAAGTGCCTGGCTGCTAACTAAAAGTTCAGTGGTTTGAACCCACCAGCTGTTCTTCAGGAGAAAGATGTAGCAGTCTGCTTCCACAGAGATTACAGCCTCGGAAACCCTGTGGAGCAGTTCTATCCTGTCCTATAGGGTTGCTATGTGTTGGGATCAACTTGACAGCAATGGGTTTACCACGTAGCAGAGGGCATTGGTGGTTCTGTGGTGCTATGGTGCTGAACAGGTTTCAGGAGAGTTTCCAGAACAAGACAGACTAGGAAGAAAGGCCTGGTGATCTCATTCCAAAAATCAGCCACTGTCAACCCTATGGAACACAGCAGTCTGATGATCCCATTGTTCACTGGGTCACCATGAGTTGGGGACCAACTCAATGACAGCAACACCACCACCACCATTTGCCAGGCTTTGTGGTAGGATCTGGAAAGTAGCAGAACTAGGATTTGAACACAGCCTGGCTCTATAGCCCACTGTGCTTTTCTGTTATATCCACTCCATGAGGTTGGTCCTATGGTCCACTTGCGGAAGATGAGGCCCAAGGCCACAAGGACAATTAAGCTGGGTTCAGAGCCAGCATCCCTAAGCACCAAGCTTTCCTCTTCTCCCTCGACAAGTAGGAATAAAGCTCAAGGCTGGAGTAAAGGGACAGTCTCCCAAATGACTCTCAGCACCAAGCACCCAATGCTGCCTCGAAGCATCACGTGGGGCCTCCAGGGAAGCCAGTCCAGCAAGGAAAGACACCTCCATCAACTGGATACCAGCTGGGTGCCAGATCCATGCTAAGCACTTAAATGAAGCCATTTGAGCCTCGCAGCAACCCTGTTATTGTGTGCCGTTGAATTGATTCCAACTCATAGCTTTTTTTTTTCATAGCTACCCCATAGGGCAGAGTAGAACTGCCCCATAGGATTTCCTAGGCTGTAAACTTTATGAGGATCCCTGGTGGCACAGTGGTTAAGAGGTCGGCTGCTAACCAAAAGGTCAGCAGTTTGAATCCACCAGTTGATCCTTGGAAACCTTATGGGGTAGTTCTACCCCGTCCCATAGGGTCACTATGCATCAGGATCAACTCAAGGACAACTTAAAACTTTAAGAATGCAGATCACCAGGCCCTTTCTCCCATGGAGTGGCTGGTGGGTTGGAACCAACAATCTTTCAGTTAGTAGCCAAGCACTTAACAACTGCACCACCAGTGCTCCTTGCAGCAACCCTACACTTGAGGAAACAGGCTCAGAGAGGTTAAGTCACTTGCAAAAGGCCACAGAGCTGGTGAGTGGCAGACCTCTGTCCCACCCACACACCTCACTGCCCCTCTGACCCTCAGCAGTCCGCTTGGCTCTAAGGCACTTGGCTGGGCCCCTCATGCTGTGGATGCTGGAATCCCTTCACCTCATTCTCCTCTTCCTCTTTGTGTCCCCCCCCCACCCCCGCCCCACGTTTACTGGTGACACCGCGTTTATAATAAGCATTTAAAATGAGTCTTGCTGGACCAGGGATGAGAAAGGCAGAGGGAGCGGGAGATTTGTCGGCAGAAAGATGGGGAGGGGGATGGTGGGGTGTTAAATAGCCCAGAATTTTTTTAAAAACTGATGCAAATCACTGGTAGGAGAGAAAATTACGTGCAATTACGTCCTGATATTGGAAGGTTTTGCCTAGCCCAGGCAACAAGATCTCATTAACAAGCAGAAAATAAGATTGAAATGGTGTGTAAAAGAGCTGAAAAATGAATTTGAATGCCGCGTTTGTCCACAATTACCCCCTCCTTCACACACATTTTATTGCAATTTTTTTATTATTCTTAATCTCTCCATTCCTCAAAGCAGATTGGGGACATCCTGGCATTACCGGGGCGTCGGGAGGAGGTGCGGAGGATCTCCTCCTTCCCTGAAAGGAGACCCTTCTCCCGCACGTTTTCCGAGGTTGGGTTTTGGAGGGATCAGGACTCATTTCTCCGGCTTAGCGGGTTGTAGGAACACGGGGCTTTAACCCCGGCCACACTCTCCTCTGCGCCCCGCCCAGTCCTTCCTTCTCTTCCCTTCCCGGTCGCCTCTTCTGCTGGCTGCTTCCTTCTTCTCCGCCTCCCTTCCCTGTGCCTTCTTGGGGTTTCTTCTAGGCTTTCCCTTTCTTGGGAAGCCCCCCACCTTCACGTTCCACGTATGGCGGGAAGCCTGGGAGTTCTGGTTTGGCCACTAATTGCATCGCTGTGTGGCCTTGGGGCAGCTTGCTTAGCCTCTCTGGGCTTCGTTTTCTTCATCTGAAGGTGGGGGTGGTAATTCCTGCCTCTGGGGGGCGCTGTGAGAATTCGGGGAGGTTTGGAACGCAAAGTGTCTGGCATAGAAACCAGTTGCTGTCCAGTCCACTCTAACTCATGGCAACCCCACGTGTGTCAGAGTAGAACTGGGCTCCACAGGGTTTTCAGTGGCTGACTTTTGGGAAGTAGGTTGCCAGGCCTTTCTCCCAAGGCACCTCTGGTTGGACTCAAACCTCCAACCTTTTAGTTAGCAGCTGAGTGCACTAACTGCTTGCACTATCCAGGGACTCCTGCCTGGCACATAGTAGGTGCTTCATGACTGTGCGTCTCCCCCCTATAACCCGTGCTCTGGTGTCCTTTACTCACATCCCCATCTCTTCGGGTCTTTCTTTCTCTCCCCGCTTCCTTTCTTTCCATTCCCTTCCCTCCCCTGCTCTCTTCTTCCTTTCTTTTCTCTCCCCTTCCCTCTCTCTCTCCCTCATCCCCTTCAATTGGCTGGAAAATACCTGGGGTTGGTTTCCACTCCAGGACAACAAAGGGCGTTCTGCTGACCCCAAGTCTGGGGAAGAGAGCGTGCTGGGGTACAGCTGTCGTTGCTGGGTGCCATCAAGTCAATTTTCAACTCATGGCGACCCCCTGTAACAGAGTAGAACTGCCTGATAGAGTTTTCTAGGCTGTGATCTTTAAGAGAAGGAGCCCTGGTGGCGCAGTGGTTAAGTACTCGGCTGCTAACCAGAAGTTTGGCTGCTAACCGAAAGGTGCTTCAAACCCACCAGCTGCTCCACAGGAGAAAGATGTGGCAGTCTGCTTCCGTAAAGATTAAAAACCCGTGGCCATGTAGTCCACTCATAGCGACCCTATAGGACAGAGTAGAACTGCCCCATAGGGTTTCCAAGGAGCAGCTGGTGGGTTCACCGTGTTTAACCACCGTGCCACCAGGGCTTCCCATAAAGATTACAGCCTTGGAAACTCTATGGGGCAGTTCTAGTCTGTCCTACAGGGTCATTATGAGTCGTAGTTGACTCAGTGGCCGTGGGTTTCGCGTGGGAATCTTTATGGGAGCAGATCATCAGGTCTTTCTTTCTCTCGTGGAACCGCTGAGTGAGTTCGAATCGCCAAGTTCTCAGTTAGCAGCTGAGTGTTTAACTGTTGTGCTACCAGGGCTCCTTGAGGTGCAGTTAGCACCCCGAATTCTGCTGTCTCTCCACCCTACCTTGCCCCCAGGCTTTGGGAAGGGCGAGCTGGGATAGAAGGAGCAGCTGACTCAAGTTAGAAGGACACAGGCTCTGAGTGGTTTTTCCCAGGATTAGAAGTAAAGCTAAACTGAGTCACCTCCCCACACACCCACTCTTTTCTCCCTGTGACCAATGGTGATGGTGCAAGGTGAGGGGGCAGTTTGTGCAAAGGGCCAGAAGTCTGTGGCCAGAATTCCTTGGACGTGGAGCTGAATGACATTTGTCAGCCTCTGCCCTCCCCACCTGGCTTTCACTGAACCCAGGAACAGCCCAGCTGCAGAGACCCCACAAGTCCCTCTTCATAGCCCTGGACAGCGTGACAATTGGGGGACGTGGGTCATGTCCAGTCTGCTCGTCAGCATCCACCCACACTCCAAGCCCTCACTTGCCCCTTCCACTTTCCTCCCAGCCCGGCCAGCCCCAGGGTGGGAAGAGCTGCCAGGGTGGGGTTGGCGAGAACAGAGGTATCAATTGATGGCTGGCTGTAGTCCTGGGCACCCCCACGGGCATCCTCCGAGCCTTCTAGGCCCCGGGGAGACAGACCTTGCCAAGATCCTGCTCTCACATCCAGCTCTGCCTTTGTCCACGGTTAACCTACCTCAGTGGGAAAAGCTGAGTTATTTCCCCCCTGGCAGTCCTCACCAAACAAAACCACCTGCTGGCGTCAATCAGAGGCCCCGGCTGCAGCCACAAGGGAAAGGCCAGGGCAGAGCCTCCTCATCTTCTGTGAAAACAGACCCATGTTTATGTCTCTGCCTTTCTTACCCCTTTTTCCTGGGTGGAAGGGAATGAGGCGGGGTGGGGAGAGGGAGGAAAACCTTCCCAGAGAGAAAAGCAAGACCAGAATTGGGGACTTTCCAGACTGGTGGCAGCAGGTGGAGGGAGGGGTGGTGCTTATGTGTTGGCTCTGCTAGAAGCGGGGGTGCCTGGTTTACTGCCTGGCACTAAGGGTGACCTTGGGGTCATTCGATCATCGAGGGAGAAGCAACCCTGGTCTTTCCTCCTTTCTCAGAAGACTGAGTGGGATTCTAGAAAGATGGAGTTTGAGCCCATTTCCCTGAGTCAGAACAAGAGAGGAGGATCAAAGGCCACTCTGGGACTCTTTTTTGCCCACCACTGAAACACTTCATCATCTAAACTCCACACCCTAAGAAGGAATGTGTGGGGGGTCTTACCTCTGCCCCCTAAACAGGCTGGGAAGGGCACATTCAGCCTGCTTGGGACAGCTAGATGCTTCCATGCACCACTTGTCAGGGCCTCGGGTCTTCAGCTATGGCCACGGGAGGAGCAGCATCTGTGCAGGATGGTTTATTTTGGTAGCACCTATAACGCAGTGCCTACCACATAACGTTGTTGTTGTTAGGTGCCATCAAGTCCATTTTCCACTCATAGCAACTGTATGTGACAGAGTAGAACTACCCCAGAAGGTTTTCTAAGCTGTAATCTGTACAGGAAGGAGCCCTGGTGGCACAGTGGTTAAGCACTCGGCTGCTAACCTAAAGGTCGGCAATTCAAACCCACCAGCCACTCCATGGGAGAAAGATGTGGCAATCTGCTTTCGTAGAGATTACAGCCTTGGAAACCCTATGGGGAAGTTCTACTCTGTCCTACAGGGTCACTATAAGTCAGAACTGACTCTTGGCAACAAGCAACCTTTACAGGAGCAGATCACCAGGTCTTTTCTTCCTCGGAGCCGCTGGGTAGGTTCCTCTCAGTTAGCAGCTGAGGGCTTAACCATTTTGCCACCAGGGCTCCAGCACATAGTAGGCCTCCAACGACTGCTGGCCAATCCCCCAGGTGTGGTGCAGGCCTAGTTCAATGTAGTTATGATCTGTTCCCAAGAGGGTTTCAAGGCAGCTGATCACTTAGCTTATACTTGCTGTCTTACATACCAGCCCCTTCACGTTCATTTATCTAGCTCCTGGTATTAGCACAGCATATAGGGAGGCTCGAGAAAAGACAGATGACTGTCCTTGTAAAGTACATTTTAGGGGAGACAATACTTACCCAGATAGCAGATAGAGAATTCAGTTGTTGACAGTTGAGTGTGATTTCTGGCCAGTCAGGAAGAGCAGAGGAAGCTTGGAGATGGAAAGGCATAGTCAGAGAAGGCTTCCTGGAGGGGTGCCCCCAAAGGAGAGGCAGGATTTGCTCAGAGGAAAATAAGGGAAGAGGTGAGAGGTTGGTGCAGACTGGATGGCAGCCAATACGCAGGCAAATGCTAAAATAGTCATTAATTTAGAGCTATCTTGGGCGCAGTAGGATGATCACCCAGATCAGAGTTTGAATTCCAGCTCCTCTACTGGCTGGGCGACCATGGGCGAGTTACATAAACTCACTGACCCTCAGTTTCCTCATCTGTGAAATGGGACCAATACCACTCACCTTGCAGCATTATGAGAATTAAATGAGACTGTTGATGTGAAACACTCAGCACCATGGCTAACACATAGTAGGAGCTTCATAAATGACCATTTCCCCCCTCTGCTTCTTCCTGCCCTAGATAGAGACAACTGGTGAGTTCTGACTACGTTTCTTTTCTTCCTGGGACTGGAGGCCCAGCCTAGCCCAGTCTGGAGCCTGGTCACTAGTTGGAAAGTCAGGAGACCCAAGTTCATGCCCTGCTCTGCCTCTGACCCAATGAATGGCCTTGGTAGATGCCTCCCCCATCTGGGCCTCAGTTTCCTCAGGAAGGAGATGGACCAGCTGCTCAGGAAGGAGCTTCCTGCTCAGAGTCAGCGATTCTGTGGGTTCTTTGTACGCAAGCATGAGTCACAGCCTCTAGATCTGTGGGTGGGAGCTGGCGCTCCTCTCGGTCCTGCTCCTCATCCCCACCCTCTGGGGCCCCAGCCTGGGCCTACTGTGGCTTCCCAACAGGCCAGGGGGGTTAGCGGTCCAGAGCTGCCTGGCTCGGTGGGAAAGAATGCAATAGAGGATTTGTCCTCCTTCCTGATTAGCATGGGGGGCTCGGGACAAGACAGTCCCGGCAGATAGAAGGGAGGAAAATGAGGGAGATTAGCAATTAATACAGTGGGCAGACTAGGAGCTGTACAGCTCATCCCTGGGGTCCCTGGCTGGAGGGAGGCCGCCAGGGTGGCAGGGCTGCTGAGGCCAGACAAAACCCCAAGCAGGGGATGTGGGGTGACTTCGAGGGTGCCCAAAGGGCCATGCTCTCCCCTTCCTGCAAGGCTTGACACCTTCTGCTCCCTAGCCTAGGATCTTCCCACCGCCCCACCCCATCATCTCAAACTCACCCCAGTTGTTCTTTAAGACGTGGCCTCCTTCCAGGAAGCCCTCCCTCACCCCTTCAAGTTGGGTTCATGGTTCTCTCTCCCTATGCTTACTTCTCAGTTGCATTTATCACACTTTATCAGTGTATTAAAGTATCTGTATTATTTGACAAATATTATTAAATAATAATAATAATAATGGCTAAAAATTTTGAGCACTTACCACAGGCCAAGTACCATCCTAAGCCCTTTACATGGATTATCTCATTTAATCTTCACAACATCCCTTTGATGGAGGCCCCGGAATGACTTGTTTTACAAATGGGAGATGGGGAGGGGTGGCGGACATGGGCACTGAGCCGTTTAAATGATGGGTCCAAGGTTGAGTTGCTAACAAATGGCAAGGCCAGGATTTGAACCTAGGCTGCCTGGCTCCAGAGACCATGCTTTTACAGTGTATGTTATTAAAATGGCCTATCTCTCACTAGCTCGTGAGATCTCTGAGGGCCCCAAACACGACCCTTTGATCTTGGTTGGCCCCATTGCCCGCTGGAGGCAGGAGACCAGAGGGCTCCAGAGTGTGGGCTGTGGAGTACCTCTGCCTGGACCTAGTCCACAGCACTGTCCCCTCCTACCTGTGTGACTCCAGACAGTTTTCTGTAACTTCTCCACCTCAGTTTTCCCCTCTGTAAAATGAGGGTAATAAGAGTTCCCATCTCTTGGAGCTAGTAAGCAAAGCACATAGAACCATATCTGGTAAAACTCCTAGTTGCCATCGAGTCAGTCCTGCCTCATGGCAGCCCTGCGTGTGTTAAATAGAACTCTCCATAGGGTTTTCAAGGCTGTGACCTTTGGAAAGCAGATCGCCAGGTGTCTTTTCCTAGGCACTTCTGGGGGGGCTCAAACCACCGATCTTTCAGCTAGTAGTTAAGTACTTAACCATTTGTACCACCCAGGAACTCCTCTGGTACAATATGGGCTTGCTATTTGCAGATGGGGTTGCTGAGGCTCTGACAGGCGCTGTGATGTGCCCAGGGTCACAGAGTGAGGTAGCGCAGCGCCCAGACCCAGACTTTCTGTTGCAGAATTAATTTCCCCAGGTCTTTTCAGCCATCGCTTCTAGTCTTCATTTCCCATCTTCTTTCCCCTTAGCCTTGCTCATTTTGTTCTCCTGCTCCTTTTACCCCCCTCCCTGGATTGCTGCCCCACCCCAGCCTCAGCTCCAAGGCCCCCCCCACTCCCCCCCACTCCCTCTCTCTCCGCAGCTGTGAGCATTTCTCTAACACCTTTGGCAGAGGGAACAGGTGTTCTGAGCGACACCAGGGAGTGCTGCTGAGGGGTAGTGATGGGGAGGAAGGCTCCTCCCCCCGGGGTTTCTGGGAATATCCATGAGCTGGACCAGTGTCCCAAGGGTGCTGTTGGAGCTGTCTGAAAGGTCAGGCCTCAAATGCCACCCTTAACTCCTGGGCAGCCTGGGCCCAGTCACTCCCCACTCTATGCCTCTGTTTCCTTCTGAGTGGTAAGGGCAGAACTTTCTTTAGAGGGGAACAGCCTCCAGGCAGAGGCAAGTCCCCCGCCCCACACTTCCCTAGCTCAGTCCAGCCTGGCCTAGCCAGGCCTGCCTTCTACATTCTTTCTCCTCCACTCTTGCCTTCAGCCTAGAACTTTCTCTTGGGGGCCCAGCTGATTGGAAATTCACCTCTAATTTCCTTTTTGCACACTCCCTCTGCTCCCCATTTCTCTCCTTTCTGCATTTCCTTCCTCCCACTCCCCAGTTAAGGAGTCCTGGTGGTTAAACGGTGGTTAAGTGCTGGGGTGCTAACCAAAAGGTGGGCAGTTAGAACCCACCAGCTGCTCTGTGGGAGAAAAGACTTGGCAAACTGCTCCAGTAAGGTGAAGATTACAACCTAGGAAACTGTACGGGGCAGTTTTACTCTGAGCTATAGGGTCGTGGTTAGTGAGTTTGGTCTGGTGCTCCCCAATTCTTCTCTCCCCTCTTTTCCTTTTTGGCTCCATTTCCCCCCACTCTGCTTGCACCGCAGCTCAGATCCCCTCCCCCTGAGCCCACCATCAGCCTCAGGTTCACTGCTCCTGACTGCTTCTCTCTTTCTTCCTCCCTCCCCTAGACCCTTGCCTTCCTCTTTGCCTCTCTCTCCTGCTTTCTTTCAGACCCTCCCTGCCTTCCATCCTTTCCTTCTTTCTCCCTTCTGCCTTCCCTTCCCTCATACCCAGTCTCTCCCTCTCTCTATTCTTTCCCCTAATCTCTTTCATTCTTCACTTCATCTCTCTCACCTCGCATTTTTTCCCAGCAAACACCTCTTTTTTCTCCGTCTTCAGCCAGCCCACCAACCCCCCCCCACCCCGTCCCCTTTCCCGTCACTCCCTCGCCCACTTCGTTCCTCTTCCCATTTCTCCTTCCTAAGTCCTCAGCTCTCTGGGACCTGCCCAGCTCGCTAATGGTGGGCTCTGAGGCAGGGGCTCGGGGTGCGGGTCCCCGAGATAGGGCTGACCGGTGTCCAGGGCGGGTGGGGGTGGCGGCGTTGAGGGGGGTAGTGATCGGCTGGGCTGGATCCGCCGCCACCCCTCCCCGCACTCTGCCACCGCCGCCGCCGTCGCCGCGCCTTTGATCCATGGCCCGAGGCCGCCTGACAGTGGAAAATGCGGGGAGACAAAACCACTCAGTCAAAGTGATTCCCAACAACTGTCTCCCCGAGATAAGGACGCGCTCCGGCTCGGCGGCCTGCTTAATTCCTCCTGCCCAGGCCTGGGATCCAGGAGCAGCCAGCGAGCCGGACCGCCCCCCGAACGTTTGGAGCCGCCTGGGCCCGCCCGGCGCTTAGCAGGTCCGTGCGCCAGGTCCGTGCGCCGGTCCTGCTGCCGCCACCATCCCAGCGCTCACGACGGCCGGCCGGGCGAGGGACCCAGCTGACCAGGTCAGCGGGCCAGGGCCTCCCGCTCTGCGAGGAAGAATCTGCGAGGCCCTCCTTGGTGGCGCGCCCTGCGGGCTTCCTCCCCATTCCCTGTCCATCATTCACGGGTCTTCATGGGCCCCCTTCTGCCAGCCTTTCCCTCGGCCTAGGATATTCTCACCCTCCTCTCGCTTCACTTAGCCAGAGCTACTCATCTCTGGAGTCTCCTCTCAGAGGTCTTCAGCAGGAGAAGCAGCAGCCTAGGTGGCCTTGCCCCCTCCCACAGCCCCTGTTCTCCCCCTCCAGGTAGCCCTTTGCCCCTGAGTTCTAACCTTCTGGATCCTGCTCTCTCCTGGTAAAGCAAGGACCAGGCTATCCTGCTGGCCTCTGTGTCCCCAGCAGGTAGCTTGGCATATAACGTTGTTAGTTGCTGTTGAGCCGGCTCCAGCACATGGCGACTCTGCCTAAAGCAGAAGGAAACATTGCCCAGTCCTGGGCCATCTTCATGATTGTTGATATGCTCAGGTCCATTGTTGCAGCCGCTGTGTACTTTGAGTGCCTTTCAATCTAGGGGGCTCATCTTCAAGCATTACATTGAACATTATTCTGTTGTGCTCCATAAGGTTTGCATTGGCTAATTTTCTGATGTAGATTGCCAGGCCTTTCTTCCTAGTCTGTCTTAGTCTGGAAGCTCTGCCGAAACCTGTCCACCATGGGTGATCCTGCTGGAATTTGAAATATTGGTGGCATGGCTTCCAGCATCGTAGCCAAACACAAGCCACCACGGTATGACAAAGTGACAGAAAGGTGGTGGCGGCACACAATAGAGTCCAGTAAACAGTTGTGGGCATGCGTTGGACACTCTCTGAGCATGTGGTCTGTGCCAGGCTCTGTGCATGGAGGATACCAAGTGAGCTAATCCCGGCCCTGCCTTCATAAACCTTCCAGTTAGTTCAATGAGAGACAAGCAGACCACCGCAACACAGAAGCCTCCAGAAAGGAAAGGGTACCAGGGCTGAGCCAGGGAGGGGCTGTGTCCCTAGGCACCCTCTTGCAAGGGAAATGCTCTCCTCAGGGCTATCCAGCCTGGCTGAGCTGGACAGACCACCTCAAGGCCCAGCTTTGCTTTCAGACCAAGTTGCTTGGCAAGCTGGGGTCCGATGTGGAAATGCAGGAGTGGGCAGCAAATCAGATTATGTAAACTGAGGCCAAAAGAGAACCCTCATGATCCCAAGCTATATAACCTCTGTGGGGCCACTGGGGACAGAGGGAGCCAGTGTGTTTGGGGTGATGGCAGGGGGCAGAGATCACCGAGAAGCAGCATTCAACTCAGAATAAGGAAGGGCTTTCCAGCAGTCAGAACTGGCCAGGGATGGAAGGGGCAGCCTTGTAAAGCAGTGAGCATCCTGTTTCTGGGGGAATGCAAGCAGAATCTGGGCCACACCTGTGGAAACTGTTGGAAGTGGATTCTTTGAAGGGTAAGGTCAGTGGCGCCGAAACCTGTGCATCAGAGTGACCTGGACGTCTGTTAAAAATCTAAATCCCCAGGCTCCATGCTCAAAGGCTGACTTAGTAGTTCTGTAGGGGCTTGAGATCTGTACTTTTAAGAAGACCCCATCCAGTGCAGCTGGTCCAAGGCCTGGCACACCTGAGGCTCAGGATTACAGAGCTCTCACCTTGTCAGCCTTGCCCAGGGGAGTACAAGGCCCTAGCCTCAGTCTGCCCAGGGAGTCCCGTGCCCCCAAACATCACTGGCACCTCTACCTCCCTTAGTGCGTGACTGGTGGCGGAATCTGTTTGAATTGAACAGAGAATCTCCTCCAAGCAATCTCAGAGCAATCTAGGGGTAGCCAGCCCACTGCCCCATTTTACAAAAGGAGATACCCACAGTACCCCTGCACATTTTTCATTGCCCAGGAAGACTCGGGCTTAGCAGGGCTTTATTGAGGCACGGTGAGTGTGGCAATGGCTTGATTGTTCCAGGGGGTCAATTTATAGCATTTACAGTGGCCTCTGCCTCTGCTCCCAGTTGCCTCGGTGATCTCTGCTTTTACACCATGCCCTGGGAAATCTCTTCAAGCATCTGAAAAGAACCAACTGGTAAATGAGCACTGGACAGAGAGTCAGGAGACCTGGGTGGGGCGTGTGAGGGACACCCACCTCTGCCTGCCTCCTGTCCCTCTATCCTGCTCGGCAAGAGTCAGGGGCCAGAAGGCGAGGGTCTGTTGGGAACGAGTAGAGAGATTGGGGGCTCAGGACTTGGCTCCCTGGATCCCTGGGGACAACTGATGGAGCTGGCCCAAGGCCAAATGAACATGACTTTTTTGCGAGACTGGGGGTCTCTGACCTGAGGAGTTGGAGGATTAAGGTCCCTTGAGGGTGCTGGCAAGTGTCTTATCACAAAGGGGACATGTCCAGGCTGAAATTGAGACATGATGCCCAAGGCAAAAGTTCTTGAGTCTGCCCCAAGGGACTTCCTTCCCCACCACAGACAATGCCATTGCCCACCCCAAACTCTCAATCATCCTCCCTTCCCTGAGCCCCCAAAGAAGCGGGGCTGCTGTTCCAGAATCATTACTTTCATAGTAACAGCAATGACATGCCCCCTTTGTTTAGAACCCAGTGGTCCACGAGGTTACCCCCATTAGCTATTTTCACTGAGTCCTGAGGACCTGGAATCATTGTGCCCATTTTACAGATTCAGAGAGACAAGTACAGAGCAAGGCGCAATGTCAGAATTCAAACTTCAGGTCCATCTGATGCCAAACATTAATTTCTCTCCTCCGTGCTGTGCAGGCAGGAAAAGCAGCGACTGGACTAGAGCCTTGCTGCTCCAGGTTTGCTCTCCTCTTGAACCTGATCTCAAGGGATTCACATTCATATGAAAGTTTGAGAAGCACTGGCTGAGATGACCTCATCATCCCCTCCCCATTGCAGTGACAAAGTGGACCACCCTGGACAGCAGAGGAAGGAGAAAGGAAGGGGCCTGGGAGGGGACGGGGCTTAGCCAAGGTCCCTTAGGGCCCTGAGGAGGAGGCAGGTGGCGGGGAGGTGGGCTGAGGGCACCCCAGCTCTGCCCTGTGCTGATAACTAGTTGGGCCAGGGCATGTGGCTGGTACTTAGGCTGTCTGGCATGGCATCAGCGTGGCAGGCTCAACCTCGTGTGTGTTAAGCTTCTCTGGCTGATTGGAGAGGTGCCCCCTGCAGAAGTGGGCAGGGGTGGCAGGCAGAGGGGCAAGGAAGGGGACAGACAGGTCAACAGACCTATAGAGAGGGCCAGGATGTGAGATCCTGGTGGAGAGAAGGGAGGTGTGTAGAGAGGACACTCAAAGGACCAGGAAAGAGAGGGATGGAGAAGAGTAGTGGGCAGAAGGAGAGCAAGACAGAGACAGGAAGAGAGAGAGAGACAGAGAAGGCCACACGGAAACAGAGAGAACAAGAGACAAAGCGACACAGAGACACAGAGACAGGGACAG